>NW_028259135.1:0-625500 GCF_977971745.1 Zootermopsis nevadensis
ACCTAACCTAACCTAACCTAACCTAACCTAACCTAACCTAAACCTAACCTAACCTAACCTAACCTAACCTAACCTAACCTAACCTAACCTAACCTAACCTAACCTAACCTAACCTAACCTAACCTAACCTAACCTAACCTAACCTAACCTAACCTAACCTAACCTAACCTAACCTAACCTAACCTAACCTAACCTAACCTAACCTAACCTAACCTAACCTAACCTAACCTAACCTAACCTAACCTAACCTAACCTAACCTAACCTAACCTAACCTAACCTAACCTAACCTAACCTAACCTAACCTAACCTAACCTAACCTAACCTAACCTAACCTAACCTAACCTAACCTAACCTAACCTAACCTAACCTAACCTAACCTAACCTCCTAACCTAACCTAACCTAACCTAACCTAACCTAACCTAACCTAACCTAACCTAACCTAACCTAACCTAACCTAACCTAACCTAACCTAACCTAACCTAACCTAACCTAACCTAACCTAACCTAACCTAACCTAACCTAACCTAACCTAACCTAACCTGACCTGACCTGACCTCACCTGACCTGACCTGACCTGACCTGACCTGACCTGACCTGACCTGATCTGACCTGACCTGACCTGACCTGACCTGACCTGACCTGACCTGACCTGACCTGACCTGACCTGACCTGACCTGACCTGACCTGACCTGACCTGACCTGACCTGACCTGACCTGACCTGACCTGACCTGACCTGACCTGACCTGACCTGACCTGACCTGACCTGACCTGACCTGACCTGACCTGACCTGACCTGACCTGACCTGACCTGACCTGACCTGACCTGACCTGACCTGACCTGACCTGACCTGACCTGACCTGACCTGACCTGACCCTGACCTGACCTGACCTGACCTGACCTGACCTGACCTGACCTGACCTGACCTGACCTGACCTGACCTGACCTGACCTGACCTGACCTGACCTGACCTGACCTGACCTGACCTGACCTGACCGGACCTGACCTGACCTGACCTGACCTGACCTGACCTGACCTGACCTGACCTGACCTGACCTGACCTGACCTGACCTGACCTGACCTGACCTGACCTGACCTGACCTGACCTGACCTGACCTGACCTGACCTGACCTGACCTGACCTGACCTGACCTGACCTGACCTGACCTGACCTGACCTGACCTGACCTGACCTGACCTGACCTGACCTGACCTGACCTGACCTGACCTGACCTGACCTGACCTGACCTGACCTGACCTGACCTGACCTGACCTGACCTGACCTGACCTGACCTGACCTGACCTGACCTGACCTGACCTGACCTGACCTGACCTGACCTTGTCCCAAGTCTTGAGAAGTTCTTGTCCCAAGTCTTGAGAAGTTCATGTCCCAAGTCTTGAGAATTCACTCGTCCCAAGTCTTGAGAAGTCACTCGTCCCAAGTCTTCAGAAGTTATTGTCCCAAGTATTGAGAAGTCACTCGTCCCAAGTGGCGTGAAACGCGAAGAAAACTAAGAAAAATCGAAATTTTCGAAAACAATTTGAATTCAGCTAAGATGGGTGAGGCACAGCCCTAAAAAAGCAGACAACACTTGGGACAAGAACTTCTCAAGACTTGATACAAGAACTTCTCAAGACTTGGGACAAGAACTTTTCAAGTTTTTCTTAGAATTTTCCGAACTTGTACCAAAAACTAAGTTTTTGGCAAAGTTCGAAGAAATTCTCAGTTCTACCTAGAGTGTATGGAAGGAATTCAGGATTCCTAAATGATAACATTATTCAAAATAAAAAAGTCTTTATTATGCAAAAAAATTCTGTTTGTACATCAGTTTACAAAATATAATTCATTCACTTATTTCATCTTCTTAATCTCGACTGGAAAAAAGTATCATCACCTGAACAAAATCAAAAAACAAACATTAATTTCAATCAAAGCAAATAAAATTAACTGAAAACAAAATAAATATATTCTGCGTAGGACTTCTCAAGACTTGGGACAAGTGACTTCTCAAGACTTGGGACAAGTGACTTCTCAAGACTTGGGACAAGGACTTCTCAAGACTTGGGACAAGGGACTTCTCAAGACTTGGGACAAGGGACTTCTCAAGACTTGGGACAAGAACTTCTCAAGACTTGGGACAAGAACTTCTCAAGACTTGGGACGAGTGACTTCTCAAAACTTGGAACGAGTGACTTCTCAAGACCTGGGACAAGTGACTTCTCAAGACTTGGGACAAGAACTTCTCAAGACTTGGGACAAGGACTTCTCAAGACTTGGGACAAGTGACTTCTCAAGACTTGGGAGTCTAGACCTGATAAGGATGGGACAGGTCAAATTTAGAAGGAAAAATTTTCAAATGTTTCGAAAAATCAAAAAACGCTGCAAACCTACTGAAATGCGCACAAAACCAAATATTTTCGGAATATTCGGGAAAAAATTAAAAGTTGAAATTTTTCAAAAATTCTTAGTTTTGTGCGCTTTTTGGACGATTTGCTACGTTTTTCGATTTTTTGAAATTTTTCGAAAAAATTGAAATTTCTCAAAGGGGTACCCCTTTGAGAATTTTCAAAAATTTTCGAAATTTTGAAAAAATTAAAAACGACTGCAAATGGCGCGAAACGCGAAGAAAACTAAGAATTTTCTAAAAAATTTGAATTCAGCTAAGACAGGTGAGGCACAGCCCTAAACAAGCAGACAAGACTTGGGACAATAACTTCTCAAGACTTGGGACGAGTGACTTGTCAAGACTTGGGACAAGAACTTCTCAAGACTTGGGACAAGAACGTCTCAAGACTTGGGACGAATGACTTCTCAAGACTTGGGAAAAGAACTTCTCAAGACTTGGGACAAGTGACTTCTCAAGACTTGGGACAAGAACTTCTCATGACTTGGGACAAGAACTTCTCAAGACTTGGGACAAGAACTTCTCAAGACTTGGGACGAGTGACTTCTCAAGACTTGGGACAAGTGACTTCTCAAGACTTGGGACAAGAACTTCTCAAGACTTGGGACAAGGACTTCTCAAGACTTGGGACAAGTGACTTCTCAAGACTTGGGACAAGAACTTCTCAAGACTTGGGACAAGAACTTCTCAAGACTTGGGACAAGTGACTTCTCAAGACTTGGGACAAGTGACTTCTCAAGACTTGGGACAAGAACTTCTCAAGACTTGGGACAAGAACTTCTCAAGACTTGGGACAAGTGACTTCTCAAGACTTGGGACAAGAACTTCTCAAGACTTGGGACAAGAACTTCTCAAAACTTGGAACGAGTGACTTCTCAAGACCTGGGACAAGTGACTTCTCAAGACTTGGGACAAGAACTTCTCAAGACTTGGGACAAGGACTTCTCAAGACTTGGGACAAGTGACTTCTCAAGACTTGGGAGTCTAGTCCTGATAAGGATGGGACAGGTCAAATTTAGAAGGAAAATTTTCAAATTTTTCGAAAAATCAAAAAATGCTGCAAACCTTCTGAAATGCGCACAAAACCAAAAATTTTCGGAATATTCGGAAAAAAATTAAAAGTTGAAATTTTTCAAAAATTCTTAGTTTTGTGCGCTTTTTGGACGATTTGCTACGTTTTTCGATTTTTTGAAATTTTTCGAAAAAATTGAAATTTCTCAAAGGGGTACCCCTTTGAGAATTTTCAAAAATTTTCGAAATTTTAAAAAAATTAAAAACGACTGCAAATGGCGCGAAACGCGAAGAAAACTAAGAATTTTCGAAAAAATTTGAATTCAGCTAAGACAGGTGACGCACAGCCCTAAACAAGCAGACAAGACTTGGGACAATAACTTCTCAAGACTTGGGACGAGTGACTTGTCAAGACTTAGGACAAGTGACTTCTCAAGACTTGGGACAAGAACTTCTCAAGACTTGGGACAAGAACTTCTCAAGACTTGGGACAAGAACTTCTCAAGACTTGGGACGAGTGACTTCTCAAGACTTGGGACAAGTGACTTCTCAAGACTTGGGACAAGAACTTCTCAAGACTTGGGACAAGTGACTTCTCAAGACTTGGGACAAGAACTTCTCAAGACTTGGGACGAGTGACTTCTCAAGACTTGGAACGAGTGACTTCTCAAGACCTGGGACAAGTGACTTCTCAAGACTTGGGACAAGAACTTCTCAAGACTTGGGACAAGGACTTCTCAAGACTTGGGACAAGTGACTTCTCAAGACTTGGGACAAGAACTTCTCAAGACTTGGGACAAGAACTTCTCAAGACTTGGGACAAGTGACTTCTCAAGACTTGGGACAAGAACTTCTCAAGACTTGGGACAAGAACTTCTCAAGACTTGGGACAAGTGACTTCTCAAGACTTGGGACAAGTGACTTCTCAAGACTTGGGACAAGAACTTCTCAAGACTTGGGACAAGAACTTCTCAAGACTTGGGACAAGTGACTTCTCAAGACTTGGGACAAGAACTTCTCAAGACTTGGGACAAGAACTTCTCAAAACTTGGAACGAGTGACTTCTCAAGACCTGGGACAAGTGACTTCTCAAGACTTGGGACAAGAACTTCTCAAGACTTGGGACAAGGACTTCTCAAGACTTGGGACAAGTGACTTCTCAAGACTTGGGAGTCTAGTCCTGATAAGGATGGGACAGGTCAAATTTAGAAGGAAAAATTTTCAAATTTTTCGAAAAATCAAATAACGCTGCAAACCTTCTGAAATGCGCACAAAACCAAAAATTTTCGGAATATTCGGAAAAAAATTAAAAGTTGAAATTTTTCAAAAATTCTTAGTTTTGTGCGCTTTTTGGACGATTTGCTACGTTTTTCGATTTTTTGAAATTTTTCGAAAAAATTGAAATTTCTCAAAGGGGTACCCCTTTGAGAATTTTCAAAAATTTTCGAAATTTTAAAAAAATTAAAAACGACTGCAAATGGCGTGAAACGCGAAGAAAACTAAGAATTTTCGAAAAAAATTGAATTCAGCTAAGACTGGTGAGGCACAGCCCTAAACAAGCAGACAAGACTTGGGACAATAACTTCTCAAGACTTGGGACAAGGACTTCTCAACACTTGGGACAAGAACTTCTCAAGATTTGGGACAAGAACTTCTCAAGACTTGGGACAAGAACTTCTCAAGACTTGGGACGAGTGACTTCTCAAGACTTAGGACAAGTGACTTCTCAAGACTTGGGACAAGAACTTCTCAAGACTTGGGACAAGTGACTTCTCAACACTTGGGACAAGAACTTCTTAAGACTTGGGACGAGTGACTTCTCAAGACTTGGGACGAGTGACTTCTCAAGACTTGGGACAAGTGACTTCTCAAGACTTGGGACAAGAACTTCTCAAGACTTGGGACAAGGACTTCTCAAGACTTGGGACAAGTGACTTCTCAAGACTTGGGAGTCTAGTCCTGATAAGGATGGGACAGGTCAAATTTAGAAGGAAAAATTTTCAAATTTTTCGAAAAATCAAAAAAACGCTGCAAACCTTCTGAAATGCGCACAAAACCAAAAATTTTCTGAAAATTCGGAAAAAAATTAAAAGTTGAAATTTTTCAAAAATTCTTAGTTTTGTGCGCTTTTTGGACGATTTGCCACGTTTTTCGATTTTTCGAAATTTTTGGAAAAAATTGAAATTTCTCAAAGGGGTACCCCTTTGAGAATTTTCAAAAATTTTCAAAATTTTAAAAAAATTAAAAACGACTGCAAATGGCGCGAAACGCGAAGAAAACTAAGAATTTTCGAAAAAATTTGAATTCAGCTAAGACAGGTGAGGCACAGCCCTAAACAAGCAGACAAGACTTGGGACAATAACTTCTCAAGACTTGGGACAAGTGACTTCTCAAGACTTGGGACAAGAACTTCTCAAGACTTGGGACAAGAACTTCTCAAGACTTGGGACGAGTGACTTCTCAAGACTTGGGACAAGTGACTTCTCAAGACTTGGGTGTCTAGTCCTGATAGGGCTGGGACAGGTCAAATTTAGAAGGAAAAATTTTCAAATTTTTCGAAAAATCAAAAAAACGCTGCAAACCTTCTGAAATGCGCACAAAACCAAAAATTTTCTGAAAATTCGGAAAAAAATTAAAAGTTGAAATTTTTCAAAAATTCTTAGTTTTGTGCGCTTTTTGGACGATTTGCCACGTTTTTCGATTTTTCGAAATTTTTGGAAAAAATTGAAATTTCTCAAAGGGGTACCCCTTTGAGAATTTTCAAAAATTTTCAAAATTTTAAAAAAATTAAAAACGACTGCAAATGGCGCGAAACGCGAAGAAAACTAAGAATTTTCGAAAAAATTTGAATTCAGCTAAGACAGGTGAGGCACAGCCCTAAACAAGCAGACAAGACTTGGGACAATAACTTCTCAAGACTTGGGACAAGTGACTTCTCAAGACTTGGGACAAGAACTTCTCAAGACTTGGGACAAGAACTTCTCAAGACTTGGGACGAGTGACTTCTCAAGACTTGGGACAAGTGACTTCTCAAGACTTGGGTGTCTAGTCCTGATAGGGCTGGGACAGGTCAAATTTAGAAGGAAAAATTTTCAAATTTTTCGAAAAATGAAAAAACGCTGCAAACCTTCTGAAATGCGCACAAAACCAAAAATTTTCGGAAAATTCGGAAAAAAATTAAAAGTTGAAATTTTTCAAAAATTCTTAGTTTTGTGCGCTTTTTGGACGATTTGCCACGTTTTTCGATTTTTCGAAAAAATTGAAATTTCTCAAAGGGGTACCCCTTTGAGAATTTTCAAAATTTTTCGAAATTTTAAAAAAATTAAAAACGACTGCAAATGGCGTGAAACGCGAAGAAAACTAAGAATTTTCGAAAAAAATTGAATTCAGCTAAGACAGGTGAGGCACAGCCCTAAACAAGCAGACAAGACTTGGGACAAGGACTTCTCAAGACTTGGGACAAGAACTTCTCAAGACTTGGGACAAGAACTTCTCAAGACTTGGGACGAGTGACTTCTCAAGACTTAGGACAAGTGACTTCTCAAGACTTGGGACAAGAACTTCTCAGGACTTGGGACAAGTGAATTCTCAACACTTGGGACAAGAACTTCTTAAGACTTGGGGCGAGTGACTTCTCAAGACTTGGGACGAGTGACTTCTCAAGACTTGGGACAAGTGACTTCTCAAGACTTGGGACAAGAACTTCTCAAGACTTGGGACAAGGACTTCTCAAGACTTGGGACAAGTGACTTCTCAAGACTTGGGAGTCTAGTCCTGATAAGGATGGGACAGGTCAAATTTAGAAGGAAAAATTTTCAAATTTTTCGAAAAATCAAAAAACGCTGCAAACCTTCTGAAATGCGCACAAAACCAAAAATTTTCTGAAAATTCGGAAAAAAATTAAAAGTTGAAATTTTTCAAAAATTCTTAGTTTTGTGCGCTTTTTGGACGATTTGCCACGTTTTTCAATTTTTCGAAATTTTTCGAAAAAATTGAAATTTCTCAAAGGGGTACCCCTTTGAGAATTTTCAAAAATTTTCGAAATTTTAAAAAAATTAAAAACGACTGCAAATGGCGCGAAACGCGAAGAAAACTAAGAATTTTCGAAAAAATTTGAATTCAGCTAAGACAGGTGAGGCACAGCCCTAAACAAGCAGACAAGACTTGGGACAATAACTTCTCAAGACTTGGGACGAGTGACTTGTCAAGACTTGGGACAAGAACTTCTCAAGACTTGGGACAAGAACTTCTCAAAACTTGGGACGAGTGACTTCTCAAGACTTGGGACAAGAACTTCTCAAGACTTGGGACAAGTGACTTCTCAAGACTTGGGACAAGAACTTCTCAAGACTTGGGACAAGAACTTCTCAAGACTTGGGACAAGAACTTCTCAAGACTTGGGACAAGTGACTTCTCAAGACTTGGGACAAGAACTTCTCAAGACTTGGGACGAGTGACTTCTCAAGACTTGGGACAAGTGACTTCTCAAGACTTGGGTGTCTAGTCCTGATAGGGATGGGACAGGTCAAATTTAGAAGGAAAAATTTTCAATTTTTTCGAAAAATCAAAAAACGCTGCAAACCTTCTGAAATGCGCACAAAACCAAAAATTTTCGGAAAATTTGGAAAAAAATTAAAACTTGAAAATTTTCAAAAATTCTTAGTTTTGTGCGCTTTTTGGACGATTTGCCACGTTTTTCGATTTTTCGAAAAAATTGAAATTTCTCAAAGGGGTACCCCTTTGAGAATTTTCGAAATTTTAAAAAAATTAAAAACGACTGCAAATGGCGTGAAACGCGAAGAAAACTAAGAATTTTCGAAAAAAATTGAATTCAGCTAAGACAGGTGAGGCACAGCCCTAAACAAGCAGACAAGACTTGGGACAATAACTTCTCAAGACTTGGGACAAGGACTTCTCAAGACTTGGGACAAGAACTTCTCAAGACTTGGGACAAGAACTTCTCAAGACTTGGGACAAGAACTTCTCAAGACTTGGGACAAGTGACTTCTCAAGACTTGGGACAAGAACTTCTCAAGACTTGGGACAAGGACTTCTCAAGACTTGGGACAAGTGACTTCTCAAGACTTGGGAGTCTAGACCTGATAAGGATGGGACAGGTCAAATTTAGAAGGAAAAATTTTCAAATTTTTCGAAAAATCAAAAAGCGCTGCAAACCTTCTGAAATGCGCACAAAACCAAAAATTTTCGGAAAATTTGGAAAAAAATTAAAACTTGAAAATTTTCAAAAATTCTTAGTTTTGTGCGCTTTTTGGACGATTTGCCACGTTTTTCGATTTTTCGAAAAAATTGAAATTTCTCAAAGGGGTACCCCTTTGAGAATTTTCAAAATTTTTTGAAATTTTAAAAAAATTAAAAACGACTGCAAATGGCGTGAAACGCGAAGAAAACTAAGAATTTTCGAAAAAAATTGAATTCAGCTAAGTCAGGTGAGGCACAGCCCTAAACAAGCAGACAAGACTTGGGACAATAACTTCTCAAGACTTGGGACAAGGACTTCTCAAGACTTGGGACAAGAACTTCTCAAGACTTGGGACAAGAACTTCTCAAGACTTGGGACGAGTGACTTCTCAAGACTTAGGACAAGTGACTTCTCAAGACTTGGGACAAGAACTTCTCAAGACTTGGGACAAGTGAATTCTCAAGACTTGGGACAAGAACTTCTTAAGACTTGGGACGAGTGACTTCTCAAGACTTGGGACAAGAACTTCTCAAGACTTGGGACAAGAACTTCTCAAGACTTGGGACAAGAACTTCTCAAGACTTGGGACAAGAACTTCTCAAGACTTGCGACGAGTGACTTCTCAAGACTTGGAACAAGAACTTCTCAAGATTTGGGACGAGTGACTTCTCAAGACTTGGGACGAGTGACTTCTCAAGACTTGGGACAAGAACTTCTCAAGACTTGGGACAAGTGACTTCTCAAGACTTGGGACAAGAACTTCTCAAGACTTGGGACAAGAACTTCTCAAGACTTGGGACGAGTGACTTCTCAAGACTTGGGACGAGTGACTTCTCAAGACTTGGGACAAGTGACTTCTCAAGACTTGGGACAAGAACTTCTCAAGACTTGGGACAAGAACTTCTCAAGACTTGGGACAAGAACTTCTCAAGACTTGGGACGAGTGACTTCTCAAGACTTGGGACGAGTGACTTCTCAAGACTTGGGACAAGTGACTTCTCAAGACTTGGGTGTCTAGTCCTGATAGGGATGGGACAGGTCAAATTTAGAAGGAAAAATTTTCAAATTTTTCGAAAAATCAAAAAACGCTGCAAACCTTCTGAAATGCGCACAAAACCAAAAATTTTCGGAAAATTTTAAAAAAAAATTAAAACTTGAAAATTTTCAAAAATTCTTAGTTTTGTGCGCTTTTTGGACGATTTGCCACGTTTTTCGATTTTTCGAAAAAATTGAAATTTCTCAAAGGGGTACCCCTTTGAGAATTTTCAAAATTTTTCGAAATTTTAAAAAAATTAAAAACGACTGCAAATGGCGTGAAACGCGAAGAAAACTAAGAATTTTCGAAAAAAATTGAATTCAGCTAAGACAGGTGAGGCACAGCCCTAAACAAGCAGACAAGACTTGGGACAAGGACTTCTCAAGACTTGGGACAAGAACTTCTCAAGACTTGGGACAAGAACTTCTCAAGACTTGGGACGAGTGACTTCTCAAGACTTAGGACAAGTGACTTCTCAAGACTTGGGACAAGAACTTCTCAGGACTTGGGACAAGTGAATTCTCAACACTTGGGACAAGAACTTCTTAAGACTTGGGGCGAGTGACTTCTCAAGACTTGGGACGAGTGACTTCTCAAGACTTGGGACAAGTGACTTCTCAAGACTTGGGACAAGAACTTCTCAAGACTTGGGACAAGGACTTCTCAAGACTTGGGACAAGTGACTTCTCAAGACTTGGGAGTCTAGTCCTGATAAGGATGGGACAGGTCAAATTTAGAAGGAAAAATTTTCAAATTTTTCGAAAAATCAAAAAACGCTGCAAACCTTCTGAAATGCGCACAGAACCAAAAATTTTCTGAAAATTCGGAAAAAAATTAAAAGTTGAAATTTTTCAAAAATTCTTAGTTTTGTGCGCTTTTTGGACGATTTGCCACGTTTTTCAATTTTTCGAAATTTTTCGAAAAAATTGAAATTTCTCAAAGGGGTACCCCTTTGAGAATTTTCAAAAATTTTCGAAATTTTAAAAAAATTAAAAACGACTGCAAATGGCGCGAAACGCGAAGAAAACTAAGAATTTTCGAAAAAATTTGAATTCAGCTAAGACAGGTGAGGCACAGCCCTAAACAAGCAGACAAGACTTGGGACAATAACTTCTCAAGACTTGGGACGAGTGACTTGTCAAGACTTGGGACAAGAACTTCTCAAGACTTGGGACAAGAACTTCTCAAAACTTGGGACGAGTGACTTCTCAAGACTTGGGACAAGAACTTCTCAAGACTTGGGACAAGTGACTTCTCAAGACTTGGGACAAGAACTTCTCAAGACTTGGGACAAGAACTTCTCAAGACTTGGGACAAGAACTTCTCAAGACTTGGGACAAGTGACTTCTCAAGACTTGGGACAAGAACTTCTCAAGACTTGGGACGAGTGACTTCTCAAGACTTGGGACAAGTGACTTCTCAAGACTTGGGTGTCTAGTCCTGATAGGGATGGGACAGGTCAAATTTAGAAGGAAAAATTTTCAATTTTTTCGAAAAATCAAAAAACGCTGCAAACCTTCTGAAATGCGCACAAAACCAAAAATTTTCGGAAAATTTGGAAAAAAATTAAAACTTGAAAATTTTCAAAAATTCTTAGTTTTGTGCGCTTTTTGGACGATTTGCCACGTTTTTCGATTTTTCGAAAAAATTGAAATTTCTCAAAGGGGTACCCCTTTGAGAATTTTCGAAATTTTAAAAAAATTAAAAACGACTGCAAATGGCGTGAAACGCGAAGAAAACTAAGAATTTTCGAAAAAAATTGAATTCAGCTAAGACAGGTGAGGCACAGCCCTAAACAAGCAGACAAGACTTGGGACAATAACTTCTCAAGACTTGGGACAAGGACTTCTCAAGACTTGGGACAAGAACTTCTCAAGACTTGGGACAAGAACTTCTCAAGACTTGGGACAAGAACTTCTCAAGACTTGGGACAAGTGACTTCTCAAGACTTGGGACAAGAACTTCTCAAGACTTGGGACAAGGACTTCTCAAGACTTGGGACAAGTGACTTCTCAAGACTTGGGAGTCTAGACCTGATAAGGATGGGACAGGTCAAATTTAGAAGGAAAAATTTTCAAATTTTTCGAAAAATCAAAAAGCGCTGCAAACCTTCTGAAATGCGCACAAAACCAAAAATTTTCGGAAAATTTGGAAAAAAATTAAAACTTGAAAATTTTCAAAAATTCTTAGTTTTGTGCGCTTTTTGGACGATTTGCCACGTTTTTCGATTTTTCGAAAAAATTGAAATTTCTCAAAGGGGTACCCCTTTGAGAATTTTCAAAATTTTTTGAAATTTTAAAAAAATTAAAAACGACTGCAAATGGCGTGAAACGCGAAGAAAACTAAGAATTTTCGAATAAAATTGAATTCAGCTAAGACAGGTGAGGCACAGCCCTAAACAAGCAGGCAAGACTTGGGACAATAACTTCTCAAGACTTGGGACAAGGACTTCTCAAGACTTGGGACAAGAACTTCTCAAGACTTGGGACGAGTGACTTCTCAAGACTTGGGACGAGTGACTTCTCAAGACTTGGGACAAGTGACTTCTCAAGTCTTGGGACGAGTGACTTCAAGACTTGGGACGAGTGAATTCTCAAGACTTGGGACGAGTGACTTCTCAAGACTTGCGACAAGAACTTCTCAAGACTTGGGACGAGTGACTTCTCAAGACTTGGGACGAGTGACTTCTCAAGACTTGGGACAAGTGACTTCTCAAGACTTGGGACAACAACTTCTCAAGACTTGGGACAAGGACTTCTCAAGACTTGGGACAAGGACTTCTCAAGACTTGGGACAAGTGACTTCTCAAGTCTTGGGACGAGTGACTTCTCAAGACTTGGGACGAGTGAATTCTCAAGACTTGGGACGAGTGACTTCTCAAGACTTGGGACAAGTGACTTCTCAAGACTAGGGAGTCTAGTCCTGATAGGGATGGGACAGGTCAAATTTAGAAGGAAACATTTTCAAATTTTTCGAAAAATCAAAAAACGCTGCAAACCTTCTGAAATGCGCACAAAACCAAAAATTTTCGGAAAATTCGGAAAAAAATTAAAAGTTGAAAATTTTCAAAAATTCTTAGTTTTGTGCGCTTTTTGGACGATTTGCCACGTTTTTCGATTTTTCGAAATTTTTCGAAAAAATTGAAATTTCTCAAAGGGGTACCCCTTTGAGAATTTTCAAAAATTTTCGAAATTTTAAAAAAATTAAAAACGACTGCAAATGGCGTGAAACGCGAAGAAAACTAAGAATTTTCGAAAAAAATTGAATTCAGCTAAGACTGGTGAGGCACAGCCCTAAACAAGCAGACAAGACTTGGGACAATAACTTCTCAAGACTTGGGACAAGGACTTCTCAACACTTGGGACAAGAACTTCTCAAGACTTGGGACAAGAACTTCTCAAGACTTGGGAAAAGAACTTCTCAAGACTTGGGACGAGTGACTTCTCAAGACTTAGGACAAGTGACTTCTCAAGACTTGGGACAAGAACTTCTCAAGACTTGGGACAAGTGACTTCTCAACACTTGGGACAAGAACTTCTTAAGACTTGGGACGAGTGACTTCTCAAGACTTGGGACGAGTGACTTCTCAAGACTTGGGACAAGTGACTTCTCAAGACTTGGGACAAGAACTTCTCAAGACTTGGGACAAGAACTTCTCAAGACTTGGGACAAGAACTTCTCAAGACTTGGGACAAGTGACTTCTCAAGACTTGGGACAAGAACTTCTCAAGACTTGGGACAAGAACTTCTCAAAACTTGGAACGAGTGACTTCTCAAGACCTGGGACAAGTGACTTCTCAAGACTTGGGACAAGAACTTCTCAAGACTTGGGACAAGGACTTCTCAAGACTTGGGACAAGTGACTTCTCAAGACTTGGGAGTCTAGTCCTGATAAGGATGGGACAGGTCAAATTTAGAAGGAAAATTTTCAAATTTTTCGAAAAATCAAAAAATGCTGCAAACCTTCTGAAATGCGCACAAAACCAAAAATTTTCGGAATATTCGGAAAAAAATTAAAAGTTGAAATTTTTCAAAAATTCTTAGTTTTGTGCGCTTTTTGGACGATTTGCTACGTTTTTCGATTTTTCGAAAAAATTGAAATTTCTCAAAGGGGTACCCCTTTGAGAATTTTCAAAAATTTTCGAAATTTTAAAAAAATTAAAAACGACTGCAAATGGCGCGAAACGCGAAGAAAACTAAGAATTTTCGAAAAAATTTGAATTCAGCTAAGACAGGTGACGCACAGCCCTAAACAAGCAGACAAGACTTGGGACAATAACTTCTCAAGACTTGGGACGAGTGACTTGTCAAGACTTAGGACAAGTGACTTCTCAAGACTTGGGACAAGAACTTCTCAAGACTTGGGACAAGAACTTCTCAAGACTTGGGACAAGAACTTCTCAAGACTTGGGACGAGTGACTTCTCAAGACTTGGGACAAGTGACTTCTCAAGACTTGGGACAAGAACTTCTCAAGACTTGGGACAAGTGACTTCTCAAGACTTGGGACAAGAACTTCTCAAGACTTGGGACGAGTGACTTCTCAAGACTTGGAACGAGTGACTTCTCAAGACCTGGGACAAGTGACTTCTCAAGACTTGGGACAAGAACTTCTCAAGACTTGGGACAAGGACTTCTCAAGACTTGGGACAAGTGACTTCTCAAGACTTGGGACAAGAACTTCTCAAGACTTGGGACAAGAACTTCTCAAGACTTGGGACAAGTGACTTCTCAAGACTTGGGACAAGAACTTCTCAAGACTTGGGACAAGAACTTCTCAAGACTTGGGACAAGTGACTTCTCAAGACTTGGGACAAGTGACTTCTCAAGACTTGGGACAAGAACTTCTCAAGACTTGGGACAAGAACTTCTCAAGACTTGGGACAAGTGACTTCTCAAGACTTGGGACAAGAACTTCTCAAGACTTGGGACAAGAACTTCTCAAAACTTGGAACGAGTGACTTCTCAAGACCTGGGACAAGTGACTTCTCAAGACTTGGGACAAGAACTTCTCAAGACTTGGGACAAGGACTTCTCAAGACTTGGGACAAGTGACTTCTCAAGACTTGGGAGTCTAGTCCTGATAAGGATGGGACAGGTCAAATTTAGAAGGAAAAATTTTCAAATTTTTCGAAAAATCAAATAACGCTGCAAACCTTCTGAAATGCGCACAAAACCAAAAATTTTCGGAATATTCGGAAAAAAATTAAAAGTTGAAATTTTTCAAAAATTCTTAGTTTTGTGCGCTTTTTGGACGATTTGCTACGTTTTTCGATTTTTTGAAATTTTTCGAAAAAATTGAAATTTCTCAAAGGGGTACCCCTTTGAGAATTTTCAAAAATTTTCGAAATTTTAAAAAAATTAAAAACGACTGCAAATGGCGTGAAACGCGAAGAAAACTAAGAATTTTCGAAAAAAATTGAATTCAGCTAAGACTGGTGAGGCACAGCCCTAAACAAGCAGACAAGACTTGGGACAATAACTTCTCAAGACTTGGGACAAGGACTTCTCAACACTTGGGACAAGAACTTCTCAAGATTTGGGACAAGAACTTCTCAAGACTTGGGACAAGAACTTCTCAAGACTTGGGACGAGTGACTTCTCAAGACTTAGGACAAGTGACTTCTCAAGACTTGGGACAAGAACTTCTCAAGACTTGGGACAAGTGACTTCTCAACACTTGGGACAAGAACTTCTTAAGACTTGGGACGAGTGACTTCTCAAGACTTGGGACGAGTGACTTCTCAAGACTTGGGACAAGTGACTTCTCAAGACTTGGGACAAGAACTTCTCAAGACTTGGGACAAGGACTTCTCAAGACTTGGGACAAGTGACTTCTCAAGACTTGGGAGTCTAGTCCTGATAAGGATGGGACAGGTCAAATTTAGAAGGAAAAATTTTCAAATTTTTCGAAAAATCAAAAAAACGCTGCAAACCTTCTGAAATGCGCACAAAACCAAAAATTTTCTGAAAATTCGGAAAAAAATTAAAAGTTGAAATTTTTCAAAAATTCTTAGTTTTGTGCGCTTTTTGGACGATTTGCCACGTTTTTCGATTTTTCGAAATTTTTGGAAAAAATTGAAATTTCTCAAAGGGGTACCCCTTTGAGAATTTTCAAAAATTTTCAAAATTTTAAAAAAATTAAAAACGACTGCAAATGGCGCGAAACGCGAAGAAAACTAAGAATTTTCGAAAAAATTTGAATTCAGCTAAGACAGGTGAGGCACAGCCCTAAACAAGCAGACAAGACTTGGGACAATAACTTCTCAAGACTTGGGACAAGTGACTTCTCAAGACTTGGGACAAGAACTTCTCAAGACTTGGGACAAGAACTTCTCAAGACTTGGGACGAGTGACTTCTCAAGACTTGGGACAAGTGACTTCTCAAGACTTGGGTGTCTAGTCCTGATAGGGCTGGGACAGGTCAAATTTAGAAGGAAAAATTTTCAAATTTTTCGAAAAATCAAAAAAACGCTGCAAACCTTCTGAAATGCGCACAAAACCAAAAATTTTCTGAAAATTCGGAAAAAAATTAAAAGTTGAAATTTTTCAAAAATTCTTAGTTTTGTGCGCTTTTTGGACGATTTGCCACGTTTTTCGATTTTTCGAAATTTTTGGAAAAAATTGAAATTTCTCAAAGGGGTACCCCTTTGAGAATTTTCAAAAATTTTCAAAATTTTAAAAAAATTAAAAACGACTGCAAATGGCGCGAAACGCGAAGAAAACTAAGAATTTTCGAAAAAATTTGAATTCAGCTAAGACAGGTGAGGCACAGCCCTAAACAAGCAGACAAGACTTGGGACAATAACTTCTCAAGACTTGGGACAAGTGACTTCTCAAGACTTGGGACAAGAACTTCTCAAGACTTGGGACAAGAACTTCTCAAGACTTGGGACGAGTGACTTCTCAAGACTTGGGACAAGTGACTTCTCAAGACTTGGGTGTCTAGTCCTGATAGGGCTGGGACAGGTCAAATTTAGAAGGAAAAATTTTCAAATTTTTCGAAAAATGAAAAAACGCTGCAAACCTTCTGAAATGCGCACAAAACCAAAAATTTTCGGAAAATTCGGAAAAAAATTAAAAGTTGAAATTTTTCAAAAATTCTTAGTTTTGTGCGCTTTTTGGACGATTTGCCACGTTTTTCGATTTTTCGAAAAAATTGAAATTTCTCAAAGGGGTACCCCTTTGAGAATTTTCAAAATTTTTCGAAATTTTAAAAAAATTAAAAACGACTGCAAATGGCGTGAAACGCGAAGAAAACTAAGAATTTTCGAAAAAAATTGAATTCAGCTAAGACAGGTGAGGCACAGCCCTAAACAAGCAGACAAGACTTGGGACAAGGACTTCTCAAGACTTGGGACAAGAACTTCTCAAGACTTGGGACAAGAACTTCTCAAGACTTGGGACGAGTGACTTCTCAAGACTTAGGACAAGTGACTTCTCAAGACTTGGGACAAGAACTTCTCAGGACTTGGGACAAGTGAATTCTCAACACTTGGGACAAGAACTTCTTAAGACTTGGGGCGAGTGACTTCTCAAGACTTGGGACGAGTGACTTCTCAAGACTTGGGACAAGTGACTTCTCAAGACTTGGGACAAGAACTTCTCAAGACTTGGGACAAGGACTTCTCAAGACTTGGGACAAGTGACTTCTCAAGACTTGGGAGTCTAGTCCTGATAAGGATGGGACAGGTCAAATTTAGAAGGAAAAATTTTCAAATTTTTCGAAAAATCAAAAAACGCTGCAAACCTTCTGAAATGCGCACAAAACCAAAAATTTTCTGAAAATTCGGAAAAAAATTAAAAGTTGAAATTTTTCAAAAATTCTTAGTTTTGTGCGCTTTTTGGACGATTTGCCACGTTTTTCAATTTTTCGAAATTTTTCGAAAAAATTGAAATTTCTCAAAGGGGTACCCCTTTGAGAATTTTCAAAAATTTTCGAAATTTTAAAAAAATTAAAAACGACTGCAAATGGCGCGAAACGCGAAGAAAACTAAGAATTTTCGAAAAAATTTGAATTCAGCTAAGACAGGTGAGGCACAGCCCTAAACAAGCAGACAAGACTTGGGACAATAACTTCTCAAGACTTGGGACGAGTGACTTGTCAAGACTTGGGACAAGAACTTCTCAAGACTTGGGACAAGAACTTCTCAAAACTTGGGACGAGTGACTTCTCAAGACTTGGGACAAGAACTTCTCAAGACTTGGGACAAGTGACTTCTCAAGACTTGGGACAAGAACTTCTCAAGACTTGGGACAAGAACTTCTCAAGACTTGGGACAAGAACTTCTCAAGACTTGGGACAAGTGACTTCTCAAGACTTGGGACAAGAACTTCTCAAGACTTGGGACGAGTGACTTCTCAAGACTTGGGACAAGTGACTTCTCAAGACTTGGGTGTCTAGTCCTGATAGGGATGGGACAGGTCAAATTTAGAAGGAAAAATTTTCAATTTTTTCGAAAAATCAAAAAACGCTGCAAACCTTCTGAAATGCGCACAAAACCAAAAATTTTCGGAAAATTTGGAAAAAAATTAAAACTTGAAAATTTTCAAAAATTCTTAGTTTTGTGCGCTTTTTGGACGATTTGCCACGTTTTTCGATTTTTCGAAAAAATTGAAATTTCTCAAAGGGGTACCCCTTTGAGAATTTTCGAAATTTTAAAAAAATTAAAAACGACTGCAAATGGCGTGAAACGCGAAGAAAACTAAGAATTTTCGAAAAAAATTGAATTCAGCTAAGACAGGTGAGGCACA
The DNA here is from genome assembly GCF_977971745.1 of Zootermopsis nevadensis. Lineage (NCBI taxonomy): Eukaryota > Metazoa > Arthropoda > Insecta > Blattodea > Termopsidae > Zootermopsis > Zootermopsis nevadensis. Next base: position 18,405 of record NW_028259135.1, read on the forward strand.
GCCCTAAACAAGCAGACAAGACTTGGGACAATAACTTCTCAAGACTTGGGACAAGGACTTCTCAAGACTTGGGACAAGAACTTCTCAAGACTTGGGACAAGAACTTCTCAAGACTTGGGACAAGAACTTCTCAAGACTTGGGACAAGTGACTTCTCAAGACTTGGGACAAGAACTTCTCAAGACTTGGGACAAGGACTTCTCAAGACTTGGGACAAGTGACTTCTCAAGACTTGGGAGTCTAGACCTGATAAGGATGGGACAGGTCAAATTTAGAAGGAAAAATTTTCAAATTTTTCGAAAAATCAAAAAGCGCTGCAAACCTTCTGAAATGCGCACAAAACCAAAAATTTTCGGAAAATTTGGAAAAAAATTAAAACTTGAAAATTTTCAAAAATTCTTAGTTTTGTGCGCTTTTTGGACGATTTGCCACGTTTTTCGATTTTTCGAAAAAATTGAAATTTCTCAAAGGGGTACCCCTTTGAGAATTTTCAAAATTTTTTGAAATTTTAAAAAAATTAAAAACGACTGCAAATGGCGTGAAACGCGAAGAAAACTAAGAATTTTCGAAAAAAATTGAATTCAGCTAAGTCAGGTGAGGCACAGCCCTAAACAAGCAGACAAGACTTGGGACAATAACTTCTCAAGACTTGGGACAAGGACTTCTCAAGACTTGGGACAAGAACTTCTCAAGACTTGGGACAAGAACTTCTCAAGACTTGGGACGAGTGACTTCTCAAGACTTAGGACAAGTGACTTCTCAAGACTTGGGACAAGAACTTCTCAAGACTTGGGACAAGTGAATTCTCAAGACTTGGGACAAGAACTTCTTAAGACTTGGGACGAGTGACTTCTCAAGACTTGGGACAAGAACTTCTCAAGACTTGGGACAAGAACTTCTCAAGACTTGGGACAAGAACTTCTCAAGACTTGGGACAAGAACTTCTCAAGACTTGCGACGAGTGACTTCTCAAGACTTGGAACAAGAACTTCTCAAGATTTGGGACGAGTGACTTCTCAAGACTTGGGACGAGTGACTTCTCAAGACTTGGGACAAGAACTTCTCAAGACTTGGGACAAGTGACTTCTCAAGACTTGGGACAAGAACTTCTCAAGACTTGGGACAAGAACTTCTCAAGACTTGGGACGAGTGACTTCTCAAGACTTGGGACGAGTGACTTCTCAAGACTTGGGACAAGTGACTTCTCAAGACTTGGGACAAGAACTTCTCAAGACTTGGGACAAGAACTTCTCAAGACTTGGGACAAGAACTTCTCAAGACTTGGGACGAGTGACTTCTCAAGACTTGGGACGAGTGACTTCTCAAGACTTGGGACAAGTGACTTCTCAAGACTTGGGTGTCTAGTCCTGATAGGGATGGGACAGGTCAAATTTAGAAGGAAAAATTTTCAAATTTTTCGAAAAATCAAAAAACGCTGCAAACCTTCTGAAATGCGCACAAAACCAAAAATTTTCGGAAAATTTTAAAAAAAAATTAAAACTTGAAAATTTTCAAAAATTCTTAGTTTTGTGCGCTTTTTGGACGATTTGCCACGTTTTTCGATTTTTCGAAAAAATTGAAATTTCTCAAAGGGGTACCCCTTTGAGAATTTTCAAAATTTTTCGAAATTTTAAAAAAATTAAAAACGACTGCAAATGGCGTGAAACGCCAAGAAAACTAAGAATTTTCGAATAAAATTGAATTCAGCTAAGACAGGTGAGGCACAGCCCTAAACAAGCAGGCAAGACTTGGGACAATAACTTCTCAAGACTTGGGACAAGGACTTCTCAAGACTTGGGACAAGAACTTCTCAAGACTTGGGACGAGTGACTTCTCAAGACTTGGGACGAGTGACTTCTCAAGACTTGGGACAAGTGACTTCTCAAGTCTTGGGACGAGTGACTTCAAGACTTGGGACGAGTGAATTCTCAAGACTTGGGACGAGTGACTTCTCAAGACTTGCGACAAGAACTTCTCAAGACTTGGGACGAGTGACTTCTCAAGACTTGGGACGAGTGACTTCTCAAGACTTGGGACAAGTGACTTCTCAAGACTTGGGACAACAACTTCTCAAGACTTGGGACAAGGACTTCTCAAGACTTGGGACAAGTGACTTCTCAAGACTTGGGAGTCTAGTCCTGATAAGGATGGGACAGGTCAAATTTAGAAGGAAAAATTTTCAAATTTTTCGAAAAATCAAAAAAACGCTGCAAACCTTCTGAAATGCGCACAAAACCAAAAATTTTCTGAAAATTCGGAAAAAAATTAAAAGTTGAAATTTTTCAAAAATTCTTAGTTTTGTGCGCTTTTTGGACGATTTGCCACGTTTTTCGATTTTTCGAAATTTTTGGAAAAAATTGAAATTTCTCAAAGGGGTACCCCTTTGAGAATTTTCAAAAATTTTCAAAATTTTAAAAAAATTAAAAACGACTGCAAATGGCGCGAAACGCGAAGAAAACTAAGAATTTTCGAAAAAATTTGAATTCAGCTAAGACAGGTGAGGCACAGCCCTAAACAAGCAGACAAGACTTGGGACAATAACTTCTCAAGACTTGGGACAAGTGACTTCTCAAGACTTGGGACAAGAACTTCTCAAGACTTGGGACAAGAACTTCTCAAGACTTGGGACGAGTGACTTCTCAAGACTTGGGACAAGTGACTTCTCAAGACTTGGGTGTCTAGTCCTGATAGGGCTGGGACAGGTCAAATTTAGAAGGAAAAATTTTCAAATTTTTCGAAAAATGAAAAAACGCTGCAAACCTTCTGAAATGCGCACAAAACCAAAAATTTTCGGAAAATTCGGAAAAAAATTAAAAGTTGAAATTTTTCAAAAATTCTTAGTTTTGTGCGCTTTTTGGACGATTTGCCACGTTTTTCGATTTTTCGAAATTTTTGGAAAAAATTGAAATTTCTCAAAGGGGTACCCCTTTGAGAATTTTCAAAAATTTTCGAAATTTTAAAAAAATTAAAAACGACTGCAAATGGCGTGAAACGCGAAGAAAACTAAGAATTTTCGAAAAAAATTGAATTCAGCTAAGACTGGTGAGGCACAGCCCTAAACAAGCAGACAAGACTTGGGACAATAACTTCTCAAGACTTGGGACAAGGACTTCTCAAGACTTGGGACAAGAACTTCTCAAGACTTGGGACAAGAACTTCTCAAGACTTGGGACAAGAACTTCTCAAGACTTGGGACGAGTGACTTCTCAAGACTTAGGACAAGTGACTTCTCAAGACTTGGGACAAGAAATTCTCAAGACTTGGGACAAGTGACTTCTCAACACTTGGGACAAGAACTTCTTAAGACTTGGGACGAGTGACTTCTCAAGACTTGGGACGAGTGACTTCTCAAGACTTGGGACAAGTGACTTCTCAAGACTTGGGACAAGAACTTCTCAAGACTTGGGACAAGGACTTCTCAAGACTTGGGACAAGTGACTTCTCAAGACTTGGGAGTCTAGTCCTGATAAGGATGGGACAGGTCAAATTTAGAAGGAAAAATTTTCAAATTTTTCGAAAAATGAAAAAACGCTGCAAACCTTCTGAAATGCGCACAAAACCAAAAATTTTCTGAAAATTCGGAAAAAAATTAAAAGTTGAAATTTTTCAAAAATTCTTAGTTTTGTGCGCTTTTTGGACGATTTGCCACGTTTTTCGATTTTTCGAAATTTTTGGAAAAAATTGAAATTTCTCAAAGGGGTACCCCTTTGAGAATTTTCAAAAATTTTCAAAATTTTAAAAAAATTAAAAACGACTGCAAATGGCGCGAAACGCGAAGAAAACTAAGAATTTTCGAAAAAATTTGAATTCAGCTAAGACAGGTGAGGCACAGCCCTAAACAAGCAGACAAGACTTGGGACAATAACTTCTCAAGACTTGGGACAAGTGAATTCTCAACACTTGGGACAAGAACTTCTTAAGACTTGGGGCGAGTGACTTCTCAAGACTTGGGACGAGTGACTTCTCAAGACTTGGGACAAGTGACTTCTCAAGACTTGGGTGTCTAGTCCTGATAGGGCTGGGACAGGTCAAATTTAGAAGGAAAAATTTTCAAATTTTTCGAAAAATGAAAAAACGCTGCAAACCTTCTGAAATGCGCACAAAACCAAAAATTTTCGGAAAATTCGGAAAAAAATTAAAAGTTGAAATTTTTCAAAAATTCTTAGTTTTGTGCGCTTTTTGGACGATTTGCCACGTTTTTCGATTTTTCGAAAAAATTGAAATTTCTCAAAGGGGTACCCCTTTGAGAATTTTCAAAATTTTTCGAAATTTTAAAAAAATTAAAAACGACTGCAAATGGCGTGAAACGCGAAGAAAACTAAGAATTTTCGAAAAAAATTGAATTCAGCTAAGACAGGTGAGGCACAGCCCTAAACAAGCAGACAAGACTTGGGACAAGGACTTCTCAAGACTTGGGACAAGAACTTCTCAAGACTTGGGACAAGAACTTCTCAAGACTTGGGACGAGTGACTTCTCAAGACTTAGGACAAGTGACTTCTCAAGACTTGGGACAAGAACTTCTCAGGACTTGGGACAAGTGAATTCTCAACACTTGGAACAAGAACTTCTTAAGACTTGGGGCGAGTGACTTCTCAAGACTTGGGACGAGTGACTTCTCAAGACTTGGGACAAGTGACTTCTCAAGACTTGGGACAAGAACTTCTCAAGACTTGGGACGAGTGACTTCTCAAGACTTGGGACAAGTGACTTCTCAAGACTTGGGTGTCTAGTCCTGATAGGGCTGGGACAGGTCAAATTTAGAAGGAAAAATTTTCAAATTTTTCGAAAAATGAAAAAACGCTGCAAACCTTCTGAAATGCGCACAAAACCAAAAATTTTCGGAAAATTCGGAAAAAAATTAAAAGTTGAAATTTTTCAAAAATTCTTAGTTTTGTGCGCTTTTTGGACGATTTGCCACGTTTTTCGATTTTTCGAAAAAATTGAAATTTCTCAAAGGGGTACCCCTTTGAGAATTTTCAAAATTTTTCGAAATTTTAAAAAAATTAAAAACGACTGCAAATGGCGTGAAACGCGAAGAAAACTAAGAATTTTCGAAAAAAATTGAATTCAGCTAAGACAGGTGAGGCACAGCCCTAAACAAGCAGACAAGACTTGGGACAAGGACTTCTCAAGACTTGGGACAAGAACTTCTCAAGACTTGGGACAAGAACTTCTCAAGACTTGGGACGAGTGACTTCTCAAGACTTAGGACAAGTGACTTCTCAAGACTTGGGACAAGAACTTCTCAGGACTTGGGACAAGTGAATTCTCAACACTTGGGACAAGAACTTCTTAAGACTTGGGGCGAGTGACTTCTCAAGACTTGGGACGAGTGACTTCTCAAGACTTGGGACAAGTGACTTCTCAAGACTTGGGACAAGAACTTCTCAAGACTTGGGACAAGGACTTCTCAAGACTTGGGACAAGTGACTTCTCAAGACTTGGGAGTCTAGTCCTGATAAGGATGGGACAGGTCAAATTTAGAAGGAAAAATTTTCAAATTTTTCGAAAAATCAAAAAACGCTGCAAACCTTCTGAAATGCGCACAAAACCAAAAATTTTCTGAAAATTCGGAAAAAAATTAAAAGTTGAAATTTTTCAAAAATTCTTAGTTTTGTGCGCTTTTTGGACGATTTGCCACGTTTTTCAATTTTTCGAAATTTTTCGAAAAAATTGAAATTTCTCAAAGGGGTACCCCTTTGAGAATTTTCAAAAATTTTCGAAATTTTAAAAAAATTAAAAACGACTGCAAATGGCGCGAAACGCGAAGAAAACTAAGAATTTTCGAAAAAATTTGAATTCAGCTAAGACAGGTGAGGCACAGCCCTAAACAAGCAGACAAGACTTGGGACAATAACTTCTCAAGACTTGGGACGAGTGACTTGTCAAGACTTGGGACAAGAACTTCTCAAGACTTGGGACAAGAACTTCTCAAAACTTGGGACGAGTGACTTCTCAAGACTTGGGACAAGAACTTCTCAAGACTTGGGACAAGTGACTTCTCAAGACTTGGGACAAGAACTTCTCAAGACTTGGGACAAGAACTTCTCAAGACTTGGGACAAGAACTTCTCAAGACTTGGGACAAGTGACTTCTCAAGACTTGGGACAAGAACTTCTCAAGACTTGGGACGAGTGACTTCTCAAGACTTGGGACAAGTGACTTCTCAAGACTTGGGTGTCTAGTCCTGATAGGGATGGGACAGGTCAAATTTAGAAGGAAAAATTTTCAATTTTTTCGAAAAATCAAAAAACGCTGCAAACCTTCTGAAATGCGCACAAAACCAAAAATTTTCGGAAAATTTGGAAAAAAATTAAAACTTGAAAATTTTCAAAAATTCTTAGTTTTGTGCGCTTTTTGGACGATTTGCCACGTTTTTCGATTTTTCGAAAAAATTGAAATTTCTCAAAGGGGTACCCCTTTGAGAATTTTCGAAATTTTAAAAAAATTAAAAACGACTGCAAATGGCGTGAAACGCGAAGAAAACTAAGAATTTTCGAAAAAAATTGAATTCAGCTAAGACAGGTGAGGCACAGCCCTAAACAAGCAGACAAGACTTGGGACAATAACTTCTCAAGACTTGGGACAAGGACTTCTCAAGACTTGGGACAAGAACTTCTCAAGACTTGGGACAAGAACTTCTCAAGACTTGGGACAAGAACTTCTCAAGACTTGGGACAAGTGACTTCTCAAGACTTGGGACAAGAACTTCTCAAGACTTGGGACAAGGACTTCTCAAGACTTGGGACAAGTGACTTCTCAAGACTTGGGAGTCTAGACCTGATAAGGATGGGACAGGTCAAATTTAGAAGGAAAAATTTTCAAATTTTTCGAAAAATCAAAGAGCGCTGCAAACCTTCTGAAATGCGCACAAAACCAAAAATTTTCGGAAAATTTGGAAAAAAATTAAAACTTGAAAATTTTCAAAAATTCTTAGTTTTGTGCGCTTTTTGGACGATTTGCCACGTTTTTCGATTTTTCGAAAAAATTGAAATTTCTCAAAGGGGTACCCCTTTGAGAATTTTCAAAATTTTTTGAAATTTTAAAAAAATTAAAAACGACTGCAAATGGCGTGAAACGCGAAGAAAACTAAGAATTTTCGAATAAAATTGAATTCAGCTAAGACAGGTGAGGCACAGCCCTAAACAAGCAGGCAAGACTTGGGACAATAACTTCTCAAGACTTGGGACAAGGACTTCTCAAGACTTGGGACAAGAACTTCTCAAGACTTGGGACGAGTGACTTCTCAAGACTTGGGACGAGTGACTTCTCAAGACTTGGGACAAGTGACTTCTCAAGTCTTGGGACGAGTGACTTCAAGACTTGGGACGAGTGAATTCTCAAGACTTGGGACGAGTGACTTCTCAAGACTTGCGACAAGAACTTCTCAAGACTTGGGACGAGTGACTTCTCAAGACTTGGGACGAGTGACTTCTCAAGACTTGGGACAAGTGACTTCTCAAGACTTGGGACAACAACTTCTCAAGACTTGGGACAAGGACTTCTCAAGACTTGGGACAAGGACTTCTCAAGACTTGGGACAAGTGACTTCTCAAGTCTTGGGACGAGTGACTTCTCAAGACTTGGGACGAGTGAATTCTCAAGACTTGGGACGAGTGACTTCTCAAGACTTGGGACAAGTGACTTCTCAAGACTAGGGAGTCTAGTCCTGATAGGGATGGGACAGGTCAAATTTAGAAGGAAACATTTTCAAATTTTTCGAAAAATCAAAAAACGCTGCAAACCTTCTGAAATGCGCACAAAACCAAAAATTTTCGGAAAATTCGGAAAAAAATTAAAAGTTGAAAATTTTCAAAAATTCTTAGTTTTGTGCGCTTTTTGGACGATTTGCCACGTTTTTCGATTTTTCGAAATTTTTCGAAAAAATTGAAATTTCTCAAAGGGGTACCCCTTTGAGAATTTTCAAAAATTTTCGAAATTTTAAAAAAATTAAAAACGACTGCAAATGGCGTGAAACGCGAAGAAAACTAAGAATTTTCGAAAAAAATTGAATTCAGCTAAGACTGGTGAGGCACAGCCCTAAACAAGCAGACAAGACTTGGGACAATAACTTCTCAAGACTTGGGACAAGGACTTCTCAACACTTGGGACAAGAACTTCTCAAGACTTGGGACAAGAACTTCTCAAGACTTGGGAAAAGAACTTCTCAAGACTTGGGACGAGTGACTTCTCAAGACTTAGGACAAGTGACTTCTCAAGACTTGGGACAAGAACTTCTCAAGACTTGGGACAAGTGACTTCTCAACACTTGGGACAAGAACTTCTTAAGACTTGGGACGAGTGACTTCTCAAGACTTGGGACAAGTGACTTCTCAAGACTTGGGACAAGAACTTCTCAAGACTTGGGACAAGGACTTCTCAAGACTTGGGACAAGTGACTTCTCAAGACTTGGGAGTCTAGACTTGATAAGGATGGGACAGGTCAAATTTAGAAGGAAAAATTTTCAAATTTTTCGAAAAATCAAAAAGCGCTGCAAACCTTCTGAAATGCGCACAAAACCAAAAATTTTCGGAAAATTTGGAAAAAAATTAAAACTTGAAAATTTTCAAAAATTCTTAGTTTTGTGCGCTTTTTGGACGATTTGCCACGTTTTTCGATTTTTCGAAAAAATTGAAATTTCTCAAAGGGGTACCCCTTTGAGAATTTTCAAAATTTTTTGAAATTTTAAAAAAATTAAAAACGACTGCAAATGGCGTGAAACGCGAAGAAAACTAAGAATTTTCGAAAAAAATTGAATTCAGCTAAGTCAGGTGAGGCACAGCCCTAAACAAGCAGACAAGACTTGGGACAATAACTTCTCAAGACTTGGGACAAGGACTTCTCAAGACTTGGGACAAGAACTTCTCAAGACTTGGGACAAGAACTTCTCAAGACTTGGGACGAGTGACTTCTCAAGACTTAGGACAAGTGACTTCTCAAGACTTGGGACAAGAACTTCTCAAGACTTGGGACAAGTGAATTCTCAAGACTTGGGACAAGAACTTCTTAAGACTTGGGACGAGTGACTTCTCAAGACTTGGGACGAGTGACTTGTCAAGACTTGGGACAAGAACTTCTCAAGACTTGGGACAAGAACTTCTCAAAACTTGGGACGAGTGACTTCTCAAGACTTGGGACAAGAACTTCTCAAGACTTGGGACAAGTGACTTCTCAAGACTTGGGACAAGAACTTCTCAAGACTTGGGACAAGAACTTCTCAAGACTTGGGACAAGAACTTCTCAAGACTTGGGACAAGAACTTCTCAAGACTTGCGACGAGTGACTTCTCAAGACTTGGAACAAGAACTTCTCAAGATTTGGGACGAGTGACTTCTCAAGACTTGGGACGAGTGACTTCTCAAGACTTGGGACAAGAACTTCTCAAGACTTGGGACAAGTGACTTCTCAAGACTTGGGACAAGAACTTCTCAAGACTTGGGACAAGAACTTCTCAAGACTTGGGACGAGTGACTTCTCAAGACTTGGGACGAGTGACTTCTCAAGACTTGGGACAAGTGACTTCTCAAGACTTGGGACAAGAACTTCTCAAGACTTGGGACAAGAACTTCTCAAGACTTGGGACAAGAACTTCTCAAGACTTGGGACGAGTGACTTCTCAAGACTTGGGACGAGTGACTTCTCAAGACTTGGGACAAGTGACTTCTCAAGACTTGGGTGTCTAGTCCTGATAGGGATGGGACAGGTCAAATTTAGAAGGAAAAATTTTCAAATTTTTCGAAAAATCAAAAAACGCTGCAAATCTTCTGAAATGCGCACAAAACCAAAAATTTTCGGAAAATTTGGAAAAAAATTAAAACTTGAAAAATTTCAAAAATTCTTAGTTTTGTGCGCTTTTTGGACGATTTGCCACGTTTTTCGATTTTTCGAAAAAATTGAAATTTCTCAAAGGGGTACCCCTTTGAGAATTTTCAAAATTTTTCGAAATTTTAAAAAAATTAAAAACGACTGCAAATGGCGTGAAACGCCAAGAAAACTAAGAATTTTCGAATAAAATTGAATTCAGCTAAGACAGGTGAGGCACAGCCCTAAACAAGCAGGCAAGACTTGGGACAATAACTTCTCAAGACTTGGGACAAGGACTTCTCAAGACTTGGGACAAGAACTTCTCAAGACTTGGGACAAGAACTTCTCAAGACTTGGGACAAGTGACTTCTCAAGACTTGGGACAAGAACTTCTCAAGACTTGGGACAAGTGACTTCTCAAGACTTGGGACAAGAACTTCTCAAGACTTGGGACGAGTGACTTCTCAAGACTTGGGACGAGTGACTTCTCAAGACTTGGGACGAGTGACTTCTCAAGACTTGGGACGAGTGACTTCTCAAGACTTGGGACAAGAACTTCTCAACACTTGGGACAAGGACTTCTGAAGACTTGGGACAAGTGACTTCTAAAGACTTGGGAGTCTAGTCCTGATAGGGATGGGACAGTCAAATTTAGAAGGAAAAATTTTCAAATTTTTCGAAAAATCAAAAAACGCTGCAAACCTTCTGCAATGCGCACAAAACCAAAAATTTTCGGAAAATTCGGAAAGAAATTAAAAGTTGAAAATTTTCAAAAATTTTTACTTTTGTTCGATTTTTGGACGATTTGCCACGTCATTGCTAAAATAAACCTCTTCCTTGTATTAAAAGTGGTGGTGTCTTGTGTGAATCTCGTACATCATTGTCAAAAGAAACCTCTGCCTTGTATTGAAAGTGGTAGTGTCTTGTGTGAATCACGCACGTCATTGCTAAAAGAAACGCCTGCCTTATCTTGGAAGAGGTAATCTCGTGTGTGAATCTTGTACGTAATTGCCAAAACAAACCTCTGCCTTGTATTAAAAGTGGTAGTGTCTCGGTTGAATCACGCACGTCATTGCTAAAAGAAACCCCTGCCTTGTCTTGGAAGTGGTAGTGTCTGTGTCATGACCTTGACCTAACAGTGACATCAATGTTACAAGAGAATAATCACTCTGATAACTGATGAAGATGTGAGGGCGAAATAATGTACAACAGTGGTCCCCAACGCGGTGCCCGCGTTGATACGGAAAGAGGTTATACTGAATAATAAAGGCCGTTCAACCATGAACATTATAAAATCAAAGCACAGTTCTCTACGTACCAATGCCCATCTTGACGATTGCGAGCAGCAACATCATCCTACTCTCCCAAATTTGAAAAACTGGCCGCTGAAATGCAGTGCCAAACTTCCCACTTGAGTAATAATTGTACTTATAAAAGTACGTATTTTTGATTGCGTGGTTTCTTGTATCAATAAACGTCGTGTTGTTTTGTGTATTATTTGGTGTCCATATCTTATTTGTCCAGAGAAAAGAAAATTTGGCTTTGTTAATTGGTTGGCGCCCGCCACGATCTCATAAACTCTGAAATGTGCTCTTGGGCAAAAAAAGGTTGGGGACCACTGACGTAAGGCAATACATGCCAAACATTACCATCAGTGCGTTTGGTGTAATCACGCACGTCTGCTGATATCGAAGTTTCAACGTTCCTACGTGCGGACATCCGTATATCCCATGTACACATAAGATCGAGATTAAATACATTTCTTTTGTACATTCATGTATGTCTGATGGTACTCATGTTGATATGGGTTGCCATTATCCACACATTGAAGGCAGATTCAGATTTATTTATGACGGATTTTGCTCGACTGTCTTAACTACCACGCACCGTGGGACATAGCCGCAGAGCTCGACCGTCCATGTACGACGCAGTGCGAAGAATGAAACAATAAGAGAAGGGGGGGAACTCCAAATTAAAATATAAATAAACATCAGCAGCTTACCGTGTCTCGTTTGTGTGCGGTGTGCGGTAGTTGGCTGCCTGAGTCAAAGTCACACGGTGCGTGATATCTGACTGGCTAACTTCTTCGGTGCGTGCTACTTTCCGCGTTGCCTGACAGCACAAGTCCCTCGGCGATACCGACTACATAAGAATAAAATTAAGAATATATATACGCATGTGTATATAAATATGGATATATATTTTTGAGAGAATAAGAAATTTTGGTAGAATCAAAAAAGAGTAAAAACATAATATAATAAGAAATCACATAAAGTACGTTGCCGTGGCTTCTGTGTGTGCGCGCGAGTGCGGTGCATGCTACTTGGTCGGTCGAGTTCCGAGTCAATGTCCGGCGGTGCGTCGTAGTCAGCAGGTCCCGTTCTGAGGCAAAGTCAGACGGCGCGCGGTAGTTTTCTGTTTTGCTTGGCACCACAAACCCCTCGGCGATACCGACTTGGTAAGAATAAAAAATAACAATATATATGCATACATACATTTTTATGTACGTATTTATATATTTTTTTAAAATAAGTGTTAGTGAAGGCACGACCGGCGATTGCTGATTTACGGGTGGCTGAGAACGCAGTGCCGCGAGCGAGGCAGGCCTCGAAGAGGGGACAGATACAATGGTCGGCCGGTCGCCGGGAACTCTTTCGCGGGAAAGGCCCCATGGGCAGCCCGGCCGAGACCGTGAGAAGCAGAGATTGGGTGCTGCACAGACGGAGTCTCGCATGGACTGGGTGTCATTCCACGTTTCTGGTAGGTATAGAATGGGAAAAATTTCGACATTTTCATAAATTTTCATAATTTTTTTGAAAAAACTAAAATTGCTGGAAATTGTCAAAAAAAAAACACAAAACCCAAAAATTTTGAAATTTTTCAAATTTTTTTTAAGTTTACATTTTTCTAATTCTTTAAGCTTTCTGCGTCCTTTCAAAGTAAAGAACTATATTGAGGAGACTTTATGGCCTTACAATTTAATGACATTGCACATTAAACAACAAAGGTCCTAATACAGATCCTTGAAAGATACCAGACAATAAATCAAAAGGAAATGACAAAACTCCAGAATAACGTACTTGCGAATGTCTGCTGGTTAGGTAACTAAGAAATCAATCATATAACCAGCAGACAGTTCATAGTCACCAAGTTTGTGCAAACGTAAGACATGCGAAACAACACTGATAAATGTCAAATCACAATTTATAATAAGATGATAAAATATTTAAAATATCATTTCACGTTCCGCATCGAATGATCGATTTAGAAATTGGAAGGTCTCTTACGACATGTTTCGGTTATATTTAACCGTCTTCAGGTATAAATTAGATTGGTAAATTTAAAACTCGAATTACAATCCTTTACAATGTTATGCAGTTTATGGAAGATGTTCTTATCAGAATTACTCTTATATATTAGAACGAAGGCATTGTTTTTTATATGGCGTGGTTCATCTGATGTTCATTATTAGTCTGTAAAGCAATGATTTAAAGAAAACATTAATAAATATGGAGTAATATAGAAAACAAAATGATGGAAGTAAATAAATGATAAAATCAACATAAAATGCATCAGCTTGAGACTGGGAACAAGCTATAGGGGAAAATAAATCCAAAAACGTAACCAGATTAGAAGTGGTGGATTTGGATTTACTAAAACCATGTTGACAAGGGATTCATTTAGAATTAAAATTATAAGAAACATGGTATGTACAATAATTTCAAATATTTTGGAAACATTATTAATTATGGTAGTAGGTCTATAGTTTATAACAGAAACAGTTTTGTCTTCTTTTTTGAAAACTGGAACAATAGCTGCTTGTTTCCACAAAGTGGGAAATTGTTGCTGAGAGAAGCTAAAATTGAAAATAAATTTAAGAATAGTAGCAAGGATTTCAGAACCCTTAATAATAACTTGGTATACCATCTAGTGCAACGCTTTATAGCATTACGAATATGTCTGCGTTTGCGGGTAATATTTTCTTTGCGATATGGGAATGAAATAAAAGTAACGAAATGGATATATGGCTTTTATTTAGCACAACAAATATACAGCCACCTACAGATGCACCCGATGCACCCTAGTCAAACAATATCTATGCCACTGAACTGGTAGCTAGCTAAGAACACAGACAAGCCAAATCAACTCATCCACATGAGAAAGTACCCTGCTTTGGACGCAACCAAACCCAACAAACCTAAGTTACTAAGGACGTATGCTGTTACGGACACAGCCTAGCCCAACCAACCTGAAGCGGATTAGACGAACGAATGAAGACAACTGTGGACGCAGCCTAGCCCAACTAAATAAAGCGTATGCAGTAGTATCCCGTTTCGGACGCAGCCATCTCCCAGTAATCTGTTTCGTACGCGGTTTACGGAAAATAACTCTGCTTCGAGCAAAGCCTTGCCTAACCAACATATGTTCGTAGTGAGGTCGGTGAATGGTGGTGACCTGTCAAGTATGTGTAAGAAGCCTCCTGAGCATAGAGCACAGCCAAACTAAATTATGCCCATAACAGAGCAGATCGCTGCAGAAAAAATCGTGTATATTGAAATTAAACAAAATTTTTGTTTTGAATCGTTTAATTCATTTGCAACTTACATTTATTGAATACAGGGTAGTGGTATGAGAAGTAGGATACATATGGCTTTGAAATTATTTGAATACCTCTTGCAAATGTCAAATCTATACAAGTTTTCCCTTGCGTGGTTGGTTTGTCCAAATTATTCACTAGTTCAAGTTTAAAGAATTTCTGAAGGTACGCACATCACAGTTCTAAATTTTCGTCACTATTATATTCTAGTTCGAATGTTCGAACGTTTTCACGTCAAAAAGTATGGCCAAACATATCTGGAACTGAGCACGTAACCTGCGACGGACGTAGCCTACTCCAACCAATCTATGCAATTGAGCCTGTATCCTGCTTAGAACGCAGCCAACTATCAGAAAATTAAACACGCTAGGATGTAGCTCGCTTGCCTCGCAAAAATTACCGATAGCCTTAACCTGCTTCAGATGCAGCCTTGACCAACATACGACTCCAACGTACTTGATGCAGCCTCGGCTACAGAACCTATTCACGCTTTGGACGCACACTAAAGTAAACAACCTATGCCAATCAGGTGGTAGCCTGTTTTAGACACAGCATAGCCCAATCACCCAATACACTCGAGAAAGTACCTTGCTGTGGACGTAGCCTAGCCACACCAACCTATGCCTCTAAGAATGTAGCATTTTAGGGAGTTGTCATCAGACCTCACTTTATCATAACTACATATCAACTGTATGATACTACAATTTTAAATTCAGTTTTACTTAATTGCATCTTTCCTTCTGTATCTTTATCAGTTGTATTGTACTATAAATCATCTTGTATCTTCTTAAATAAGTTGCCTGTCTGCTTCCTCGCACAAACAAGAAGCAATGACAATACAAACACATTTACAGATCACTTAATGTTACTGCTACAGTGCGCCGGCCATGCATAAGCAACATAAGGAACCCATCACCAGTAGAAGGAAGAATTAGAACTTTGTTAGTCGGTTAATAGACACACAATATCTTTAAGAGTGATCTGTTAATGTGTATGTAAGCATCATCTGTTGCATTTATGGCTTCCCATCTCATGAACATAATGTACTACTTCAACTTTAATAAGTGTTTGCCAGAAATGTTTTAACGCTTAAAGATTACCATAGTAAAGTGAACAAGTTAAATAAATTTCTTTATTTTTCTTCTATCTAAATTAAACGTTAAGAATTAATTTAATTCAATTTTTCTGTATTTGAAACAATTTATTATATTTCAAAATTTCATGTGCTCTTAAACATTCTTTTCTGTGCTTCCGTGCACTCCAGTTCTTCTTAAATCACTTTCTTTCAATCATTCTTGTGATAGACTTCCTACCAGCTACGGACGCAGCATAGCAAAGGACACTGCCTAGTACTATCGTAATATCCACGTTACAAATTATCCTCCTCTGGACGAAGCCTGACACAACAAACCTATGCAAGTAAGGCAGTAAGCTGCTATGGACGCGGCCTTCAACACAGTCGATCTCTTCGGACAGAGCCTTGTCAACCCAACCTGTGATTTATTCAGCCACTAGGAATCTATGTACGCAACCCAGACTGACCAATGTTTGCCTGTGGTCTTGTTGCCTTCTACGGCCACAGCTGGGCCAAACTAAGCATGTGAAAAGATTTATTGCTACCGCAGCAACCTAGGATTAATAACAAACCTCTACAGTGGTGGCCTATTTCAGACACAAAGTAGGCAAGCAAACATAAACCTAACTGGTACAGCACTGCACATGCAGCATTACCAAACAAACCCATACAACTGACAAGGCACACGGCTACAGACGCAGCCTAGGCTAAGCAAGATATTCACGTCAACCAGTCGCCTGGCATGGACGAAGCATCGCCCAACAAAACTATACATGTCGACCACTAGCCTGATGGCCAGCTACTGACGCACTCTAACCCAGCCTTCTTAAGCCCTGCAGATGCGGGATAGCCGAACGAAAGTGTGTACCTGAGATCGTAGCCAACTACGAACACGGCGCACCCTCAACAATTCATGCAAGTGAGCCAGCATCCTGCTACCTATTCACGCAGAGCACGTACCTTGCTGTTTCTATAACCTACAGAACATGATGTATCACCATTTTCTTTTAGCCTGATTCCAACGCAGCTACTCCTACTCCTAGTAAATCCAAGCTATCCTCCAAGAGCTGAAAATCTCGAAGACGCAGCATACGCAAACTACACCGTGACCCTTTTCGGGTGGCCTGATTCAAACGAATCCACAATAAAAACATACATATGCTAGTGAACATTTCGGTAGAGGTGGCGTGACATGTGAGAAAGTAGGTGTGCCTCTTCGCAAGCAGAAAAGACTAAAGGCTGATGGATACATGCCTACGCTTCCGACCTCCTTGTCATAGTAGAGTAGTAGTAAACTATGTCTTATGCAGGAAATGTCTGAGAAGTGTTCGCCAAAAAACAAAATTGACAGCACAATCTTCCACGTGCCTCATGGTGGTGGTCCAGGGGGCAAGTAAACAGAGCGAAATGCACAATGCAACCAATTTCCTTCCATCCATATCTCTGCTTCTTAAAATAAATTAAAAAATAAGTCACTCTGCCTCAGTCTCTCCTTGAGGCTGACACTTGCCGTGGTGAGCCTCGTGGTCAACCAAACTCAAATACTTTACCTACTCAGAGTGTGTCATACTCTACATTTAATGGGGCTACACGCAATCTGCCTACATCTTTGACCGTTCTAAACAGCCAACAGAGGGCACATGTCAATGTCTGATTTCAAATCAGAATGAAATTTCAAAATTCCTTTGCGTTCGTCGGACTCCGTTAGAGACAATAATAACTCTACGTGATCGAAAAAATCAACTACCTTTGCACGTTGCACCAAGTACTGCACCATACGCCATTCAAAGTAAGCTAATGGACGATACCGCAACACACGCACAAAGAGCCCTTCGCTTCGAGTCCCCTCCAGAACACGCCGCGTCCACTGGTACGTGTCCGATGCACTGGCGTACATGAAACACAAACACAGAATATAAGTCAAACATACCAACCACCGATCGCCGATGCTCAGAAATGACATCGATAAAATGGAAAGAAAACAAACCTTTTAACAGTATCGGCCTTTCTGAAGTTAAAATGGGGAGGTTCTTGGTGTCATTACATCCACCGGCAATCCCATTTTATGTAAACTGGATGTAAATGAACAATGATAACGAGATATAAATACAATATCAATTTCAAAAGAATCAAACATGAGCAAACATTTACAAAGTTCAAAACCACGACAACGAAGACTCAAACGATATCTCAACCTCTCACAAGAAATAAATAAAACACTCTCTCAAAAAAGAGAAACTCGGCCTCAGTCTCTCACCGAGAGATAGGGCAGCTATCTTACCTATCCTAGAAAGCCCCTTTCTTGACCAAATTAAAATACCAATGCCAAACACATAAAATGAAGGCAGAGCTACCTCCAATGGAAAACATGGTAGAATACTATTATTATTATTATTATTATTATTCAGTGTTCTGTCTTACAACAGGTCCATTGCTTTGCCCAAAAAGAACTCTCCAGTTTTCCCTATTCTCAGCTTCTCATTTTAATTCCTGGAACTTCATCTTCTTTCCTTGTTTCAGATCGTCGGTTAGCTGTATCAGTCTTCTTCCCAGTCCTCGCTTTCCTTCAACCTGACCTTCGATGATGTCACTCAGTAACCCATTCCTTCTCGTAATGTCCGAGCCAGTTAGCTTTCCTTCGTGTAATCGCCTGCAGAATGTTTCTTTGCTCGTCGACTCTCCTCAATACTTCTTCGTTGGTAACTCGATCCGTCCACCTGATCTTCTCTATTCTTCTCCAACACCACATATTTCAAAACTCTCCAGGTATTTCTGTTCCTTCATCCTGAGTGTCCAGGTCTCTGCTCCATACGTAACACTTCACTAGTTTCTTCTTCATCTCCAATCCCAACTTGTTAGTGAGAAGTATCCTCTTCTTGACGGAAAACTGCCTTGGCCATGGCTATCCTTGCTTTTACTTCCTTGGTGCATAGGGCGTCCGTCGTGATTATGCTTCCCAAGTACTTGAAATTCTCCACATTCTGCAGCCGTTGGTTTCCAACTACAACGTTCAATGGTTCTGCTCTCGGTGCCATCCTCATTACCTTTGATTTTTCAATGTTGATTTCCATTCCATACTCTCTACCTGTTACCACTAACTTGTCCATCATGTTCTGTAATTCCTCCTCTTCCTTCGCCAATACTACCAAGTCGTCTGCATACTTTACAGTCATTATGATCTTCCTCCAATTTTGAAGTCTCCACAGCTTCCTTGGCAAGCCATTCCCCGTACAGGTTAAAAATAAGTGGTGATACGCAGCATCCCTGTCTTACACCTCTACCTACCTCAACGCTGTTGGTGTCTCCTGAGTCCAGTCTCACGTTGACTTTCTGCTGCATGTACAGGTTTTCGATTAGTCTTCTATCTCTCCAATCAATTCCAATTCTCTGTAGGATCCTCATTAATTTCTTCCATTTTACTCGATCGAAAGCCTTCTTCCTGTCGATGAAGCAGGCACATACTTCTTCCTTGACATCGAGAACTCTCTCTGAAATTATTCTCATAACTCCGATGGCATCTCTGGTTCCTCTTCCTCTCCTGAATCCAAATTGGTCGTCTCCCATCACTCTTCTTTTCTAGTCTTTTAGTCAGTATGGTAGAATACTAACATCAAATAATTAAAGAAATACATGTCTTTGACGGCCCCTACACCTCATGTAAAGCAAATAAATTCACATTCCATTTTGAGAAGACATTTTTTGTCATGGGTCTATTTTAGGTTAAGACAGTGAAGCAACCTTATTATATTATTAGGTCTGCCAGTACTCCACACCACACCCTAATACTGTCCTTCAAACTGTGAAACTTGTTCCAATGCAGATATCAAAACATCTTCTAAACATAAACAAGATCTTTACCTAAATTGACAGGTACGTCTACTTACAGACCAGTTTCATTACCAACGGCATTCTCTAAAAAATTTTCAAAAAGACATGCAACAACGTGCTATTGAATTTTACACACAAAATCTTAAGTGAACTAAATAATGAAGTGCATGTTGGTGGAATATTTCACTATCTTGCCAAAGAATTTGATTGTGTGAATCATGAATTAGCACATCTGATAATCATATTTCTCGTATACTTACACAATGCATGTCAAGTTGACACAGAGATAAATCTCTCGCAGACATGAGGTCCTTCGTGATAACAGCCGATTGATTTCCTGTCGTCATATCAGTGAGCCACCATAGTGTTTCTGCACATACTCCACTCTTTTCCTGGCAAGCAGTAGTCATGTCAGGTGACGCATCCTTCAACCTCAGTAAAGTCCCATGGATCAATCAAGCTTCTTCTCTGCAGCTATTACCAGAAAAAAAATGCAATCACATTCAACACATCACCTAATTTAAAGGTTTCATAACCGATCCCCTTGCTCAAAATTAACCAAAAGCACAGAAAATATCCCAGCAGCTCCGGTCA
Organism: Zootermopsis nevadensis; assembly: GCF_977971745.1. Classification (NCBI taxonomy): domain Eukaryota; kingdom Metazoa; phylum Arthropoda; class Insecta; order Blattodea; family Termopsidae; genus Zootermopsis; species Zootermopsis nevadensis. Next base: position 38,304 of record NW_028259135.1, read on the forward strand.
CTGTGCACAATACTCACACGTCAACAAAACTAAATTCCTCACCTTGGCAATTACTCACTTATTAATTAGTAAACACATCACATTAAAGGCTCCACAGCACTACACACATCACACATGTAACAAAACCACTCATTAACAAAACCTTATCACAAATAGTCACCACCCTCGTCTACAAGCTATACCTAACCTCCAATTTTGATGTCCTATGAACAATATATTCACTAGAGAATCATGAATGCCTCTAGCATACCACAGATACTGCAATTATGCCAATCTCTCACCGCACATAGGTCTTTCAACATATCAAATCTCACATTTAAGTTCACAACATCTGAAGTACCTAATAAAATTGGACAGACTCATCTCTCTCACACGACAACCACATCAAATACATTCTAATGCTCATGTACTCACACAACGAATGCCTCGTTCAGACTGATATCAGTTTCTTGCGGATACGATGTTCCTTCTTTGTCCCAGCAGGTTTAATCTTCTGACATCAAGTCGGTCTGCCAACTGTTGCCGCACGTACTTCAATGCTTGTCTGGCTGGCAGTACGCAGGTCACGTGACAAACAGCATGGTGCTCAGTAGAATCTGAAGGATCATTCTGTTTCTCGTAATCTGCTACTCCCAGAAAGAGAAAATACAGTCACATTCAAGAAATCAAGACATCACACTCTTCTAAAAGCACACAGTTTTACTTCACCAAGCAGTTAACACTCCTACCTTAGCCAATGAACAAGCACCTTCCATTTTCAGAAGACAAATTCTGTCAAGTTCATTACAAACCCATTCACAAGTTAACTTTAAATACGGGTCACGACAGTGTCACAACCAGCGACCTGACAAATTCTGAACTCCCTCACTCACAGATTCATACTGGAGCCTTTCTTTCCTCCCCCCCCCCCCCCCCCCCAGCAAATTTAAAGCATTCGCCAAGTGGGCCATTATTCCACACGTCATAATACTGCAACTACAAACTCTACAACTCACACACATCACGTCAGTCCCACGCAACTTCTGTTGCCACTGATTCAGTGGATATTTAACGATCAGTTCGCTTGCCGTCTGTTTGGAGCCGAGGATGTTGATCGCTGTCTCCAAGATACACGGCTCCCTCTCCTCGTGCCCCATTATGACAGCAAGGGAGTCTACAAGCACCAGTCGGTCCATGCCCCTCAGGTTCGCCTGTTTTGATGTCATGGAGAAAGGACCTAAATGAAAGATTAAGAAATGGCAAGCCACTACAACACAGCCAACATCTGTAGCACTTCTACTACTAAGGTGAATTCAACCGACAAGGGGCAAGAGGTAGCCGTAGCAATTAGATTTTTTTTCCATATCACCATCAGTAATGCCACTTTATCATACCTTCTGGAAGCAAAGGTGGAAACTTCACCATCAGTAATATAAATTGTTTCAATGTTGAACAATCTAAATTTATGAAACTGAACTCACCAGCTACCTGAGATATCGCCACCATTGTGTAGTGACAAACAAGGAACACACCGTCGTAACTCTTTCATGGCTGCAGCAACAAACACTCCTACCAACATACACAACAGGCCTTACTGGCTTTTCCAGATATGAAGCAGACGCTTTCAACAAGTTCACATACTAAATGTGGTTTTAAGAGAGATTTCAGGTTCTCACAGTGGTCTTTGGGTTCTAACACCACTTGGACTTACAGAAAACCAACACAGATTATGATTTTTAAACATTTAATGGTTCGCTATATCAGCTGCAGTTATCCTTGTGACTAAGCGCAATGCCATGAGGCAGTGGGAGCATGGAGGTACACTCCATGCATTCTCAATTATAGAACAATGTGGAGGTCAGCCTCAAAATGTGGTTCCTTAAACTGGCAAAGAAAAATCACGTTCTTCATTGTTTCTTTGTAGTCTCAACCATTTACTACTTTTCAGGAAAAAAGGTCTTCTTCTTTCAATAATGGCATTGCAATTCAGAAAATAAGTTTATTAAACAATTTACTCAAATGGATGAACTTGCCTGTGACTGCCATCTGGTGAGTGGCTCTGGCTTGCTTGTCCTGCAATCTGCACGCAATCCCATGGACTGCGGAGATCTCCACATGTGGATCATCAGAACTGCAACGGCGAATCACAATGAGTACAGATAATTACACTCACATCCTAATGTTCAGTGTACAAAATGTTGGTCACAACAGTGGCCAATGCAGTAGCTGCTTCCTAAATCAGCAACTGATGTAAAAGGGACAGAGAAAATGGGAAATCTGGGTTTATGATATGAGAAAGAAATACATTACGTGCAGATGCCTCCTGGTACTGGCAGGATACTAAACACAAACTAATTGTGATACAGCCTCTAACAGGCTCACTGTACCAGTAAATAATGAGTTCTGGGTGCTCAGAGAAAGATCTATACCAGTGCCTCATAGACTGCCATGGGACTCGCTTACAATTCTGCGTTGAAAAGCCAGTGATTAACAATCTGTTATGTCATGTTAGTACCATCAGGCTGGAAAAACATCTTTTATTTTGTACACTTTTTTAATATCAAGAATGAGGTTAGTTTTACAATATTCTTCTGCCTCCAACTGCTCTTATATACCTTGGACAGGAGAAAAGCTGCTGCACTGTATTCTCATCTTCATTAAAATTCAGGGATGCCACCAAGAAACAGCAAATTATTTCCCAGCACTGACGACGGTAACGGATCCGTCATGCTTGACTTCAGAGCAATACATGCTGTCTCCACGACCTGGAAAACACAAGCAACAGTTTCAAGTTATAACGAGTGACAACGCAGGCCAGATTCACTGGTAAGGGAAGTCAAATGTTTTAGTTACAGTAACTTTCAAGTACTGCACTTACTGTAATACTCTAAACACCTTTTCTCCACATCAGGGCGCATGTCATATTTATTTCCAGAACCTTTGGGTTTCATGGACACCAACATATCATTGACTAGACTTTTATTTTGTAAGTGGAGTTTGACAAATCTCAACAATAAAATAAAAATTAATTACAAGTATATAATTTTTCTATAGTCTATGCTAACCCTAATAAACGTCAAAAAGGAACGTATTATACGCGTATCAAGTCATTTAATGATCTTCCACCAACAATTAAAACTCTAAATGATTTAAAGGTGTTCAAGCCTGCATTTAAATTATTTTTCATACTTGAATTGCAGAATCTGAAGGTTATGTACATTCACATGTGAAACACATCCTTGTAATTGTGTCAAAAGTACTGAAGTTTATATGTATTGTATGAAATGATTTGTTCTCCATCCTTTGGTTTAGTCCTAAGAAGGATCTATGGAATGTAAATAAACTCTACTCTCTAACATACCTGAACAATGCAATTCCTTATCCAAGTCACAAACACTACAGGTGCTTCGTTCTGTCTGGTTCTTCACATCTCCAACTCCAAAAAAGCTGCTTCCCCATCACGCACACAACTGATCTTCTGAAACGCTGATATTCAGACAAATTAGTCCTCCATGTCTTCGTTGATACCAGTAAACACACACTACAGCTACAGTTCACATGAAAGTTGCTACTCAGTACATCCCCTGATCTCAAACTACTCTTTGAGACAGACTAGGCACTCCCACTAAATCTATAACCGTACACCTCCTCGGAAAGCAAGGTAATCGCACGAGGGCCTGAGGTCTTCCTTGTGGCATTGTGAGGCATGCTACGAACACCCCATACTTGGTCACTAGGAATCAAAAGTGGGCAACGGCTATAGTATCCCACATGCTTGCAGGCACTCCTACCTGAAACAATACCAAATACCAAAATAAATATCCACATTGTGACACCAGTCGTAACTGCTACTACGAATGCACTCTACACCTCATCAATAATCAACTGGCCAACTAAACCAACCCTCCATGCAACCAAAATATTTCACACATTACGTCCTTCACACAAGGGAAAGATGACACACATCAATTCACATTACGTCCTTCACACAAGGGAAAGATGACACACATCAATTCAAATTAACTTCGACGCCCTGGCAATATATATGAGAGTAAATCTGCACTGGACTCAGAATGCATCCTAGCAACCAAAGAAATACAGAGGGGCAGAACGCCCACGCCATTTTATCATAGGCAGGGACGGCAACGTCTGAAAAACAGCGAACTCATCCGACCTCCTTGTCATAGCAGAGTAGTAGTAAACTACGTCTTACGCAGGAAAAGTCTGAGAACTGTTGGACAAAAAACAATCTTCCACGTGCCAAATTCCTGTTGCGATAAGAAGTGAGCCTGCCAAGTGTACTGAACATACTCCACTGATTTCCTGGCAAGCAGTAGGCTGGTCAGGTGACAGACAGCTTTTCCCCGAGTAAAATCCCAAGGATCAATTAAGCTTCTTCTCTCAGCTATTCCCAGAAAGACAAAATGCATTCACTTTTAACTAACACAAATGCAAAAATAAACAGCATTCTGATGACGCAGTTGATTGAACATGTACTTTTGTTCTTGGGGAGGGGGGCACACCACACACACACACTTCTGAGTATATAAATGTCACTTATCAATGCCGTAAACGCCTCATGGCGTTTATTTATTTCATTCCTCGGGAATCATCGACACATAACCTCAACCGTTAAACGAGAACACCCCAATCATTCCGTAACCTGATGACAGCCCACCTAGATCGCTGTTCGCACACATAAACTTACAGCACCTCCAAGACTCCGAAGACTAGATTCACGCTTACCAACACACACACACACACACACACACACACACACACACACACACACACACACACACACACACACACACACACACACACACACACACACACACACACACACACACACACACACACACACACACACACACACACACACACACACACACACACACACACACACACACACACACACACACACACACACACACACACACACACACACACACACACACACACACACACACACACACACACACACACACACACACACACACACACACACACACACACACACACACACACACACACACACACACACACACACACACACACACACACACACACACACACACACACACACACACACACACACACACACACACACACACACACACACACACACACACACACACACACACACACACACACACACACACACACACACACACACACACACACACACTCTCTCTCTCTCTCTCTCTCTCTCTCTCTCTCTCTCACTCTCTCACACTCTCTCTCTCTCTCTCTCTCTCTCTCTGCGCGAACTTGACCACAGCGAATTCTAGTAGCGAACCCAGTAAACTACGTATTGAGCGGGAACAGAAGGGCAGCCGAATGGCATCGGCAGTTCGAGACCCAGCGGATTCTTACAGTAGTATTAAGTTCTAAATATAAAACGAGGGCAGGACTGAACCGATTTCTGATTTCTGCCCTCTAAAAAAATAATTGAGGGTTAACGGGTGGGTGGGGAGCCGAAGATGAGAGAATGAGGGAGTTATGCAAAAATATATTTATGAGGGAGCAGCCAAAGGTGGTCCAAACAGACATCATATCAATCAACAATCTTTAACCAAAATGTGTTCAAAGCACTTGAGTCGAAAGAAAAAATCCAGCCAAATAAATCAACAAATCTATCATCTACTGGGCATGAGATTTTTGCAAGCAAATCCAAATTCATAAGAAACACCACACGCCAAACTTACAAGTTTTAAAACCTTTATCCTTGCTTAACACAGCAGACTCAAAATTAACCACAAGCACAGAAAATACCCCTGCAGCTCCGGTCACAGCACTACATAACAAAAACCAAAATCACTTCACAAATAGTCTCCACCCACGCCTACAAACGATACCTATACCAACTGGAAACAGCAATAATGTCAATCCCAAACTGCATTTACTTCTGTCAACATATCATCTCACACTTACAATCACAACATTTAAAGTACATCCTATAGGTCAGGTAATTACACACTTCATTCATTGTCCCATCAGGTTTCCTGTTCAGATATCAAGTCATTCAGATATCAAGTCAGTCTGCGAACACACTCAACAGCTTACATGACAAGCATGCAGGTTTGATTTATTTCGCTGGATTGTATTGTTTCTTTTTCGACTCATATGCTTTGATGTCTGTATGTTGTTGGTATACCCCCAACTGAGCCCCCTTTTATATATTTGTGCATAACCCCCCTCATTCTATCATATTAGGCGCCCCACCCTCCCGTTAACCCACAATTATTTTTTAGAGGGCAGAAATCAGAAATCAGAAATCAGAAATCGTTTTGAGTCCTGAGTCCTGCCCTCGTTTTATATTTAGAACTTAATACTTAATACTTAAGTAAGAATTAATACTACTGTAAGAATCCGCTGGGTCTCGAACCGCCGATGTCGTCCTCCGCACGCCAGCACGCTATCCATTCGGCTACCAGGCTCCTACAAGATTACGATTCTGGATCTTCCTGATATATCCTGCTCTTTCCCGCTCAACACGTAGTTCATTGGGTTCGCTACTAGAATTCGCTGTGGTCAAGTTCGCGCAGAGATAGATAGAGAGAGAGTTGGTAAAATTTGTTGCGTGAATCTAGTCTTCGGAGTCTTGGAGGTGCTGTAAGTTTATGTGTGCGAACAGCGATCTAGGTGGGCTGTCATCAGGTTACGGAATGATAGGGTGTTCTCGTTTAACGGTTGAGGTTGTGTGTCGATGATTCCCGAGGAATCAAATAAATAAACGCCATGAGGCGTTTACGGCATTGATAAGTGACATTTATATACTCAGAAGTGTGTGTGGTGTGCCCCCCTCCCCAAGAACAAAAGTACATGTTCAATCAACTGCGTCATCAGAATGCTGTTTATTTTTGCATTTGTGTTAGTTAAAAGTGAATGCATTTTGTCTTTCTGGGAATAGCTGAGAGAAGAAGCTTAATTGATCCTTGGGATTTTACTCGGGGAAAAGCTGTCTGTCACCTGACCAGCCTACTGCTTGCCAGGAAATCAGTGGAGTATATTCAGTACACTTGGCAGGCTCACTTCATATCGCAACAGAAACCTGACCTGCCTACTGCTTGCTCAATTTATTTTTGTTTTGCCATATCACAATGTTGTTGCACATTAAATCCCTTACCAGCTGTAACATTAACTTCACAAAGTTTACAGAACAGAATTGTTCCATCAGAACTAAAATATTCCTCACCGAAATCTTTAATGAAAGCTCTTAACTTTGCACTTTCAGAACACCACTTTTGGCATCTGAACTAAATGAAGGATTCACTGTAAATGCCCGAGAAATGTAGTTTCAAGTAAGAATTTCATACCCAAAATATGAATTTTATCCTCAAAATATAACCAAAATGATCCTAACCATGAATCACCAGTATTGTTCCCAACAAACTGTGGTCAACCAGTGTCCTTGAAGATCTAAACATGATTTTGTGATTGTAAATAAAATTTTCATGAAGCAGAGTCCTTGAGAAGCTAATAGTAGATCATACAGTAAAGACTGCACCAAACCCTTAATTTAGTATGACTCCTTGTTCCTGTACGAACAAATATCTTTGAACAGAATGAGCAGTTGATTGATCCACTGGTTGCTTAGCCGCCTGACTGTGATTAAGAGATCAAGTGGCTAAAAGGGTGAATGAACTGACTAATTGATTCGTAGGCTATTTAATAATTATATTTCAACCGTACAAATTACTTAATACTAAATGGGATTAGGATTATTGTGAATGGAGGATCCAAGACATGAAATTGTAATCTGAACAAAATTAAACAAACAGCGATGCAAATACATAGTAATTAAATGGCTAATTTGAAGGGAAAAAAACATGCACAAACAATATTGATTATATAACTATCCACTGCTAATACTAAAGTGCCACTACATTCCTTGGGCAACACCAACCACCCACTGGTTTCTTGATTTGAACACTTTCCCAAAAAAACAGCACAATTCATGAAGCTCCTCATTATGTAATTTTCTCTCGCTGCCTGTATGTTTCTCTTAGTTACATGTATTCTGCTCATCACAGACATCAGTGCAAGACACCAAGTTTAACACCCACACAAAACAGCAGGTGAAATAAGTAGCCATTATTATCTGTAATTAAGAACTTTTCCAAAAGCAGGAACTTTGAACAATGAAGCATGAACTGGCCTTCAACCTAATAGAGGAAATAAATGTCTTAAATATACTGTCTCTTAGTATAACGATATTGCACAGTTCAGTATCACCTCACAATTGAATAAATATAGTCATTTCTTTCACTCTGATGTTGGAAACATACATGGCACCTATCACACCGTGCAAAGACGTCCATTCGACACAGCCCACACTGACAGGTTAATATTTCCCACTTATAGGACCACAGTTCCCTTGTTCTGTAGTGTCCTCTGTATCAATGAAACATTATGTCCATGTGACCATGCACTCTTTCTCCTACACAGTAACAATTCTAAGGCCATGTGATATCCCCAATTTCATCATGATCATGTAGTGACTGCTTACCATAATATACTACCAACATAATAAACAGCAGGAAGCAGCAATTACCTGGCATCTCACAGAATTAGTGGGGGAGCCTACACAGACAAGACATGCAACATAAATCACATGCGTTGCGCATATGCGCATGCCAATCCAAATGTTCTTGGATCAGCACACAAGAACAAAACACAATTCTAACACACATGAAGAATCACAGCAAGGTGAAAAATCACTAACACACTGTCTGACCGGTATTCTACACTACTGTGAATGAAACAGTGATCCACAGAGCAATAAAATTAATTTAGTGTCCTACAAAACAACTCATTACAAAGATGGTTGCCTGCGACGTTGCACAGACTGATTTTTACATTAAATGGTGCAACAACCTGCAAGACAGCCACCTCCATATTCACTATCATAAGAACCTCAAAACTCAATTCAGTAATGGCAGATGACAAAGTTAAAATGAACAGAAGATCAAGAGAACTGAAATGGTAGATATTCACACCAAATTTCACAAAAACCAGTCAACTGCTGTGTAACTGAATCAGGCTAGATGGACATACACATGCAGCGTACTTAATTAATAAGACTGCTTTATAAGTCATTCAAAAACCACTGGATCAACTGGCATATTCTGATACACTATGATCAGATTCAACTGGAAGATCTGAGGAAACTGACAAAAAAAACCCTCTTCAGTCAGGACAGCAAATCCCCTGCTGAGACTTGTGCATAGGACGCAATTCATTTGAGAAACAGGAGTGCTAACACCACACTGCTATAATTTACTGGTAGAATCACTCCTTCCCAAACGAGGATTTGCACAGAATAGTTTTGTCCATGTACTACACAACAATTCAGATCATTTCTTCCTTACACATAGGATATATTTATTTATGGGGGATTTACACTAGTGACAGACTTCCTTCCTGTTGCTATAAAACAAGTTTGTGTCCCAAATTCCCCAAACCCTATTTCCTTCATGTATTCTAAAACACAGGTAACCCACAAATTTAGCATTCTGTACTTGCTATAGTACATTCTTTTCCAACTGAAACACATTTGCTCATCTTACATTCAGTTCACATATGAATAAAATGGGAAGAACCCTGAGAGAAGGCACAGACAGACCACAGAAATCACGTCCACAACATTCACAATAACACTCACCTGCGAGCTTCTTCGTACTTAATCTGCTGTCGCAAGAACACCGCATTCTTCAGCAGTTCCTGTATGTTACCAAGGTTATCCTCTGCCCCCTCCATAGACTTCACTGCCCTGGAGAACAATACAACTGCTGAAAAAACTACACAAAGTTCTGGGAAGGTCTTGTGATTCTCACTTTTCTTCCAAATCATATATATATAGATAGATAGACACACGCACACACACCATATTTGGCGACTTTGTGTCAGGACTCAGGATCTTATTCCTTTGCCAGGCAGAAATGTCAAATGAATGAAGGTCTAAAATCACTAAGTTAATTGATTAAATAATAAGCTTTCCTTGTAACATAAAGAAATTACACTTCACATAATTCAAAATGTCAACTAGAAATGAGCAAGATGCTGCTACAAGCCTGTGGAAAAGTATTCACTTGGGAACAAGGTTCCTCTTGAATACTAGTGAACTAACAGAATTTCCTTTAAACCTTACCCAACGGCATACTCCACATCGTAGCAACGTCCCTGCAACTCATGATGCAGTCTGGTAACTTCTACCCTCTTCTCCACCATCAGGGGGCAGTGCTTTGCAATGTTACGTATATAAGTTCAACATAAACAACTCAATCCATGTTTGACACGTTTTCAAACCTTTTTTAACTTTCATTTCCAATTCCGGGTCTGATGACAGAGACATCGACATGATTCTCAACACAGTTACGTTATATTACCGATAACAAAGCACATCCATATGTGCCTAATAATTATTCCAAATAATCGCATACGAAGTACAGCCGATTAACAAACTACAGTTCTGAGTTACAAAGCATGTTACAAACTATGGAACTTCTAAACTTCCGTGTTTAACAGTGAAGCCAAAACAGTTTCATTTTAACATTGGCAACGGCTGGAACGGTATATTTTATCGTCATTAACTTTTAAATTGGTGACAATGAAGGGAACCGGAACTAATTTTTAAGTGCGGTCATTGCCAGTAGGAGTCGAATTACATGCTTTGTTGCTTGTGAGTTGGCAACGAGTTGGAAGTTTTGATAAAGAAGTGCCATTCCGTTGGGAAAGATTCGAAGTACTCGTGCGTACAACACGTTGGGGAGTGTATAAATTAATATTTCGTTAAAAGTCTTGAAAGAATGAAATTTCTAAGTATTTTTGTTCTCGCAGCCCTAGCTGCTTATGTAGATGGTAATGAGGAAGAAGAAACGGGTGCCAGATTGCTAATTTCAAAACAGATACTGAATAGATATCTGGTTGAAGACATGGACATAGTAGCTGGGATATTTAGATGTCATATTGTTTCAGAAAAATTATCGTCCGGTTGTTTTTGCAGAATAGAAATTTTTACATATCATAGGCCGTTTATGTTACAAGCCAAAGAATATGGAGCATCTCATGATAATATTGTATTTAGTACCCATATAATACCAACATACCTCATAAACTTGTTTGATTATAACACACAACATTCTTTGCAGTACACACTATATAATGTTGGCACAAGTACTGCTCTTGGTGTTAAGCTGAGTGACAGTAGCTTTCACAAAGAGGCCTTCACTTTGGTGGGTGGTCAGCTCAACATCAAGATTGACAGGATCCCTGCAGGGACAAATGTATCTCATGTAGTAGTTGTCAGACCAAGGAAATATGGATACTTCAACTTCACAGCTGCAGAAGTCAACTACAGACCAACAGAGGATGCCTCTGAAGTGAGTTATCACTTGCATGGACCGTGGTCAAAATTTATAGAAATGTTTGTAATTTCCATTGTGCTGGTCCTAAATTATATATTTAGAATGTACAGGAAGCCATTGTAAAATAATGAGCATAAAACACAAATTCTTCAGATTGATAAAATGATTTTCATTTTGAAACATTTAAATATTACTTGGAAAATCCATCTATGGACACCATACTTGTTTCTGTCTGCTTCTCTGATATTCAAAGCTCATAATTAAAATGAACTGAGGACTGAATATAGCTAACATCAAAGCTAAAATTGAATATTAATCTCCAAACTTCTTACAAGTCTTCCAAGTGGTGTTCCTCAGGTTTCACCATCAAATTTCTGCATACATTTCATTTTTCCAGAACTTCTTGACAAATACATATGCCACAAAGCCTGTAATCATGTAAAATTCCTAAGTTTATCTCTTGTTTTGTTTTTTGGGTTTCTGTTAACATCGTCACACACTGCTCCTGTAGGACGCAACAGAAATGCATAACAAGTCTTTCCGTTTCAGCTGCAAGTGGCCGTGACAAGCGAACCCGGCGAGGGTCTCATCATTGCCTTCCGTGACTATGATAAGAAAACCCTGTCTCTCAAATGAGATACAAACCCAAGATCTGCCAGATATGAAGTAGGAGAGTTAACTGCACAGACAAAACGTTTAACAGATGAAAGTTTTAAGTTAGTCTGTATAAAATTTACTCTCTAACAGTGCTGTAAATCCATGACAACTGTGTGATACATACTCCAGGTGGCAACAGTATTGCCATCTTTGGTGATGTTGTACTGCAACACACCACCGATCTTCTTGGCACGCTCTGGGTTTGCCGCAACCCGCTTTATCAGCAAGTCAAACACACCATCCGAATCCAGCGCCGATGTGGATGCCTGCACCAACAATGCAACCTCACATTACAGTTTACAAAGCCACCAACATCATACACCATTTCTGCATGTCTCTAGGAACCTGTTAACTCTCTGGTGATAGAAAACGAAGGTCGAACATTGCCAATACCAAACAGTATCACTAGCTGCAGGACCAAGCCACTTTGGCACAGTTCAAACACATCTGTATTTGACTAAGATCCAGCTTAATATTATCCTCCCCTTAAATTCTCAATCTTACTTATGTCCAATTTTTTTAACAGGATTCCCACCAAACTATGCATACATTATGTGTTTTCATCTTATGAACAACACATTTAGTCCTTTAGTTCACTATCCTAAGAATCCACTTATTTGATCCTTCAAGATCCCAAATAATATTTGGTTGTTTTCAAACACAATTTAGGTTCTTCACACAAAGAAAGAAACCATATTTTACAACCATACAAAAGTGGAAAAATATGGATATGATGTAATTTGATCTTTAGCATTACTGAGAGTAGTTTCGATGGTTACACACTCTGTAATCAATAATGAGTACTTCCTGAACGTGTTAAATATTTATGAATACTATATTTTTAGCTTAAAAACAAATGCAAAACCATGTTCATATTTTCATTCTATGTCAGGACATGAGATATGCCTCTGAACTACAAATTCCAGTTTTCACTTCCCTCACCTTGGTGGACCTCATCACAGCAGGCATAGTGACTGACTGATGCAACCAGCATACATCAGAGCTACTCACTTGTGTTTCTTCCATGACCTTGAACACAGCTACTGTACTGTACTGTACTGTACATGTTATCAAGACAACCTTACATGTAGGCTAAAGTGCAAAGTCTTTCCTGCCTCCTTGACAGTGACTCAGCTAGTCAAAAAACTTACTGCTTTTACAAAACAAAGGTTCATTATTCTGTTACACAAAACACACACAAATGGCCATATCATGACTCGGCTCCACCCCCAGCATCATGCCAAAATTTTTTTCCAAGTCTAAGCCAATTTCTGACCTAATGACATTTTACATAAACAAGTGTAGTGAAACAATGTATTCATGTGACAACTTCTCTTTGTCTCCCACAGTTCACTATTCACAAAGCACTAAGTGAACTGTACAAATCGTGAAGTTTCTTCCTCACTTTGCCCACTGAAGATGCAAATATCCTGAGAAATTGATTTGCAGATATTTACCATAAGCTGGAAATGTAACTAGGAAAGAGAAAACAAAGAAATTCCATAGAGCTTTTGAGTAACCTCTGAAGACCAACTAGGAAATTAAAGAAAATAATTAACCCCTTCAGCCACAGTGAAGGTGCATAATATTCTATCAATCCATTGTTACCTCAAAGAAAACACAACACGTCTCCACGACAACACTAAACTAGTTAATGCTGCTTAGAGAAATAAATTACTGTTTATTCTGAGATCAATATAAAACCCACATTATATATTCTGTGGGCAAAATGCAGAGATAATGACTGTTACAGCAGGTGGTACATACAGTTACAACTCAGCTTTAAAGGGTTAAAATGGATCTTACTGAAGATGTGATACTAGCAATGCTGTAATGTTTGGGATCTTAACAAAAAGGAAACATAACCTTGTCACTGAGAGTAAGAAATTGCTAGGCTGAACAATGCAGGTTATCACAAGATAACAGAATATCAGTTACACTTTATATCGATTATAAACACAACTTGCAATCTGTAGGAACAAACACCACACAGCTCAGGCCTGCCTCATGGACTTATCTTGAACCACTTGAACACAATCCACAACCTAACACCCAGTATTTTAAAGATCCATTTTAATATTACACTCCCATCTATGAGTTGGTCTCTGAAGCCATCTCTTCCCTCAGGTTTTCCACACAAAATTCTGTACTCATTTCATGTCTTGCTCATGCATGCTGTATGCCCTGCCCATCAGAGCTTTCTTATCATTTTACTAAAAATCCAGAATTAAATCTTATATTTGGCTCATTAAACCCACACTAAATTAAACATTCTCCAACACACAATTACAGAATTTACATCAAAATGTACATTTATATTAAGTAAGCTTTACATGCAAACAACACAGCTCAAATGCTTCGTCTTGTTTAGTAGCAGTGTACTGCATAATCAAATTGCATTTTTCTGTGAGGAACCTGCAATATGTGTGACTTTTTATTTCCACTGCGTAGACATGAAATTTAACACAAAAATTTCATTGGAAAAGCTGAAAGGAAAACAGTACTTCGGAGATCTACACACACACAGACATTACTAAAATGCACCTTAGAGAAATATGATGTGAAGAAATAGATAGACTCAACCAGCTCATGACAGAGCATAAGGGCAGAATTATGTGAACGTGGTGAAAGGCCAGCAGCAACAAAATTTCTCACCAGCAGAACAACCATCATCAAAGATGATCTTGGCCCATCAGTCAGCCACAAAAACGTACCTTGTGCTGCGGGACGGATGCCTCGGTGAGATCGACATATGCGCCAGATATCACCACGCTCCCCGTCTCTTTCACCTTGGTCTGAAAGTGGATACGGTTCCCCTGTTGCCACATGTCAGTCTGTAGTGTCTGCCCAGGGATAACCGGCTTGCTGAACCGAGCCTGTAAACCAGTGACAGTCATCATTTTCTTCATACCCTCCCACTCTGATGGCCTGTGTAGTGCAACGATCTAAACCATATTAATGGGGATATCAGGTTGCATCTCAGTCCAGTTTCTGACTATCCTTCTCAGGCTAATCAGAGTTCTCCTCAGTCCCTCCAAAGAACTTCCAGCATAGTAACATGAAAATTAATATTACTGCCCCTTTCCAAATTCATACCCATTCATTATCCTCTCATTCTATCTGATGCTATATAACCTCTGAAAATGAAACACATTCATGAAATAACATCATATTTAACAATCTCTCTGATGGAAAAAAAGTACAAAGAACTTACAAAGCAACAAGATGATAAAATTAAAAAAAAGAGACTGAAATGGTAAAATGTTATGAACAGTCCTCCGGAATTACAACTTAGAAATCTACTATCAAGCCACACCATTGCACCATGCTTCACATGAATATTTTTTTACTTACCATAGGCCTCCCTTAACATATCCACTGTGAATGGGAGTCACGGTTATGAAGTATTCCAACAGGGATGCGAGAAAATAGGAAAGCATGTGGAAAGAATAAGAAAGCACAATGACTGACATCAACTGAACTGTACATCAGACACGGAAGAGGCAAGTGAAAAATGCTGTGAACACAAACAATCCATAGAACAACAGAAAGAGGGTGCTGGAATGTTATCATGAGAATGTGAAAATAGGAAAGCCCCAAAAAGAGATGTTTCTATTACACACCTTTATGGCTTTGAATTTGGTTGGATCATTATCCGCATACTGCTGTAGGACATGGCGGGCTGAGAAGCCCAGCGAACACAGACCGTGCAGGATGGGCCGATCAAATGCAGCCACATTCGGGTCAATGTGAAGTGGGTTGCGGTCTCCAGACAGTCGGTAGAGTGCAGCCTGCAGGAAATAATGTTGAAGTGAAGAAACATTGACAATTAATTTGTAGGTGTGTTTATGATCTCTCTCCATACTAAATTCTACAGACTTAGCTGCAGTGTTTCATTAGTCATAATTTTCACACACAGCAATAAGTGCAGATTGAACGCAGTCAGCATTTTCAGTCTACATCAAATAATCTTAAGGATGCACATTTTACAAAGCTCTATCACCACAAATATGTCAAGATCTTAATTAGATTGTGCTTCTTCTCCATATTTCACACGTTAGTACTACTGACAGAAGAAACTAAAAATACATACACAGAATAAGAAAAGTTACATTCACCCCCCCCCCCCCCCCCCCCAAGAAAAATAACCAAAGAGCCTCACACGTAACACATGCTTCCCTCTATTCTGACCTGATCAAGAGACGTGTGTTGCTCAACAGACAAATCAGGAATCCGCTTTGGTGGTTCTGCTGTTGGCACATCATAGGGTGAAGTACGCTTGTCTGTAACACCCTTCATTCCAACAGCAAATGTTGTCAGCAGGGACTGTGCCACCTTCTCACCACTTTCATCAAATGTCTCCACTGCAATAATGACAACAGACATCAACTGAATTTGTATCACCTTGAAGACTAGACTTTTAAACCACTTATATTCCCCCTAGCCTAGACAGATCAAAGAAAAAGAGACACGTTACAACTGCACGAACCAAGTTGACAGAAGTTACAAATGGAATGATCATACTGCACAATTTTATCTCACCTTCCACCAGCACAACAGTCCCGGATCCCTTGTCCAACACATCCACCACCTTGCAGTGCACCTCAAGAGTCCCTTCACTGTTGATGGGACGCAGAACCTCCAAGTACTGCTCACCATGCAACATCTGGCAACATCTGGCAACACGATCCTCCTCAGTCAACTCCAATTATGTACTCAATCGTTTCTCATTCCTTTGTGCCTCATCAGCAACCCTAAGGTTCATAATCCAATCAGTCTCTACGTCGAAACCACTGAACTATCTTTAAGTTAGCAGAACTTCTCGAATCCATTTAGTGGAAAGAAAGAAAGAAATACTTTATGATATATCTGCAAAAAGAACTGAATACTGTCATTTGTTTACATGACCGAGTGGCATGCCAGTGGGAAGCATCTACACTCTGTGCAGCTCACTGAATCAGTGTGAATTCTATCCTCTCTCTCTCTATGGTGCAGGATATTCTTTGAAAAACTGACTGTATACTTGGCTTCTCAAAAAATAGAACACTTTCTTTATAGAAGCCAAAGGTTCATCACTGAGTTCACAAAAGCCTGCCATAAGACTAACCTGAGCCAGCTGCATCCAGTTTGCTCCATAGATTCCTATCTCCCAAAGGTCCATCTTAACGCCATCCCACCTACGCCAATGTCTCACCCACAATCTCCTCCCTTCAGGCCTTCTAACCAATATCTTGTAAACACCCCACCCCTCCACAATGCGTTCCGCATGTCCCGCCCGTCTTATCCTCCTCGATTTAATCGCCCTAACGGTATCAAGTGAGGGGTACAGTCCGTGAAGCTCATAATGCAATTTTCTTCCTGCCTCTTAGGTCGAAATATCCTAAACACTCTGTTCTCAAAGACCCTCAATCTATGTTCCTCCCTCAAAGTGGGAGACCAAGTTTAACACCCATACAGCACAACTTTTGTATCTTCAGTTTTCTTGATGTGAGATGAGAGGACAAAACATTTTGGACTGAATGATAGCAAGCATTCCCCGAGTCCACACCACACTGCTCAATTACAACTTCACTAGCATAGAATACGACCTGAATGATCCTCCGTTGCACTGAACAGAAAAACAACCCACAGCAGTATTATTTTTGCAGAAGCTGGATCTGCTTTCATTCCATGAGGACCAGCAGACTTTTAATTTCTTCCTCACTGCATGTACAGTGAACTAAACAAGTCAAGTGCGATGGAGACTGGCTATTATATTCGTAATAGACAAAGCACAGGCAGTAAAATGTGCCTTGCGTTAAGATATATGGACATGTTCAGCTGCGAAGGCAAGAAATGCACATACAGAGATGAAAACACAGCAAGAAGATTGTGAGGTGGCTCAGGGTTGCATCCGAAGGCAGGCTTCGAAATGACCGATGCTGAACCTTGCGGTTATCCTCAAAAGAGTCTGCTTATCAAGACATAACCTCACTTACCCTGGCAGGATTGAAATCCCTGCCACTGAACACCTCAACAGTAACACTAGACTCCATCACGGCAGACACGCCTTGCAACACGAGGAACGTCGGCAACGCAGAGAAGTCTGCGTGGCCTTCATACAGGAATCTCAGGTCACTTGGGTTGGTCACAGTGCTACCAACTGCAATAAAACAAACACATTACTTGTCTGTCACACTGTCACAAACACACGCACATAAGGGCACATTACTCACCTCCCAGTGCATACAGGATCAGGTCATGAGGAGTGTATTGGAACTTTGTCACAACACTCTTCTGGAAAGGAAATCAGGACCTTAAACCATGTTCACAGAATAAGTGTCACCAAGAAGACAAAAGAAGTTCAAGTCTGCACAAAGATTAGCCACCATCAATACTTGGATGGCAGCACCAGCCATTGCCAAAACTAATGTACACCTCATTTAACAAAATACTGGACCTCCAGTGGCGTAAGCCACAACTGAAGTAACGTAAACCACGTACTACAATTATGGCGACGGGCTAAAATCCTGTACACAATAAACAAAATTAATTCTGCTCATTCATACGTCTTATACTACACTCCCTCTATACACCTCCACTGGATGGTGCTTAGACACAGGGGTAACTTGAATAATTACTATCTGAAAGCATATGCAAAAAACTACATCGAGTCATAACTCACGCCATCAGAAGAAAGCCCAGAGTTCGACTTCATCTGCTCCAGAACGGTCATCAGGGTACCAGATGCCTCCTGGATGGACTCCAATTTAACGGCAGCAGACATATCTGTCACCTTGCCCCAGTTCTCACGTACAGCCTCTGGCGTCACCAGCTCATTCATCTGTGCACGCAGCAGGCCGCCCGGTGAACGCACCAGATAACCTGAAGGTTGTCAGACAAGAACGCATCCTGATGGAAAGTTCTGCCGACACTCAGCACGGGAGGTAAACGGTTCTCTGCTTGTCTATCATTACTGCGCTTCATGGCTATTCCAAGCTGTCTCACTGAAATCAGGACCCTTGAAACATGAATCCGGTCATTCTACCGCTGTTGACACATCTACGGAAGTCCACATGCAGATTCTGCGACTTATCTACGATTGTGATTTGCAGTGAAAAAATCATTTCTGCATTTCACTGAAAGAGCAACAACAGACCCAACCTTCATGACCCTAATGAAATGCAGTCCTGTTTTGGACGGCATCACATGACTCAGAACCAGTGGTGTCGTTACAGGCATCGAGCATATTCCGAACAGGGGTGCCACTGACCCTTACATTTTCCTGCCCAGCCAGCAGCAGACTCGATGATGGAGCCAGTCTCCTCACAGGATTTGTGACACAGCCACGCGACGACTGGCGCAATCAGCTCTGGGCGCAGCTGCGCAAAGAAATCTGTGCAACAAACAAGTGACTTATCAGTATCACATTAGTGTTTATAATCATGAGACAATATTAAAAACTGCTGATAACAGATCTCCAAAACATGAACTATTTATTACAACTGATAATATGACAAAAGGGTGAATATACTTCCAAAATGCACTGTTTGCATCATTTTGATGTTCATTTATTGTAAACAGAAGTGACACACTGTCAGGCTTTAGTATCAGCAGCATTAAAAGTTCAGACCCACCAGGTGGCAGGATGTCTTCAGTAAGCCGGGATGCCGCAGTTGGCACAATCACATTGCAGTGGATGTTGTCCTTCCTGCCCTCTATCGCTAACGTATTGTTCAGACCAACCAGCCCCATCTTGGCAGCACTGCAACCATAAAAAAAACATACATGGACTCCTCCCAAGAAATGCATAAAGCGGCCATCGCTCACACCAACTTTCTTATTTGAGAACAACTTTTCAGCCGCACGAATTACACAGTCCTGAAAGGAAGAGCGATGGTGAATGACGAACTGGAGAGGATGTAGAAGTGACCCTCGGTTATATAACACACTAACCCAGCATCTGTCTTGAGGAACTGTGGGGGAAAACAGTTTCTACCATTTCTGGCAACCAAAGACAAACTTTTATTTTTATAAATAACCAGAATGTTAAATCAATATTTCATAGGCGGGGGGAGGGGTGTATTGTAATTAATACTTTTAAATCCCAAAGATATTCAAAGCAGAACAGATTAATGTCCAAGATATCACGCACACATTATACAAATGATCAATCCTATGAAAGATAAATATACTGAAGTGTCACTAACACCGACCTGTAGTTTGCCTGCCCAAAGTTCCCATATAGACCAGAATTGGAGGATGTCACAATGACACGTCCATACTTTTGTTTACGGAAGTGAGGCCACGCGGCTCGAGTTGCCTTGAAAGCACCTGTTAGGTGTACGTCCTGAATTAAGCCTGCAACAGTAACAAATGATCATTAAACCTCAACAGCACTAGTAACTAGACAAAAAAGCATGCAAAACCATCCCTGAACTCAAGAAATCTACCATAGTCCCTTTTCTTTTGGCCTCCTATACAAAATCAACAACAGACAAAACAGCTCGGCATAGCAGACAGTATTTGTCAAGGTTTTCCTCAGCCTCTCTAGGCAAATGCCATGGACAGTCTCTTGAAACTGGTCAGAACCACAATGAGAATAGACGCTTGTGAATTTTAACTCTTTCAGAATTAGTCTCTGCAGAAAAATGATATTCCAATTTCACTGAACTATCAGACTTTAAGGTAAAATGGCCCCTGGGACAGCTACATAATATCCAGTCACTGGCGCTCTTAGTTTTCTGCCTGACTGACTGTAGCAGTCCAAATACACTGAAAGTACCCCACAATCTGATATTATGGCCAAGAATAAGATTTAATCTCAAACATACTCCAGTCTGCGTCACTAATCCTGGAGAATGACTTGTCCCACAGGATGCCAGCATTGTTCACTACCACATCTACTCGTCCAAACTCTTCCAGAGCCGTCTGTATAATCTTCTCTCCATTCACCACACAATCATAGTTGGCTACAGCCTTGCCACCTACCAGAAACAAAACAATCTACGATACACATGCAATCCCGCGGTGCTGCGACTTCACCGTAAAACAGAAGTTGGAAAGGAAAGGGAATCAGACGGAGGTGGTAGAGGGGGACACAAGGAAGCAGTTTGTAAGAAGGAAGGAGAAAGAGAAGAGGTGAGAGGACAAAGAAGAAACTTACATGCAAATGCAGTAGCAGCCAACAAGCATCATAATGCACTAAACCCACCTTTGTGCCGGATCTCTTCTACAACACTGTCTGCTGCACTGCTACTCTTCCCATCGCCATGGCGACCACCACCAAGGTCATTCACCACAACTGATGCTCCACGCTCCGCAAACAGCAGGGCATATGCTTTACCCAGGCCTGAAACATAAAGTCATGGCTGGTCAGAATTATGAGGAACTGGCACACAAGAAATGATAAGTGGGTGAAACGACACACAGAACTGTTCATTGCAAGAAGTTGTAAGCAAATGCCATGATTAATACGATTATGAGACAATGGAAACAGACAAATGATAAAAGAGAAGGGTATTAACTCACCTCTGCAGTGCACACATCACATGGCATGTGGAGTCTCATCATACTTTAATATTATCATGACAACTTTTATCCATGGAAATGGACACACACAAACTGGTACAATTAAAACTGGAAACATACTGTTGTAGCAGCCCACACCCTTCAATTTCATATTTCTGTCTTAACAAATGAGGGAAAGAACTATATTTTTTTTGTACAATATAGTCATTAATGAAGCTGAAACCGCGAAGACAAGAACGATAACCTAAAATAATTTCGACAAGAATTAAATATTTCCGAAAGAAAGTCTTGCATACTAGAAAAGCGATCAGGCACAAACATTATTTTCGTGTACGATAATCACCTGCACCAGCTCCTGTAACTACAACCACTCGGCCATCGAATCGCAGATCTGTCATGCTTAATAGGGCCCTACAGAAGTCCGAACCTGAAACAAGACGAAGTTACGTGACCAAACACACGGATAAGGTAGTACAAGTGCAAGATTAACCAGTACTTCGTACCTTGTTTACTTTCGTGTGTATAACTGCGAAGTCATCGTCAAGAAATAATGTAACCGTTAAAATTATAATACAACGCACAAATTGCTAAATCTTACTACGTACGATAAATCCGCCGCTGTCTAGTCGTAGACTCCAAGACACAATCCACTACCACGAGATCATCACAGTTTGTGTGCTTGTTTTTTCAGACCTTCGCATCAGATACGGCCAGTCTGCTGTCTGACATAACTGCAAAACCTCTGTACAAGAAATATGTACTGTACTTCAAAACAGGTTACGAAAGTGATCGACGCAATTTCGCTAGTCATTCTTTCCCATATCGATATATTTAGATTAATGCAGTGCTACCAATAGTATCAGTAGATCTAGCGAAAATGTTCGAAAGCAACAAATGGCATTTTACCTGTCTGAATGTAGAGTTCCCAAATTGAGATATTTCCTTGCCCTACTTTCACATTTTATACATTGTATCATAATATCCCATAGAAACTGTACTTACTGCTTTTATTTTTCTTAACTCATGTCACAGTTTTCCTGCCTATGTTATTAATACAGAAAAGAAACATGACTAACTTAAAAGCATGAAGTAACAAGGGGAATATGCTTACTGCCTTCATCACCAGAGAGATCGCCTAATAATGGTGTCAATTTATATTACACTACACTGCGCAATATCCCACAACGCTGTCATCTTCACACTCTTTTCCCATGAGCATCTGCTCTACACAAGGAAGTTAAATCAGCAACTAGGATGTGTCTTACTGAAGAACATTAGGAAAGAGCATGCAAATTGCAACAATGAAAATTAAATGTGATACTGAAAGCTGAATAAAGCTAAAGCAGTGTTAAATGTATTTTTTATAAATTACTATGATATTTTAATGTCCCCAGTCCAAGACTGTGGGATTTCATGTCAGTGACAACTTCAGATCAATTTATAAGATGTCACTAGTAAGATGGGATGTCTTAAAATTCAAGGTCGTGCAGACACATGTTCATGAATTTCTTATCTCATACCATCACACTGACAGTCCCGAGCTTCAGGCACACAAAGTTACAGCATAACAAAAGCATGCGAGTCACAGTAAGAATTGAGGTTCTCACAGTGGCGAGTACGAATATGACTCGTTTTCGGTGTTGTAATGCTACAACCCAGAAGGCAGCCATCTTCATGTGACTCACAATTTATTTATACTTTATTTAACGATGCTGTCACTAGCTGAGACTTTATAATGTCGAGTGAGAGGATGATAGTAAACAGAGAATTGGAAAACATGTGGACAGAAGTGATCATGGCCTAATTTAAGGAACTATCCAAGCATTTTCTGGAGGGACTGAGGAAAACCACAACAAGCCTTCGTCACGATAGCCAGTCTGCAGGCCAAGATCTGAACCCAGGACCTGCAAAACATATAGCAGGAGTACTAACCATTCAACTATGATGTTTTGTGTGATTCACAAGATACAAACAATTTTATTACACATAATCAACTGGTTACCGTAGTAAACCCACGTTTCGGGAACAAACTCTGTCCCCATCTTCAGGGTTTGTTCCCGAAACGTCGGTTTTACGTGGGCAAGGAACTGAGACAATTGTCTGTATGTCGGATCTCGCGTGGTGGCAGATTTTGAGCAACTTCAATTCTATCTCCGATAATGACAATGACTTCGTGGATTCAAACTTGTTACCCTAAAATATGAAGCCAGCGAATGTGAACATTTGCCAAGTGAACTCTGAAAACCAGAGATGAGCTAAATGTGGAGCGGAGAATTTCCCGAAGCGATGCCTACCGACGCCAGTTCGCGTTCAGTTTCATCAAAATCCGTTCAGCGCTGTTGAGGGCAGCAACCCGAAAGTTCGCTACGCGGGGCATTCTCCTCCTGAGCCAGCTTTATCCACACAACCTACTTCCCTCGCCGGCCCGCGGTAAATTCGAGTAAAGATTCCTGTTAGTCCCCGGGTCTGGATTAATCGAGCAGGGCGAGTTATTAAGCGAACGACCAACATTCCGTAATTCTTTGGCAGGCCCAGCCCTCGCACAACGCCGAAGGCCAGATCACAAATAGCGGTCAAGGTCAGGGAACCGTCTCCATGGAAACAACCGACAGTCGGAGAGACCCAGAAAAACGACTGGCGGCATTTCTCAGGAGCTACAAGAAAGGAATTAGCACGTCTCTCGAGCAGCTGACAGTTGCCTACACTTCCGCGAAGGATCATCACCGCATTCCCCAGAAGCTGAGGTCCGAACTCCATCCGAATTAAATTCAGACACTGTGTAAGTTCCACGTATTGAGATTAAGCAGATGTAATATGAGAGCGCCCTCACAGCTCGCAACTCTGCCTCCTGTGATAACAGTTTCCTTATGATGTCATCGCCTGTAACGAGATCACGTGTGAGGTCGCACTCATAAAGAGAATGACATCACGCCACCTTCTTCGATATTATACATAAACTTCATGGTCCCAGGGTGCGTGAACTTGATCTTGTCTTGAGACTGAATAAAACTCTTCATATTATTATCTACAAACTGACAATCTTCAGCTATTTCAATCTGCCCGCCAATCCTACGAAATACTACCAACGTCTGAGGAAGCCGATTACCAACTTTACCTCAGGCACTTCCAAGCGTATTACAACTGCACGACGCACCTTCACATTCTCCCGCCCGCAGTTCACAATCTTCTGTTTCCCGTCTCCTCTCTAACAACGAATGTTTCCTACTGTTTTGTATGGGTGTGAAACCCGGTCTTTCACTTCAAGCGAAAACACAGACTCGGGGTGTCTGAGAAGAGAGCGCTGAGGGTAATATCTGGACCCGAGACGGATGAAGTGACAAGAGCGAGGAGGAAACTGCGTTATAAGGAGATAAGAATTTCGTTCAGAATTTGACTAGCCGACCGACCGAGGGCTGAAGATGGACTCTGCTCCATGCAGCTCGTTCTGGTCAGACTTTTACATCGCCAAGGATGCTGCAATCAATAGGCGTTCGGTGTAACCCAGTTATCGGCAACGTAGTCTGAAATCGGTTGTCAGCTTTACTGCGGGGCGTGGTGGCAACTTAACTTTCACAGAATACATTTTTATACGCCAAGGAACGGGGTCCTGCTCGATGCCTGACAGTCACGAAATTTGCAGGACTCATAAGTTCACTGTCGCTTTCATAAATGCCAGACTTAACCCTCTAAATCCCGAAGCTCGCCTAATTAGACAAAAGTGGTTAGTTGTTTGCGTTTTTATAATACAATATAACGTCTTCTAGACTTAAACACGTCATGCAATGAATGGATTATTACCAGGTTTTTGCGATCTACTTGCCTAGAAACTGCACCAGCGTCTGACATGAGATATTTTCTCAACTCTTCTCTTATCTCGCCTCCTGCTCGAGATAAGGAGTGCGTGTTTGGTGGCGTTGTTTCCACGTCATTACTGAAGTGATAGAAAGTTTTTCCAGATTTTTACTAGGAATCCATCGCGTAACAGGCGACTAATATCAAATCATCACATGTCTCCGGCAAAATGTTTATGTGTGTATAAAACACTCAAAATACTTGGCAAATCAACCCAAATGCATTTTCCGATACCCTTCCGGCACGACAAAGGCGATAATTGAATGTCTGTTCAGTTACGTTATTCTTTGCAACTTCATCAGATACGCGTCGAGACCCGATGCTTCGCCTGAAAGTTAGAAATGGTTCCCGGAAGGCACTCAGGACCCGGAAGATTAAAGTTATTTCCAATAATCACCTTCTTTGCCATACGCACCGACGTCGACCGCAATAAACTTGTAATTAGCGTCCACGATGGCTAAAAGAACGATAGAAAAGAAAGCTTTGTAGTTGAAAGAGATTGGCTCCAACGGCGTTCGGAAAATTCCATTTTATCCAAAATTCGTTTGAAATGCGTTGAAACTCTCGTTGCGTAGGTTGAGGCATGAGTTGAGGTACCAACTTGTTTCTTAGACACCTAAGAACCTCTTTCACGATTGGTGAAATATGACGCGCTGATATACGGTAAGCAAACGATAGTGAAGCGTAACTTTCGCCAGTCGCCATAAATCTGAAGGGAAAAAATTGTCAATCACTCAATAAGTGATATCGTACACAAAGAACACGCACACGAAAATGGGCGTATTTTCTCATTTCAGATGGAGACTGTAGAAAACGCTGGAAGTATATACGGGATTCATACAATCGATTTAAACGCAAAAGAAAAATGTCAACCGGATCAGCTGCACCACCGAAAAATTCTAAGTGGGATTTTTTCAAGAGACTCCAATTCTTAGAACCGGTTTCAACAGAAAGACCTACTGCATCTAATGTTGAGTCAGATTCAGCGGCAAACGCACAGTTTGAGACTCGGACTGAAAACAGCGAAGGTTGTCCAGATGAAGCATCGCAGTCCTCTGTACCACAGCCTCCACGACGAAAAAGACGCAACAACAATCATGATGATATTCTTGATAATCTCGTGCAACAGTTAAGTGCCAACACTGATACAGAAATTGAAGACGAAATTGCTTCATTTGGGAACCACGTAAAGGCTCCACGTTTGAAAATACAAGCTAACATTTTAAGTCACTATGAAGTGATTCAGATGGATATGCGAGGAGCAACATGGGATGTCCAACCCAAGTTCATCTGAGGTATTCTCCTTTAAGAACTGCCTCGACCCCCGAACCAACCAACATCACAGAATGAAGACAATTGTCATTACATTTGTGACATAATTAGTAATAATACAATATAAGAAACTTAACCGTAACGTGAGCGACAGTTTTTGTTGTTTGTATGTTTTTCCTATTAAACTCAGTGCGTAACCAAACTGCTTTTGATTCAATCTGAAATAACTCCTGAAACTTTCTTCTTCTAATGATAAATGATTCTTTATTAACAGACAGAAAGACCCTTCTTCGCGTCTGGTTTTGAATATTGAACTCGTAGGTTTTCTTTCTTTCTTTCTTTCTTTCGCAACAAATAACACAGCAACACATCTTCTTCTTCTTCTTCGAGTAACCTTTTTAGAAGCATTTTTATACTCATTTTTCACAGAATATGTGCACGCGTCTCAACAAAACAAACACTTTGCCGCATGTCTCGGTCGTCACCTCAAAAGTGAGTGGCGGGAAGCTGCGATGAGTCCGTCTCTGTCGAGTGCAGCCAAATTGTACCTTAAGAAGACCCCATAAATATAACTGCAGGTGGTACATATAGTTACCACTGTGCTTCAAAGAGTTAAATGCATCTAAAAATATTTGAGACACGACCTGCAGTTTAACATTCCGTGATAAGAGAACTTTTCCATCACAGTGATCGTGTCGACAGCCATAAAATGCAGACGTCCTCTTCAGGAAATTCTGCCACGAGCTCTCGTACCGGATCCTGCCTGAAGCAAGAAATCGCCGCGTGAACAAATTACTTAGGTCAAGGCCAGCGGAAATCAGGCAGAGCCGTGCGTGAGACGACGCAGCTGCGATAATGATAAAACCTCCTCGTGATTATCTTTTTACAATTCAACGGATTACACAGCGTCGAATGAGAGAAAGACAATGAATAATGAATTAGAAAGGATGTGGAAGGAAGCGGTCGTGGCCTAATTTACGGTACCATCCCGGAATTTGCCTGAAGGGGCTGAGATAGCCGGGCTCTGAGCCGAGATTTTAACCCGGGACCTGCCGAACACGAAGCAGGCCTTTAACAGAACCCCGAGGATCAACAGAATCCTCCGTCTGTCCTAGTGCCAAGCCACACGGATCCAGTCCACGTACTCGCAACTTATTTCCATAAAACCAACCTCAATGGTATCCCCCATCTCCTTCTTGATCTTGCAAGTTGTCACTTTGCCAGAAACATCCTTGCTGTAAGTGAGATTTCAGCTTCTCACAGCGGCAAGTAATCTAGTAGAAACTGGCCGACGTTTCAGAGGTGCTTATTACCTACCATCATCAGGGCGATGAGTGCCCAATGATGCAGGAAGTAAGCACCTCTGAAACGTCGGTCAGTTTCTACTGTATTATACGGCGCGACATCCCGGAGAATTTTCGTCTTAATATTGCAACTCTGACACCAGATTCAATCGACCTACGAGTCCAGTCCGTCGAAACCTTTCACTGCATCAGCACAGCTGAGTGCGATGATGAAACCATTAATTCATTTTATGCCAAGTACCCAATGTTTCATGCTTTTCAACACAAAGCATTCGTCCAAAACGCAAAATGTAGGCGTTTGTGACACTGCATAAATGCCACTGACCAAGTTTCGCGTCGTAAATAATCCAAACACAAGAGAATTATTGAACATACATTAACTTGGAAACATCCAAGTTTCCCAATTAAAATCTGAGGGCCCACAAAATTGAGCCATCGTAGGTTTAGCTTCATGAAATTCTGTAGCCATTATTCAGTCTTTGTATAAATGTATTCAAATACATTAGGACTGTTCTCGTCACGTTATGAGCTCTAGATTTGACTGTGAAACAAACTATAGAACAGAATGCTTCTTGACAATGTAATAGTCGCTGGGCTATTCAAGAAATCTGACTTCTGGAAAAGTATTCTTGACTTCCGTGGTTTGCCCTATTAGATCACAGCGCATGGAGCATTATATTTGTTATTGACGCTGAGAACCAAGCAACGAACAGGCATCGACGCGCGGCTTGGGAACTGGGCGCTGTGGAATGGGGTTCGTACTCGGCAGGTTACTGGTTTGAATCCAAGCCTGTATGCTCTGCTGTTGTACTTAGTTACTGTGTTTTATGCGGAAACTCTGGATAATAAAGACAGGTGGATGGACTTTCGGACAGGTAGATAGATAGAGATCTGCTCTGCCATAATCTTAAGCTCAGAGGGGGTTCGAAACATTTATTACATGAATAACCATCCCCTCATACATAAAAAGTAAAGATCGAAAGAGGTGTGTTATACATCTAACGCACAGTAAATTTTATTTCAACGACAATTAACATGAAACACCCTGTTTCAGCTCAACCTTCTTTTAAATGGGGGGTCGAGGGTGTGGAGTCGCATAGCGTGTGTCACCAAGCAAGCTACCACAGCTGCAGTTTTAGTAAGTTCACTGTGACAAGAAATTCACGAACGCTAAAATTGTTGAAATAACACGCACGTTGCATTCTGCATTCATGGTCAGTTGCATCGTAACTCAGTAAAGTCCCAAAATTTAAAAAGTTTGCCTGCCGCATTTGAACGTTAAACAGTGAACGAAAATTCTGACAGCGTACAGAAGCCTGTCGAAATAACCGGCTCTTCTTAAATACTAAATTACGCATGTCTTTAGAAAATCAGCCTCGAGCACGTGATAAAATAACTCCACCCCACAAAACATTCTTGTACCCAATCGGTAATAGTCGCCACAAACCTCTAATTAGATCACGTGGCTAATAAAATATGCTCGGTACGGAATGATTTTCTGGATATGGACACTTGTTCTCGAGTCTTAGCTCTGCCTTCTTCTTCTTCTTTTTATCTTTAAGTTTCATTTTCACTTCTCGGCCTCTTAAAGCCGGGTCCACACTGACGCTCACTGCCATAACATAACAGCGGAAGGCGAAAATGTGGACCCAGGTTTGTGCCCGAAATATTCAACACAGTAATGTCAACGAAATTAACCATGTTTCGCACCCATACCACACAACAGGCAAAATTAGTATTTTGTATACTTTAATCTTCAGGTTCTTAGAAATCAGACGGGAAGACAAAATATTTTGAACTGAGAAGTAGCAAGCATTTCCCGAATTTAATCTCCTCCTAACTTCCTCGTGAGCATCATTTTGAATCGTTTTTGTTTTTCCCAAGTATTTGAAATCTGTCACACTTTCAAAGGATTTATGAGCCACCTTAATGTCTGTCGGGTACATCGCGGCTATTGGGAGGTTTCGGTTGTCGAATGTCAGAACGCAGATCCGTGGAAAATCCACACATGGAACGAGAGGTAAGATCACAATTATTATTGTGTTCCCTCTTGTTTCAGCTCCATCTTTTCCTATTCTCCTTCCCTGTTTCTTCTCCGTACATTTTATTCGTTCGCCGTTATCTGTCTCTGTTTTCCAATGAAACGATTCGAATTCAAAAGAAAAGTTACACAAATAGAAAAGGCATCGCTTACGCCCCACATTTCTGACTACGGTTTACGCCGAGCTCATAAGGAAGTCGGCGTCCGCTGAATTTCCAAGATGATATACAAAGTATATAAGTAACGCCTCCGTCAATCCGGATTGGGGCCTCTTTCAGGCTACTAGCTACGAACTGGGCGTTCGGGCTTCAATTCTTGGCAGGACGGGGGTTTCCTTCCCTTTGCCACAATGTCTGGGGACAACCTAGAATCTAGGTGAAGTTATTATAGGTCCATTAACCTAATTAACCAATCAGAGATTGTAAGAAAAAGTAAATTCTACAGCATCTTCTATGTCACTTTAAATTTACCATGAAACATAAGAGTAAGTTGAAGGATAATATTAAAATGGATTGTAATGAAGTTAAATGTTAGAGAGTGGGTTGAATTTGAATAAGGATAATCTTGTGAAGGCGGTGATGAACCTTTGGATTCAATGAAAGGCGGTGGATTTCTTGAGTGAGTAAGTTGCTATCGGATTCCGATGAAGGACTCTGATCCATGCAAAACAGAAATTAAAAAGTAGGAACAAGAAATAGACACAGCTTATAGCCCTTTTAGTGCAAAAGAATTTGGAATGTAATCGCAATAAACCTTCGTTAGACTCCCGTCTTTTGTTTAGATAGTTCTAGAAGATTTCCGGTTATGTGAAAAATGTGCAGTAGAAGCCCGTACTGACGATGGTTTTGAAGTGGCAGGCTCTAAGCCTCTTTCACAGTCAAAAGTTCTCTCCAGATGACCAATATTCATGGGCTGGTAATCATTATATCATATATTAATTATGAACCGAAAAGTTGAGTCATTATAAAATGGCATCGTTAAAGAATATTAACTTAAAATTCAAAGGAAGGCGACTGTCTTTTGGATATTTTGTCATGCCGTCTGGCATTAATTAATTTCTTTATTTACTGAGACGAGACAACAGATTTCCCGCGAATAAACTTTGTGTTGTTGGACCAAAAATGACCATTTGCTAATTACACGCCATAGTGAATTATGCTTATAGTTAAACACGTGCAAATTAATATACGTCGTCATTACATCCGCTGTACGAACAGGAAGTGGAAGTGTTGACACGCGCGCTATCTGTGTCTGCGAGCTGAAACTAGCTGCGTGCATGGTCTACATCAACATTCTCCTGCCATCTGGCGGACGAGGAACTTCGGGACGTTATTGATTTTTCTGCGCTTGAGGAAGGAAAGGTGGAGGATGACGACTGTGTCCTTGGTTGCAGCGCCGATCAGTAGTCAATCCAGAACGAAAGAAATTTCGTTCTTACCGCCGTGAGAACTTTAGATTCTGCTGGTGTCCTCGAAGAAATGAAACTGTTCTGTCTTGTAACACAATGGACTCGGGCCGGAATAAATGATGTGTTATGTTAACCACGTCCTGGTTAGTGGCGCATTCTGGTGAGGTATTGTCCAGGTTCGAGGCAGTTATAAGACGTGAAGTCTTCTTTCAGGCCCGGCTTACGATCTGTTAAGCTGATTCTGTATTTGATTTTATCTCGGAAACATGAATTGAGTTCCCCCTTTGATTAGAGCTGTATCATTTTCCTGTTACTCTGTATGTGCCTTAACGAAATTCAATTTTGTGTATTTTGTGGTAATATTTTGTGCTTATTCATTAAAATACCTAAAAATACCGTGAATAAATAAACACATCTGTTAACTGAAAGCACGGCATTTGAAGAGGTTGTGAAACCGTTCCCTTCTTCTTTGTAGATTGTTGCCAAGGTGGGTTTGGGTTCGATGAAGGGATTTATGAGACTCTTTTGCTGGGTTCACGGGGTTTAATTAAAGATCGCCTCAGCTGAGGCTTTAGTTATTTATTTTCAGGTGAAAAACAAGTTGACAAACAAGTTACAGAAAAAGACTCCGGACACCTGCAATTTCCCACGATGAGGCGCAGGGGAGGACGGGGAGGGGACCTTGAGACACGATGCACGTGCACTGAAAACAGGGGATCCGGACATAAGGGCTATAGCGATCTAATCAGCGCTGAACGTGGCAACGCTCAGCTACTTAATAAGTGCGTAGAAAAACTTACGAACTACGACTCGTAATTAAAGGACGGTGCAATCTGTAACGATCTGCTATGCATATTATTCCTGACTCACGGCGAAAGATTTGACCTCGGCAGTTCTGACCTCTGTAGAAGTCTGAGGGTTGTAAATCTGTGGCTTCAAACCGACGCTGCTTGATGCCTCCATCGTCAGGGCGATAAGACGACGTGATGATGGAGGCAGGAGGGACCTCCTACCAGACTTCGCGGCGCTACAACGCAGAAGACGGGCGTCTTCGTACTCCCCGCCGTGAGAACGTATTCTAGCTGAGAAAACATTTTCCTTATGATCTGCGCGCACTACCAAGGTCAAAGCTTTTCTCGTAACTGGCGACAAATCTCCCACAACATTTTCCGATTTAACGGGCTGTTCTCCATTTAGGTTTCTCCGGTCACGGAGCACGGAACACTACGTCTGTGTGTACGTGCTCCATCACGCTCTAAATTTATTTAATTATTTGACTGTACTTTGTAGAAGCTTCATTAAGTTACATCGCAGTAAATTTTACAAGTTATTATTTTGAATATTCGTGTTGCATTGAAGTAACGAAGACGACAGTGCATAATTGTTATGATACTTTGACATTCGGTCACAAATTGTCCGGATTTTTTATAAGCATACATTTATTTTAATTCGTACTATCAATTGCCCTGTTTTACATCGAATCTAATAAAAGTAACATAGAAGTCTAGTAACGCGAATACACGTCCACCAACACAACACGAGCAAGTCTTTCGCGGATGAATCTTAACTTTAATTACTGCACAAAAACACGCAGTACGCCTCTGACCTTGAAATTGAGACTAACCGTAAATGTACAGAGGTCAGGACAAAAGCAAAATCAAACACGGAAAAAGCTAATTTTGTTCTTAAACGAATTGAAAAGGGAAGTCATCAAGACGCCGCCTGAGATATTTACTGTAACTAAAATGCATTCGTAATTACCGTGGCACAAAGCACGAAACTTTCTCTGAACTCTTTCGAATTTGGATGATTCCGTTGTCGTAATGGAGTTCCAATTTCGACCGCACAAAACAGAAACAAACTCTCAGAGACAGAATCGAAACAGACGCCACGAGGAATTGATAAAGATGAGGCAATGAAATGTATCAAAGGCGACATTTTAAGCCCCTGAAAATATGACGTCAGGTGGACTTAAAACACAGCTCTCAGTCCAGTATCTTTTATACCATTTTACAATTCATAATTTCAGTTAATACTAACAATTTATCTCGTAAATAGTGACAGAAGTTTTAGCAACATCAATTTCAAAACAACATTTACACAGAATCAAATACGATGTACTAAGTACTAAGATTTGTGTTCATCCATCGCTCAGCGTTTCAGGAGCTCGCTTTGTTTCTAGGATATTGAACGACAGAGAAACAGCTGTACTGAATACATTGCACCACAATTAGAACACACGAGAATTATGTTTAAAAACACACGAAGGTTTGCTCCTAATATAATAGTCAATGCTCATCACAATTTGCTATGCGAGTGCGACGTAGGAGACCTTGGTAGCACGAGATGAAAACGAGGTGATGGTGGCGCCTCTTGTGGAACTGGGAGGAGTCTGGAGTAAGGCGCTCGGTTTTATTTACGTGTTTTTGGTAGTCGCCGTGAAGGTATTTTTACATTTAATTTACTCTAAAGAGAAATATTATAAATTGCGTAATTTTAATGTGATTTGTATTGATACTGCTGGAATAAATTGTGTTAACTGGACAAAGTTAAAATTAACATTTTACTGGACGGTAAAGAGGCTAATTGCACTTTCGAAACAAATATATTTTTGTTGAAAAAAACAACATTTCAGACGCTGGCTCTGCTTACATTATCCTGTAACACTAGAAAAACTCACTGGATGCAGCTCGTCTCAATCCCCAGGAAATATCCAAAAACATGCATCAAGTTAACAACAAAACTTCGTGATGATGAATTGTTGAAGGCGTAGCCGCTCTGCTCTGTGTTCTGGACGTCCTGTGCTCAAGAATTGGACTGCGGATGAGCTGTCCTGGTTTTTGTTAGTTGCTCCAGGTACCTGCAAGCGTAGTACCTTCCGATAAATCACAGATTTACGTACATCATTTTCACAGAATGTCAAAATTCAACTTGAGCTAGTGATGACACGAGTTACCTGAAACCTTTTGATGAACATTAAGCCCTCCATTCCACAATTCTTATACGTGACGTTAAGGCAAATGTTAGTGATAAAAGTCGAGTTAAGTGACTCATGTATAGTTAGAGAAATTATTATAAGAATGAATATTTCAGACATTAAATTTCAGAAACTGGATCCAGGCACTGCTATTACTACATACACGTGAATAATTTCGGAAAGATTCAGAAAATCTCTTCGGTTAACATTCAACACGTGACATCGCTAACATGAAAATAAATTTAAGGTTGCTAGGTTACAGGTTCAGACTGAAATGGCAGGATTTGTAAGAGGGAACTTCTTGAAAAGCTAAATACTGAATGCATTTGAAGCTGTAAACGAGGGCTTGGTGACCAGGAAATTATTTAAAATTATCAGGTTCATCCTGTTTGGCCAAGGAACGATGCATCCCCATAATTTCTAAATTACCAGATTCACGAATACAACTCAGTGGTCACACAACAGAGGTTTAACAGAAGTTTGTATCATCACACTTCCGTTGCTTGGCCAAAATATCAAAACGTTCTTTCATCATTCCGAGCATTTTTGGTCACCCTGTCAAATTTTTCAATTCTGTACATTCATGAAAGCAAATAATTGACACTTTTATAAGTGCCACAGAGTGTCACAATTAAGAAACCAAAACAATCCCCCTTGTCTGTGTTTTTTAAAGACCACCCATTAGTCTCATCGTATCCGTCCGCGAGTAATTGTCCAAATTACCCGAACCATGTTAATCAAAATCGATGAATCACAACTTCGTAAAATACTGCCCGGACATTTCCATTATAATTTCCACGTCACTTATGTGCATAAGTCGACTCTCCTATTCAAATCCTCACAACCTGGAGAAAATAAGACAGACGAACACGTGTCAATAGGCGACGCGAAATAACATTGAAACGTTTAAAGGACAATTAACTTGGGCAAATCACGAATCATAACCGCACACAGACGAAACAGTGTGACCAAAATGGACGGATTTCCGTCAAAGTAAAACCTAAAACCAATTTCGGGCGTGCATCGTTCTTTGTTGAGGCACAGGAAATGAGCGGGACCTGTAACAAACAAACAAACAAACAAACAAAACGACTTCTGTAAGAACGGCACAACAATCATACATTGGAAGTAAGAACACGAACTCAGAAAACTTACCTGTGCTGTTCGTTGACTCCGTGACTCATCTCTTCTGCTGTGCGCATGCGCAGAGTTCAGTAGCCATTTATGATTGCTCATTGCAGTTGTCCGTTTTGACAAGCGCAACTTCGAAGCGACACGACTGCAGGCCATCCACTTCGGCGAACGAAAACGCGGACTAAAATTTATCGAGCTTTTACGACGTCGCAATAAGATCGGAAATGAAACGAGAACACGAAATTCAGATTTGTCGCGCTGGAATGACGGTTCACTGAATCGAAGAACGAAACGTCGGAAACGAGGACCAAACAACGTCGAACCTCTCACCCACCTTTATTCTGTCACTTACCTTTACGCCCGTGCAAGGAGTTCGCCTTCCTGAAAAAAATAACAGCGACACGGATTCGCGGCCCGGAACAACACACGAAACTCCTAATTTGTTCAAACCAAAGCGCGTTATTACGTCGGCGAAGTTTTCGTCGTGCAAAATCCTAACTCCGGCGCCAATTCCGCGATTCTCGCGGACAAACGAAACGCAAAATGTTCGTGTAACTGACCTGCGTTCGATAACGCTGAATTACGCTTTCTTAAGAAAAAACACAATCGATGTCTTTCTCTAACGTCGAATAACCTGTAATTCAGTTCACAGAATAAAACACACAACAAAACATAATATTTCTCTTCAGAATTCCTGACAATAAATAACCTTACAGATTCAGACAAATCTTTCAGCACTGAAGCGAAAGACTGAAGAACCAAAATACGTATTTTGGCTTTACTGAATCTTTTTCCTTGCAATGCGATTTGTTCACAGGAAGAGAATGCAAAAGTTCTTTTTGTCTGTCTCTCCTTCTCGCATTGATTTCATTGGTCGTGCCGACCGAACCTGTCAAGTTGTGCACCCTGTGATAAAAAAAAACACACAGAAATATCAAACCCTCCTAACTGAACGTCCATTGCCATGGACACAAAAGCTAAGTGCACGCGACCTAACTTGGGCACCTATCGGGGAGGGCAGGGAGGACACTTACAAACTATAAAAAAAGTATAAAGTGCACAGGGTTGCCAACTTGACCTTAACCTAACATGCCCTCAGTCGTGGCGGGCGCCGCGTCAAATACAAGTTGCCTGGCACGGACCGACGTGGTTATCGTTGGCAACCTGGGGCCTGGCCGCTCTGATAAGACCGTGCCGATGCTATGGCGTACAAGATCTGCCGCGAGCACCCAGCCCATCCTCCAGCGGATGGGTCCTCGTCCACTAGGGGTTCGGCCGACACTGGTTTTTTCTCTTAACTTTACTGTTTGCGCGTTGCTCCTCTTGCCATGGTCCCTGGTTCGAAGTCTCTCGCTGGCACAACACAACACAACACAACCACAAATACTCAGAGGGCCGCTTCACTCACACACAGACTTTACACTCTTTCGAAACTCTGAGCCAATCTTTACTGAACACTAAACACTTCGAAATCCCTGACGAGCAAATATTCTCTTATATTTCCTGGTTTATCGAAAATCTTACCGCAATGACCAGAGCCTGCCTGCCTGTAATACACCGCGCGATATAACTACGAAATTTCGACATGTCTGTTAGTTCGCGATGAATGCGTGCGCCATCGAATTCGGCAAGTTATATGATCGTGTAACATGGCCTTTTAGTGTGAGAACATCACAGCCATAAACAAATCAATATGGTTACGATTGGCTGGGCATTTAGACAGCATACATAACACGTTGCGTATAAAATATAAGCTGTGGGGGGGGGGGGAGGCTCTTCAATGGACAGACAACCAATTTTAAAAAGATTTGTTGCTGATGTCTGCAAATCTCAATTTAACAATAACAAAACAGTTTTGGTTTTCCGTGCTCCGTCCACCACTGGTTGCATTCATAAGCTCCTCTGATCAAAAACCTCCTCTTTGCTTGGTTTCGTGATTTTATTCAGTTTCACATAGCGAAGACGGCCGTCCGATGTTTGGTCAAAATGAATTATTTAAAGTTTTGATTCCGGGTCCATGGAATCATCTTTTCTAGCACAGAACAAATTAGAAAACTAAGGCAACGCCTACATAAGTTCATACTCTACAATAACTGAAATTATTCTCGACTCGAAGCATGATGATATAACAACGATGTATCAGTTGAAGGAGTTTCATTTATTTTATTCTTTCCTGTGATTACATCAAGAAGGCCACGCCCAAGGAATTTGAAACCTAGCAGAAAACTTTGACACGGAAACACGTGACACGAGCTAAGGGGCCTCGGAGTGGAGGAGAATATTATTAAAACGGAGTTAAGATCCGAATTTAAGTTAAATGGTTCGGACTAGGAGTAGAATTTCGGTTTTTCTGGTGACGAGAATTAACTTCCGTGTTCTTTTGTGGCAGTGAATTTCCCGAAAACGTTGTAATGTATGAAGACGTGGAAGAGAATCGAGAAGTTGGAACAGGGACAGAGAGCCTCAGCGTCGAGATGTAAATTAATTAAGAGCTCTTATTGAAATGTCAGGATAACATAACACCTGATATGGAAGCTGTGTTCAACATTTGCAAACTTCACTGTGGTAATCCTGACCGAAACTTCAGAACAAAACACATTAAATAGAAGGTTCTGTCCAACTACCCATCACACGTAACATATTTAGCGACATTTTTAATATTATCATACTACTCTTTATAATATTCCTTGAATTTGTGAGTGGGGACGCCTTTGGTCCCATTTATTTACTGTCGTGATTTCGACTGAAGTTCATTCTTAAGCTCTTTCACGAAACGAAATTTAAAATTTGTCTACATTCAAAGAAGCAACGGATGGCAGGGGCACACGAGAACGTACAAATCATGAAAAGTTAGTGTTCGCCGGCCATGCACACAGAAGGAAAGAATTATTAGGTTTATTAGTGAGTTAGTCATGCAGAAAGAATGATAATTTGTACGATTCGTGTGTGGAGTCTGCCATCAAATAACTTTATATCAATGTTTAATTTACGTGACGTCAGCGGATTTGACAGTTACTGCTCTTACTCAGTCACAATCCAAGAACCTTGGCTATAATGGGGAATAATTTGTTGGTGCAGGAGAACATGTTTCAAGTTTTGTACAAATCCTGAATGCAATGAACCGAACTTTTTAAACGCACTGCAGTTTAGACTTCGTAGCCTAAGTAGAACAAACGACGGGAGTTTACGAGGAGATGAAAAGTGTTCATGGTTTCCTATCCTGGAAGATGAAATAGTGGAAGAATTCCTGACTCTATGGATAATGGGAATATTTTACGCGAGAGTACAGGAAAAGCTGCAAAGATGTAACAAATCATTTAACGTGTCGACGTAAAGATAAAATGCAACGTAATTTTAAGGAATGGAATGGTGCAGACATCCTAAGAAATGAATTTCACAAGCAATTAGCTTTTTCATTTAATCACAGGAAGATAATTGTCCGTCATTCTATTGCACGCATCCCAAATCTGAAACATCCCAAAATAGTGCCCACGACTTAACTTTGGCACATTAGTGCTCACATCCTTATGCAGCTTCGAAAATAAAGTATAATATAAGACACAGTGACTAGTTATGCGCTGAGAAACTGGATAAAAACACGAAACCTTCTGTACCAGCTCTGGAATCTATCCGAGAGCCTTCCGGATGCAACAAGCAGTGAGCCGAGCGAGGTCATTTTACGGTAATGTCACATGTAAATAGCTGATTATAAATATGAAAACAAAACTATTTAATATTAGCAATGACATCTGAGTGCATCGTAACCCTATTTGACGGAAATGTACTCATCAAATTATATGAAACCGAACTGACATAATATTATCACAATAATTATTTAAGTAAGTGCATTTCAAATTATTTGCATAAAAATATGACAATAACTTTACAATGGGACCACTGAATTTTTAGACTAAATTATAAGAATGACAATCAACAATTAATTTGATTCCCAAACGTTCGCCAGAATTTTGAAGAGAAACTTCTAGAAACTTTGCAAAACTCATTCATTATAAATATGTAATATAATTCAGATCAGCTTGAATATTCATGTCGGAAAAATCAAAATGTCTACCACTTTTGCAACTAATTAATTATTCATATTAATGTGTACTCGGTACAGTTCCTATAGGCTACGCGGATTACAAAGCCACTGGTCAGCAGTAATTTTGTGTACGTGCTCAAAAGTCGGCAAACAAATTTAATATTTTGGAAAAGTTCTTCATTTCTGAATGACTTGAATATTTAATATTTCTGCATCGCAAAAAGACGCCATAATGGCTACCAACTTCGCACGTAATTTTCCATGTTGGAATGAATATCGTGAATAATGATTTTGCAATTCTTGACCGAGCAACGTGAAATCAAAGTCGAAGTTATTTCAAATCACGAAACTGTTACGACGTTTTTAGTGAACACTTCTTCATTGTTTCACACGACCTGATTTGCACACACCACGAACTACTTTTTATCCAACTATACAAAGAAAAGTGAAGTAGCTTTTGGACGTTTCCGAGAACATTTAATTTGTCTCTATTAATACGAAATCACAATTAATTTCACGTAAACTATTTAATACAACTTATGAACACTAGTTGCTTATTCTACAATACCAGATTCGTACGATGTAGGCCAAGATAGACTGCAGGCAGGCTCACGTCTCACCCTTACGAAGGCTAATGGCTCTCTGATGCTACGCGATTAAAAAAATGAAGAGCGATTTCGCCCGTAAGATGTCACCCCACCTGACATCCTGTGACGGTTCAAGCTAAATCTAACAAACGGACGGCATTTAATGATCAAAATAATAAGTGCAGACGTCACTAAATATATTTAGTACGCCTATTATTTGGGTTTTAAAGTTCGACACACATAAAATTATATAAATTTTAACCTGGGGTAAGTGACGTTAGAGACCAGACAAGCAAATGGCGCGCCGCGGTTCCCACGCTATGTCACTCTGTATCCCTCCGCTGTTACTAGCCAAGTACCCAATGTTTCAAGCTTTTCAACACAAAGCATTCGCCCAAAACGCAAAATGTAGGCGTTTGTGACACTGCATAAATGCCACTGACCAAGTTTCGCGTCGTAAATAATCCAAACACAAGAGAATTATTGAACATACATTAACTTGGAAACATCCAAGTTTCCCAATTAAAATCTGAGGGCCCACAAAATTGAGCCATCGTAGGTTTAGCTTCATGAAAATCTGTAGCCATTATTCAGTCTTTGTATAAATGTATTCAAATACATTAGGACTGTTCTCGTCACGTTATGAGCTCTAGATTTGACTGCGAAACAAACTATAGAACAGAATGCTTCTTGACAATGTAATAGTCGCTGGGCTATTCAAGAAATCTGACTTCTGGAAAAGTATTCTTGACTTCCGTGGTTTGCCCTATTAGATCACAGCGCATGGAGCATTATATTTGTTATTGACGCTGAGAACCAAGCAACGAACAGGCATCGACGCGCGGCTTGGGAACTGGGCGCTGTGGAATGGGGTTCGTACTCGGCAGGTTACTGGTTTGAATCCAAGCCTGTATGCTCTGCTGTTGTACTTAGTTACTGTGTTTTATGCGGAAACTCTGGATAATAAAGACAGGTGGATGGACTTTCGGACAGGTAGATAGATAGAGATCTGCTCTGCCATAATCTTAAGCTCAGAGGGGGTTCGAAACATTTATTACATGAATAACCATCCCCTCATACATAAAAAGTAAAGATCGAAAGAGGTGTGTTATACATCTAACGCACAGTAAATTTTATTTCAACGACAATTAACATGAAACACCCTGTTTCAGCTCAACCTTCTTTTAAATGGGGGTGGAGTCGCATAGCGTGTGTCACCAAGCAAGCTACCACAGCTGCAGTTTTAGTAAGTTCACTGTGACAAGAAATTCACGAACGCTAAAATTGTTGAAATAACACGCACGTTGCATTCTGCATTCATGGTCAGTTGCATCGTAACTCAGTAAAGTCCCAAAATTTAAAAAGTTTGCCTGCCGCATTTGAACGTTAAACAGTGAACGAAAATTCTGACAGCGTACAGAAGCCTGTCGAAATAACCGGCTCTTCTTAAATACTAAATTACGCATGTCTTTAGAAAATCAGCCACGAGCACGTGATAAAATAACTCCACCCCACAAAACATTCTTGTACCCAATCGGTAATAGTCGCCACAAACCTCTAATTAGATCACGTGGCTAATAAAATATGCTCGGTACGGAATGATTTTCTGGATATGGACACTTGTTCTCGAGTCTTAGCTCTGCCTTCTTCTTCTTCTTTTTATCTTTAAGTTTCATTTTCACTTCTCGGCCTCTTAAAGCCGGGTCCACACTGACGCTCACTGCCATAACATAACAGCGGAAGGCGAAAATGTGGACCCAGGTTTGTGCCCGAAATATTCAACACAGTAATGTCAACGAAATTAACCATGTTTCGCACCCATACCACACAACAGGCAAAATTAGTATTTTGTATACTTTAATTTTCAGGTTCTTAGAAATCAGACGGGAAGACAAAATATTTTGAACTGAGAAGTAGCGAGCATTTCCGGAATTTAATCTCCTCCTAACTTCCTCGTGAGCATCATTTTGAATCGTTATTGTTTTTCCCAAGTATTTGAACTTTGTCGCACTTTCAAAGGACTTATTAGCCTCCTTAATGTCTGTCGCGTACATCGCGGCGTCCGCTACGACGTGGCTGGTCGCACACTGCGTCCACTCCCGGAGAGTGACGTAGCTGGTGGGATATTTCGGGGTTTTGATGGGTTGTCTCAGGGATTCTTAATTAGCTTAGCGAATCGTTAGGCATGGACTCGAGTCTCATTCGACGTCACGGCCAATTCATAACCTGCGTGATCGTTGATCTAGAAATGTTGATCCCGCGTCTCGCAGTCCAATCCTTGATGCTTTATGATCCACG
Organism: Zootermopsis nevadensis; assembly: GCF_977971745.1. Lineage (NCBI taxonomy): Eukaryota > Metazoa > Arthropoda > Insecta > Blattodea > Termopsidae > Zootermopsis > Zootermopsis nevadensis. The sequence continues at coordinate 80,734 of NW_028259135.1, forward strand.
GCGCACGCTTGAGATGGCTCCCTCGCCCCTTCCGGGTCTCCCACTGAGGCTTTATTCTCATTGCCTTGTTTCCGTCGGTCTCTCGACTCGCATCTGCTGACATGGGATTGTATCGCTCGCTCTATCCGTGGCTTCAGAGTCCTGTTCTGTCCTGGGTGTGACGCGAGGCTATGACGTCATTTACTAACCCATGCGGCATTACCAGCTGATCGGGGCAATGACCTCCCGCTCGCCGATGTAGTAAGCCATCTTTGTCAAGGTTTACAAAAACATGCCACACAAATTATGCGACCTTTGTTGCAGAACCGGGCAGTTAACAAACAAATTTTGGAAAAAGAAGGTTACGCCTTTTCATAAGCATAAAATTTTCGAGTTCTTCTCTCTCTGTAGAAGTAAAAGTGCGTAAGAGCTTACATGATTAAGGACTTTCCTGCCTAAGTTACACGTTTATATAAACCAAGAGCACAATACGTCATTTAAATTTATCAAATGAACGCGAGAATTACAGTTGGGAACAGTCACAAAATCTCAAAGTCGTTCTAACGCATGCGCAGATCGGGCCTACATCACGCTACTCTCAACCTGCAATGAGCAAGATATTCTATGGTTCTCGGCTTGTCAAAGAACATCCCACTTCCTTTACTGAACCAGATGATTCATTATCGTGTTCGGAAAGCCAATTCGCTACATCGAGTCTCCCTAAGATCCATCTTAATGTTATCCTGCCACCTACGCCGAGGTCTCCTCCCTTCAGGCCTTGTAAACACTCAACTCACCCTAACAACATCGGGTGAGTTGCTCGTCAAGTATTTTTCTCTCTTATCTGTCCCACTCCCGTTTTGGGTCCAAACATCTTCTTCAACACTCTGTTCTCAGAGCCCCTCAGTCTATGTTCCTCCCTCAAAGTGAAAGACCACGTTTTGCACCCATAAATACTTTGCACTCAATAACAGCAAACATTCCCTGGATTTAATCTGCTGATGTAGGGAGATTCGTCGATAATTAGGCTTCTAAATCCGAAATAAAAATTCTTCAGAGTTCCCTAAAACGCTTTAATAATGTCGATGTATCAGGAATTGTAAAGTGTTAGAATTATTATTCAGAATATGTACCCCACTTCTTAGCATCGACATATTTTTATTAAGATTCTGGGCCACGAAACACGTTTAATTCCTTTAAAATTGTAAAAAGTTAATTGCCTACTGGAATATTCTTTTATTATCAATGTTGCCGTGAACACACACAAGTCAATCTAATGTTAATTGAAATTGTGTTAAAAAGAAGACAAGTCTAATTCTCGTACACGAGTTCAAAAATGCAGATGAAAACATTAAATGTGATGAACAATAATAATAAATAGGAATCCCTTACCTCAAACTTTGTTCAATTGTAAGAGACCACGACGTCCACCAGCAATGATCGATCTAATCAAAACTAAAATGGAAAGAGTGGAGGGCAGTTTGACAGATTTCTTAATAATTCTTATATAAGATAAGAAATTGTGATATTCTATATTAGTAAGAATTGCCACAAACAACATATTCCTTCCACCTAACATTTACCTTGTTACAGCTGAACCTAAACGATAACAAGCCGCTGCATCCAGTCTGTACAAAAAGTCATTATTTCATGGTCACCAACTCTGAAATGACAAATGTTCGTGTAAAAGACAGATCAATGAAAATGTCACCTTATATTTTAAACTGCGGCGTAGCTCAGTCTTTTGTGTGGAAGGAAACAATCTTGGATGAAGATAAGCGCAAAATTCCTCTGACAGCATAGCCGAGTTTCCAGGAAATTCCAAAGTGCTATGGCCGTGACATTCCACATGTAACCAGATTCATTCAGAATGGAGTTGCCTCTTTCCACATCCTACGTCATTAGGAACCCTGCTTATTCCAAACTGCATTACAACACTGATATTTAAACACCGCAACCTATCTGCTGTCACACCACAGCGACCAGAATGGCATATCCAGATCACATCAGGTGTTCTGAGTAAAGGTGACAATTCTGAAAAAAAAGTAACACACACATCGCGAAGACAAGTTTACTGCAATTACTGTCATCATTATTGTCATCTTCTTCTTCCAAACATCTAATCTGTCTCACTGGAATCCTAACTGGTAATATTACACAATATCATATTTCAATAATAACTGTTTCCAAATCCAGACAACAAAAATGGATAAAAACTCAGATCATACTGGCTATACTACCAACTACAAAACATCTGTGCCTTCCTGGACAAACACGTAGTAGCTAGTTTTAACACTTTTCTTAGTATTCAAATTGAGCCGAGTTGTTTTTTAACGATTACGAGGACGAACAAGACCTCAAATCAATGTAGAAATACACGAATTCTGTCGGCCAATGTACAAACGTTCTAGGCTACACTTCGGCAAGTTGTCAAATGTCACTTTAATAAATTACAAAGGGACCCTTTTCCCCTGCCCAGTAACGTATCCAACGCAACGAATTATGGTCGTATCACGTAGGAAAATGGTGGGGACAAACGAAGTCAAATCAGACGACAAAACGATGAAGTAAAGCAAACGCGAAAAGCCGTTCAATATGACCTTCGTGACTGTGTGTTCGTAAATAATTTGTTTCGGCTACGGTAAACAAATGATCATTTCCTTGTTAACCAAAGCAACGCGCCATTCATTACGCTAAACTACGTTCAATTTTTCTGCTACCCTTTTTAAAACAATCCGCACACCTACGCCCACATCTTGGGGCAGATTTTTATTCAAAGTCTTGGTTACTCGTATGGTCACATTTCCAGCAATTACAGAAGCAGCAGTTTGCCAGAAGACAACTGCCTGCCTTCTCTCTCTCGCTCCACACCCAATTCACATAACATGATGGAAGGATGACTGTAAGTGCTAAAGAAACTGGCAGGGTGCTGGGGCCACCTACCCGGTCGCAAATACTTAGACATTCTGTAATATGGACGTGGGGATTCCCCATTAAGTAAAGGAGCCACCAAAAATTTCTTACTTTGAGGAAACATCTCTCCATGACACCAGCAGCAGCACTCTCAATGTAACAAGTAGAAACACAACAAAATAAAGAAAGCAATTCTACAAAACAATATTTTGTATCTGACATTACGTCAATAAACAGTTTTACGAGATGAGTTTTAGTGCACGCTGATTACGGAATTGCCAGCATGTCTACACGAGAATTTCTGATTGTGGTCACAATGTTTATTAAGATCCCGGGACCCCTTCAACATCATAATCGTATGTTGATTGACTACCCAATAACAAGATCAATAAAACGTGCAACAAACAAAGCTACGTTCTACCTCCAAGAATCATACGCAAAGGAATCTTCACTCACAGACGGCTCGAACATCTAATATTTTAACAAACATCCTGCAAAAGAGCTGTACCACTTAAAGTCCCCTCCCTTCCATTTCAGCACGGATTCTTACAGTAGTAATAAGTTCTAGAAATGAATGGAGGGGAGACACAGGTTTCGTATTGTATGCATTTCCTTCCTGATTCCTGCCCTCTAAAAAATAACTGAGGGTTTTCGTGGGTGCGATATGGGAGCCCAAGATGAGAGGAAGGAGGGGTTATGTAAAAATATATTTATGAGGGAGCAGCCAAGGTGGTCAACGAACACCAAACAGACATCATATATCATTTCATTTCCAGGTCAACAATCTTTAACCAAACTAAATGGTCAATAACTTCAGCCTGTCTCTCTCTCACACACACAAAAACACAATCTCTACATTCTTCCTAAGGAACACTCTGACTGACAACACTAACAAATTAGTCTTTCCTAAGCCAAGAACTCTTCACAACCATTTTACAGACATAAAATAACAATCCTGACGAACACCACCACTGGTACATTGTGACCCACATAAGTGGCACTGCCTTTCTATACTTGGTTCCAACCAACCACACCACTCCTCGATCCTAATGCAAATCCCCTTACCCCACCAACAACCACGGAATATACCAGAAGTAATACTGAGCCTCATCACATGTCCATGAGACTGACACCTGACAACTCTCAACTTATGGTTAAGTCTCAAATAAATGGAACCTCTGACAGTCATCTCCATTTTTGCAAGCAAATCCAAATTCATAACAAACACCACACCCCAAACTTACAAGTTTTGTAACTGATCCCCTTGCTCAACACAGCAAACTCTAAAATTAAGCACAAACACAGAAAATATCCCGGCAGCTCCGCTCACTGTGCACAAAACTAAATTACTTACTCTGGCAAATGCTCACTTATTAATTAGTAAACAGACCACATTAAAGGCTCCTCAGCACTGCACACATCTCACGTGTAACAAAACCTTATCACAAATAGTCACCACCCTCGTCTACAAGCTACACCTAACCTCCAATTTCGATGTCCTATGAACAATATATTCACTAGAGAATCATGAATGCCTCTAGCATACCACAGATACTGCAATTATGCCAATCTCTCACCGCACATAGGTCTTTCAACATATCAAATCTCACATTTAAGTTCACAACATCTAAAGTACCTAATAAAATTGGACAGACTCATCTCTCTCACATGACAACCGCATCAAATACATTCTAATGCTCATGTACTCACACAACGAATGCCTGGTTCAGACTGATATCAGTTTCTTGCGGATACGAGGTTCCTTCTTTGTCCCAGCAGGTTTAATCTTCTGACATCAAGTCGGTCTGCCAACTGTTGCCGCACGTACTTCAACGCTTCTCTGGCTAGCAGTACGCAGGTCACGTGGTGCTCAGTACAATCTGAAGGATCATTCTGTTTCTCGTAATCTGCTACTCCCAGAAAGAGAAAATACATTCACATTCAAGAAATCAAGACATCACACTCTTTTAAGAACACACAGTTTTACTTCACCAAGCACTTAACACTCCTACCTTAGCCAATGAACAAGCACCTTCCATTTTCAGAAGACAAATTCTGTCAAGTTCATTACAAACCCATTCACAAGTTAACTTTAAATACGGGTCACAACCAGCGACCTGACAAATTCTGAACTCCCTCGCTTACAGATTCATACTGGAGCCTTTTTTTCCTCCCCCCCAGCAAATTTAAAACATTCGCCAAGTGGGCCATTATTCCACACGTCATAATACTGCAACTACAAACTCTACAACTCACACACATCACGTCAGACCCACGCAACTTCCCTTGCCACTGATTCAGTGGATATTTTACGAACAGTTCGCTTGCCGTCTGTTTGGAGCCGAGGTGTCCCGGCTTACACGGCTCCCTCTCCTCATGCCCCGTTATGACAGCGAGGGAGTCTATAAACACCAGAAGGGTCCATGCCCTTCAGGTTCGCCTGTTTTGATGTCATGAAGAAAGGACGTAAATGAAAGATTAAGAAATGGCAAGCCACTACAACACAGCCAACATCTGTAGCACTTCTACTACTAAGGTGAATTCAACCGACAAGGGGCAAGAGGTAGCCGTATCAATTAGATTTATTTTCCATATCACCATCAGTAATGCCACTTTATAATGCCTTCTGGAAGCAAAGGTGGAAACTTCACCATCAGTAATATAAATTGTTTCAATGTTGAACAATCTAAATTTATAAAACTGAACTCACCAGCTTCCTGTGATATCGCCACCATTGTGTAGTGACACACAAGGAACACCGTCGTAACTCTTTCATGGCTGCAGCAACAAACACTCCTACCAACATACACAACAGGCCTTACTGGCTTTTCCAGATATGAAGCAGACGCTTTCAACAAGTTCACATACTAAATGTGGTTTTAAGAGAGATTTCAGGTTCTCACAGTGGTCTTTGGGTTCTAACACCACTTGGACTTACAGAAAACCAACACCGATTATGATTTTTAAACATTTAATGGTTCGCTATATCAGCTGAAGTTATCCTTGTGACTAAGCGCAATGCCATGAGGCAGTGGGAGCATGGAGGTACACTCCATGCATTCTCAATTATAGAACTATGTGGAGGTCAGCCTCAAAATGTGGTTCCTTAAACTGGCAAAGAAAAATCACGTTCTTCATTGTTTCTTTGTAGTCTCAATAGAAGAAATAGACAAGTTCTTCATTTCATTAAAACCATTTGCTACTTTTCAGGAAAAAAGGTCTTCAACACTTTCTTCTTCTTCTTTCAATAATGGCATTATAATTCAGAAAAGAAGTTTATTAAACAATTTACTCAAATGGATGAACTTACCTGTGACTGCCATCTGGTGAGTGGCTCTGGCTTGCTTGTCCTGCAATCTGTACGGAATCCAATGGACTGCGGAGATCTCCACATGTGGATCATCAAAACTGCAACAGCGAATCACAATGAGTAAAGATAATTACACTCACATCCTAATGTTCAATGGTCACAACAGTGGCCAATGCAGTAGCTGCTTCCTAAATCAGCAACTGATGTAAGAGGCACAGAGCAAATGAGAAATCTGGGTTTATGATATGACAAAGAAATACATTACTTGTAGAAGCCTCCTGGTACTGGCAGGATACTAAACCCAAACTAATTGTGATACAGCCTCTAACGGGCTCACTGTACCAGTAAATAATGAGTTCTGGGTGCTCAGAGAAAAATCTATATCAGTGCCTCATAGACTGCCTTGGGACTCGCTTACAATTCTGCGAAGAAAAGCCAGTGATTAACAATCTGTTATGTCATGTTAGTACCATCAGGCTGGAAAAACATCTTTTATTTTGTACACTATTTTAATATCAAGAATGAGGTTAGTTTGACAATATTCTTCTGCCTCCAACTGCTCTTATATACCTTGGACAAGAGAAAAGCTGCTGCACTCTATTCTCATCATCATTAAAATTCAGGGATGCCACCAAGAAACAGCAAATTATTTCCCAGCACTGACGACGGTAGAACGGATCCGTCGTGCTTGACTTCTGAGCACTAGATGCTGTCTCCACGAACTGGAAAACACAACCAACAGTTTCAAGTTATAACGAGTAAGGGAAGTCAAATGTTTTAGTTACAGTAACTTCCATGCAGCATTGTTATAATACTTTCACGTACTGCACTTACTGTAATACTCTAAACACCTTTTCTCCACATCAGGGCGCATGTCATATTTATTTCCAGAAACTTTGGGTTTCATGGACACCTAGACTTTTATTTTGCAAGTGGAAACAAGTTTGACAAATCTCAACAACATTGAAATAAAAATTAACTACAAGCATATAATTTTTGTATAGTCTATGCTAACCCTAATAAACGTCAAAAAGGAACGTACTATACGCGTACCAAGTTATTTAATAATCTTCCACCAACAATTTAAACTCTAAATGATTTAAAGGTGTTCAAGCGTGCACTGAGAGGTCACCTCATCACTCACACTTTCCATTCTGCAGTTTATTTCACCTCTGCTGAAATTTCTTCAGTTTTATGTATATCTATAATCTATATTTAAAGTGGTTTTGCATTTCTATTTAAAATTCTGAGGTTTATGTATATTAATTTGTAATTTTTTTTAATACCTGTATTGCAGAATCTGAAGGTTATGTACATTCACATGTGAAACACGTCCTTGCATTGTGTCAAAAGTACTGAGGTTTACATATATTGAATGAAGTCCTGAAGTTTATGTTTATTGTATGAAATGACTTGTACTGCATCCTTTGGATTACTCCTAAGAAGGATCTATGGAATGCAAACAAACTCTACTCTCTAACATACCTGAATAATGCAATTCCTTATCACACACACTAATAAGGCTTTTTACATGCAAAAGAAAATAATCACAACAATGGCAGGTGTCAAAAGCTGCTTACCTTATAGAGAATAATTTCGTAAATTTAATATACTTCCACTTGCAAGTGAATTTATACTCTGCTTGCTATCATTTGTGGTGGAAAAGTTGGATAATTTTAAAATAAATACAGATGTACATAATTTAATTACAAGATGTAAACCCTGCTAAATGTCAAAGAGGAGTGTACTTTACACGTGTCAAGTTATTTAATAATCACCAACCAACAATTAAAACTCTAAATTGTGATATAAATGTATTCAAGCCTGCACTGAAATTAGCTTTCATACTTGAATTGCAAAATCTGAAGGTTATGTACATTCATATGTGAAACACGTTCTTGTAATTGTGTCAAAAGTATATTGAATGAAGTCCTGAAGTTTATGTTTACTGTATGAAATGACTTGCTTTGCATCCCATGGTTTAGTCCTAAGAAGGATCTATGGAATGCAAAGAAACTCTACTCTCTAACATACCTGAATAATGCAATTCCTTATCCAAGTCACAAACACTCCAGGTGCTTCGTTCTGTCTGGTTCTTCACAACTCCAACTCCAAATAAGCTGCTTCCCCATCACGCACACAACTGATCTTCTCAAACGCTGATATTCAGACAAATTGGTCTGCCATGTCTTCGTTGAAACCAGTCCACACACACTACAGCTACAGTTCACATGAAAGTTGCTACTCAGCACATCCCCTGATCTCAAACTCCTCTTTGAGACAGACTAGGCACTCCCACTAAATCTATAACAGTACACCTCCTCGGAAAGCAAGGTAATCGCACGAGGGCCTGAGGTCTTCCTTGTGGCATTGTGAGGCATCATACGAACACCCCATACTTGGTCACTAGGAATCAAAAGTGGGCAACTGTGGTGCAGTGGCCACGTAACCAACATTACAACCTGTAACCCTAGCTGCTTACTTCTACCTTCTTCACTGCGATAAGCTCTTGCACAAATTTAAATCAACAGCTACTGAATTTCCACATGCAAGTCACAAAAACAGAGGCTGCCACCACGAGTCTGTGGGTCATCCCAACCGCATCGACTGATGAATTGTGTCCATCACGCACAATGGTCATGTCAGCTACCGGAGCAAAGTCTTGCTACCTCCGTAGTAATGATGGACTCGAAACTGCATAACGGCTGAAGTATCCCATATGCTTGCATTCACGCCTACCTGAAACAAAACCATGTACAGAAATAAACATCCGCATTGAGAGACCAGTATTAATTCTTACTACGAAGGCACTCTACACCACATTAATAACCTACTGGCAACTAATCCGGCCTTTCGTGCAACCAAAATATTTCCCACTTTACGTACTTCACACAGGAGAAAGATGACAAACATCAGTTCAAATAAACTTACAAGCCCTGGCAATATATGAGAGTAAAGCTGCACTCGACTGGCCATGCATCCTACCATCACGCCGTCCGAAGTAAACAATAACAGCAGAGGAGCTGCGCCATTTTCTCGCACGCAGGGACGGCAACGTCTGAAAAACAGCGAACACATCCCGTCACCGGCGGTGCATGAGGCATATTCAATGATCAATATGTGCGCACCCTGACGAACTGTCCTGTCATCTACCGACAATACACCTGAGGTACATGCCCGTCCACGAACACTACACGGCACTGCCGAACCAAATGCTGACTGAAATACCACTCGAAAGACTGTAAAATTATGAAGACCTCAAACTTTATTCCGTGACTACCATTAGTGACACATCTTCTCCCTTAAAAACGACAGGAAGTAAAGAAAAAAAAAAGGCGAAACGAGCTACCAACTATAAGAAACCAACTACCAATCACTTCCATAACCTCAAAAATCATAAAATAATTTATGTATCAAACCACACCCAATAAACTACAGCTCAATCAACTTAGCACGAAGCACTATGAAACAAGTAGCCCACAATTTGCATCTACATCGCCTACATCCTAGGGCACATTTGTCACATAACCTCTCGGTCGCCGGAATGTTACTGCACAGAGCAACCTTCGACACCCTGCTCAGATTGATACCAGACACAAATCTTGAATACCTGCACGTCTACCTATAAATCACCCAGTGAAATCGTCCACGTCCTTTCCAACACGAACTTATCCTCGTCACATTTCATGTTGGCACTCAAGACATCACGCAAATTCAGCACCGACATTCTCCCTGCGCGATAATTTCTCACAAGTAATTGTGGGATTTCGTAAACTACAGCTCAATGAACGAAGCACTATAAACGATTATTGCATATGTCGCCACTACACAGCCCCTCTGCCACCAGGTTGTACTTCACGAGCATCTATAACACACCCAACGACCCAGCCCACTGGTGACCGTACTTCAACAACACCAACTTCCCTTCGTCAGACTTCATTTTGGCACATGCAGCAATCAACACTTAATACACTACCAACAAAATTAATGCCGGCAATATTCGCTGAAAACCACTTGCAGAAAATCACACAGAATCCATAAAACTCATTGCACTTACCTGACTTACAAAAAGCAATCTCATCACTGGCAAGTCACACTTTTCGATCATAGGACAACTGCTATTGCGCATCTCCCGTTAACGACTGTTTGGAAACTCCCTCTCGGTGATGATCACTAAGTATTCCCGTTACCTCCCGCTTTGACATCTCTTTACAGATTTACATGAAGAAAATACAAACTAAGTAATGCGTGGTCAGCACACTTTTAAAGCCCTCCTGGGTCAGAGAACGGACACCCACTATTATCAAGACTGTCCGGTATAGCTATGCCAGAGATCTTCATCACCGCACTTCCTAAACGAGTGAAACTGCAGAGCCCCCCCCATCTGCTTCCGAACAGATTCACAATGACTGACGTTTTGAAGATCTTCCTGTGGCATTAGCTTGAACTGAGAATGTGAAATGGGATGAAGCAGATAAAACGAAATAACATATTCTTTCCAGGAAGAGGAATCATATCTTTGGTGACAAGCTGCGGCCAAAGCCAAGAGCACCTGCAACTTACAGCCTGTCACACATGACAAACTCTCTCTCATTCCGAGATGTGTTGGCCACCACACTATGAAGCAGACTCTTATCAACGCAATGTGATTGCGGCCGACATTTCTACTATTTTACTACACTCCGTAGAACACCCCACACACATAACTAGACATCCACACCTTACACGTTCACATGATTCATATCTAAGTTGCTATCACACTTGCAACACAATTACCACAACAGAGCAAGCCCCTGTCAATGGGTTAAATAACAGAAAACTGCACCACCTCTCCAGAGGCACACAAAATTTACATGCTGCATTCAGTCCTCTTCTCCATGTACGCACTCAGCAACAGGACGGCCAACCATCGGGGACACAAGCGGTCTTCTCTCGGATGTCAGTCTGTCTAGTGTTGGTGCACTCCTCCTGCAATATACCAGGAAAGGTGTAAGATACACAAGAAATCTAGAATCTCAAGGGGCCACTTTCACAGACATTGGAGGCAAAGTCGTCCGAAATGGAACAATCTCATGCCAACTTATTTTATCTAATGGGTGCCTCCTGCTTATTCAAATACTTAATCTGAAATGGGGGCGGGGGGGAATGCCGTTCATAGACATACAGGGGATTAGACACGTAAGAACAAACATCCAACATGCAGTCAGCCTCTGTCAGAGCATTACCGTTGCTTGGCAGAAAAAGTATTCCTCTTCCAACTTGGTACATATTCCGAATATTCATCCAGTTAATATTCTTTGTGATATGAAGTCAGAAGACAGTGTCCTACTTCTTGTACTGGTGCCTCTTATGAACAGACAGACAGACACACACACACACACACACTCACTCACATCAAGTTATTGTAGCTCTATACATAAGCTGCACTTTGTGAGCCAATTAATATGCTCTCTCTTTGAGAAATGTTGGTCCAACGCCCTATCTTGTGTCTGGCGCACAACACAGAGGTTTTACTCGCCAGTAACAGGTCATCTAACTGCGGCCAATATCGTTCTGGTTCTTCACCCCAGCCTTGTCAAACAGAACACCCAGAGGGAACTGAAGGAGGTAACTTCATGATGACGGCATGGCCGGTGTCCTAGAACATTAATGAAAATACATACTTCAGTACCCCAACACAGAGCAAGCGAGCGGACATCACGGCGCACGGAACGACATCCATCAACACTGCACAATACATATGCCCGAAAACGTGAGTACAGAAGGGATGTGGACTGCCTGCAGGAATATGCCGGGGCACCGACAATGTCGGCGTGAACAACTCTGTAAGCTCCCGAGGTGAGCATTCCACCCTAGGGAATGTTGTGAATGTGCATGTACCTACGTACAGAGGCAAAAGGAGAGGTTACGGTGATGAGAAATTAATCGCGGAAGTTGAAACAAACAATTTCCTTGGCTTACAAGTTGACAACACCTCAGATTGGAAGAAGCACACTGAGTATATTATTCCCTAATTAAGCTCTGCGTGCCTTGCCATCAGAACAGTCATACCACCCATGACAATAGATACTATAAAGCTAGTTTACTTTGCTTATTTCCACTCTGTGGTGTCTTATGGATTAATATTTTGGGGGAATTCAACAGACAGTAATAAGGCTTTTTACATGCAAAAGAAAATAATCACAACAATGGCAGGTGTCAAAAGCAGCTTACCTTGTAGAGAATTATTTCGTAAATTTAATATACTTCCACTTGCAAGTGAATTTATACTCTGCTTGCTATCATTTGTGGTGGAAAAGTTGGATAATTTTAAAATAAATACAGATGTACATAATTTAATTACAAGATGTAAACCCTGCTAAATGTCAAAGAGGAGTGTACTTTACACGTGTCAAGTTATTTAATAATCACCAACCAACAATTAAAACTCTAAATTGTGATATAAATGTATTCAAGCCTGCACTGAAATTAGCTTTCATACTTGAATTGCAAAATCTGAAGGTTATGTACATTCATATGTGAAACACGTTCTTGTAATTGTGTCAAAAGTACCGAGGTTTACGTATATTGAATGAAGTCCTGAAGTTTATGTTTATTGTATGAAATGACTTGTACTGCATCCTTTGGATTACTCCTAAGAAGGATCTATGGAATGCAAACAAACTCTACTCTCTAACATACCTGAATAATGCAATTCCTTATCCAAGTAACAAACACTCCAGGTGCTTCCTTCTGTCTCGTTCTTCACATCTCCAACTCCAAAAAAGCTGCTTCCCCATCACGCACACAACTGATCTTCTGAAACACTGATATTCAGACAAATTGGTCCTCCATGTCTTCGTTGATGCCAGTAAACACACACTACAGCTACAGTTCACATGAAAGTTGCTACTCAGCACATGCCCTGATCTCAAACTCCTCTTTGAGACAGACTAGGCACTCCCACTAAATCTATAACAGTACACCTCCTCGGAAAGCAAGGTATATAATCGCACGAGGGCCTGAGGTCTTCCTTTTGGCATTGTGAGGCATGCTACGAACACCCCATACTTGGTCAATAGGAATCAAAAGTGGGCAACTGTGGTGTGGTGTGGTGTGGTGGCCACATAACCAACATTACAACCTGTAACCCTAGCTGCTTACTTCTACCTTCTTCACTGCGATAAGCTCTTGCACAAATTTAAATCAACAGCTACTGAATTTCCACATGCAAGTCACAAAAACAGAGGCTGCCACCACGAGTCTGTGGGTCATCCCAATCGCATCGACTGATGAATTGTGTCCATCATGCACAATGGTCATGTCAGCTACCGGAGCAAAGTCTTGCTACCTCCGTAGTAATGATGGACTCGAAACTGCATAACGGCTGAAGTATCCCATATGCTTGCATTCACGCCTACCTGAAACAAAACCATGTACAGAAATAAACATCCGCATTGAGAGACCAGTATTAATTCTTACTACGAAGGCACTCTACACCACATTAATAACCTACTGGCAACTAATCCGGCCTTTCGTGCAACCAAAATATTTCCCACTTTACGTACTTCACACAGGAGAAAGATGACAAACATCAGTTAAAATAAACTTGCAAGCATTGGAAATATAAGAGAGTAAAGCTGCACTCGACTGGGCATGCATCCTACCATCACGCCGTCCGAAGTAAACAATAACAGCAGAGGAGCTGCGCCATTTTCTCGCACGCAGGGACGGCAACGTCTGAAAAACAGCGAACACATTCCGCCACCGGCGGAGCATGAGGGATATTCAATGATCAATATGTGCGCACCCTGACGAACTGTCCTGTCATCTACCGACAATACACCTGAGGTACATGAACGTCCGCGAACACTACACGGCACTGCCGAACCAAATGCTGACTGAAATACCACTCCAAAGACTGTAAAATTATGAAGACCTCAAACTTTATTCCGTGACTACCATTAGTGACACATCTTCTCCTTTAAAAACGAGAGGAAGTAAAGAAAAAAATTAAGGCGAAACGAGCTACCAACTTCGCCTATAAGAAACCAACTACCAATCACTTCCATAACCTCAAAAATCATAAAATAATTTATGAATCCAACCACACCCAATAAACTACAGCTCAATCAACTTAGCACGAAGCACTATGAAACAAGTAGCCCACAATTTGCATCTACATCGCCTACATCCTAGGGCACATTTGTCACATAACCTGTCGGTCGCCGTTATGTTACTGCACAGAGCAACCTTCGACACCCTGCTCAGATTGATACCAGACACAACTCTTGAATACCTGCACGTCTACCTATAAATCACCCAGTGAAATCGTCCACGTCCTTTCCAACACGAACTTATCCTCCTCACATTTCATGTTGGCACTCAAGACATCACGCAAATTCAGCACCGACATTCTCCCTGCACGATAATTTCTCACAAGTAATTTTGCAGAAGGGCGAAAACGTCTCGCGACCTGAGTCATTTGAAAAGTCCGACCAACATCACCTATAAGACACCAACTAATAAACATTTCCATAATCTAAATATCTTCCATCATTTATGAAAACAGGTGGGATTTCGTAAACTACAGCTCAATGAAAGAAGCACTATAAACGATTATTGCATATGTCGCCACTACACAGCCCCTATGCCACCAGGTTGTACTTCACGAGCATCTATAAGACACCCAAATAAAGATTTTCGAAATTTTCGAAAAAAAAATTGAATTCAGAATTTTTGAATTTTTTTTGGTTTTGTGTGCTTTTTGGACGATTTCCCACATTTTCGATTTTTTGAAAATTTTCGAAAAAATTGAAATTTTAAAATTTTTTCGAAATTTTCAAAAAATTTAAAATAGTGGCTGCAAATGGCATGAAACGCGAAGAAAACTAAATATTTTCGAAATTGTCGAAAAAAATTTAAATTCAGAATTTTTCAAAATTTTTTTGTTTTGTGCGCTTTTTGGACGATTTCGCACGTTTTTCGATTTTTCGAAAATTTTCGAAAAATTGAAATTTTAAAAAAATAACCTAACCTAACCTAACCTAACCTAACCTAACCTAACCTAACCTAACCTAACCTTACCTAACCTAACCTAACCTAACCTAACCTAGCATTTTCGACGATTTACCTTTTTTCGAAATTTCCAAAAATTTTCGAAAAAATTGAAATTTTAAAAAATTTTCAAAAATTTTCAAAAAATTAAAAGTTGCTGTAAATGGCATGAAACGCGAAGAAAACTAAAGACTTTCGAAATTTTCGAAAAAAAATTTGAATTCAGAATTTTTCAAAAATTTTTGGTTTTGTGCGCTTTTTGGACGATTTCGCACGTTTTTCGATTTTTCGAAAATTTTCGAAAAATTGAAATTTTAAAAAAATAACCTAACCTAACCTAACCTAACCTAACCTAACCTAACCTAACCTAACCTAACCTAACCTAACCTAACCTAACCTAACCTAACCTAACCTAACCTAACCTTACCTAACCTAACCTAACCTAACCTAACCTAGCATTTTCGACGATTTCCCTTTTTTCAAAATTTCCGAAAATTTTCGAAAAAATTGAAATTTTAAAAAATTAAAAGTTGCTGTAAATGGCATGAAACGCGAAGAAAACTAAAGATTTTCGAAATTTTCGAAAAAAATTTGAATTCAGAATTTTTGAAAATTTTTTGGTTTTCTGCGCTTTATGGACGATTTCCCACGTTTTTCGATTTTTCGAAAATTTTCGAAAAAATTAAAATTTTCAAAAATTTTCGAAATTTTCAAAAAATTAAAAGTGGCTGTAAATGGCATGAAACGCGAAGAAAACTAAATATTTTCGAAATTTTCGAAAAAAATTTTGAATTCAGAATTTTTCCAAAATTTTTGGTTTTGTGCGCTTTTTGGACGATTTCCCACGTTTTTCGATTTTTCGAAAATTTTCGAAAAATTGAAAATTTAAAAAAATAGCCTAACCTAACCTAACCTAACCTAACCTAACCTAACCTAACCTAACCTAACCCAACCTAACCTAACCTAACCTAACCTAACCTAACCTAACCTAACCTAACCTCCCTAACCTAACCTAACCTAACCTAACCTAACCTAACCTAACCTAACCTAACCTAACCTTACCTAACCTAACCTAACCTAACCTAACCTAGCATTTTCGACGATTTACCTTTTTTCGAAATTTCCGAAAATTTTCGAAAAAATTGAAATTTTAAAAAATTTTCAAAAATTTTCAAAAAATTAAAAGTTGCTGTAAATGGCATGAAACGCGAAGAAAACTAAATATTTTCGAAATTTTCGAAAAAAAATTTGAATTCAGAATTTTTGAAAATTTTTTGGTTTTCTGCGCTTTATTTACGATTTCCCACGTTTTTCGATTTTTCGAAAATTTTCGAAAGAATTAAAATTTTCAAAAATTTTCGAAATTTTCAAAAAATTAAAAGTGGCTGTAAATGGCATGAAACGCGAAGAAAACTAAATATTTTCGAAATTTTTGAAAAAAAATTTGAATTCAGAATTTTTCAAAAAATTTTGGTTTTTTGCGCTTTTTGGACGATTTCCCACGTTTTTCGATTTTTCGAAAATTTTCGAAAAATTGAAAATTTAAAAAATTAACCTAACCTAACATAACCTAACCTAACCTAACCTAACCTAACCTAACCTAACCTAACCTAACCTAACCTAACCTTACCTAACCTAACCTAACTTAACCTAACCTAACCTAACCTAACCTAACCTAACCTAAAATAACCTAACCTAACCTAACCTAACCTAACCTAACCTAACCTAACCTAACCTAACCTAACCTAACCTAACCTAACCTTACCTAACCTAACCTAACCTAACCTAACCTAGCATTTTCGACGATTTCCCTTTTTTCGAAATTTCCGAAAATTTTCGAAAAAATTGAAATTTTAAAAAATTTTCAAAAAGTATCAAAAAATTAAAAGTTGCTGTAAATGGCATGAAACGCGAAGAAAACTAAAGATTTTCGAAATTTTCGAAAAAAAATTTGAATTCAGAATTTTTGAAAATTTTTTGGTTTTCTGCGCTCTATGGACGATTTCCCACGTTTTTCGATTTTTCGAAAATTTTCGAAAAAATTAAAATTTTCAAAAATTTTCGAAATTTTCAAAAAATTAAAAGTGGCTGTAAATGGCATGAAACGCGAAGAAAACTAAATATTTTCGAAATTTTCGAAAAAAATTTTGAATTCAGAATTTTTCAAATTTTTTTGGTTTTGTGCGCTTTTTGGACGATTTCCCACGTTTTTCGATTTTTCGAAAATTTTCGAAAAATTGAAAATTTAAAAAAATAACCTAACCTAACATAACCTAACCTAACCTAACCTAACCTAACCTAACCTAACCTAACCTAACCTAACCTAACCTAACCTAACCTAACCTAACCTAACCTAACCTAACCTAACCTAACCTAACCTTACCTAACCTAAACTAACCTAATCTAACCTAGCATTTTCGACGATTTAGCTTTTTTGAAATTTCCGAAAATTTTCGAAAAAATTGAAATTTTAAAAAATTTTCAAAAAGTTTCAAAAAATTAAAAGTTGCTGTAAATGGCATGAAACGCGAAGAAAACTAAAGATTTTCGAAATTTTCAAAAAAAAATTTGAATTCAGAATTTTTGAAAATTTTTTGGTTTTCTGCGCTTTATGGACGATTTCCCACGTTTTTCGATTTTTCGAAAATTTTCGAAAAAATTAAAATTTTCAAAATTTTTCGAAATTTTCAAAAAATTAAAAGTGGCTGTAAATGGCATGAAACGCGAAGAAAACTAAATATTTTCGAAATTTTCGAAAAAAATTTTGAATTCAGAATTTTCAAAAATTATTGGTTTTGTGCGCTTTTTGGACGATTTCCCACGTTTTTCGATTTTTCGAAAATTTTCGAAAAATTGAAAATTTAAAAAAATAACCTAACCTAACATAACCTAACCTAACCTAACCTAACCTAACCTAACCTAACCTAACCTAACCTAACCTAACCTAACCTAACCTTACCTAACCTAACCTAACCTAACCTAACCTAACCTAACCTAACCTAACCTAACCTAACCTAACCTAACCTAACCTAACCTAACCTAACCTAACCTAACCTAACCTAACCTTACCTAACCTAAACTAACCTAACCTAACCTAGCATTTTCGACGATTTAGCTTTTTTGAAATTTCCGAAAATTTTCGAAAAAATTGAAATTTTAAAAAAATTTCAAAAAGTTTCAAAAAATTAAAAGTTGCTGTAAATGGCATGAAACGCGAAGAAAACTAAATATTTTCGAAATTTTCGAAAAAAAATTTGAATTCAGAATTTTTCAAAAATTTTTGGTTTTGTGCGCTTTTTGGACGATTTCCCACGTTTTTCGATTTTTCGAAAATTTTCGAAAAATTGAAAATTTAAAAAAATAACCTAACCTAACCTAACTTAACCTAACCTAAACTAACCTAACCTAACCTAACCTAACCTAACCTAACCTAACCTAAACTAACCTAACCTAACCTAACCTAACCTAACCTAACCTAACCTAACCTAACCTAACCTTACCTAACGTAACCTAACCTAACATAACCTAACCTAGCATTTTTGACGATTTCCCTTTTTTCAAAATTTCCGAAAATTTTCGAAAAAATTGAAATTTTAAAAAATTTTAAAAAAGTTTCAAAAAATTAAAAGTTGCTGTAAATGGCATGAAACGCGAAGAAAACTAAAGATTTTCGAAATTTTCGAAAAAAAATTTGAATTCAGAATTTTTGAAAATTTTTTGGTTTTCTGCGCTTTATGGACGATTTCCCACGTTTTTCGATTTTTCGAAAATTTTCGAAAAAATTAAAATTTTCAAAATTTTTCGAAATTTTCAAAAAATTAAAAGTGGCTGTAAATGGCATGAAACGCGAAGAAAACTAAATATTTTCGAAATTTTCGAAAAAAAAATTGAATTCAGAATTTTTCAAAAAATTTTGGTTTTGTGCGCTTTTTGCACGATTTCCCACGTTTTTCGATTTTTCGAAAATTTTCGAAAAATTGAAAATTTAAAAAAATAAACTAACCTAACCTAACCTAACCTAACCTAACCTAACCTAACCTAACCTAACCTAACCTAACCTAACCTAACCTAACCTAACCTAACCTAACCTAACCTAACCTAACCTAACCTAACCTAACCTAACCTAACCTAACCTAACCTAACCTAACCTAACCTAACCTTACCTAACATAAC
Source organism: Zootermopsis nevadensis (assembly GCF_977971745.1). Classification (NCBI taxonomy): domain Eukaryota; kingdom Metazoa; phylum Arthropoda; class Insecta; order Blattodea; family Termopsidae; genus Zootermopsis; species Zootermopsis nevadensis. The sequence goes on from NW_028259135.1 coordinate 100,145, forward strand.
CTACCCTAACCTAACCTAGCATTTTCGACGATTTCCCTTTTTTCGAAATTTCCGAAAATTTTCGAAAAAATTGAAATTTTCAAAAATTTTCAAAAAATTAAAAGTTGCTGTAAATGGCATGAAACGCGAAGAAAACTAAAGATTTTCGAAATTTTCGAAAAAAAATTTGAATTCAGAATTTTTGAAAATTTTTTGGTTTTCTGCGCTTTATGGACGATTTCCCACGTTTTTCGATTTTTCGAAAATTTTCGAAAAAATTAAAATTTTCAAAAATTTTCGAAATTTTCAAAAAATTAAAAGTGGCTGTAAATGGCATGAAACGCGAAGAAAACTAAATATTTTCGAAATTTTCGAAAAAAATTTGAATCCAGAATTTTTCAAAAATTTTTGGTTTTGTGCGCTTTTTGGACGATTTCCCACGTTTTTCGATTTTTCGAAAATTTTCGAAAAATTGAAAATTTAAAAAATAACCTAACCTAACCTAACCTAACCTAACCTAACCTAACCTAACCTAACGTAACCTAATCTAACCTAACGTAACCTAACCTAACCTAACCTAACCTAACCTAACCTAACCTAACCTAACCTAACCTAACCTAACCTAACCTAACCTAACCTTACCTAACCTAACCTAACCTAACCTAACCTAACCTAGCAATTTCGACGATTTCCCTTTTTTCGAAATTTCCGAAAATTTTCGAAAAAATTGAAATTTTAAAAAATTTTCAAACAGTTTCAAAAAATTAAAAGTTGCTGTAAATGGCATGAAACGCGAAGAAAACTAAAGATTTTCGAAATTTTCCAAAAAAAATTTGAATTCAGAATTTTTGAAAATTTTTTGGTTTTCTGCGCTTTATGGACGATTTCCCACGTTTTTCGATTTTTCGAAAATTTTCGAAAAAATTAAAATTTTCAAAAATTTTCGAAATTTTCAAAAAATTAAAAGTGGCTGTAAATGGCATGAAACGCGAAGAAAACTAAATATTTTCGAAATTTTCGAAAAAAATTTGAATTCAGAATTTTTCAAAAATTTTTGGTTTTGTGCGCTTTTTGGACGATTTCCCACGTTTTTCGATTTTTCGAAAATTTTCGAAAAATTGAAAATTTAAAAAAATAACCTAACCTAACCTAACCTAACGTAACCTAACCTAACCTAACCTAACCTAACCTAACGTAACCTAACCTAACCTTACCTTACCTAACCTAACCTAACCTAACCTAAACTAAACTAACCTAGCTTTTTCGACGATTTCCCAAGTTTTTTGATTTTTCGAAAATTTTCTAAAAATTTAAATTTAAAAAAATTAACGTAACCTAAAACCCCCCCGGCCCTAACCCCCCCGGCCCTAACCCCCCCGGCCCTAACCCCCCCGGCCCTAACCCCCCCGGCCCTAACCCCCCCGGCCCTAACCCCCCCGGCCCTAACCCCCCCGGCCCTAACCCCCCCGGCCCTAACCCCCCCGGCCCTAACCCCCCCGGCCCTAACCCCCCCGGCCCTAACCCCCCCTGGCCCTAACCCCCCCTGGCCCTAACCCCCCCTGGCCCTAACCCCCCCTGGCCCTAACCCCCCCGGCCCTAACCCCCCCCGGCCCTAACCCCCACGAAAGGAGGTGGAGGCCCAGGCCGTTTCTTGAGCGAGCAGTGGCGCGGACCCGGCTCCGGACAATGGCCTGGGCGCCGGGCGCCGGGCGCCTGGTGGCGGGTTCCAACGAACCGCCCGAGTCGGACGAGTCCAACTCGTTGGCTTTGCGCTCGCACGCTACGCAAAACAGGACCTCGTGGGCGAGGCGAGTCGTTCAACTCTTTCGACTAACCCACCTGGCAACAGATCTTGTCTAGGGGATATAGCAAGAGCATAGTAAGATTAGGTATAATAAGAGGACCACTCAAAATTCGAAAATAGTACCAGCAACGAAAGCGCGGTAATTGATATGGAATAATACGACAGGGGGGCTCAACCCCAGCCGCTAAGTGGTCATAGGAACTTAAAACAAACCTCTTAAAGCAAAATAATAACTTGCGCCCTCTGTGGGTAACGGCGCTTTTGGTGGGTCCCGATGTTCCCGCACAGAGGACGCTGCCGTTTATTTTACGTTTTTCGAGCCTTGTTTTATTCTCTACGGCCATTTACGACCTGAGGCTGACCCTCCGTCCCGCGATTTGGTTTCATTCGATTAAATCATTGAGTTTTCGCTGCTCGTAGTATTTTCGCTTCTAGTGTTTTATTACTGGACGTATAATTTTATCTTCCCCTTAGTCATCTCTGCCGACACGCGGTGGATGAGGTTTTCATCTTTGCCTTTCCCGGCATGCTCCGCGAAACTTGTTTCCTACGGACAAGTTGAGTTTGTTTCTGGTTGTCTGTCTCCTGCTCCGGTACAGCGCGTACGTGTTCAGTCTTTACGTAAGTTGGGGCTTCAGTCAGCCATTTTGATATTACGTCTCAGCTTGTGTTTGGTTTAATTATCGATTTGTTCGACAGCCAAAGAGTTGTTGAAGCTTTCGTGGTGGTAGTACGAGGCTCTAAAGAATGCAGGCGAATTCGTGATAATGAAAATACTAACCGATTTTCTCTAGAAATTACAAAAATCGTTGAGTTAGATTTTATTCGACTTAAACCCTTGCACCATTGAAAATTTAATCCTGGAATCTGAAGCGAAAATAATAATAAATTCTTATTGTGTGGATTTCCACCTCTTTTGCCATTCACTGTACGTGTAATGTAAGCACAAATCGATGAAAATTGTAATATTTATTATAATTGACTCCTGGATTTGACCTTATCATAATGAATACAGATTTAACCTGGTCGGATAGATAACGACCCTGACTTATCGGCATTTCTGTCTGGCGGCTTTACAGGTGAATTACGTCGCTTTTCCATGGAGAAAGTGGAGTGATATAAGATCGTCTATATATTTTTCTCAAGGACTGTGACACGCACATGCGAGAGTACATGTGTCCTGTTTTGTGTCCTCGGGTGCTACGTCCTGTACAACGCGAGCCTACTTAAGTCATTCAAGGTGAGTTGCATGAAATATTCCGTCCTCTGAAGTAGAGAGTTCTGAAAGTACGTTGAGAGAAAAACTTATATTGCGTGCTGTTACCGATACAACGTGACTTGGCCTGCGTCACACAAGACAAGATGGCTGAAATGACGTTGCAACACTGAACTAAGTATTCTGAGATGATATTCTATTTTACGTTTTGATTGTTCTGTGATACTGCCCACGCATTCCGTCTCCTTCTAGGTCAGTGGTAACAACCACGTGACACTCGTTCAAGACTTGAGGTTTACGGAGCGGTGAGGATGACGGCCGCTTACATCGTGAGGTCGCTAACACGACAACCCGAAAATTATATTACAGCAGCAGCGAACTAAGGACTCCGGTGAGTACAATGAGAAATTGTCAGATAATGCCCACTGATCGAGTTTCAGAGCGTACGTACAGAAGCGACGTAATTATAAATTCTTGTCATTATATCTGCTTTGAGGTGATTGGCGGAGCCCTCTTCACATTCACGGTGATTATGATATCATCATTCTTCATCGCCGTCGTGAACCTCTGAACCAGAAGATTTTTCCACGTCTCGCTCCTGGACGCTGCTCTGTGACGTCGTCTGGCTCGAGACGTCTGAAACGATGAGGCACCAGCGAGCGATGGACTCGGGTGAGTACGGTGATGTATTATTTCGAGGTTGATTAAAAATTATAATGACTTTCGTAGATAGTGTTCTGTGGGAAATTAAAAATTAGTATGTCTCGACGGTAATGTAGTGTCTGAGTACTGGGATTTCGCGAAGGTACCGATATCGCCAAAATCAAAGAATGTTTGAAACCCCCTACGTACGGTAAGGAATCGAGTTCTTTTATGAGTTGGAAACAGAAAGGAAAAGTTACAGATCATTTGAGAATTGTTGATGGGAAAGGAGGAAATGCAGACAATCACAGAGACGTTGCGTGTCCGGTGATAGACACGCACACTTGCGGTATGAGACCAGTTTCTTCGTCTCTCTTGATGTAAACATGTACGGCAGTCATCGTGTAGCTGACAGTCGTTTAACTGGTCAAAGCCTTTCTCTTCGTGTATAGACACATACACATATTGGTACATACGTTGAAGTAAACTTTCAGAATTGAACTACTTGGTATTTAGTATTCTCTGTTGAAGGCTTAATGTACCGTTTACATGCCTTTTTCTTTATCAGTATTACTTCGCCCCACTCGCTTGTAAATAATCTTCTTGAATCTCTTTCCCTAATTGTTTTCAAGTTCGGATTGTCTTACAGAGTGAGAAACGAAGTATTACGCCTGTCTAAATCATCAAGAAATATTATAGGACTGTTAACTTAGTTGAAGCATCTCTCTCTGTCTGTCTGTCTGTCTGTCTGTGTTTTTAATAAGTTCCGAAGATTAGGATGGGTTGACACTCAGGTTACAGTAAATTGGTTCATCGATTCTCGACAGATTCTGACGAATTTAGGACCGCGTTCAGGTGTGGGTTGCTCTAAAATCCAGCCGTTCCTCAGCTCGAATATTTGTTGCGCCATTGAACATTGTCTCGAGAATAATAGCAAAACTTGAAGAAGTCGCTGTTTCCAGCACTTCGTGTCCCATTTGATAGGTTGAACACGTGTACGTGTTCAGTACGAGAAAGAAATTGCTGCCGTGTTTGAAAACATGTTTTAAGCTGGAAGAAACCAGCAGATAGTCTCAATAAATGCACTGCGTGAATGGAATTCTTAGGAATATTACACATTCTCCAACTTTGTCGCATTGCTCATATCACGTGTAACCATGGATTAAATTCCTTGTAGAATCGAATTCAGACAAATAATTATCTTTTTCTGTTATTTCGTGTCATGAACTGTTGACCTTGGTTGAAAGAGTGCGTCTTAATGCACTTCCATAAAATTCTCCGCTGTTCGTGGAGACGCCGTCAAAAATTTATGCAGTACTTGAAAGAATTGGTACAATGGCGGCGTGACCTGTTGATTTGACCCTAGGGATCCGTGTAATGTTTGCCCAAGTGCATGGTAACAGATTAAACATGTCTGTGCGCACGGGCGTAATATCGAAAGTCAATTTTGGAGCTACCTGCCTTGTCCAATGCCTAATCCATTCAGAAATTTTTTCCTAGATGCATGCAAGTTTAAATTTATGGATATTCTTAATCGTGGCTTTGTACTTTTAATACATAAATTAATAACGAGGGTCAAGGCTGATAGTACCAATGGAAGGTAACAGATAGTGACATACAGTTAATATCGAATTTGACGAAAATCGGTCTGTGTAATGTTAGTAGTACGTGTTAGAAACGAAGAGTATTGACTGCGAATGGTTGTTTGGAAATGGGGGCCACGTTTTGACCTTAAGGTCGTATCGCAAGGCCGGTATCCATCCGATATTCCAGCAAGCTTCTGGTAGCGTCGGACACCATCGTACATATACGTGCGTTCGACTGTGAGTTATACAGTAGCTGTGCATGGTCCCAGATCAAAATAACCCTTTAAAGCAAATATTATTATTATTATATGTCCAAATTTCTGTAATAATCAGTGAGACTTTATTTTATATTTTTATCGTATGCGTGTATGGCATTATTAATTATTTTAGAAAGAATTTATTTTATTGAAATGACACCAGATGCCGTACAACATTTTTTTTAAATTTTACATGCTTTGCCATCGATATGACCATCAAAGGTAGTCTTGCGAATTTCTGAGGTGGGAGTTAGAAGCTAACAATAGGCTCAGCCAGTCAAATTATCCGCCTTGAATGGAAAGTTCAGCGTAGTGTTCACAAAATCCCGTCACTGGTGTCTTTCCTGAGCTATATTAATCCATTTCGCAAACTTGAAAAGTATTTCCGTAAGAACAATTTTAATATTATCCTCCCAGTTACACCTAATGTTGTAGAATGTAACATTAATGCTCATCAATCTTTAGCCCTGAGGATGGAAGAAATATGTTCCTCGGAAATATTTGTTACTCGACATGATACTTGAACGAATAATATCTGATTTCTTTAAATCCGGGTTGTATGAGTCATTACATCCAGACTCTATATCCTCTGCAATATGTCAATTTTAAAAGAGATTATTCTTGTTTAATGTTTCACGGACTAATCACATTTCTGTTCCTTGTTTGAGTCTCTCATATCTTTGTAAACTTTTCCGCATAAAATGATGATTATCCAATTTCTTTTAAATCGAATATTGAAAAATTACACCCGTATCTGTTTTGCCAGAGCATGGGATTATGAACGTGTGGACGTCATTCTCTGTTCCGTAATACTTCGTTACTGGTCAGATGTTTACAGCAGGTCGCAGTAACCCCGTACCCGTTTAACCGTTGAGCACACTGGCTAGAACCTGGTGCTGTTGGAATGTCTTGGTGTAGATAGAAATCACTGTCTTCCTTTGATGTAATGGTCCCTCATCGCGCACGTAGTCTGTTAGGGTTAGTTCCACAGATCAGGAGTGTTGGGTAAGTAAACATACAAGAAATAAATATTGAGTTGTCCTACTCGATAGGTTTCGGGTTCGAATCTCTCCCCGTCGACAGACAATCGTTAGAGATCTTTCTCGTGATTTTTAGTATACTGAAGCATATTTTAAGACACATTAAATGTAGACAGCTATCGCTTTATTCAATGTAATTTCAAGTTCATCTTTTAGAAGAATCCTGCCATTTTATGGGGTATAACGGACAAAATTTTAAGACTAATAAATTGCCCGCTAAGAATGACGGCAAAAATGTAAAGTAGTAAACAATAATAATCATAATAATTATCCGATTAGACCCAACATCTCTTAGCAGCGTTACCATGGCAACGGTTATTTATAAATGTTATCCCGTAAGGTCCAAAATCACTTGGGAGCAAATAATCATAACCGAAGAATGTTTTATGAATGTCTTTTGTGATGTTGCGTCATCACAAGGGCCCACCATCATCGCTGTTATGATGGAGGTAGCAATATCACTTCCTAAACGTCGGTAAACTTAATCATCACAATCACCACAGTGAGAACAGGAGATAACAATTTACGCGCAGATTGAAGATGTAAGGCCGAGGCGTAGTGTCGGGACAGATAATACCCGCATCCCCCCCCCAATTTGCTTTTAATGAGTGCTTTTTCTATAATTAGTCTAGCATTTCAGAAAAGAGTGTGTTGTGTTTAGGAGATAACTTTCAACCAAGCTGTTTGTATGTTCTAATCAAAATAACGTTGACCATGAATTTAGAATCTTTTGTCTTCTAGTCTGATAAATAAAAGTTGTAAATATTAATGAACAACACACTGTTATGTTTAAATTTGGTTTGCTATCATCGTAATTAATGTTAATAAACTGTTAAATGACGTCCTATGAAATGAATAGCAGTACATTGCCACGTTAAAATAAGTTTTGATAAACGTTCAACGCTGAAAACAATTAAATCTACCATGTACTTCAATTTTCAGTAAATCTAATTTTAAAACCGCAAAGTGTATTAATGGATTTCGTATAATTCCGAAAATAATATTTTCTTAAACAGCATTAACCAACTGATGTTTGTAAAGGAGAAGGATGGTATTTGCTTTGAGGTATGGTCACGTGATATCGTCGATGACACCAACGTTTCCCAGAAAGATAATGTGTCGATTCTCACATCTTCAGTACTGAATTCTGATAGAGTTTGTTTCTGAGAAACTTTGGAATTTAGCAACAAGTCTACACGTCACCAAAGCTTATAAGAACATAATTATCCTCATCGCCGTAAAACTCTCAAATCTGAGATGGAAAGAGTATTTTACCAGGACGTTAGCATCTACGTAGGAGTCCACATGGCGCCAAAATCCATATTTACATCCGTGCACTTGCGACCTTCTGCCAAAAGGGACCAAGGGAGACTCTCAGAACCAAAATACTACATGTCAGCTTGCAGTTTATATATTGATTTGAATGTTTTATTACGATCTGCACTGAAGATCGTTGCAGGATTTTGGAACGTGATTTATATTCAAATGTGGTGTCTTGAGAATGTAACAAGAGCTTATATCCGAGTTCCCTTTCTTATTTAGCTTTCCCGAAATATCATCTTAATATAAATGTGCTCTTGTATCGTGTTGCCGGTTTAATTTAAAGCCGCCATGGACAATCTAGAAGATGCAGACGTCATGCCTGAAATTATGTTCCGGCATCGAACTCGAAATTTATGTGAGTAAGCTGAGATATTATTTTCTGCTATACATAATTTGTTCTGGAATTTTCCCACCCACTTCAACCAGAACTCTCATTGCCAACATAATAAATGTCAGTTTGCTCTTTAACTATGAAATTATACAATATTTTACCAAATCTCACTCCAGGATTCTGGAAGCCGGTTCATTCGAACACCTTGGGTGTTGGAAATGTAACACGTAGATTAAACCGAACTTCTTTATATTTGTCTATCCTCATTTTATGGTTTTGAAGGTCATCATCTTAATGTCCATGTCCTTGCATCCACTTGCAGGTTTCAACAGTAGCCGTCATGGACCGTGTGGTTTTGTAGCTGGTGCATCCAAAAGCTGCTAATTTTGAGCTCAAAGACTTATGAGAACATACGGAGGTAATTCTTCTGTTATATTTCAATTATTCTAATATCTCGTACTCATCGTGTGCCAGAGATCTCAGAGCCAACGTGCTTGACTCCAGATTGATATTTCAGTATAGAATCGAGTAATTTATTACTACCAACACTAATGTTTACTGAGGGATATTGGGAGCTGTCTTATATTTGCATCTGGAATTTTGGAAAATTAACACGAATTTAAAAACCAGTGACAATAATATATATATATATATTTACTTGTTTTCCAGAATATGCTTGTATCCTGCAGCCGTCATGTACCGCCAGGTGGTGTATCCGGTACTTCCAGACGCTACTTACATCATCCAACAGGAGCTGCGTGATATGATGTGGCAGTACTGAGTTCGAAACTCATGGACTACTATTTTCAATTACCTTCCGATAACGCCCATCAGTTCAATTTCAGTGCCCGTAAATATCGGCATATCTTTTGAAATCATTGGTCTGACTCTTTTTGCAATTCAAAATGGTCTGAAAGAAGGAGATGCTTCGTCGGCTTCTAGGTCAGCAGTAACAACCACGTGACATTTAATTAAGGTTTCCGCGGCGGTCAGGATAATCGTGAAGTCTGTTACGCCATTCAACACGAGACGCCGAAAATGGACTCGTGTGAGTACAATGAGAAATTATATTCCATTAATATGAATAATATGGAGCTTCAGACCCTACATATAAATTCTTGTCATTATATGGGACATTCTGTCTGGTTTCAGGGGAAAGGCGAGTGAATCTTCGTGGTTCCGAAACTCAGAGGAGGATCTTCATGGCATTTTCACCCGCGCGGTTGCGTCTACACGCTCCGGGGAACCCGGAGTTCCGCAGCCGCTTCCACCCGGACGCTGCACTCTTGTCGTGTTTCCAGTGTCGGCGGTCATCTCTCCGGCATATTTCGTTCCTACCATCTTTGCTGGCGAGTGAAACGAATTACTTTAATTTTAAATTAACACAAGACTAACGTCTGGGGTGCAGGGGTTAAACTCCTTCCAATGTTCCTTAATTTTGAGTCTCGAATTAATATTTTGCTTGTTTCCATCCCTTGAGAAAAATGAATCCAGATTCTTTCTATTTACTCTTTTTCTTCTTTCTTTTCTTCTTTTTCGCCTTCTTCCTACCCTCAGAGGATAGACGGGTTAGAGTAGAGTTGTAGCTGCATGCATTCTTAACCACTAACAACATCATCGACCCTGCAGTCCAGCCGCTGCGCTGCAACGGAATATCAGCGGAATCCAGCAAAGACGCAGTTAGTTTGCCCACAATATTAGAAATGTTGAGGGTGTGAGGTCACAGACCATGCGTTAAGTTGCAGTGGTGGGCTTCGGAAATTCACGTAGAAGATTTCCGGATTTTGAAAAGTGGGGATTTTCTCTTTTGATGATCTGAGTAACGGCTAGCTTTTCAAGTTAAGTAATTTTGAGGTGACTTAAGCGTCTGCTAACACAAACTATAAAGCGGGGAAGATTTTCAATTTGGAAAATTTCATGGGGCTGAAAACTACATTATCGTTGTTTATTTACATAGCTTTGCCCTTAGATTACAATCATATTGCAGGACAGACGTACAGTCCAAATTTAACCACCTCTGACGCAGACAAAGTTCATTCAGTGAAAGTGATTGAGATTTATGGTATCGTAGGCATCAGTACTATGACATTAAAGTGTGGATTGATGGGAGATCCACACTGAAATTAGGGACGAGACGTAGTGGACAACGAAATCACATGCAAATAAAGTGTGAATAAAATAATACAGGCTTTTTGAAGCCGAAATAAGTGAAACGCCAGACGCTGAGATTTTAAATAAAGTTTTCAGATTGTTATATGTTCAAGATGTTATTTAATAAATAAATAAATAAATAACTTGTACTTTTATTTTTTCCAATTGTAGAAACAACGAAAACTGTAACACTTGCTTGTATACCTTTGTTTCCATCTCCCTTTATAACAGGTAGAAGAACGACATATGTCACTATTTCGTCTTTAAATTTTCGCATATGAGTTGACTTCCAATGAGATCAGATTTTAACAGCAGCTAAAATTTCCATGACTTGTTACATTATAATTATTAATTATATATTAGCGTACTAGCAAATTAAAGTGTGCATTGATGGCAAACCAAAAGTTCTCAATTGGATTTAAATCTAGCGAGTATGACGGCAAAAATACAACTTTGCATCCGACACTTTCTATTAATTCCCTTGTTCTTTCAGAGTTATGAAAGCTCGCATTGTCAAGTCATTTGCAAAGAACGTCGCTCATATTATATATAAATCAAATAATACAGAAGTCATAGAGAGCCTCCCCCCCCCCCCAAAAAAAAAAAAAAGAAGTCAACTAAAATTGCTCATTGCTTTGTGAATGGAGGTAGCGCGTAGCTCTGAAACGTGAGTGAACTTGTAGCAGACGACACGAGAAACAACGGACGATTGCCATGTCCAGCGACGACGTCATCTGAGAAGTCTCCAGTTCATCGCTGGTGGGTGAAATTTATCTCTTCAATGTTGCAGTAGTCGTAGTAGTTTGTAGCTTAGTTTTTGCCAGTATCCCGTAGTTGAGAGATTTTATCTAATGAAGTCCTTATTTCCATCCTTGAAGGCAAAACGAATTGCAAATCTTCATCTTCTTTTTCTTTCTCATCATCTTATTACTTACACGTGATAGACTAATTTCTTTTTAAAGATAAGTTGCGTCCGTGTTTAATTACGCACTACGGCATGAAGGCGTATGGGTTATTGAAGGTTTTGGTACGTGCATCTTTAACAGCTAGCTAGATGGAGATACGTGGACAGCATCACGTTCCAGCCGGTGTACCCGAAGGAAAAATTCACCGTATCTTATGTGTATATTATTGAATTGGACCGAACTTGATTGTGTCGCTGTCGGTAGTTGAACCGCGGACTTGCAGAGGATCCAGAAATAAAGTATTAATCGTGGTAAAAATCGGGGATGGCTTAGAAATTACAAGTGAATACGGATTTTGGGTCTGAAAAAAACCCCGAAGGGAAGACATAAAATTGGATGTGAGGATAATAGAGTGTCTAGTAACAATGCTGGTTTAAATTGTGCCTTTTTATTTACAAGACGTGAGAGATCAGATGGTAGACTGTTGAAAATTTTGATCCCTGCATAATATGCACTCTTCTGAAAACATGAGAGGGAGTTTCTAAACAGTCCTTATCGGGTGATGCACAGTAGCAGTTGTCCCATGATTGAAAAGTGTTGACTTGCCAGTGAAGAGATTGCTTTATGTGAGACAGGTAATCCCTTAAAAACGACAGGAAGTAAAGGAAAAAAAAAGGCGAAACGAGCTACCAACTTCGCCTATAAGAAACCAACTACCAAACATATCCATAACCTAAAAACCTTCCAATAATTTATGAAACCAACCACACGGAAGAACACCTAGGATCGTAAACTACAGCTCAATCAACATAGCACGAATCTTTCAATGCAGGCTTGAATACCTTTATATCATAATTTAGACTTTTAATTGTTGGTGGAAGATTATTAAATAACTTGATACCTGTATAGTTTGCTCCTTTTTGATATTTAGTAAGGTTAGCATTTGGCACATAGAGATCATGTTTATGTCTTGTATTTTTATGTGCTTGCATGGAACACGTGTTTGTTTTAACTTTAATAACTATAACACTTTTTATTTATTCATTTGTTATTATGTGAGTAATGATCTGTGGTCTTTGAACTTTGTTACATGCATAATGTGTGACTGCAGCTGCTAAGCACTTTGTACTGATTTTAAATGGCTAGTTCATGTTGTGGTTGCTCATCCTAATTTGGTGAATCAAGCTTTACAGCAAATGAAAAGAAAAATATCTAAGTTAGATTTTATCATGTCACTATTTTTTAATGCATGAAAAATAATTGAGTACAAGTTTGTAAAGGAGTGATTCAAAGAATATGGGTGTTTTTAATTTTGTCAACACTGAGGCAGAGCCAAGGATACATACAAGAAAGGTAGTCTGTAAGTTCATAATTATGATGAAATTTGGTAAGGATCATCTTCAGGAGAAAAGATAGGTTTACTTGGGTCTTATCAGTTGTTCTGTTTTTGTTAGATGTTTCATGAAGTTCTGTTTGTGAATATAATGTAGTTGCCCATATAATGCTTTCAGCTTTCTTTTAATTCTGAATTTTGAGGCCAGGAGAAAGGATTCTGGAGATACAGATACATTGTCCAGCACAAAGAAGATGATGGTGCAATTCCAAATACTGCTAAATATACTTTCATCCCAGCCTCCCTTTCTCTGAACTGAACTGGCCTACCTGACCTTGCATAATTGTGGTAAGGGGAAGTATACTATTTATAGGAGACTGGGGTACCCCTGGAGTGACTCACACTCATGCCAAGCCACATCTTTGCTAAGAAAGTTCTTGTGTCTGGAAACATTATTCAGTTTGTCTTTTACACCCCCCCCCCCCCCATATAACATGTCATAAGTTATTGCATAACTTGAAGGGCAGTATCATTTATGTTTTTTTGGCTCTGTAGCCTTTTACTTACAAATTATTTTCTTTAATACACATGGCCTTTTAAATATCAAGAGTAATCATGATGTGGGACCATTTTTATTTATATGAATGAAAGAAAACTGATGTTTGAGGAGACCATCTAGGTTGTATTCAGATCTTGTTTAATTTACTGCTTTTTGCCAAAGTGCTCCATATTTGGGAGGTCTTAGTTTCCTTTCTCAGCCCATAGGTATTATTATGATAGGTTCTTAATGGTTTTACTTAATCTCTCCTAGCAGATGCAAGATTAGTACCTTAAAACAGTCTGAATTTGGTTGGAGCACAGAGTTTGAAATCAAAAGGATATCACACTTCATTTACTTTTTAAAGAAATTTTATTTATTTGAACTTTAAATGAAATTTGCAAAGATGTTGCGATAAATTTAATTGCTCAACACAAAAAATGTTCATTCCCATTACATTTGACGGGTCGTACTATGATGAAGATTTCTGTCTTCTGGGTTGTTGCTCCGTGTAGTCTGGTCGATGTTTACCAACGTTTCAGAGGTCGTACTGCCTCCATCATCAGGGCGATGAGTATGAAGATTTCTGTCTTCTGGGTTGTTGCTCCGTGTAGTCTGGTCGATGTTTACCAACGTTTCAGAGGTCGTACTGCCTCCATCATCAGGGCGATGAGTATGAAGATTTCTGTCTTCTGGGTTGTTGCGCTGTGTAGTCTGGTCGATGTTTACCAACGTTTCGGAGGTTATACTGCCTCCATCATCAGGGCGATGAGTATGAAGATTTCTGTCTTCTGGGTTGTTGCGCTGTGTTGTCTGGTCGATGTTTACCAGCGTTTCAGAGGTCATACTGATGACGGAGGCACTATGACCTCTGAAACGTTGGCTAACAACAACCAGACTACACAGCGCAACCCAGAAGACAGGAATCTTCATACTCGCCGCTGTGAAAACCTCAAATCTTACATCGTACTATGATATCTGAAATTATAATGCTCCAATTATAAAAACGCGGTTCTTCCAAAGGTCTCTGGCAAGAACGCTATCTCGTGCCTGTAGCATCTGATTTAATGCACCCGGCAGTAAATTAACATTTAGAAAGTGGGATATGTTATGTAGATTATCCGAATATGTTGGCAGTACCAAAATTCAAAACAAACAAAGTTGGTACTTGCAGTGTGAGAATGGTTGTCTATGGCAAAGGTATAAGAAATATTTTAATAAGGTACATCTTATTCGTTACTAATTAGGAAATCCTTGTGCATCGGATAGTATGCAATACTTCAGTGAACGTGTTGTTAAACTCTGTAGTTTAGGATGGCAGCTGTAGTTGATATGTACTTTTGTGAGGCCAACTAGTTCGTAGATAAGGTCAAGGTCCTAATTATAATACGATTTATGATAGTAAATAGTAATGATCCTCGTATATAGTGGCCCACAAAGCAGTCAGGCTTGAATGACAGTTGTAGTGATTTAAGAAGATTCTTTTACACGCTCTTCCGTGAATATTGTAGCTGTCTTTGGTGACGTTTCACCTCACAAACATACGTAATCTGGAGTAGTTAAATTGTCATAATGTGTCATCATTTTTGTTTGTTTACATTAGATTTGTAAAATAATTATTGTCCTACAACTGTTTGCAATGAAGTAAAAAATTCAGCTGCAAGCACAGTGACGAAATAATATATTGTAACTTAAAGAAAATAAAGAAATATTGCTTCAGATTGTGTATCTAACCTTGAACACTAAGATCAATATTTCTGTTGTAAAAGTGATAGGTTCTCTTTGATTACAGGTTTAAGTAATTTGTCAAAGTTGCATAAAGTCATGAGAGCTCTTCGAATTCACAAATTTGGTGGTCCCGATAACCTCAAATTAGAGAATGTTCCAATCCCATCGGTTGGCGACTCAGAAGTTTTGGTTTGTGTGAATGCTGCTGGTATAAATCCAGTTGACACTTACATCAGAGAGGGAGCATATGCTGCTTTACCCAAATTACCAGCAATATTGGGAAGAGAAGTAGCAGGAATAGTGGAAGAAGTTGGAGAGGGTGTGAAGAGTATGAAGGTATTTAAAATAAGATAAATTTTGTTAGCAGCATATTGAATATAATATTGTTTGATGTTGACATTTTTTCAGTTATACAATTTTATTGCAGTTTCCCTCCCCCCTCTGATTTGGAATCCCATTATCCAACACACACACACACACACACATATATATATCCTGCATCTGCCTCAGCTACATAGGTCAGTATTTTAGATACCAACTGACTAAGTTTTGTGAAGGTATATCAGTATCAAGCCTCTGGATATCTTCATACCTTTGTTTACCTTTTAAAACTCCATCACCAATATCTGTCCCATTTTAAAACTGGGTGATAGCAGTAAAATTGGAAATGTGTGCTATTGTAAAAGTACACAAACACATTTTCTAACGTCACATATTCAGCCATGTTCAAAAGTGAAATCCAGCATGGGTTCTTCCTTCACAGATCAACAAGTTTAATTATCTTTTGTCAGAATATATGTAATGTATTTCATAACAGTATGCATATCAGTGCCATCTGTATCAGCTTTGCAAAGATGTTTGATCAAATTAATCATAGCATGCTATTAAAACCTTCCACTTTTTGGTTTCTCATCAAAAGTACTAAAATTTGTTGCCTTCTATTGTAATTAGAGGAAACAACATGTAATGTATTGCATTGCCAGTATGAATTATTTTCAAATATTTACAGTTCAGGAGTACCCCAAGTTTATAACCTGAGTCCCTTGGTCTTCTTACTGTATATTAATTAATAATTTGCCTGCCACAGTTATACATTCAGGTTGTCATCTTCAGATGATGTAAAGCTTTGTAATTAAATTGACACAGAAAAAGTTATTTTTAATTATTTATTAAATTAAAACAGGTCATAAATATGGTATATAAGTTGAGTATGAATAATTATCTTGGATTTAATATTAAAAAGTATGATTTGTTAGTACTAACCAGCACAAAATCTACTGAAGAGTTTGTATTAGCTATAGCTGCTCGGTGATAGGCACTTGATTACTAGGTAGGCACTTGATTCTTCTCTGGGTGTTAACAGCGTGTAACTACCGACAACTAGAGACTGTTGCTATTGCTGAATAATTTATATTATGCACAATGATGCTCCTTTATTTAATTAAATTGTAAATACATGGAGAAACACTCTACAGATGTTACCTTGACTCTAGTTGTAAGAAGATGAATGTAGTTAAAATTTAGAATTTGTTGCAGACTCGAATATTATGCGTCTGTCACTAATTTAAGTTTGTTGCAGAATGTCAAACCAACACGCTGCTCGAAGCGTCATGTGCCTGGTTTGAAACATTCAAATGAGTGACATAGTCACTTACATACAGCTCTGGTCTCAAATTGGCTCTTTCAAAGTTTCTCCCTCACACTCCTTAATGTGTATGGTCCAGTAACATTCGTCTGCTGTGCAACATTGAACCATAATGTCCAAACTGACTTTTGGCATGCTGTAGCCATAAATGCCATGCAAGTTATTACCCATTAGTGTCAAAACCAAGGTCATTACACATCTCTGTCTTAAACACTTAGATAGATGCAATGAAATGGAAGTATCCATCCCAGTATTACACTCCAAACACCTCACAAAGTTACAGTTTTGAAAAGAAACTAAAATAAATTCATATGAATAAAATAATAACAAATTAAATTTTATGATTAAATGTACCTCAGCAGAAGATGTAATTTGGACCATTAGAACATACTAGACAGAGTAGAATCAATCAAGGACCTCTGTATTGTCATTATTTTATGTCTTTCCATGTACACATTATAAATATAGTGAATGATGCATATGAGAGGTTGGGCTTTATAATGAGAAACTCAAAACATCTAAATGATATGTATGTCCTTTGTCTTTTGTTTAATATAGTAGTAAGGAACAAACTTGTTTATAGATTGATCATTTGGTCTCAGAATAAAATAGAACAAATACAGAAGAGGTTATTAAGATATGTATTTTATAAGAAATATCATATCTGCCTACCAAAATAAAGTATCATACATAAAGTTATTGAAAAAAATTTAATTGTGTAAGTTTAACAAGTACGCATGATAACACTGAACAGGTTTTTCTTTGTATAACTATAAATGGAGTTTCAGGTTATTGAATTCCTTCAGCAGTTAAATTCTGATACCAGGAAAGGTAACGTATGTACCCAACGTCTCTTCTCTTACCACAACTCAAATACATTTGATGTTCAAGAACTTTCCATTACCTAGGGTTTATAAAGCATTGAAATATCCAAATTTTGATTGCATTCAGTCAGTTGTTCAATATTTAAAGTTACTGAAGTATATTTTTATGTCCTAAAACTTATGTAAGTTGAGGATAACTGATTTGTATGACAAGATGTTATTTTTTTAATAAGTGAACAGCTGTCATAGTTTGTTTAGTGTTGTTAGTTATATATAGAAACAGCAGTCTCACATTGCTTTTTGTGTGTTGTATTGAAAAATATGTAATTATTATTTTTGGTTCCTTTTTTATAGACCATGCATGTCTTGTATTATGTTGTATAAGCTTTTCTCTGTTCTAGGCGTATTAGTAAACAAATTAACATGGTAGCAGTACACTTTTGATGCATGGCTATAGCTTCACGTATGGTGGGAATGGCGCTTCAGATTGGAAATGTTCTGGATTGTTACTTGCTTTGAAAGGTTATCCAGAACTTTTTTTTCCAGAAAGGAGATCGCGTATTTGCCTTGCTGACCGAGAATGGTGGTTATGCTGAATATGTTGCTTGTGAAGAAGAAAATGTGTACCCTCTGTCAGAGAAACTGACGTTTAGCCAAGGAAGCGGTCTGTACATCCCCTACTTTACAGCCTATAGAGCGCTGGTTACAAAGTAAGCCTACGTTTAATTTCTCTACTTACGCATGTTCTTTACAGTTTTCTCTTAAATTTAATGTGACAGTTAATTATGTTTCTCCTCACCTCCATGTGGAAGTACCATTTTTACCTGCACTTAAGATGTTATTTTTTACCAACTTTTGTATTGGGTGTCTTCAACTGAGTTATGTTGTGGACGAACTGGCACTAGAACAGGTTTCTCCCCAGGTCTGCCGATTATCATTTTTCTATTCCTTTATATTCATTTTCATTTTTAAAGATTATCTGGGAAAATATATTTCCCAACCAACTTGAATAATCGGGAGTCTACCGTATACAGAATTGTAATATTATCTGTTGTATGAGTGTGAAACTTGACCTCTCATACTAAGGGAAGAACACAGATTGAGGGTGTTCGAGAATATTGTGCTTAGGAGAATATCTGGACTTGAGATGGATGAAATGACAGGAGGTAGATACAGTGTAAGACTGTAACCTTGAGACTTGCAGGGTGAAGGAGGCAAAGATAGCGTCAGCCTTTAACGCTACGGACTTCTTGCATTCCCTGCAAGTCTCAAGATTACAGTCACATGCTGTAGTTACATGAAACACTCCATAATTTGTACTCTTATCCAAATATTAGTATGGTCAAATCAAGGAGGATGGGTTTGGCAGGGTAAGTAGCGTGCTTCGGAGAGATGCGAAATATGTACACACTGTGAAGGATTGCGGGATAATATTAACATTAGGAAGGAAGTAGGTAGGATGTTTGAACTGGATTCATCTGGCTCAGGATAGGAACTGAACATGGTAATGAACCTTAGATACATGTTAGTAAATCCTTATTGTTGTTGTTGCTCCAGGATTTGTTAATATGTGACTTGCTTTCATTGCTGTAATGTTTACAGTTTCACAAGTTCGAAATTATTTCTGTCATAAAACTGTACCAAAACTACCCTGTTACTTTTTGTAGCGTTTATCCATTCTTACATCCTAGATGTTTAAGAAATTTTCAGATAGGTTTATTGCCCTCCGAAGATCAGTTCATCAAGTTTAATTCCTAAACTCAACACATTTTGCACCCCTTTATTGACTCTCTGCTAACTGTTACTGCTTTCACACATTTTTATCTGGTGTTTAAAAGTAAGAGCTACCTTTCCTATCATTATTCTTTCATCTTTTAAATTTTATTTACAGTACATAGAGACATTCCACTTGTTTGTGTAGCTCTTTTGTGCTCCTGTTGGAAAGGAAATGTAAATTGTCTCGTGTTAGATTCATATTCCTCGAACCTGACCACATTATAAATGACCCCTCTTATTTGGTCGTGGTTTCGTATCTGTTAGTTCTGGCTACAGAAGGCATCTTTGTCATTAATTTACAAAAGTAAAAGTTTCAGTAAAATACTAAACAAATTCAGGATATAGATTCATTATGCCTCAGCAGGGTCCATGTTATGCTTTTAATGCAATGCATTGTTATGACTGGTCTGTGATATATGCATTTACACACTTGTTTGTTTGTTGCATGAACCAGTACTGTTCTGATGAGTAACAGTGGGAGATGGTGTGGTGGTGGTGAAGTCGATGTTAATTCCAACCCAGAGGACCAAGTTCATACAAAATTTAATTAACTATTTTTGTGGCATTGAATGAAATTATTGGTCATATCAGTTCAGTCTTTCTAAATAGAATCACTGTTGTTCGACTCTCTTACACTCAGCAGATTTTAAGGAATGCATCAGTACATTAGTTATTTACAGATTTTACATCAGCATGTGATTCAGTTAGGAAAAGCCAGAAAACATTTTTAGTCTTATAAAATTTCCATCAGTATATCAGATTATAATACCATAAAGAATAACAAAAATTATTTTGCAAGTTAACAAAGACATTTGTCAAATAGTAAAAATAAATGCACTGAATGATTGACACTTCTGCATCATATTCAGGAGACCCCTGGTTCAAATCTCAGCCTGGAGACTGACTATTCTCGGCCTTCCCGGTGGTCTGTTTCCTTCTGGTTTGCTCACCAAAGTCCTGCGTGCATTCCTCCTTTCTCCCATGTGGGCTACGTGCCCTACCCATCTCATCCTCTTTGACTTGATCAGTCTAATTGTATAATACGTAAAGTACAACTTATGAATCTCCTCATTATGTAACTTTCTCCAGCCTGCTAGTAATTTATCCCTATAAGTCAAAATAATGTCCTCAGCACTCCCTTAGTGTTCGACACCAAGTTTCACAGCCATACAAAACTACAGGAAAAATTATAGTTTTGTATATTTTAATCTTTACATTTTTAGGTTTAGGTAGCAGATGAAAGATGAAAGGTTCTGAACGGAATGGCAGCAAGCGTTACCCACATTCTCAAATTTTGATTTGTTATGGTTACTCCCAAATATCTGAACGTAGCCACACTTTCAAATGATCTGTAATGTTATGAGGTTGAGTCTGGTTACAATTTGTGAGGGTAGCAAAGCCTTTCCCGATCGCTGCGCAGAATCGTTTCCCTAAGCCTAGGCACTTCTGGAGTTCGCTCCTAGTCCAGGATATAGGGAACAAGTCGTCAAATCCTAGCTGAAGAATGTAGAGGCAGCAGTTTCACACACACACACACACACACACACACACTCATTTATTGTCTTACAAACTAGGCCTTATAATTTACAAAGAGGAAAGATACAATATAAATAAAGTAAAATATATAATATAATTCAGGTCTATACACAAACTTTATTTACAGATGTTAAAATTTAAAATTTGCGCTATTCGTTGTTACTACGATGTTACAATACTGCGCACAACTTGCATTGTAATATAAAGTAGTTTTAAAGGAAAACCTGAAGATGATGCTACGCATCGAAACATGTAGTAAATGAAGGCGCAGTATTGTAACATTGTAGTAACTATGAATAGCGCAAATTTTAAATTTTAACATCTGTAAATAAAGTTTGTGTATAGACCTGAATTATATTATATATTTTAATTATAAAACACAAACATGACTCATTTAAACTTTAAAAATAAATAAAGTAGTTTAAATGCCTGGGGCTTGCTATCTATAAAGATGACACTTGTGCATGCAGTTCTCTACCCTAAAACTGTTTTGATGTTCTTAATTGTAAAATAGTTCGGAGCCTTCTCACCACTAACGGAGCCAGAAGTTGTACACATTCAGTACCTTCGCTTTGCCTGCTCAATTTAGTAAATCCCGTCTTAGTTTTTGGCAAACAAATTCGGACATTCCGTGGCTTGCCTGTAAATGACTATGCTTAGCCATTGCCATGACGTTGGTAGTGGTGTTTTACATCCACCCAGTTTGGATGTCAAGAATCAACTGCCCTCTCCTCCTGTTTTTGTTAAATCATGATTTTAATTGCAACAATCTGAACCACCGAGTTTTCTCCAGGGAAAACTGCCAAGTGCATGATTAGGTAAGCGAGTTAGGAAACTAACTTTATTCCATGTGGAAACAAAGCATTGGGTGATCCATGAGAACTGCCTGCTATCCACATGCATCTCACTACGTCTAATAGAAGTATGCTCCGTAGAAACATGAGTCAAAACACTACAGATCGATCAGCTATCTTTGTGTTATGATTTTGCCCTGCATTCTGGTGACGAGACGAAACATATACTTAGTTTTCTCTGTGTTTACTTCTAGACCAACCTCCTTACTAGCTTCTGTGTTTTTCTTTATGCTACTTTTGTTATCACCCAATAGATTTACATCAGCATAGACTGAAAGATGATGTGTCCCATTCAGTTTCAGTCCGACCTGATTTGCTTGTACCTTCCTAATAATATATTCTAAAGCAAAGTTTAAGAGCAATGACAATGGAGCATCTCCTTATTTCAGACCATTTTGAATAGGAAACGCGTCAGGCAAATGTTTACCTATATGGACTTTACTATAGGTTTCATTTGAACAGATTTCTATAAGCTGAACTAGTTTCATGGGTATTCCAAAACTCAATGAGAATATTGTAAAATACTGCCCTTCTTTCTTGAAGTCTATGAACAGCTGATGTACTGTCTCATTCTTTTCAAATGTTTTATCTATTATCTGATGAATACAAAAAAAGTTTGATCAGTAGTTGACATATTACGTCGAAACCCACACTGATTTTGTCTACGTATAAACTTAACTGTGAGGGGAGGATGTTGGATAGCATTTTGCATCAAGTTGATAAAAGTGATATGCCTCGATAATTACTAGTCAGTTTTATCGCCCTTCGTGTAATTGATACAAGAATAGATTCTTTCCAATGCTGAGAAGATTCTTCCTTATTCCAAGTACAAGTAAGGAGTTTATGTATCTCAGATCGTAATGCTGCACCTCTTGCTCGAATAAGTTCTGCTGGAATTTGATCACTACTTCGCCATTTATACCTCAACTTAACAATAGCAACTTCAGTTTCAAAATGACTAGGCTCAGGTACCAGTGGCTCAGCTGTTCATATTTCTGTCTGCCTAACATCACTAACCCTAAGAACGTTCAGTGGCCGAGGGAAGTAATTCTTCCATCTGTTGAAAATGTGGGAATCTGGAAGCCAATCATTCTTACCCTTTACCAGGTTACTTCTAGGATGTAACCCTTATTAAATTCATTTATACCTTTGTGTAAGTCTCTAATATTCTTGCTCTTACTATGTGTTGCAAGCTCGCAAATTTTGTCTTTCAGATAGTCCCTGTTTTTGTTCCTTTAATGTTTACTAGCTTCACATAATACATTGTCCCGATTGTCTCCATTTATTTGGCTTGGATCCTGTAACCATTGCAGTTTGGCTTGTTTTCTTTGATCTCTTAGTTTTTTAAACATCCTTTGTCAAACCATGGCTTATGCTGCTTGAGTTCATAATAACCTAGACTCTCCTTGGCTGACATTTTTATATTTGTTCTAATGGTTTCCGAAGATCTTTTGATATTCGCATCATCGTCTAATTTTTCCAGAGCTCTGAGCCTGTTTGAGATTTTTACCTGATTCTGTTTACCTTCTACCTCATTTAGTTTCTTGAGATTGAATCTCTCCATATCAGACTTTTGCATTGCTCATTTACTTACTGTCAGTCTCTCCCCAACTTTTGAAACTACCAGACAGTGATCAGTATCACAGTCCGCTCCCCTGAAAGATCTGACATCATGACTCTTAAATGCCATTCAAAATATTGTCAATCTGATTGTGTGTCCTTCCATCAGGATATGTCTGAGAGGATTTATGAATGCTATGGTATTGGAACATTGTACTCTTGACAGTTAGATTTTTTGGATGTGGCAAAGTTTATTACTCCAAATCTTTTATCATTACTGATTTGGATACAGTCTCATTCCCAACTGTTTAAAAATGTGTTTTCTACCTAATTTAACATTGAAGTTTCCTAACAAAATGTTCATTTGGTTTTTTTTGAATTGATCAAATACATGCTCTAGTTCCTCATATAAATTATCTTTTGTATCATCAGTTTTATCCTCCATTGGGGTATGCAAATTCAGAACAGTAATTTTGCATCAACAGCCTCTTGGTATTATATATGACATCTTGTCATTAAAACACTCTACCCTCATAACTGCTGATGTGATTCTCATTTCCCTTTCCATAGAAAAATGTTTAATCGCCTGCTGGTGCAGTGCCACCGCTGTCCCATCTTGCTTCCTGTACTCTCACTAAATCTATTTAATACTTTGTAGGATTTGAGGTTTTCGCGGCAGTGAGTCTGAAGATGACTGTCTTCTGGGTAGTTGCAACATGTATTCTGGTAGAAGTTTACCGACGTTTCAGAGTTCCTTGCTGCCTCCATCAACAGGACCTCTGAAACATTGGTAAACTTCTACCAGACTACACGGCGCAACAACCCAGAAGACAGCCATCTTCTAACTTACACCATGCTAATTCTCTTGCAGCTGTTCCCAGTGAACCTGCCCCATACAGACTCCTTACATTTCATGTGCCAAATCTCACGTCCATTTCCCTTCACTTAGTTCGTTGCAAAGCGTCCATCCCAGTCCGAGGCCATGCGTAAGATTTCGCAACAGTTTATTAATTTTGTGATGTGCCCAACTTGCAATCTAGAGGACTGCCCCTTGTCAGCTGTTAGCAACTGCTTATTCAATATATTTGTAACTACCCTCCATGTCTGGAGGCCATCTCCTCCATCTGCAGCCTGAGGATTTGCCATGCTGTGGTGACAAGGGACCCACAATACATGGACACTAAATATGTCGGCATTATGAAACCAGAATCATAATACGGAACTATTGGTAATAATATAATTTGGAAGTGATACAAGTTTAATTGTCTTGGAACATCAATGATGTATGAAAATAAGGCTCATAATGGAATTGACAAAGAATTGATTTGTGAATGCTTTATATTATGCAGTTAGAAGCTTACTATCCAGTCTTCTGTCCAAATCACTAAATATTAAAATATAAAACAATCATTTTAGTAATTTTATATCTGTATGAAGCATCTGTTAATCTCAGCAAAGAACAGATTTTAAGCATCATGCTTTTTGAAGAGTAGATTCTGGATTTGAATCTTGGTTCAGAGGTTGGTTCTCTCTCTCTCTTTTTTATGATTTTACGGGTGCATGTTGCATGCATCTGACATCTCATGGCAAAAGTGCGTCTTCCATCATTTAGCCGTGCTTCTTTGTATTTATGATTGTAAGGAAGCAAGCGTGTGTATAGCATAATAATCCTCATGTCCTACAGTTTCTCATTGCTTAAGGAGTTACCAGGTCTTTAAATATTTTGGCAGGTGTGAAGTGATGAGTGCTTTTTTAGGAAGGCAAGAAGTCCGTGATGTTGCCACATCTGATTCACAGTGTATTTCTGCTGTTATTGCCCGCTTTTGTCATGTTGAGACTTGTATTGTGTGACAAAGAAATTGTTTCAGAAAAAGGGCTGAGAAATTCTCCACTTTTTCCCCTTCCGCGCGTACTTAGCTTCCCCTGATTTCCAATTGATGGGAGGCCAAAGATTGAACACAGTTAAGAAATCCACCAATGTGTTTGTCATTTATTTAAGAGGCTTTGAAGCTTATTCAGTGATAAAATTGTAGTTGGACGGTGATCATAAAGAGAGTGCCAAAACATTTACAAGTACAAAATAAAATTCAGACCCTTAATTTATTGCACAATTCTTTTATTTGATATAGACAGTTGACACATCATTATTAAATAAACCAATAAATAATTTACTGTTACTTAGAAACACAATTCTGAGAACTTTTTTTTTTATTATTATTTTGATTAAATTATTCCATTACTTACAGAAACCCTTAAAATTTTTAGAAGTATAAATCAAACCAAAACCCAGTATCAAAATATACCAGAATTAAAATTTATAAGATTCTTGCCACATCAACACACTTGTGGTAGTGAATCATGGACCATCCAAAGTAATGATAAAAAAAACATTGTCAGCAGAAATGCTTGTCATAAGAAGAACTTTGGGTTACAGACTTTTAGATCACAAAAGAAATGAACTTATGGACATTATGGAAAAGCAACTAAACATTACACCATTAATAGATTTTATAACAGTACTGGAAAAACTGGAAAGAATGTGTGCACAGAATGATTTCAGGAAGGATACGGAAAATTATTTTAGAATGTCACCCAAAAGGAAAGATCAGCCGGTGTAGCTCACTCAATATAGTGACTGGCCATGGACTGGACGACCGGGGATTGCTCCCCAAAGGGGCAGAGATTTTTTCCTCTACCCTCTGCATCCATACTGGCTCTGGGGCAAGCCCAGCCGGGGTCCTTTCCCGGGGTAAAGCATGGCTGGGGCATAATGCTGACCACTCATCCCCATCTAGTGCTTAGGTCAAGAATGAGTAGGAGCTATACATCCTCTCTCCCCGCCTCCTCCCCCCAGGTGCCTACGTGCATATAGTGGGACAGTTTTACTTTACTTTTACCCAAAAGGAAATAGGTGTTTGGGCTGACCCCTCAGAAGATGGAAGGGTCTTGTTATGTACTGCCTGTAACAGGCCATGAGGCCTATACTGGAAAGGAAGCAGTAATTTTAACAGTTGTTTTGTATAGATGTGAAACATGATCCCCTTACATTGAGTGAGGAAACATCACAAACCCATGAAAATATTTTTACCTAAAAGAGGCAATGTGGGTGGGGAACGAAGGTTATTATATAACAAGTTACTTCAGATTTGTTCAGGTCACCTGTTGTTTTTAATGTAGTCAATTCTAGATGATTGTGATTGGCTGTCATATCACTAGGATTGGGGTGACAGAGACTGTATATGTAGTTTTCATGGAAACCCATCTGCAGATTGGTTACTCGTAAGATGAATGTTAAGGAAGCAAGATGGTTGGACGGAACTGGTCCAGTGGTAGGCATTTGTATTAGTGATGCTAAACCATCAGGCTGTACTGTCAGAACATTGGTTTTGTTTAACCTTTATTGGCCGTAGCATACGACCAATCGATCAAACTCAGTCTGGCCAGCACGGTGTTTTAATTCCGAAATTCCTGTTCAGTAAATTTTAATTCTGCGTTATTTGTTACCAGGTGTCACATCAAGCCTGGAGAAATCCTACTGGTACATGGAGCAAGTGGTGCAGTTGGAATCGCAGCTGTACAGATTGCTAAGGCCTACGGCAAGTAAAGGAATTCCACGAACATTAACATTTTAATTTGAGATGTCAGTTGATTTAGTATCATATAAGTGTAATAGTATATCCCTAAAGTTCATTACCGCAAATTCAGAATGCCACGATTATCTTTCTGCTACGAGAAATATATAAATAATGAAGTTCCTCATTATTTTGTTTAAGACTCACAAGGGAGGTCGATGGGCTGTGCCAAGAATCATAATGAGACAAAGATCATGTCTAATGTAGGGCTTCGGAATTGACGGTGATGAATCTTCGTGTTCCGCTACCTGGGATTTAATTCGCTCATCTCATCTTTTTTACTCCAAATTTTGTTGTTGTCATGTTGTTATCATTCGCTGCTATGGTACAGCCTTTCCGCTATGCACGGTTGCTGTGAGTCAGTGGCAGTGGTAAGAGGAACTGGTATTTTACCTTCTTTCAAGATTTTGATAATATGGTGCATGTGTTTCCCTTGGTTCCTTCAGTCAGATGCTGATACAGTATTGTAATAAATGATAACAAATAATAATTGATAGCTAAGAGATTGAAACTTAAAAGTTTGAAATTGACAGTGTTAATGAAGAATACTTTTGTGCATTATGATTTCCTTGCGTTTCATGAAACATTTTATTCATACGGATACTACCATTCATTATCGTATTCCAGAAATGTTGGGCTGGAATGAATTTAAAATCGGTGTTTTATGACTGACTGAACTGTCCTATTAGGTCTGATCGTTGCTGGTACTGCCGGTACCATAGAAGGAATGGAATTGGTGAAGAAAGTGGGAGCTGATCATGTCTTTAACCATAGAGAAAAGGGTTACTTGAACAATGCGGTAGCTGCGATCGGTGGTCACGGGTTTAATGTGGTTCTTGAAAATTTGGCAAACATAAATCTTGGAGCGGATCTAACGGTGCTGAATCAACAAGCACGAGTCGCTGTAAGTTACATGAAACTGTTACATTTTACTCTGTTGCTACATACAAAGAGACCCCCAGTAGTTTCATTTTTTAAGAACCAGCACTGAATGTCATGGCTCAGTGGTTAGCACTCTTGCTAACTCTTCGGGTGGTCACGAGAGGTTTCTCATGGTTTTCTTCTGTTCCTCCAGGTGTGTGCCAGAACGGTATTGTAAATTAAGCAATGATTGCTTCTTTCCATATCCTTTCTAATATATTATGCATCCTCTTATTCAATCCTATATAATCCGATCTGCTGGCAGGTTGTTAAATAAACAACAAATAAATAAACGAACTTGTTTCTCGTAGATCTGGGTGCACAGTTTTGCATACATATCAAAACGTTCACTTACTGCCAAAGTTTAGATTCGAATAGTATAAGAGGCTCTTACTTATTTTTGAGTAATTGAGTTTTATACCTGTAAAAAAACATGTTTTCAACAAAAATTATGAAATTTCTTGTGGCCATCAGTATTGTGCGCGCGTCATATTGTGTTTGACGACGTGGTCATTAAGGTCGAGGTGAAGCAGTCAATTGTGCTTTACTAAACACAATGTCTTTGCAAACATGTGGGGTGTAGATGTATATTTCTGCACATTCTTAATGTCTGGATTCTACAGGAGCAAGTGGTTAACTTTATATTCCAGCTGATTTACTTCCAAGGAAAGAACCCCTGTGCCTATTAGATAAGAGGAGGCTGGGTGGATCCCAGATCTGTTTGAACATTGTAACAAAGAGAAAAATCCTGCCATGCTGGGAACCAAACCCCATTAACCCAGTTTGTAATATGATCACTAATCTTGACTGTATCCAAGCTCCCTTCTTATGTATAAATACATATGGCTTTTACCTCTGGACTTATTTAATATGTATGTTGAAGTATTGTACATATAATGAATGAAATTGTGTGGTATATTTCAAATACAGGCATACCTCGGAGATATTGCGGGTTCTGTTCCAGACCACCGCAATAAAGCGAGTCACATGAACTTTTTGGTTTACCAGTGCATATAAAAGTAATGTTTACTCTATACTGTGGTCTATTAAGTCTAAAAACAACGCGAGAATTACCGAAATGTGACGCAGAGACACGAAGTGAGCGGGTGATGTTGGCAAAATGGCGCCGATGGACTTGCTCGACGCAGGGTTGCCACAAACCTTCGATTTGTAAAAAAAGCGCAATATCTGCGAAGCGCGTTGAAACGAGGTGTGCCTATACAGTGTTTGCTGTAATGCAAAATTAATACCATTAATTTAAATACATTCTTGGCGAATGTGAAATTTTTTCAGGCATTGAAATATGTCCTTCCCAGGATCTTCTATGCTAGTACTTTCAACATAAGCTGTGTTTTATTCCAGGTGGTTGGATGTCGAGGTACTGTAGAAGTGAATCCACGTTCGCTTATGTTAACAGAAGGAAGCATAATTGGCGTCATGCTTGCTGGTGCAACTAAGGTCAGTTATTCCTGTAATAAATAACATTTCATGATCATAAATATGGATTAATGATTTCTTCATGAATTTATGAAAATATGTTTCATCAGAAATATTTTAAATGCCACCTGTCTGCTCAACTTTTTGCTAAAGGTTCAACATTTTCTCTGAAAACCAGGTGTACCATATGACGTTAAGAAAAGCTGGCATGAATATGACTGTCTTTTGGGGTGTTACCATGTAGTACCATAAAAAGTGGCTACCATTTTAGAGGTGCTTATTGCCTTCATTGTCAGAAAGATGATGATGATGATGGTAAAGTCAGTCGTCATCTTCCTGCTTGCTACCAACCTGAGAACCTGAAATCACACAACAGATAATGTATTTGTTTTGTTTAAATTTTTAGGATATTTATTAAACTTTATTGTGTTCCATAACACAATTTAATGAAATGCTGTATAAATAATAAGTTTTAAACAAAGTAAAACATGAATCATCAGATCACCATAGAAATGCTTTAACTTCGGAATTCAGTCTTAACACATTTCTTTGGCACAGCACAGTTTCTTGTTTGTTTGAAGAAGAAGAATGGAATACTTAAAATACAAGGGAATTTATATTTTTCTGATCATTTTTGTAACAGAAACTATTATTTGAATATGCAGTTAAATATTGTTTAAATTAAAAGTTCCTTGGATATTTTCCATCATCTAGTAAAATAATACAATAGAATGTTGTTCTATTTTATTATTTTACTAGATGATGGAAAATATCGAAGGAACTTTTTATTTAAATAGCTCACCATCGTCACGAACTTTAGGATTTGAAATAAATATTGTTTGTTGACCAATGACAGTGATTTCTATGTAGAACTACTACAGGTCAGGCATGTTTAAAGATAAAGATTACGAGTATTTGAGAACAAAATCTTTTAAGTAGATTTAAAAAAAACTTCAGTGTTCCATCACTCATTGATAGCTAAATTTTGTAACAAGCAAGGTATGAAATGAGGTGATGGAATATTACAGTGCATTTTTAATGTAGTATTAGTAGTAGAGCAGAATTGCAGTAATCTGCAAGGAAATAAGAAACGCATATGAAGACGATAGAAGTTGATTATGGCTCTCTTCTGGGTTATTGCATCATGTAGTATGGTAGGAGTTTATTTATATTTCAGAGGTGCTTGCTGCCTCCATTATCAAGCACATCTGAAATGTATAATTAGAGGTTTTCACAGCGGAGTATGAAGATTTGCCCTGATGACGGAGGCAGTATGACCTCTGAAACGTTGGTTAACATCGACCAGACTACACAGCGCAACAACCCAGAAGACAGGAATCTTCATCTCTGAAATGTCGGCACACTTCTGTCATGCTACGTGGCGCAACCTGAAATTTCACTCATTAGACAGTGTTTCATTCTGCGTTGTTGCGTGTGTTTGTTCTAGGAGGAGACTCAAGAGACTGCAGAAGTGATTTTAAAGGGGATAGAGTCTGGTTGGGTAAATCCAGTGATTGCACGAGAATACACGCTAGACGAAGCTGCGGAAGCTCACCATGATATCATTCACAATATTGGAGCCAGAGGAAAGCTAGTCTTCAAGCTGTAACCGGGCAAGCCCAGGATCGGCTGCACGTACAGGTAATGAACTCTGATGCTTTAACCTTTAAGCTGCACAGGATTTCTCTAGGGGGATATCAGAATTTTAATGGAAGTTAGAGGAAAGGTATTGGTAAGACTAAGAATGATCATTCATCAAATAAATGGTATTTTAATATAAGTAAAGCAGAGAGTGACCTGCTTAGTGTTAACAGTTACATTTATAATTAGGAAAGTAAATATTTATAAATTTATTTTACTCTTCTGCTTGTAACGAAAGATACGCATTTAGAATATTTTTAAAGCTGCACTTTCATGTAATAATCTGAGAGGGAATTCTTGCCCATGCTTAAAGTTGATGGCACTTTATGCTTATGTTCTTAATGACCCATGAAGTCGTTTTCTGTTTAGTTTAAAAATTCAGTGACGTAAGAACCCGTCTCGGCTGTTCGTGTAGAAAAATGCACAGTAATCCAGCAGTCTGTCACATTTATATGATTATTGACTGGAAGAGAAACATTTCAAATTTACTCGTGAGAGCGTGCGGAAGGCCTCTTGTTGGGTCCGTGTATGCGCTGGTGATCAGACCAGTTTGACGTATTTCACGAAACATACCATGAAGATAATCAGTGGACTTGAGTTCTTCATTAACTTTTTTAACCCGTTGAAGCCTAATTGTGTCTAGATAATATTTAAGAATTTATTCGAAGTACCGATAAGAAAACACGACACTGTTACAAAGATCGACTGGTTAATGGTGCTTAAGGAAATAATCACCCTTTATACTGAAAACCATACAAGTGGTGCATGTAGATCCCACTTTGGCTTCTAAGGTTTAATTTTCAGAACCTCCTGTAAAGTAAAGGACAGCGCTGCTGTTTTTGGTCCAAGATGGTAGATCTTACTGTGAGGCTGGTTAGTGTGACTTCAGAAATTTTTTATCCTTTGTAATCTGTTTTATTATTTTATTGTTTGTGATATATTGGGTGGGAGACTTTGTCTCTGTGGAACTGTGGTCACTCATGAGCCCATCACCCAGATGATATACGAGTGAATTTTGAACGACACTGGAATAATACTGAAACGAGAAAATTTAAGGACTGAGAGGAAAACCTGTCTCAGTGCTACTTTGTCCACCAAAAATCTAACATGGACTGCCCTGGGAGTGAACCCAGGAATCCACAGTCAGAAGCCAGTAGTGATGAATGACCTGTTCTATGATGGGGACACCTTTGTCTTTTGGATAATTGTCACTGTCATTCCGTATAAATATTCGGTTATTTCTTGGTCGAAGTAATTATTGAGACAGTGAACTATATAGTAAGAATAGATTTGTTCCGTGCCATTGTGACTCAAGGATGTGTAGCCCTCTAGAACGTGAAATTTAAGCTGTGAATAGTATCACTTTAAAAAAACTTATAACTTAAACATGCTATGTTATTATGTTTATGTTATAACTTCCATGGTAATAAAACTCCTACTACTCGGCAACTGCGTGGGATTGTCCCAGAAATAATTGCTGAATCCACCACATGCCAAACACTCAGATGTGCTTGCAATGTTGCCGAACGGCAGCCCGTTTACAGGATGTACCATTTAAAATGCAACCCAAAACCAATTGCGTACCACAGTATAAAAGTGATATCAAAAGCAGGTCTACCCAAACTTAAAATTATTCATTGTCAGGACGTTTCGGAGGCTGGTTCTGTCTCTATCTTCAGGTGAGAAGTACCTAGAGCTAGTCTCTGTCACGTGGGTTTCTAAAGAAAAAACAGTGCAAATAATTTTGAGTGTCATCTACCGTCGTCAGAACCCTTTAGAATTGAAGCTCCACCCCTAGCGTACTGTGCGACACACAAGCCAAGGTCATTTGTCTTATGTTGATGCTGCCCACACCATTTGCATAAAATTGATCAGACAATTAGTAAACTGACCTTTTTTGTTCTTTTAATCCTTTATAGCCTAGTGGTAACTATATGTACCACCTGCTTTAACAGTCAGTAATGTTGAATTTTGTAATTATGTGTTTCGTACGATTCTCAGTGTGTACAGGGATAATTTCTTCGAGCAGCGTTAACCGGTTGATCTTTGTAATGGTGAAGTGTCGCGTTTTCTTTGCAGTTCAGACTGGATTTTTAAATATCATTCAGACGGGCTTTGGTTTCAAAGTTAACTAACCAGAATGACTTAATTCATATTATACTTGTTACTGATAATGAAATTCTGGATTGCAAGTGTGCTGTAAATTCCCATAAAAGGTCAGGCACTTGTTATAAGACCACATATAAAGTGTTATTAAAATGCTGTTTTATATTTCATTGTTTCGTTAAAATTATTTTGCAAGTAGTGCGGACATGATTCAGAATTGTTTTGTTGCATAGATATTAATCAGTTGTTGTATTTCAGTAGTACCTGGTTTGAATCTTGTGCTTTTTCTCGGACATTCGATTTCTCTTTATGGTATGCTCAACTGTATTTTTCTTCATACTAACTAACCCAAAAGTTCAACACCACTAATACAGAAGCCCACCATTTAGCATGATAACGAGCCACTTCATCCACCTCCTATCCTCATAGCCTAGTTCCTTAAGATCTATCATAAAGTCTCAGTGGCCGCGAGGGCCTTGTATTGCTTGGTCGCTGGGACCTTGGGTTCGAATCCCACTTAAGCCACGGATGTTTGTCCGCGTCTTTCTGTGTTGTGCTGTCCTGCGCACAGGTAGAGGCCTTGCGACGGGCCGATCCCTCGTCCAAGGAGTCCTACCGAATGTTTAATAGATCAAAGCCAACGAAAAGTTGGGACCCGCAGTGCTCAGGCACTCGTCAAAGTATCAAAGTTAAGTGTATCATAAAGTTATCTCCCCACCTACTTGGTCTTCCAAACGTTTAATTACGTTTCTCATGAATAGCCCGTTGCCTCATTATGACGATACTATAAAATATTTATCTGGTTAAATTCTTCAACTTTTGTGTGTAACGTGTAACGTTGCAGCGTGGTAGTTGGAAATATTATGAAAATACTATTTTGCGCTTGTAAGCTAATTGTAATACACAGATTTGTGAGGAAGCTCGGAAACATCCCGTGAGATGTGTCAGATTATATTCTATTAGTTCCTCACGATGGTAGCAAAGTGGTCGTCCAAAACGTGGTCCAGTTTGGTGTAGTTCTGTTTCGAGTTCCCCCCCGCCCCGCCGTCACTGCGACCACCCAGTCATTTCTTATGTCCCTTTACTATAAGGCATTAGGTACTTATCATTTCTCCAGATATTTCTTATTGCCTTATTATTATTTTTTTATATCTTAATTGCGTCATGTTTGTGTTTTATTGATACAATATTTTTATTTTCCGTCTATACACAAACTTAAAATAATGTTGTTTAAAATTATTTAAAATTATAACATTCTCAGTAGACACTGCATCTTGTTACATTTTTTGTATCGACGACATGTTTCAATGTGTATCACATCATCATCAGGTCTATCAATTTTAATATATTTTAGAAACTGTTGTACATCTTGCGTTGCGTTTGTTGATTATTTTAATTTGTTTAATTTTAAGGCAGTTTACCGTCTCTTAATATCGGACACAGAACACATCAATTACAACCCGATATAAAACATCCAAGTACAACCTCCAAATCAAAAGGAAGAGACAAAAAACTTAAAATTAAACAAATTAAAATAATCAACAAACGCAACGCAAGATGTACAACAGTTTCTAAAATATATTAAAATTGATAGACCTGATGATGATGTGATACACATTGAAACATGTCATCGATACAAAAAATGTAACAAGATGCAGTGTCTACTGAGAATGTTATAATTTTAAATAATTTTAAACAACATTATTTTAAGTTTGTGTATAGACGGAAAATAAAAATATTGTATTATTTTTTTTGTGTCAATCAGGGATGTCCAAATAGTCGCTTTTCGTCCTGCTAAATGTCTTAATGTCTTCATTTTAGCTGCTTCTGTGATGTGCCGTCCCATACGCGCGTCTGGTTCGGCTGATGTCTTACGTCATTTTGAATGTGTATTCCTTAATGTTATTCTATCAGAGTATCCGTAAATTATTCCATTTGTCTGTGTGTATGTTAACTATTTATTTTTCAGATCTTTCACTATTTGGGTTTACTAAATTTTCATACAAATTTGACACTTAAAGGAAATGTTCTGACTCACAGTACAGTTTGTAAGCTTGGTCTGTTTTTTCGCAGTGCGTACAAGGAGGTTCGTTCTTTCGTGTATCGCCTCATCACTGCAAGACACCATCCAGTGGCCATCTTCTCTCAGATAAGACAATGGATGCACGCGGCTGAACAGTATGATCGGAGATTCCGTCAGTGTTTGAGAAGTGTTATGAATTACGTCGTTATACTTACCTGAAATTACATTGATCACTGAATGTGAGGTCCTCGAACATTCAAGCGTACGATTTCGCGCCGACGTGACAAATTCTAACAAATTATAATTTCAATTTGCAAGGCCTCCAGAATCTGAATAATTTATGTAGATTTCTGGCTTGATATTCCCCACCCTTCGGATAAAACTCGCACACATCCAGATTAGGGAGTCTGCCGGATGCAGTTTATTGACTGAAAACAGCAACGTTCGGCCAGTATCGGATTTTCCGCGTTGTCTGCCGCGTGAATTTTGTTAATCGAAACGCTTGCAAGAAGACATAAAGCGAGGCTGGACGAATGATCTGGTGATGGATTACCGAAGTCTTGGCGTACTTTATGCGCGATAGCCTGTACAATTACTCATTGTGGTGCTTTTATGCGTCGCGTGTCCTTATGTTAAAATGTTCAAAACAGTATGTACCTTTCTTGCGTACTTCAGAAAACCAATGAAACGTCACCAAAATAACGGGAAACTAAACCCTTCTTACGTTCTTCAATTTCATACTGATCTGAACATTAAGCAAATCAGACGTATTGCGTGCAGGATAATGCTAATCTGAAAATGGAATACAGTATTATTAAAGTGAAAATAAAACTTTTATCTCAATAAGTGAATTTGGATTCCCCCCCCCCCCCCCCCCCTCCACTGTCATCTTAAGAAAAAATGTGAGAAAATTTGACTTTGTACAGTTGGTGGTGTCGGAGACGATGCTGTTTGTTCTTAATGATGGATGTTGCGTAGATACGGAATTCAAATTCCATTAATGAAAGGCAGTGACAAAAGCGAAGTAATGAAAATAATTTTTCGAAAGTAACGCGGAATGAAAATTAAATTTGTTATTTCTGTCTGAGAATTTGAGAGTTGGTTTTCCTTATGGAAGAGAATTGGGCTGGGCATGTAGCGCGCATGGATGGGACAAGAGGTGTGTACCGTGTATTGGTTGGGAAGCCTGAGGGGAAGAGACCTCTGGGGAGACCTAGACGTAGATGGGAGGATAATCTCAGGCGGGATCTATGGGAGATAGGAGTCGAAGGAGACTGGATTTTGTTGGTCCAGGACAGGGTCCGGTGGAGGGCTTTGGTTAGCTCGGTGATGAACCTTCGGGTTCCGTAAGCCATCTAGTTAGTTAGTTTGTTAGTTAAGGAAGAGAATTGTACAAACAAATGTTTGGAGATGACAGAGTGGTTGTGTTCTTGGTTGATGTGCCATGTAATCTGGTAGAAGTTTACAGACGTTTTAGAAGTACTTTCTGCCTCCATTAATACCCTGATGATAAAGGTAGCAGGAACTTTCAAAATTCATCAAACTTCTATCGGCGTACTGAGTGCAACAACAGAGAAGATAACCGTCTCCAAATTCCTTGCCACGAGAACCTGAAATTTCAAATTAATATGTGTTTTTAACTTTGGTTTGTGTCGTTCCTTTTCTTATGAACAGTCGCAACTTTGCTGGAGGGTTAGGACAGAATATCACCGAAGAGTATGGATTCCAGTTTCTGAGCAGTCCACACTTTGTGGCCGCTGTTATCGGCTCCAGTAGAATTATAATTAAATGGGTTTCTTATCCATGATCCTAATATTTTGTTAAGAATTTGGGTGTTGGCCACAATCCAGTATTATCAGTATTGTAATATATCATAATCAAAAACCTTCGGATTTAATTAAGAAGGTTTGTTTTAGAGTTAATTCTCCACGTACTGGTCGGCTGCATTTTGTGCACATTTTTGCCTTGTTGTCCGACATTCACTTGATGGTAACATAATTGAGAATATTCCGTGGTTTTTAAAATAAAAAGTTCTCTGGATGTTTCCCGTCGTCTAATAAAATCATAAAATTGCTCGACGTTTCGCAGATAGAGTCCCATCTCCGAAACGTCGTGCAATTTTATGATTTTATTAGACGACGTGAAACGTCCAGAGAACTTTTTATTTTAAAAACGCACTATCGTCACAAACTTTTAGATTCGAGCGATATTCCGCAGTCTTCCGAATCTGTTGTCGGTCACAGTGGGCTTTGCACGCCTGAAGTCGAAGTTCTTCACGAGTTCAGTTTGAATTTTCTTCGTTTCTTTGGACTTCTGTCGAACTTGGCTGATACAGCAATCACTTTCTTCTGTGTCTTTCTCTGAATGTGGCGTTCATGGAGTCGGAGGTGCTTTCAATCTCAGACTGACCGAGTATTATTACTTTTTAATTGTTTTGGGATAAAGAGCCACGTGTGGCTTTCACTGTCTTCGAACTTCGATCTTTGACTAGAATTTTATATCTCCGTCACTCCGCTGTGCTAAAATCCTGCTTGAGTACGCGTAATTTCCGCTGGGTCTGACTAGAAAAGTACAGTCTGAAGCAAACCTTCAGCTTCAGGGCTTGGTATTCACTAAACATCGCAGTGTTCTGGTAGTAAACTTTGCTTTGCTTGTCTGTATTATTTTTCTCTCAAACCATCCAGACAAATGCTAGGACAGTATCGTAAGACTATGATCACCTCCTTCCAGATTCATAATTCATAATCACTCGTTGATAAAACATTTTAAAAAAAACCAAGACAAATTATATTGAGATATAAAAAAAACTATTTCCTTCCCTGATATAACATTTTTTCGTGTGATTTTTACAATAACCATCATTAACCAACTGACGTTTGTAATGGAGACGTATATTTTATTTGTGTTAGGAACTGAATATTTAAATATTATTTATATCATATTTGGCTTTGAAGGGTTAATCCAGGCGAAAACAACATCTTGAGTGTTTCGTTAACCCTAGAATTATTAAGTTTGGCCGACAACCCCATAGTACGAGAGTTTAAATCTGCTGTTAACACGTAATAAAGATTAACAGTTATTAGTTCTCTGTAGATTCGCAGTGTTTCGCATAAGCAGTGATAATGACTTGCAAATCAGCTTTGAGATCCTCCGGGATTTACCTTTGAATCTTGACTTAAATCCATGTAACACACGATCTAAGATTCTTTTATGAGACCGGAAGAATGGAATTGCTGGTTTAAAGGACACGTTGACATCCGATGGGCTCTTTTGTAACGGTGGCAGCACTGCATTATACGCTTTTAGACTGCGGAATTTGGATTCTGATGTTTTGTGTAAGAATTATTATAAAGATTCACTCGCATTTGGTGCAGGAAATTCTTTGAAAAGTCGATAGTATTCTCGGCTTGTCAAAGAATGCCTCGCTTATAAAAGATACGTACGATGACAAAATCAGTGTATTGATTGAAATTTTAAATTTGTTATTTACAGATTGCTACGGTGTCATAATCTTCCAATCTCTCAAATTACATATCAGGAGATGAGATGTTCATTGTTCTTATTGGTTTATAAATTATTTAACAAAGCAATTTCAACTGCGAAGTTTGAAAGCACAGGAAATAGTCGTGATATTCAGTTTGCTCGCCTCTGCATTTGTAATGAACTAGAAGATAAATTTTGTGTTGAGAAAATTATTTCTTACCCAAAATTAGAGCAGAAAAATTGTGTGCGTAAATATGTTGATAGCGTGAATGTTAATAAGAATGATATGTAGTAATTATAAATTCTTCGTCATTAGACGTAGCTTTGAATTCATAACATATGAAGATGACTGTCTTCAGGGTTGTGTCTTATAGCCTCCATCATCAGGGCAATTGCTCTGATGATGGAGGCAGCAAGGACCTCTGAAACGTCGATAGACTTCTACCAGATTACACAGCAACAACCCAGAAGACAGCCATCTTCAGACTGACTGCCGTGATATATTCAAATTTAGGTTATGTACGCACTTGTAAGATCATGGTCGTATATAGATACTGTTATCAAGTATGTTCAGCTGTCTGAATATCTCTGATAATTGGAATTTTTTAATTTT
Organism: Zootermopsis nevadensis; assembly: GCF_977971745.1. NCBI lineage: Eukaryota > Metazoa > Arthropoda > Insecta > Blattodea > Termopsidae > Zootermopsis > Zootermopsis nevadensis. Next base: position 139,029 of record NW_028259135.1, read on the forward strand.
AAATTATTGGCCTATGTGGACAGCAAATTAATGATTTTCAAATATGTATAAGATTTATTTCATTACAGGTAGCCCTCGATTTACGCCGGGGATGCATTCCTGGACGAACCGGCGTAAATTGAAACTCTTTTTATAATGTAAATCAATGGGAAGTCAATGACATGCCTTTCGAGCATCCAAACATTGACGAGTAATATAATGGCATTACATTTGAAGCTCTGAAATAACGTAAATAAATTAAAGGGAATTTAAAAAATATATTTTATACACTTACAGTCGGCAATTCGTTGGTCCCCGGGAGTGACAGCGATCTCTGCTGTTATGCGATAGTTGCATTCATGTAAGACACTGACCTATAGAGAATCGCGTAGTAAAAATAACCCCGGGACCTCCGCAGAAATTAAATTAATCCTTTGAAAGTTTAAAGCCCGAGGAATGAAATTGCATAAGAGAAAACTCGCATATGCAAAAGTTTGCAATTCACAAAAAAGCTTTTATCGATTCATCGATCTCATTGGAGCAAATTTGCGTTGACGAAACATACGTAATTGCAGAGATGACTATTTATAATTTTTATTCAAAATCAGCGATGTAAGAATTACGATTTGGTATAAGAATCAGTACGAGAAACATTGGAAAACGTTATAAATAATAGTAATTTTTTTTCAAAAAGACTTGCTGGTTTCAAAATCGGCGCAAATCGAGGGCTACCTGTACAAAGAATAACGAATGAGCTCTAAATAATTTGAAAGAAATAATTGAAAAATACGGTAATGTGGAAGAGAGATGGAAATCGTTTTGACAATTTTTCAAAATAAATAGTCGTACAGGTACCAAAATTAGAAAAGAACATTGTAGATCGAAGACGTAGATGTTGTACAGACAGGTGCGTAATAATTTTTTAAATGTGAAAGAGGGGCTTTAATTGTTCATAGTGGCACTTTTTAATAATATTAAAGGTACGAGTTAGTTCTGATAAAGATGTGTTAAAGTATGTTACAGTATCACAGAAAAGAGATACACAGAAATTTGCAAAATGCAAATAATCTAAAACTGTACTTTTGGAGAACTTTGGTGTAGTCTTTGTGGTGTAGTGAGGATTTTTCTCTAAGTCATTGAACCTTGAACAATTGTCTGTATACTGAGATAGCACTCTAAACATATTTATTACGTATGTGATTGGTTTTAGATCTCCAAAATTGTGCTGACATTTCTGAGGTTAATTTGTTTGAAGTTTAGCGTATGCAGAACTGAAACTTGAGATAAATGTTTTCAATAAGGCTTGGGCATTACTGCTCTGAGCTCACATGCCAGGATGTTTGCCGATGTCTACGAATCTGTCCCACCAAATTGACTATCGTAACTGATATTGGACCGTGGACGCGTATTTTAAATCTTGAAACTGCCTAATAAGAAAAGGTGACATGTACTCTTGTTTGGGAAACTCTGGGCACATGTTTATGAAATGCAGTGCCCCCTTCCTAAGTTGGTGGTGATCTGGGTTGCCCAAAAGACATGATCGATCATCCTCGATGCCGTTTTTAACCTCAAACCCCATTTTTCTTCAGATTTTTCCGTAATTCTGCATCCGATAAAGAATACCTGTTTCTTTATCTTGAAGTGAACTGGTACTGACAATGAAACTTACAAGTATTCTTAGTTTATTTCATTACACCGTATCAGCTGCAGAAGTTTTGCGTCATACAAGATGATTATTTTGAGCGCAACAGGAAATGGGATGAAACAATTCTTCTATGGCGTGACAGCCAAAAGTCAAGCCTTGGTCTCCTTATATTTTAAGCTATTATTTTTATAGATGAATTGAGAAAGAAGATGGAAAACCCCAGTCAGAATCCCTAGGTTTATGACCAAGATTCAAACCAGGGACCTGTTTACATAAGCATTTTGAGGATTACAGTTTCTTTCACTGCAGCTCTTCAGATGCTGTCGCAGTTCCTTAAACAATTTCCTTCGCATTTTTATTGTTAATCATTAATGGTCTTAGCATCTGTTAGATTTTGCATAAAGTCTGGTTGATACTGTGTAAGAGGGAAAGAAAGCTGTAGTACGGAGTTTCCGCTGATTTTTACTCGTATTTCGTTTTGTTCACATAAAAGCTTTTAACATCTTTATCATTGGTAATCTACAATACGGTAGGTCTGATTGAAAGTTTGATGTATCTGCGGTGGTTAGAACTCCTGCTTTATATTTGGTGGGTCCTGGGTTCGGTTCTCAATGCCAATAAGTTGACGTTTTGACTGAGATTTGTCATGATCGTCATTATTCCACCAGGCAAATGCTCGGATAGCGTCTGAAAACGGTCCACAGCCACGTTTTTTATACACGACATCCTCCCATTTGATGTTAAATAATTTATGCAGTTGAGAATGTAACTTAAAATAAACTAAGATACAGTCACTTGGGCTTTGTACTGTCAGTTCTTTACTTAAATATATGTTCTATATTTATTTGTAAGTCAAAACCAGATATTTTACATGGCAGGAATATTTGTAAAGTATGTACTTGGGGTGCCTTTCTGTTCCACCCCTTTATAAATACAAAGTGGGAATCGATGTATATTGTCTTCCTCTGTTCACCTCTGAACCAAGCTTTCTTGATGACAGAAATTAGGTTCAATGCAATTAAGTAAAAGTCGTAATCGATACAGGCCATAAAATATTTATGTATACGTTTACTGAAGATTCTACTTTAATCGTAGTGTGTCATATTTGTGAATTTAAATTGCACATACAAAGGTATTTACACTGTATTTATAATAAGTGTATAATTGTTTTAAAAAGGGTCTAGTTTTATACATCGCTGTACTGGTCATAGTTGTAGATGAATTATCACTTTTATGTGTTATTTGGTTTTTATTACATGTTAACCCTCAATCACGCCTTCTTTATTCCAATTTTTCTCTGTTGCCTGTCTGAATAGGTAGGTGCTGCCCTCATTCGTCTGTGTGTGAGGTTATGTTTCATTTGACAAGTTGGCAATATCAGACAATGCCTGAAGTGTCGTGGTTTTTTCACAGTTTTAATATTTTAACTGTTAATGACTATGAATGTTCTAATATATTCATATATTGATTCACAATCTCTGAGAGTGTACCGGCTGCTTATCTGAAATCTCGCTACTGTTCGAGTGCAGGATATCGATAGTTTACGGCATTAGAAATTGTACTTATCAAGTCACAGGAATCTAGGTTTATCAACAAATAAAATAATCTTCTACCCAAGATAACAAAGAAACACTTTTGGGGAAAGGTATTCTGTGTTTTATTTTTGGTTTTTGGACGATAAAATTGACCGATATGAAATCTTGCCTTGTAGCAACGTTTTCTTCAGAATACGACTAAAGAAATCACAAAATCACTTCTCAAATAGGACCCCCTCCCAGGCCCACTTTGTATGTAACAGATGGCACATCTGTAGTCATAAAAAAAGAACATCTTTCGTCTGGTATTATCCGCCTCTGATCTTGATGCTACGTGACTCCGACCTTTTTGTAGTGCAAAAGCTGTCTATGTACACTGCAGTCAGTGGGAATGTTAGATTCACAGTCCGTCTACACAACAAGGTTTATTATTAAGATCCAGTACATGTTTCGACCATAATTGGTCATCTTTCTATAAGTAATCGGAACTAATAAACATGACTGCTATATTGTATGCGTATTTGAAACAGATAAGATTCGCACGGATCCGTGTGCATGTACCCGGAAGCATATTGTGTAGACTGACCGTCGACCTAACGATCAGCGTCCATCTTTATAGATATCGATCAGTTATTTGCGTTTTCGCTTTTCATAGGCCTTACAGGTAAACGTTTCTTAGTGCAAGTCGATTTTTGAACTTTGTTAAAGAGTTGTGTTATGTAAGGGCGATCAGGTATCGGAATAAAGGGTCTTCCAGCAATTATCGCGAGTGGTGCTTTGAGGGTGGAGTTAATTTGAGAAAATACTGTTCGTGGCTGCATGTCACGTATTCGGGAGGAACCAGGCTGCAACCTGGGCTTTTCCTCGGACCATATGGCACCTCACTCCCGCGTCCTACTAAATCCCTGCCGATTCAACATTCACAATTCGGTCTGTGCTCCCGTATCTCATTGGACGCTGCAAATTCTCAGTAATTGACAGATCGTTGTAAAATGCCAGAATAACAATTAATTATATTATTACATAATTTATTTATACTTTGTTTAACGACACTTTTCAGTAACCCAAACAGCTTTGAATGAGAGGATGAAAATGAATAATTGATGTAGCTTTAAAGACGTAGTATTTCGTTTACTGGCTTTGACTTTCTACTCTTCTCGTTTCCTTTCTTATTCCATGATTTTTGTTTATCTTTCTCTCTTCATTTACGTCTGTTCTGAAGATTTCTGTCATCGTCCTGATGATGGAGGCAGCAAAGACCTTCGAAACGTCGGTATTCCACTAGACTACACGGAAAAGAACCCAGAAGACAGCCATCTTCAGATTCACTGTTCATTCCTTAATTTGTTCTCTCTTGCCGGGTTGTTGGCTTATGGTTGTCGCTTTGCCCACCTCAATAGGCGCTGTGTTGCAAACGGCGTCGTTAAACACAAGACGCGATGCGCCAGTACCAAATATCTACCCCTGTGCTTTGCTGTTGGGCTGCGTCGTATAAACAACTCGAATTCGTTGGAGCGTTTCTGCTCCTCTGTGATGCAACAGAAGAGGCTCTGATCAACAGATTTTTTTGCGTTCTCTGTTATTCGGTGCCGCCACATGCGGGAACGAGACAGTGACACACATTTAAGACGAAAGTTCAACGATGACTTAACTGCGTAATCAGCCGATGTCATTACGACATCCACGCAACATGAGATCATAGCGCATTTCGGCTGTGGATGAGATCAAAGCGAACAGCACACGTGGCACAGATGAGGAATTCTTACAGGATGTTGGTCGGGAAGCCGGAATTTAAGACCCAAGCGTACATGAGAGAATAATATTTAATTAAGAATGTTGGATGCCAGTTTATAATATTCCGAGCTTGAGCGCGAGCATTTTACATTTGTTTCCGCATGTCCAAAATAAAGAATGCCGCCAACAGACACCCTTACTTTCCTTAACCGGTAACCGAAACGTCGGCCTTAAATAACTCCAGTGTGCGTCTTTTAATCCTTATAAACTGACATAAAATCAACGTTTCGGAAGCCACGCGGTATTTTCGTCACTTGGTACGAGAGTGAAATATACTCTTTTGGGTCCATTGGTTGGACATGTTCTCTGTCTGTTTAATGATGCACTGGGATACTGGGAACGACACGTTCTTCAAGTGCCTGAGCACTGCGGGTCCCAACTTTTTCGTTGGCTCGATCTATAGACATTCGGTAGGACTCCTGATGATGGAGGCAGTATGACCTCCGAAACGTTGGTTAACATCGACCAGACTACACAGCGCAACAACCCAGAAGACAGAAATCTTCATACTCATCGCCCTGATGATGGAGGCAGTATGACCTCTGAAACGTTGGTTAACATCGACCAGACTACACAGCGCAACAACCCAGAAGACAGAAATCTTCATACTCATCGCCCTGATGACGGAGGCAGTATGACCTCCGAAACGTCGGTAAACATCGACCAGACTACACAGCGCAACAACCCAGAAGACAGAAATCTTCGCAATTCTTTCTTATCAAATTTATCCAAGTGTAAGTCCGTTTGTGGTCATTTTGTAAAGTCACTATTAGACTGCAGACAATGTGAAAACTCCTCAACACGACATTTGTTCATTCACTCTTACTAAAATCACTACTTTCTCTTATTATAACTTCATATATAACTCTCGGGTTCAAAAGTCGTGTGAGAATCAATAAATCCAGGGTGCATTATAAATGTTAATTTAATGTTATTTTCCAGTAAAAGTATTGGTTAAATGAAGGAGGCGGAGATGCGAGGGCCGTGTAGCTCACATATTTCCGAGATTAGATGATCTCACGGCGGTAAATCCGTCCATGTTGTTCTAGGTTTTAACGTCGCGTGGGCTTGTAAGTGGATACGAACGTTTCTGAGAACATACTTCAGCCCTGAAGATGGTATGAGCTTTTGAGAACTGTGAAATAGAATATTTTCCTTTGTCATTCGATATGTCTACGTGCCGTTGCTGGAATTCAGTGCTTACGAAGAAGTTAACTTATATTATGATTTGAATGTGTTTTTGTTTTAGAAACGAGCGTGATGATTTTATTGTTAATTGCTCTGTTATATGTTCAGTTCCTTTGTTTCGTTTTGTTGTTAATCATGATAAAATTACATGTTTCGTAAATTTTATTGGTAAACATAATATATATAATTTTACCCAAGGTCTTGGACTAAAATGACAAACTGTATACATTTCGATAATATTTCTCACTTCCCAAACAAAGACTAGTTACATATGTAACAAACTTTTCTTCATACTCCCGACATTGGAATGACAAAGGAAAACTGAAATATGGTCTTCTACTCCTCAGTGTTCTATTAGAAACATTAACCGAGACCACGGCTTGGTTGTGTGTGAGGGTGTTGAGATAATTTCATATCTGAAAGCCATTTCCGGTCCTAGAAGGACATCCTCCGACCTACTGATAATTATTTCTGCTTCAATTAAAGACGGGAAATAGCTTCTCTACAGCATCACAGTTGATCCTGTTACAACTGGAACCACACGAAGACTACAAGCCAAAGTTTGAAGACCGCCAAAGGGCAATGTCCAGTGTCTCATCCTCCCAGCGTATCAGACTAGATTGTAACATTTTTCTCTCATCTCATCCTAAACACAAGGATAATATTAAAATTTATTCTAAAGACGAAGGGTGATAAATGGACTTTTAGTACAATGGTGAACAGAAACTGAATGTTTTTGCCGAGAATATCATAACAAAACTGTTTCCATAAGATTTGAGGTTTTCTTCTGGATTTAACTCTTGAATGTGCAGGTATGACGAAAGAATTAGGGTTTTTACCTAAGCTATTGGAGGATGTACCATTGGACCATTGGCAACGTGACAAATTTTGTGGTTCATGTGTAATGCTCGTTTTATCCGCGACGTAAAATAGTTTCTAGATGATCGATTGATAGGACGAAACGGAACGGGTTTGTAGCCCTCCGCGATCTCTTCATTTCACATGTCAAATGCTACCTGAGGGCATAGTTTATTCGAAAAAGAGTCAAACCAAATGTTTGGCTTTAATTTAGGAATGAAACACGAACCTTGAATTTGGTTCACGTGTTTAAGAATCACCCTGTATAATGTTTCAGTATTTTTCTTAAAATGTGAACAGGATCTATAGCAGATGAGTTTAAAACTTTTTGACTGCACGAGCCATTTCAATGGATGCAACCCTCTGACAAACACAACAGGCGATGTCATATCTTCGGAAAATCATGAATTTGTCGTCTCTTATGCGATAGAGACAGCCACAGTATATCTTGGTCCAACACGGTGAATTCGCGTTTAACGTACATAATAAGGCATGGGATTAGTGGCGTAACCTTGAAACTTTTACACTTACGTTCTGATCCCACAAAGCTGTCGAATCCGCGTTGGACAAACCCGCGTATTAGGAAAGTTTGTTTGTATTATATTTATTTATTCTAACAGAACAGCTAAACACATTTTCCCTCCTTCCTTCCTTCCTTTATCGTAAAATGATTCGCTGTTCCTTTAACTTTGCGCTCCACAGGGTACAAACCATTGATCTGATGAATGGGATCCGAGATAAATCGGCGAACGGTACATAACGTAGTTGCGCGCTGTCGGAGAGACCGCGCAGGGAGATTGCGCAGTGGGATTCAGTCGGTGGCCGTCCGTCGCGCAGTGCAGTCGCGTGTTGTTTCGTGTTTGTGCAATGGCGGGCGAGTGGCCGGGTGTATTCATTGCCCTGTGTGTGGTTGACTTGCTTGTGCTCGGACAGGTGTCACACGTGGACCCCGTAGGTTTCACGAGTCACGAAGGAACGAGGTGCTACGACCACGGACGGCCTCAGGTAAGTCGTTATCTGGCATTGACACTGCAGCTTATGGAGATTTTTAAGAGCAAGCCACGGTTAAACGACACAGAGACTTGCGTTAGGTATCTTGTATTGGAGACAAAACGTATCGTGTCCATTCAGAAAGATTAAAAAGTTTTAACTTGTAGGAAGTGAACAGCTTCAGAAATCGGTTCCTGATATTCCGAGGTTTAACCTGTTGTTTGTAATAGGATTCTTTTCGCTCTGATTTTCGTGTAGCAAACATAACCACACATTTTTGTAGAAACTCGTATCTGTTCGTCGTGGCTTGCGATTAAAATAAAAATTCGATTGTGATGGTGAAAAATTGTTTTCGCGTCGTTCTGTGTCGGGTTTATTTCGTATTAGTAATAATACTGTAAGTGTGATGGAGATGTAATTCTTGTACTGATTTCGGTTTAATGTAAAGATAATTTAGGTTCTGGTACAGGCATCGCTTTATTTGGTAAATTAAAGGCTTCACATATTGTATTCAACGAATATTATTACGAAGATCAAACCAAGGAGAATTAGACGGAAAGACATGTAGCACGCACCGTTTAGATGTTAACTGCGTCCAGAATTTTTGTCGACGGTAGTGAAGGGAAGAAATCACTTCACAAATCGATAGGGAGATATTATTAAAACTAATCTAAAATAATTTTTATGTTGATTGAATTGAACCATCTTGTTACGGGCTCTTGTGAACACGATAATGAACATTCAGGTTTTATAAAAGCTGTGAAATTCTTGAAAAGCTGAATCCCAAGTTCTCTGTTCAGCTGTCCCAAAAAGATGTATACGCACATTCAGTGAATGAAAGACTTTCAATAAACCAAATTTATTCTAGCGTCTGCATTGACGCGTAGTGTAGGTGTTTGAAGTGACCACCGTTAAGTTCGTGGCACAATTGACGGCGGTGGGCAAGCGACGACCACCCCCCACAACTGCTGCTGCGTGTACGTCTTTACGGGGCAGCCTGTGTGTACGGAGCGAAGCAGAGGAAACAGCTCACAGTTCTCTGTGATTACGGCCAAGTTCCAATATTCGTAATCTATTTATTTACTAGACGATTTTATGTTGCGCTGTGACGTGGACCAGAGCCCGCCACCGGTCATTTGTCTGTGACGTGGAAAGTGGTCAAATCGGACGGAACAGGGTGACTCGGAAGTAAATTTTGAACTCGGTGCACCTTAGCAGATAATGTGGAAAAAATCACCGCGGTGAGTGAGTTCTGTCTCAGAATTCGATCTCAATTGTGACCAAGAGCGCGGTTGGGGCTTATTTAAAGACGGGTTGACCGAAACCTTTTGCGTTTGTTTCGTATTTATCTCCCAAAGTCGAGTCGTCCCGTTTATTAGACGTAAACTGGACCGATGGATGGTCCGATAATCAAAAATATTGGATAATTCGGAAGACCAATGCTAAAGCTTGGGTTAATATCAACTGAATTATAACTCAGTTGACGATATTATTTAATTATGAAGACATCAACTTAAAAAGGTTCAGGATTTTCGATTATGTAAATTTGTATATAAAAGAGCTTGTTTTTTAAGATGTTATAAATGTTTTGAGCCAGTGCGTCTGAAGCAGCAGAGAGCATAATAAAATGTCGAAGGCGAGAGGCGGAGAGTGTGATTCATTCCGCCATATTGCAGAGATGACCGTCGACAAAATGGAGCGTTCGGACACGGCACGTCGGATAATCGGGGACTCGCCCTGCACTTGGACGGCCTTGACACGTTTCGGGGTTGCGCTGTGCGGATTTGCGATTTATCTGATCTGAAGTATCAGCGCAGTCTTGGCTATTGTGTTCCTGTAATTCGTGCGGTTTCAGAAAATCCCCGCGTTTTGTGGAAGCCAAGAGACCGCCGCCACTGAACCCTATCGTATGTCAGATGAAACCTGTTCATACCCTCCCACGATATTTATTTAAAATTTACTTTAAAATTAGCCTTCCATCTTCCGAAATATCACCTCCCTTCAAGTTTCCCTGCAAAAATTCTGTGTTCATTTATAACATCCGTACGCTATTAAATCAAACGTATTCACTGTCTGTGTGTTTAAATGTTGCTGATGTGTGTTTTTTACTACAGTGAATCGATGTTTTATAATATAATTGTCGCCAGAATCGTTTTGGCCAATCCGCGACTGTGCCGTAAGTTCCATGACTTTTGTTTACCCTTCGCGATATATTATGAAATTAATACGAAGGGTTGAGACTGTATGAAACTCTAAAGGTTCTTTGTCAATCCCCGAGGTAATACACGAGTTCACGTGGAATTATATTGACAAGGTAAATCAGGACTCGGAGAGAAACCTGTTTTGTCGCCCCCACGTGGACCGCTCTGGGATCGGACCCGGGACTCCGCGGTGAGAAGCCGGCGACTAACCGCGTGAGCTATGGCACAGCCCTAACTCGGTGTTACGCGGTGATCTGCAGGTAATGGCTGCATTGTGACTAGCAATATTAAAATGATATAAAAGGTCGAAGACATAATCTCACCAAAACAAAGCGAGCGAGCCGACCGGCCCAGAGTCTTATATTCTTCTGTGCATGATTAATTATTTATTGTGTGACGTTGCCTCCGCCCAGCTGACGCTCAGTGAAACATCGCGTATCACTCTCAACACTTGAATCACATCCACAAGCCTCTCAGCGAGAAACAGAAGTTAATTAGAGGAAGGGTGACTGAGGAAAGCCATTAGAACACCTGGGTGTTTGGGTCCATAATCGAGTTTGGTATTTTTGAAGTACGAAGCAACCACTTAACAGCGACGATCCAGCTCTGGCAGCGGATTCAACGAACCAGTTTCAAATTGTGTTTATAAAAAGAATAAAACGCTGCTTTGGGTACGTAGCACACTTTTGCGCTTCGACGCGCCGAGCCCGGGTGACAACAGTGATAAAGCGGATTTACTCACGCGAGTTTTACCTCCGTTTCAATTTGGGCGCTTGTGGGGAAACTCGTCTCTTCGGCTGCTCGTGAGAGCAGAGAGAAACTGTCGAAGGTCAACGCGAACGACGTTTCGTGAAACTACTGCCGTTGCAGTGTCTGAAGTTGTGATTGAACAAATTGCGATCGGAGATTGTTTCAAGAGACTGAACATGTTTAGTTAAGAAAGTTGCCGTACCAACGCGAGTGCGTAAGCGATGTCGCTCGATTCGAGGTCGTAGTACCGCCTCTACGCATGCGTAGGAGCAATCAGGCAGACACATGGCGGAATGCTATGCTATAGCTGTCGAAACTTCCTACAATCATCGAACCACGTTATTTCTGATATGGGACAATGATGACGATGAGAAGTAAGTTGAAGACATTCTGAGTGGAAAAAAATTATATTAATTTTTAATATAAAATGTAAAGCGTGTTGTGTGTCGAATGGTAAGTAATTTAAAAAATTAATTTTAATGGCAAGCTATTTATTATTTTATTTCAGATTGTTGCAGAATTTATTGGTAAAGAGGTCTCTGACTTGTCTTACTTCAGCACTTGACAGGTTTTTCTTGCCATTTGTTGGTCCACGTGATTTTCTTCAGTTACGCTTAGTTGTTGTATGACGTAATGATTCAGTTTACTGTAAGGGCGGTATCGCACTAGGATGCCAACGGGAGGCCATGGCGCAGCTGCCAGCATCTCGGCCAAACTCAATGCATTAATTTAGTAGTCACATATCGCACCTGGCATCCGTCTGGCAGCGCTTCCAACTTGGCATCGCTGCCAACCAAGATGCCAAGTTCAAATGCTACTGGCATCGCTGCCAAGGCCAAATCAACATCACATGACAGTCTGGCCAGTCCATTGGCGTCCGTGCGATGTGCTTGTGTGTATTTCTGTTTCTTCCAAACGTGGATAATATCGACACCGAAAGATTGATAATTGAAATTCAGTCCCGACTATGGGATTCATCTGCTATTGAATACGCAAACCGGGACTTGTAAAAAAGAAACTGGGTAGAACTTGTGGAAATATTTGGAGGAGGAGATTTATTTACAGTAGAAAAGAAAGAATTAGCTAAGAAGTGTTTCTATGGCTTTATTTGTGGGGCCGCTCTCCAATATGGCAACTTGATTTTTAAGTTTTTTTGTTTAGCAATCTATGCATCTATCTATATATCGCAAATAACGTGAATTAAGAAGAAACATGCTTTTATAATGTTTTATTAAATAAATTTGTTCATGTAATATTACATATGATTTGCAAGAACTGAAATATTTCAAATTCAATAAAGGTATGGACGTGCAAATTGTGTGAATGGAGAATTTTTCTTACTTATTTCTTTGTTACAGAATTGAAATTCACTCCAGGTATGTAGTTTTGATAAAGGTGAATCTCATTTTCTCAAAAGTGATAAAAGTGGACATTTCTCCTTGCTAATAGCCCTTCATTTCGTGATCTCATAATGTTGATCCATCTGTTCGCTCGACTGGCGTCGAAAGCTGGCAGCTTGTCTGGCGTCTTCTTCTGGCAGCTGGACGCCATGGCATCCTAGTGTCTGATCAAGTTGCGGAGAAGGCAAACACGTTTACCTTAACACAAGCTTTTCAGGAAATTTTCTATGTCTAACGACAGAATATAAAATTCGATAAACTCTCGAGCGATCGAGAGGCGCTAGTTGTGAAGCGGTCCGTTCAGGAACTACAACCCTCTGCCGGTTCGGTCAGTTTAAGTGCGCCTGTCCTTTGAGAGGATACGCCTCTCACCAATTAGAACGATAGGCGACTTCACTTTGGTTCCTCTTGAGCAGGTAGAACGTCAAATTAACTTTTCTTAAGTATATTCAAATCATCTTTTTCCGACAAAAGTGTTTCTCCTCCCACCCCAATCATCAAGACTTTTTTGTATCTGCTACACCTTGCAATATGGCCGAGTAATATTTAAGGTAATCGTTATAAGTAGAGGGCATTTTACCTGGCAGCATTTCTCGCAACCGAAACAGTTGGGGAATTTTCAAAGTTTAGAAGCATCTGAATCCACTTTGAAGTTGGCTGTCTTCTGGATTGTTGTGCCGTGCAGTCTGGTAGATGTTTATCGACGTTTCAGAGGCCCCTGCTGCTTCCATCATCAGGGCGATGACTCACCGCCTTGAAAACCTCGAATCCTACTCATTCCACTTATTAGAAAGGTTCAGATACTTTGAGTTTGATGTTGTTTTCCCCATTTGATACGCAAAAACCAAAGAATGAAATGAACGAATGCTGAGAACCTCGAAGAAAGATCCATGGTTTAATGTCTTTATTACTTATTATTATTATCAGTGCTACTAATTTGCGGGAAATGTTGCTAAGACGAAATAGAAATCTCTGAACAGTCAATACAGACGCGAGTTGTAAAACGTTCCCACTTTGTACGGTTGGTAGCAGTGGAGTTTCCTCCATTCCACGCAAGGGTATTTGGGGGGCAGCACAGTCGTGTTCCTTGAAGAGATCGGTGTTGAGGACGATTTGATTGTGAAATTGTATAGAGTAACGACGATTTTGAAATGTCATGGCCTTCGCCGGTACAGTCACCAAGCACTCCGCTCGAGAGTACGTGTTCAAATGCACACCAACAGAATTGAATACAGGTAATCTTTCGTTGTCGCCCTGATGATGGATGCAGTGACCACCTCTGAAACGTCGATAGACTTCCACCAGACTGCACGTTGTAACATCTCAGAAGACAGGAATTCCTGTCCAACAACGTGTTGAATGCTCAGCAGAACACATTTCCTCCACAAGCCTGTGATTGCTGAAATTGTTTTATTATTTTTGTTTTAAATAAGTATTTTACCTAACTAAATCTTCGTAATATGAAATATTAACTTCTTGCAACAACCAGTCTCTCAGCAGGCGAAATGGTAGTCTGTAATTCATATCTGCTTTTGAAGATGGTGACTCACTTTACATACTAAGAAGTTTCCACGGACATACGACAAGTATTTGAAATACCGATTTGGGTGATTTTGAAACTGCCAATAAAGATAAAATCCCCATAAATATATTAATACATTAATCATGTGAACACAAAATGTCCATTCTTTAACATAATATTTTGTATACGAACTTTCTAGAAAGTTTGTCGTTTAAGATGGCTAATTCTGCCTGTTGTTTTGTATGGGTGCGAAACCTGGTCTGTCACTCAGAGGGAGGAACACAGATTGCAGGAGTTTGAGAATCCGGTGTTGAGGAGGATATTTGGGCCTAGGAGAGGAGACGATGGGGCATGGAGAAAACTGCACAATGACGAGCTTAAAAATCTGTACTCCTCCCCCAGTATTGTCAGGGTGATTAAGTCGAGAAGAAGGAGATGGGCTGGGCATGTAGCGCGCATGGATGGTATAAGAGATGTGCACCGGGTGTTGGTTGGGAAGCCTGAGGGGAAGAGACCCCTGGGGAGACCTAGACATAGATGGGAGGATAATCTCAGGCGGGATCTATGGGAGATAGGAGTTGAAGGAGACTGGATTTTGTTGGCCCAGGACAGAGCTTTTGTTAATTCGGTGATAAACCTTCGGGTTCCGTAAGCCATCTAGTTGGTTGGGTCCACTATTTGGGAAGCCTGAGGGGAAGAGACCTCTGGGGAGACCTAGACGTAGATGGGAGGATAATCTCAGGCGGGATCTATGGGAGAGAGGAGTTGAAGGAGACTGGATTATGTTGGCCCAGGACAGAGCTTTGGTTAATTCGGTGATGAACCTTCGGGTTCCCTAAGCCATCTGGTTGGTTGGGTCCACTATTTGGGAAGCCTGAGGGGAAGAGACCCCTGGGGACACCTAGACGTAGATGGGAGGATAATCTCAGGCGGGATCTATGGGAGATATGAATTGAAGGAGACTGGATTTTGTTGGCCCAGGACAGGGTCCGGTGGAGGGCTTTGGTTAGTTCGGTGATGAACCTTCGGGTTCCCTAAGCCATCTGGTTGGTTGGGTCCACTATTTGGGAAGCCTGAGGGGAAGAGACCTCTGGGGAGACCTAGACGTAGATGGGAGGATAATCTCAGGCGGGATCTATGGGAGATAGGAGTTGACGGAGACTGGATTTTGTTGGCTCAGGACAGGGTCCGGTGGAGGGCTTTGGTTAGTTCGGTGATGAACCTTCGGGTTCCATAAGCCGTCTAGTTAGTTAGTTAGTTTCTCTTTTCTGACGTATCGAGTGCCCCTTTACTACGAAAGTGAGACAGAAGACTTTGAGGTTTCGATTTTATTTTTAAGTGTTAGCCGGGCTAACACGGTTAACATGGTTTTTAGTATAGTTGTCCCAAAAAGATGGTAAAACAGCAACTTTTGCTTGCCGCTGTCAACTGCTCTGCGTGGCTATCAGTGGTTATTTTCGCGGAGTTCCAATGATTGAGTTTGTTTCCTTCGTTGACTGCATGCGTGCAGCTTTAGTGTACTTCGATATCGCGATGGTGATCCGTGTTCTTAGGAACCTGAGTGTACAAGATCACGCCTTGTGCTTCGTTGCCCATTTATTTCGGTGCGAAAGCAGTTGTTACATTTCTCGAGTCCAAAGTGGCTAGAACACTTCGCCTCAATTGAAACATTGGCAGGCAGAGTTTAAGACTAACTTTTGTGTGTTTAGATTCATTGGCGGTCATTAAATTTGTACGGATGCCAGGCAGAGTTTGTGTGTCTGAACTAAGAGTTTACGTCAGAGTTAACTGTTGAGAATGTGAGTTGTAGCGCTGAATTCACTGTAGAAACAGGGGAACTGAGACAATTACGTAATGAGGAACTCATAGTTGAACCTTCGCCGAGTTATTTATTCACCCACGGACATTTCATTAACCGAATAAGCGTTGTTCATTTTTGGCGTTTTCATCAACTGCAAATGTTTTACTTAACTCGGGCAATATACGCAGACCACAGAAGATACTTCGCATGAAATTCAGCTTTTACAACGCTAAATTATTCGCACAAGAGTGCAGCTGTGTCTGACATCGCATTAAGAACTGGTTATTGTGTCTGTGGTTATGGTTTGATTCTCCGTGTGAATCTCGCGATTCCGTTAGAAAGTGTCGGAGAAAATTTCGTCATAATTTTCGCGGGATTTCAATTCCAAGCACGTGTTAATGAGGTCACGTGTACTTGGTCACTTCTGGACACGAAACAGAAACCAGGAGTAAGGGCTGATATAGAACAAACAGTGAGACGCCTTTAGCAAGAGACCGGCATTTCGACGTCGTCAGCAGCGAATTTGAACTTACCTAAAAGGTATAGAATGTGTGCGTGTGCAGGAAAATCATTTTTAGCAACTGGTACAGTCTTGGTTACTTTTTATAGACCGACACTTGACTTGTTTCGGGAAAGTCTTGTAATGCTCGATTAGGCAACGCGCAGTTCCTTCTGGGAGCCTTGCTTGGGCCCATGTCACTGTATATAATACAACAAATAAATAATATACAGGCATACCTCGTTTTATTGCGCCTCGCAGATATTGCGTTTTTCCCCCAAATCGAAGGTTTGTTGGCAACCCTGCGTCGAGCGAGTCCATCGGCGCCATTTTTCGTGCTCACTTCGTGTCTCTGCGTCACATTTCGGTAATTCTCGCGTTGTTTTTAGACTTAATAGACCACAGTAGAGAGTAAACATAACTTTTATGTGCACTGGGAAACCAAAAAATTCGTGTGACTCGCTTTAGAAGAAGAAGAAGAAGAATATTCACTTCCGTCGAGTTCGGAAGTTCCGATGTTTAATTACGTCTTCATGGGACTGGGCTTAAAAATAGAGACGTTTATTTTTATGTTTCTGTAGTCAAAGAAACATACGAAGTTTTAAGTAGGATCTGAGGTTTTCGCGGCGGTCAGTCTCAAGATGATTGTCTTCTGGGTTGTTGCGCCGTGTAGTCTGGTAGAAGTTTATCGACGTTTCAGAGGTTCTTGCTGCCTCCGTCATCAGGGCGACTCATCATCCTGATGATGGAGGCACCAACCCAGAAGACAGCCATCTTCATACGAAGTTTTCGTTTTCCCTTTCTCTACTTCTCTCCGTCTTTTTTCTTCCTTCATCTCATGCTCTCTTTCTTAATGATTGTCTGTCTTTTCTTTATATTTCTTATTTCGTCTTATAAGATTTTCATATTAGTGGCTAATAATTAAAATGGAGTCGGAGCTGGAAATTAGATCTGCCGCTTACTAATGTGGTAATTACTCAAACTTCTTCGAAACTCGTATCTTGCTTCTACAGCTGCGTTAAATTCATTAAGTTTTGCTCGCATAAATCACCAAGGGCCGTACTGCTGCAATTTAAAAAGAATTATCGCATAATTTTACCTCAGTAACGTAGTGAGTAATTCGCCGAACCTCTCGGGGGCGGATTAGAGGCGCCAGTGAAGTCGACGACGTGCGTCCACTTTTGAAATTAAGAGGCCAAAGAACGGAGCTGATGCAGCTCGAATTGAGAGGAAACGCGTGTCAGTGCACCGATACTCTAGATGAGTATAGCAAGTATTTATTTGTTATTTAATAAATACGCCACGCGCTTGTTATTAGATTCAATTGTCTTTTGCGTTTCAGGAAATACTCGAAAGTTCTGTGTATCAGTGGATTGTAAACCCACTTCTGTGTGACTTGACTGAAATCCCCGATGGTGTTAATGGTTTCGCAGAGCAAATGATGGAGCTTGAGTCACGCAGTCGTTGCAAAATGTTATTTGAGGGAAAAAAAGGACGATTTGGAGTCTTTCTGGGTAACAGCTGGGGAGGCCGCGATGCAGATTCCGAGCACCTGCATCTGTGAAGTGGGATTTTCCACTCTCGCCGTCATAAAGGGCACAAAATGAAACTTTGCTGAACCCCGAATACGACGTGAGGTGTGCTCTGTCTCCAATTGCTGCAAATTTTGTGTTACTAGTAAATAAGATGGGGCAGTGGCGTTGTACTCATTAGCTGGGACGTGGGTGATGAAATATTCAAGGTGGCTGCTAAAATGTTTAGAGACGTTTAAAATATGTTTTCTGTGCAGTTTGTGTTTAACTTGCATTGGGTAAAAAGGACTTTCAGATAAGCGGTTTTCGGTAACGAAGGAAAAAGTTTGGTTAGCAGCGATCTGGAGAGATTTGATAAAGTTACTCATCTTCCTGTTAATTGGTATTCACGCCGAGAAGAAATATGACGAAGGAGGCCTGCAGATGTGCACAGCTAAAGAAGTTCGATGTACGTACGTAATGTCATTGAATGACTTGTTCCACGTAGGACTCACAAAGCCTAATTTCGTATTTCGCCGACCGTCAGTCTTACAAATCTTGTGTTGTTATCAGCGGCATTATTATTATTATTATTATTAAACTAACTTAATATTGTGGTGCGATTATTGGGGGGGGGGGGGTAATATTATTGCATTTACTCTTGACGTCACTTCTAGGCCAGGATTCGCCACTGTTGCTGATGTCATGTGTTTCATGATAGAGGGATGCAGTGTGGTTTAGGGTCAGCTCGTAATTAGATGGTCAAAAGATCGAATTTCTCTCGAGTTTCATGGTCTTTTCTCGTATATACAGTTTTAGGCATTCTATGGCTCATTGATTTTATGATTCTGTTATTAGTAACATTTTAATTTCCTTTCAGTAATTAGCATTAAAGTAACACACAGAACTTACTAACTACAATATTAATGAGAAAGTATACGAATACAGAATGAAATGGTTGGAACACGTGGGCGTGTGCAAGAAGACCTAGAAAGAGATGGAGTTACATCAGGCTAGTCTTGGTGTTTGAGGAATAAAAATACGAACTTATTAGCCCGCAAAGTAGCTACAGATTCAGATCTTTCGGCCATAACCTCAAAAGTATCTGTCACGCCGTCTCTGTAGTCGCTCACTTACGTAAACTGTTTCTGACGTAGGATCGTTGAATAACCTGAAGGTGTCGTGGCAGACGGTCTCCGTTTTCTTTTGTCCTGTATTTCAAAGATGTTCCGCTTTCCATGTTTTAATGGATTTGAATTGATTATGTGTTTGCCTCGAGGTCCAGCTGTTAGGCAGGGAATTTGTTTGCGTGTGGTTGCTTGTTATATCTAAATCAGTTTAAAAACGTTTTCCTTTGCCAAACGTTCCATGCCTTACAGATTCTGTGTACAGTATCATTTCAGTTTCACGCAGTGATTTCTAGGTTTAAAACAATAGGTCCCGAGTTCACATCTCGTCCCGAAGACCAGTTATCTTAACCCAAGTTTCCCGTGATTTTCCTCAGATTCCTCGGGCATAATACTTTAAAATTAGTCCATTGCCCCATCCTTTCTCACGTTGTTTAATTACGTGATCCTAACATACGACGCAATAGCCCATAGTCTGAACTATTTGAAATGTCGTAAAATAATTATAAATTAAAGGCTCCAAAGTAATGCCTGTTCGTTGTAGGACATACCAATATTATATAAAATGGTGATGGTTCGCACCACTGGAAATTACCAGTTAGTCAGACATAAAAAGTAGTTAGCGCGTTCATGTCCAAAGGAAGTGAAATTATAGGCCTGAAGTTAAGTAATAATTGGAACCACGTGGTGACCCTGGGATCATGGTTTGGTCAGCCCTGTGCGGACTCTGAACATGGTGTAGATATGCTTACCGAAGCCAGTGTTAAACTAACAACAAGACTGTGTAACTTTATAAACTAAGATATAATAAATGACATAATGTTTTGATAATATACGATTCCTTAATGTTATTTGATTTAAAAATAAATATCTGCCCCGTTTTGGGATTTGGTTAACACTGGCTCCCCAACTGGTAGATAGTAGCTGAGTTGGTCGAGAAATGCGTAATCTTTTACAGAACCTAGTGTTTATTTTGTGACCACCAGAGCCCGCCTCAAGTCTCTGTCCTGAGCCAATCAGCGTAGGCCGCTGTATTTTAAGACTTTCGTTCTGTTGAGCTACGTTTCGAGAAGAAACGGACCGCGACTATGTGCCTGTCCGAACACGACAGCGAATAAGTTTTTCTTGGTGAAACGAGAATGCGCTGAAATGTTCTACACAAAGTTTGGTGCGTGACATTTGATCTCCTCCCAGACCAGAACATTCTCTGTGCTGGCCAAGTCTCGTGCAGACTAAAGGCCGTCGATTATTAAACGTACCCTTCGAAAACACTCTCTAGTCCGTCAGTGAACAGCCACTCGACCAGACCGTCTCTCTCTCCCATCGTATAGAGACCAATTACTGGCTCCGGAAGTTGGCTTCCCTTCTGTCCTTGTATGTCCTCATTTAAAGGACCTCCTAGTGCGTCTCTCATTCATCAGTTTTACCCTCCCAGTTTCTTGACACTCGCATTTCAAAACGTCTCGATTTTAGAACCGAGGTTATTGTGAGAAATACAGTAGTTAGGCCATTGTAAGGAAAAGGGTAGCCGACTGACCAGAAACCTAACCTAACCGAAGAGCTGAGGACCGAGTCCCTTCTACGTCACACCATTCCTCCTCACGAGACGCAAGCCTCGATGGTTAAAACTAGGGCCTCTTGCTAATGGTGGGAGATTATCTCCGTTGTGAAAAGGATTTGAACCCAGAAGTGGTGTTGATCGCTTTGGCGGGGGGCCGTGCCCCTTTTGAATTATACCTTGACCCTGAGCAGATGCCTCTGACCGACCTTTTGTGTTCCAATGCACTTTCTCTTCTATTGTATCCTACACACCCTCTGGACGCTTAAAAATTAAGATGACAAATTTTTCTGATATAATATGTGCTGTCACTCAAGATAATTTTTTTTTTTTTTGAAATTGCGGGCGGACACTCCAGAAGTTTGCAAAATAGGCAAAGTCAGATTATTACGCGTTGCGTCTTGTTTACTTTGTTACACTGGTGATTCACACGATTTATCATCTCTCTAGCCACATTATTGATGGTTGTACCCTACTTTCAGTTTGCACCGGAAACAAATAGAAAATTAAATTGAATTAACTTGCACGTAACTCCAGTGGACTACGTACGGTTTCCAGCCAGAGATTTTCTGCTGTCGGACTTACGCAAAGGTCCTCACTGCCGAGGACAAAAGCTTTTCCCCCGATTAACGAACAGCAGATGCC
Organism: Zootermopsis nevadensis; assembly: GCF_977971745.1. Classification (NCBI taxonomy): domain Eukaryota; kingdom Metazoa; phylum Arthropoda; class Insecta; order Blattodea; family Termopsidae; genus Zootermopsis; species Zootermopsis nevadensis. Next base: position 160,032 of record NW_028259135.1, read on the forward strand.
GAACTTTGTGCCTGAGAGAAAAGCGAATTCTGTACCAGAATGCACACGCGTTCTTTGCTACGTGCATTTGGAGGTATTAAATCCACCTTGTACGACAGTTGCCACTTCAATGTCTGCCTCGCAACTTTCCTCATCCGTAGGATTTTCAAAAGTACTATTTTGAGGTCGTGCAGAATAGTACAACCTGAACTTGAAATTTTATCCAAATTCGTCGAGTCGTTCTCGAGTAGAATCGACTAGGCGGACGGACAGACACGACCAATTCATAATGCATTCTCGCTATGCCCTTTGTGCAAAGAATGCATTATGACTAACTCCTTAATTTTAAGACTTCTCTAAATCAAGGTTGTGAGATGGACGGGACATGTAGCATGAAGCAGACAGCTGAGGAATGAATGCACAGTTACGTTAGAGAAGAACGCTTTAAAAACCTGGACATAGATGAGAAAATACTGAAAGAAGTCTGTAAGGAAATGTGCATGATACATCTGGCCTAAGATGGGAGCTCTTGTCGAACGCATTAATAAATCTGTTGTTCCAAGAAGAGGCGATTAATTGTGGCCCCGTAAAATGTTTCGCTCTTAAAGGGTCACTCTTTGAACGTGATGTAATTTTAGCCCTGATGATAACGGTGGTCGGCAGATGAGACGTACAGCTTGACGCGAGATACGAACCACGGTCTTGTATTTTACTCTGCCGGAGTAGGTTTTACCTGAAGACGGAGATAGGCTCCAATCTCCGAAACTTCGTGGTTTTATTTGATATTGGACGATGGTTAATGTCCAGAAAACAGTTTCATATTACTTAACTTTATATTAAAATTCTTCTGGTATATTAGAGCAACGAAAACATTATCTTTAATGAGAAATTCTTTTTTTACGCCATATTATAAACACAAAACAAGTCAACATTTTTGAATATATATTCAAATTTAGTATTCAAACTCATCGAAGGTTTGTTTCTTTCGCCGCGGACTTCATTTTTCTTGTTTCCAGAGGCGATCATCTTCACTGTATCAAGACCACCCAGCTTGTTCGAGCAGTTGACTAGACCTTACCATCAATCTAACACTCTCGAGCCAGGAAATTACATAGCAAGAATTCCTCGGACGCTGGAAACTGTACAAGCCCACGTGGCGGGCGACTAGGAGACAAAATCACTGAATTGCGATCTTGTGGCGTATGTACACTGTAACTTTCCATGACTTAAGAATTATTCGTTCTCCTGGGAATCTGAAAAGTCATAAAAATTGAAGGCAATGAATTTTCGTGTTTCGCCCAACCAGCTGAGACCAACAGCTCCTCAAAAACGTCTCTTCCCAGTGGTGTTAGTCGTCTAATGATAAATGGAGCGAAGGCAGGGGCCCTAAATCTGAACGTGTGGATACCAGGCTGCGTGGTTCTGTCCTACTTTGTTTCTGCTCGATTTTCCTTTTTTCTTCGTCGGATGACCCCCCCCCCCCCCCCGGGCCCCCCCTTGTTCAAACACGTTTCGTCCAGATGTTGCTCTATGCCTCCTCATCTGAGTTTGCACTTGTTCTAAATTGTTAATGGTACAGTCTGTTTTGTTTAAAGATGTAATAATTTGATAATCCTTTAAGCACGGTGGTAAATATCTGTTACCCGCTTTTCCAATCATTAAATCTGCATTTTCCCCACAGAGTACATTTTTATGATTTCCATACGATTCTCAGAATAAGCAATGATTTTTCCCGTTAGCGACAACAACTTGTTGATCTTTATAATGCAAACGCTCAATTTTCTTTGTGACAAGAATTGGATTATTAAATATGAGTTCTTTGAACGATTTGCAATAAATAAATAAAGGCTGTCGTCTGTCATGATTCGATTCGAGAATCGCTGGTCGGACATTTATTAAACTTAATATCGACCTTGTGCCCCTCAAACTCATGTTTCTTTCTAAATTTTGTACAGTTTATATACCAAAATGACGGACGAACGAACTTTCGGAGAGAGGTCGACACCAGCGCCACTTAATACAGTCTTTTAATGATGTGTGGTAGTAAAACGTAGAAAAACGCGTGTTTTGTGCAGCTGCATTGGACAATAAAGAGAGGTCATACTGGACCACCTTCGTACGAACCCAAACGCTGCCATTGGTTTACATTAGATACTTTAAAGAAGACGTAAAGACCACGTGTTTCGTCCGGTTTGAGTAAGATAAACGTAATTTATTAATTACCTTTCCGTTAGTTTCAACAGGACGAGGGATATTTCAACAAATACAATGTAGGAATTTATTAGTTTTTAGTAAGTATTGAAACAAATTTTTTCTTTCTACAGTTTCCGATACTCAAATCAGCAGCTGAGAAAATAAACAAAGTTCCAGTTGAGTGATTATAATATCGATTCCAGCCTGGAACATGCGAAGTGCTTTTGTGCAAGGTTCGTGTACATTTCCGGTGTACACGGGTTTCGGCCTCGAAGAGTTAATTGTAACCTGATAATCGCAAAAGTCCGCCCCCAAGAACCAAACCCAGTACTTAGCGTTTCTTCATGCTTAGATTGTGTTCAGGTATAAATAATGGTGACATTATTTGTTACATTCTTTTTGTAAGAAAGGACTTGAAATCGCGGTAATGCTACATTTATTTTATTTTGGAACAATTTTGCATTTTTATGAATATTTTAACGGATTTTGATAGAAAATTACTGTCTTCTCGGGTGTTTTACTGACTCATCGCCCAGATGGTGGTAGTAAGCACTTCTGAAACGTCGGTAAACTACCAGACTACACGGCACACCATCTAGATCAGTGGTATTCAACCTGGGGCAAGCGTACCCACGGGGGTACGCGAAGACATCTTAGGGGGTACGTGAAATTTAAAAAAATATATATTATTTTACGATAAACACTGAATAATCAGTAATGTAATTTATTTAATTTATTTTAGATGTAGATTATATACTACGTATAACTTGAATTATACACCAACAACTTTGGGGGTACAAAGTTGAAGAGAAATTATATCTGGGGGTACGCGAACAAAAAAGGTTGAATACCACTGGTCTAGAAGACAGCCATCTTCATACTCGTCACCGTGAGAAACTGCAATCTCAGGAAGATGAAATACATTACGTACGAGAGTTTTCGGCCAGTTTTGAAATCTTCTTCAGATTAGTGACTGAGGTAAAGAAGTGTTTGCCTTTTCGTTGATGAGACTGTACCTCGGCACTTGTTATGTAGATGATTTCTCGAAGTGACCATCCATCCATCATCACACAGAGGTGCAACCCAGCACCGGGATGCTGCAGTCTTTCGAGAAAGCTGTCGGCTCCAGTGAAATCCTCTTTGATGACTTGCAAAGCTCGTAAATACGCGCGGAATAAATAGGAGACAGCTCGTTTTCATTTTCACTAGATGACACTTATAGCGTATAATTTGCGTTGTACGAAGTGAAGTCCTTTTTTAAACAACTGAGAACATGAACCGGGAAAGTTTTCTCCAGCCCATTGAAGTAATTGGTCCAGAAGTAGTCTGAGTAAAACCAAATATAAAAATTAACCCCATCCGTGCAGCTCGTAGCCGAAAATTACTGATAAAGTGGAATTTTGACGCTTCAAACGACAGAGAGAGGAGAAAGTGGGTGGAGTAGCGTGGGAGGGGGGGTAAACTTAGATTTGCGGTCCCTACTCGTCCTTATGGTAAAGATTGGGAATGGAGAAAGGAGGTTACTCAGTGGAGCAAAGCGAGAAATCGAGCACAATTTTGAATTTTGATATTGGCCTTGTAAAAATGTTGATATGGGGGAGGGGGTTACTTTAGGGCGGAAATCTTATTTTAACACACGGAAGGCTACACGAAATTTTGGTACTAACTCTTAAAGCCGAAGGCGTTGAATTCAGTCCGTGCCGAAAAGAAAACAACATTTTGTGGTACCAACTGAATTTTTAAAAGTAATTTAGACGTACTTTGACTTAAAAAGGCTGTTGCGTTTTAAACGAAGGGCATCGCGCATTTTTTCTGTTTTATGATTCAGGAATTAAGACTCGTGATGACGTGCCCCCGATATATTTTATACGAAACTGTCGTCACCGGAACGAGGCAGGCGGTTTGCAAATAGAAAGTTAATTACATGTCTAGCTTGCTTCAGCCGTCAACAACTCTTCGCTTTTCGTTACGATTCTCGCTGTTAAGAGGGATTATTTGTTTCAACAGCGTTAACCAGTTCGTGCTTGTAAAGGTACGAGCTTCGGCTTCGAATAGTGGAACGGATTCGCGTGTTTCAGGACAGCCGGATGCATCTCTCGCTACCCGGTAAGGTGCACGTGTAACGTAGGATCACAAGGTCGCAGGAGCTGCTATGACATCACGAGATGATGTCTGCGTGTGAAAGTGTTGACATGTTAAGTCTCACCCAGTCCTGGTGACCTGGACACCCACGTCTGGTAACTTACGAAATTTAAATGTTCGTGTACTCGCTTCCGGAATATCGAAAAAGAACTTTTTTTTTTAAACTCTTGCAGACAGAATATGTAGCGAGTACAAAGTCGTAGGATTACAGCATTCATTGGAGTTCTGTGCTTGCATTTGGAGAAAAAGTAAGAATTGACTTGAGGCATCAACTGGGCCGTGTTCTGCCATCTTGTCAGAGACTCGGGGGATGGAAGTTGGTGTTTTAAACTCTTGTACGTGCGTGTTTAACCAGGGAACACAAAGAATATATATGGCGGTATTGTGGTGAAGACACATCCGAGAAATTTTGTAAACATGTAAACAGAGAGGCACGCTCCAACCTTGCGTAACGTTTATCTCTCCTTCCGGTCCATATATCTCTCACTTGTATCCGTTAGCAGCTTCTCGCTTGTATCTGGGTCGTCCTGTGTGGATTGTAAAGCAGTGTGTGGTCCGTGGTGGAATTCGGCTCGCGGTCGGAATATCATCAAATTATCTACAGAGCAAGTTGACGTGTATTCTGGTGTCCATTTCGAATCTTTGCATCGGACACCGTCTGTCTTAAAGTAGGCCACATTCTGTTCTCGCGAATTCTGGGATAATTCATTGAAATAGGCCGCGACTTTTCCTTACAGCATTTTAATCGGGTAAAGTCTTCCTGTCACATGATAAGTTTGTGTAACGTTTGCAGTTGATACAAGCCTTACTGTATTCATTCCAAATATTTTTATTATCTGATGAAACGTAATGAGATGGCGAAACATGAAGCCAAAGGTGACGTGAGAAATGCATAATTTTGTCTGACAACCTGAATGGAGAGGATAATATTAAAATTAATCGTAGAAAAATTAAATACGAAGGTTTTGACTGTTCCGGGACAGGGACCAGTGGCGGACTCTCGTGAAACTTCGGGTTTCGTAAAGCAACTGGTAACGATGCACCCACGCCGAGTAAGACTGAGCTTTAATTATTCAGGTCTGTGGGGCGTAGTTCAGCTCATAACTCTGTCATGTGTCTCAGTGATCTGATACTTGTGGGAGGACTGACTGTTGCACCATCTAGAGTCACGAGTGTTTGACGTCGACTATGAGAGCACAAATTCCTTTTAATGCAATTTCGTCTTGAGAAACAGGGGTCTCCAAAGGAGGTTTACGAGCCACTGCGGAGCACGTCCGCTGGTCAGAGAGGCAACGTCTTCTTAAGCTTCGTATCCATTGTTTTATTGTATAAAATCTGTATATTACGAGACCCCCAAGAAGAATGAAAAACTGTTTTGGATAATTCTTCGTTTAACAAAGCGCGTTCTTACTCTGTCTTCCAGTGACTGTACAGGCTACAAAAACCCAATTCCTGTAGGTTTTTGATTTTGGTCAGCTTTCTGTAACCATTCTAGTCATATCGCTTCCTGTGTACAGGCATACCTCGGAGATATTGCGGGTTCGGTTCCAGACCACCGCAATAAAGCGAGTCACACGAACTTTTTGGTTTCCCAGTGCACATAAAAGTTATGTTTACTCTCTACTGTGGTCTATTAAGTCTAAAAACAACGCGAGAATTACCGAAATGTGACGCAGAGACACGAAGTGAGCTCGAAAAATGGCGCCGATGGACTTGCTCGACGCAGGGTTGCCAACAAACCTTCAATTTGAGAAAAAAATACCCCGCAATATCTGCGAGGCGCAATAAAACGAGGTATGCCTACAGTCATCCAACTATTAGACTTCACATACTTCGGCTGTTTCAGGTTTATTTTTAATTTTCTTTAATTTCCACTGCATAGGAACTGTAAAATTGTTTCAATGATCCTTGGTTCGAGAAAATTGTTTCCAGCCCTTGGTAATGTTTATTGTTGTAGGACACTGAGTTTGTCGGAATAAATGGTTGTGGATGATGATGGCTGAGGTTCGGAGACATTAAGGGACACACAGAAAGTAAAATAATTTTTCGTTAGGACCAAGCATTCGGCATAAATTACTTAAAGAGATTTTTTGAAAGAAGGAACTGAAAGGAGATGCCGATTATGTAAGAACGTGACAAAACTATTGACTACCTAACCTAACGTCAGAATGTCAAATTCAGGCAAAGAACGAATACGTAATAAGACATGATAAAGTGTGTACAGTCTGCATTGCTCAATTTACAAGACATCTGGCACTGATACAACAAATGGTCCTCACACGTACCGGTCGGTACAACATTTTATGGAACCCGAAAGTTCATTACCGTGTTCAAAAGTCCGCCATTTGTCCCTATCCCTAGCAAAATTAATAATCCGTCCCAGTCCGAGGCCGTGTGTAACATTTCGTAACAATTCTTTATTTATACAGTGAGTTTTAGCCCCACGCCAAACCCCAAACTAGAAAGCCACCCCTTGTCGGCTGTCCGCGACGCTTGTTCAATATATTCTCAGCTACCGTCCATTTCTGGAGGTCTTCTCCATCTGCAACAAGGCGCCCACAGCGGCTTACCTCGTCCGAAAATCTAAGCAAAGAAATTAAGTTTCTGTATAACGTGAAATAATTTGTCATGCCTGTAATTGCTGGGTCCACGGGACTGCAATAAATATCCGTGAAAATACCAGAAAATTATTCAATATATTTTCTACAGCAGCCCCAATAAAGTGTGTCCAGATATAAGAGTGAATCATTGCGCTTGAGGTCGCAGAGTTTGTAATATTTGCGACTTGTCCACTTTTTCGTTTGAGAGAAGCAAAATTATCCATTCTGTTTAAAAACACAAATTAAACTTCAAGAAATCATCGTTAAAACACCGACACCTGTTAACTTTTCTTTGGAATGAACTGTACTGCACTCCAACTCACCACGTGCACTGCGCCAGTGTCTGTTCCTTCCTCTGTACACAACCCCGATAATTATAAAATAAAAATACATTGTATTGGATTAAATTTAAACATTTAAATAAACTCTTTACACACTAGAAATGTACTACGAATTACTCAAAGTGAATTCTTACGAATCACAGTCGTACCGCAACTCTCGGTTTTGTAAATGGAAACGTATGCATAAGGGGGGGTGACAGAAATGGAAGTAAAAGCCGGACCCGTGCTTCTCTGGATTCTTTATAGCAACGTGAAATGTTATAAAGAAAGTGCTACAATCTGAAACCCGGAAACAAGGAAGTCAAGCTTAGATGTGAGGCTACTTTAAACATTAACCTTTAAGAGATTGGTTGATGTTTTTGAGTGGATTAAACCGGACCAGGTTAGTGTCCAGTTAGGGCTATCGTAAGTGAACACGGAATGGAAGGAAGGAATTTCATGATCGACTGAGTGACAGCTTCAAAAGATTCTACTTCATCTAGTTATGTCTGGAGTAGGCCAATTGGTTAAGATGACAAATTACTATTTCATTGTGACAGTTACAATGCATGTCGAAATGTAAGAATGTGGGTCTTTTTTTTTAGAAAAAGAACTATTTAAGGTCGTACGGATATCACATGTCATCTCGTTGCTTTGTGTGAATGTTGATACTAGCTGATAGCAGCGCCAGGCACGCAGACCTCCCTGCACTGCACACGCGTTGCGCAGGCGCAGTTGTCCGTGAAGTGAAATGGCTCCATGCAGTGCGAAGTCCCGAGTCCCATCAACGTGATGACTCACTTCATCCTGTGCGGCCGATATTTCAGTGTATACAGTAGCTGGCTTTTGTTTTCTTCGAAAATATCAGTGGCGGATCCCAGCCACTTCGCCTCAGACGTTTTGACAGTGTTGCAAGTTATGAGGAAATGAAGGCGAATGCATGTCGGAAGTAGGTATTCGCTCTGCTGGGTTGTTCTGTTTTTTTAATTTTTTTTATTTTTCACGACACGCCATATTGTTTATCGCGTCCCGGGGCGATAAATAAAACAAGAAACTGTTTTGTTCAACAAATTTTGTCCAAGATTTAACATATAAAAGCATTTTTGTTTATAGACCGATGTTGAATTTTACTGAATTTTTAGAACTCTCTTAAACAATAGAACATCATAGTGTTAAATGTAAGCTACATTACGAAAATACCACGGACATGTCAAGTGGCCATCTTATGAGTTGTTGCGCCGTGAGTTCTGGTAGTTTACCGACGTTTCGGGCGTACTTTTTGCGTTCATCATCACGAAACTTTTAAATCACTTTCTGCCTGTTGCTGCCCTAATGTGGACTGCACTTGTAAAACTCGCGGAGTTTTTCTTGTGATATTGCATTTGTCTTTATTACAGCTAGGAAGATTCAGAAGTATCAAAGAGCTATTGTGATTACTGTGAATTTCGGTACCGGTTATATTTTCCTGGTCTCATTAACACAATTTTCGGATTCAGATGATTTATAAATTAATTAATAATTAATAAAGGCATGTTGGATCTGTGACAGCGACTCAAAAATGTTTTACCTGTAATACGTGTTAAATAATCACTTTAGTCATACATTTTATTGGGAACACAATATGTCCTCGAACATAAGGTGTCGTGGTCTTAACACATCCCTTAAATAAGAATCTTTTGTTTTGTGCGGTAATAATATGACGACCGCTTTATTCATTTCATAGCTCAAAAATAAAAAAAATGGTATTTTTCAAGGATAATTTTATAATGTTTGAGTCGTGGTGATTGGCTGAGGCCTGCTTTGTTCACATAGGAGCGCTCCGATTGGCCGTCTGATGTCATAAACGTATCAAAAATCATTATACGTAACTGTCCTGTTAGCCATAAATTATTGCTAACACGAACCGTAGTAGGTATGGATTGTCAGCTTATCCGCCTCTGTAATCCGCCACTGCACGAAACATTACTCAGCATGTTGTTTGTTGGCGCTAATAAGAATCATCAGTCGCTTGTATATAAACTTCTTGGTGCTCTGAATTACATGCCATTCAAGCCAGAACACTTCGCGCGGTGTTGGCCCACACATGCGCACAGCGTGCTACTTGCCATGCGCGCGACGAATCTGGATCCCCAGGGACGGACAGAACCGAACCGAACCGAACCGAAGCTAATGGGAGGGGTTGGCGAGCGAAGCGCGAAGGGGCAGGGGGAAATATTGAATATGAATGTTTTCACACTTTAATTACTTCATAAAGGCGGAAATATTTTGTTCTTTCAGTGCGATTTAGAAAGACACGAAAAGAGGTTCATTCCCGTCAACTTAAACGGGTCATTATTTCAGTAAGAAGTATATTGAATTATCCCTTGTCACAGACCCTTCGACGATCATTAAAACACCCGCAATTAGCAATTAAGGGTCTTGTGGGTTGCAGTGACGTGTAGATTTGTAGGCTACCAACGTTTCGTAGAACCACACTGGCACCTTCTTCAGGGCGACCTGTTTCTTGGGATAGGCTTCGTTTAGTACAACAGCAGGGCTACACCCCTCGAGATCGCTAGACTGCGTATGTGATTGCTCCCGGAAGTGACGCAGCATCCGGAAATGTGAACGAGACGCAACTGTCTTCACGTGGCTGCAGTCGTTCAGATTAAGACGGCCTTGGATTCGGGAAACCCTCGTCCAGTGCCCGTGGGTTCGCGTTGTACAGGAGAAATGCGAATGGAAAGCCAACGTTAATATACAAACACACTGAAATCATATTTATTTGTGAACAAATTCTGTAATTTTATAAACATCATGGGAAAGTCGAGCATTCAGGTAATATATCAACGGAGTGTCAGGCCAACTTCAGCTGCGCACAAACCACCGCGCAGCTTATCCAGAAGCAATTAGTATCCCCGAATGAAATCTGCCTTCATGTTCCTTATGAATAATTTTTATTCCAAAACATTTAAATATTCTGCCTCTGTCTTCGGTTTACGATTTTGACTTGTTTTTTTTGTCAGACAAGTTATTACGTCATAACTGTTGCACCTGCGGTGTATTAAACCCCTCCGTCAATTTTATGAGGGTACGTGCAAGGTTAACTAATCTTTCCTGTTCCGCTGTTCTGAGCCTCGCCACCCCCTCCCCCGGTGTGTGGGCTTGTGACGACCGCCTTGACCCCGCCTTTCGTTGAGGTAGGCTCTTCCCCTCCAAGGCTTGAAGGCCACGGGACCACATCCTCTTCCGGTGGGCTTGGTTGTGATGCTTCCACATTTGTGACAGATACCGATATTCATCTTCGAATTTAGGCAACCAACCTCCCCCCCTTCAATTCGCACAGGTAAAATGATTGGCAGCCAAAACACATTCCCCTCTCTTCACACTCCTTCTAAAACGTGGTTGAAATGTTATTTTGTTCTCCTGTAAACATATACTGATGATATCCTGATACTTTCTTTGTTACTGACGTACGCTGTGCCTCCTACACCCAAAAAGTAAACATCAACACTCACAAAATTTAAAGTTTCGAGTTGCACAACTAAAGGACGAATGTGTGCCTCGTGGATCCGCTGGCCAGTGCGCTGTTCAAATTAACACGCATCCACCCCAAAGTCGTTTTACAGACAAACGTATGCAGCACTGGAACATTTAACATCGTCTATTTTATAAATACTGATCAATATGACGCTGAAGATCGTTGTTGCAAAGAATAATACAGTCGCTGTATTCAGTTATTAAAGAAAGAAGAAAAGTATTAATGAAATAACACCGGACGAAGGACAAGGTTCGAAAGAAGTAACAGCGACACGACTTTGTTTACATCGCCCCCCATCTCATCGGGAGTGCTGCTTAGTGGAGAGGTGTTTTGTTGTGCGTTCTTTGCAGTTTGAATTATTAAAGCTCCGATCAGACTAAGAAGATACCGTATCCATACGCCATTAATGAGTTACAGATAAGGGGAAAAGACTCGGCTCGTAACCGTCACGGCGGAAGTGTTGGCCACGCCTTGCTGAAAACATCTCAGGTTACAGTCCTAGATGGCGTTCAAGTCGTGCAGTCGATTCCATAGTACGAGTTACTTGCACGTTCTGTTTGTGTTTTAAGATTTCGTATAGTTTTTATTCAAGTGGTTCGGTTCTTGAGGTTAAATGCGTTTTTAATGACTAATAGAGCTGTTATTCATTTCGTAGAATTCGGACGTCGCCCACACACCAAGTTCTTTGCCCGTGTGTATACGTCACTAAATTATTCTTTTCAGAAGGCTGGAGTGCAGACCGAGTTACGTAATTTGCCCTTTGAAGGTTAGTGGTGCATTCAGCAACTGCTTCAACAATAGCAATTTTGCGTATTTGTCGATTTCATATGATTTTCAGAGCAAGCAGCTGTCATTTCCACATACCATAACTCATTTTGGGACACAGTTTTTTTGCATTAATTCAACATTTTCAAGCTCTTCGTATGTGAAATATTGTTTAGTGAAGAAACTTGGAAGTAAGACACCGCTTTGATTCGATCTAGTTGTAGAAGGGACGAGGGAAACGTGTGAGAATGTCTAGATTCAGGCGGTACGAAAAAGGTTCTGTGGCTGGATCTCGTGGATTACATAAGAGGCTGGACATTTCTTGACTGGCTAAAGAGGAGTTGGCTTCTTGTCCCTAGAATGAGGTTAGTAGTTCGAGCGGCCGGACGCAGATGACGACTCTTTTGTTAGGGTGCGCTAACCTCGTCACTCACTGCAATTCGTTTGTGTTGTAATTTAGAAGGCGGTGGTAGCGGAATGTTAACTAGTCGATGGTGAGAAGACAACTCTTCGTGTTCAACCACAGACGAGCTATCCTCACTGTGGTTTTCCTCAGTTCCTAGAAGAATATGTTGTGATGGTCTTTGAAAACAAATCATTGCAGCTGTATCCGAATGTAAAATCAAATTAGAAGTTTGCTTTTCGAACAGCCTGTAGTGTTTTGTCGCTGTTAAGAAATGCTGACCACGTAGATTTCTTATTCTCCGCATTCCCTCCCCTCCCCTTTCATCGTATTTCCTCGAGGGTCCTTGGTTTTCCTCAGTCTATACAGACTGCATTTCTCCGTCTGTGTATGCCTTCTCGGACGTCTTTTGAACGCCTGCTTAATGCGAAACTTTTCGCTGCTGTTAATATAAAGAGTGTCCCAGGTAACAAAAGAATCCAACACTCGATGTGCAACAGCCGTCTCCTAAGCAGTATCTGAGGTTCTCGCCCCACCGAGTATGTCGATGACTGTCTTCTGGGTTGTAGTGCCATGTAGTCTGGTACAAAATTTACCGACGTTTCGGAGGTCCTTGCTGCCTCTGTCTTCAGGGTGATGAACCGTTTGCCAAATAACGGGGGTTTGCCTGGGACTTAAGGGACAACCTGTTAGATATCAAATCTAAAAGTTCTTGATGATGATGATGAGTCATTAGAATAAGAATTTTCTTGGATAATATCCAAGAAAATTCTTATTCTAACCTGTTAGATGTTTGAGATTACAAAATCAAACCGTGTGTCTATAAGAGAGGATTTAAATTATGTTTGGCGTCATCTGACGGCAAATTATATGATTCACAAACGATCTTAAATAACACACCCCTTTCATAAAATCCTACCTGATGTTTTTGTGGTATTACTCAGTCTCCTGACAAACGCGGACATTCGTGTACGCCCCGAGCGGAATTCCCAGTTTTCAAATGGCACGGTTTCTGTGACCAGCAGAGTTATTCATTATGTATGAATCAGCTACTTTCTTTGGTCAATAATTATAATTCTAAAAGGTCCGTGTGATATTAAAAGAATAATCCCCGTCTACGCGTGGTCCGTTGCCCTGGTTTGCACTGCGCTGGCCCACACTTTACGTCAAATTCTTGGTTCTCCTTAAATACTGCGATTGTACAAACTTCTTCAAGGCCCAGCTCTCGAAGTCCTCACATCTTTACGATAATTGCAGTGAAACAATGGAACATTTACCTCAGCGGTCCCCAACCTCATCCGCTGTCCACGAAATTCTACTTTATACGATCTCCATAAATACGTATCTGAATCCATGCAGGAGAATTCGTCCTGAGATTCTGATAGTGATCCATCTGGTCAGGAGATTCCGCACTCTTTTATGGGACCAAATGGTTTGTTCCCATATTCAGAAGACCCGCTAATGAACCTCGTCTTGGGCCAACCGAATGACCCGTGTGCCTCCGTGACTTCAGGTTCATCAACTGAAATTTGATATGCGTTTTTCATTACCCAGTTCAGTGGTAAAAATCCAGAATCCTGATAAAAAGTCAGTAGCGTTTTTAAAAAAGATGCTTTATACCACATCAATAAATATGCGTCTTATTGACGAATAAACTTCGACACCTGAGCTCAATATTTTGCTTTCGCCCAGTACTAATTTCTCTCTCTTGCGCGCACAGTCAGTACCTCGCAACGCAATAAATCGTCGTGAATGACGAAATCATGAACCATTTACAATACATTGATTCTGATACCTAACTCTGTCCGTTCTATGTTCGTGTTAAATTGTTTATTTTCATTGGATAAATTTAATGTAGTTACAAGATCCGCGACATGTTGAAGGTTAATTTATTAGCACTATAAATTTGCGGACTTGATTGTAGATTCAAGTTTCCACGTTGGGCGCATCCGGTTTTGGCGTTGCGCCAATCACTGGGGCTCGGACGATGCGCTCCGGGCTGGAACTTTCATTCATTATACGGTGTCGGTGTGGGAAAAACGGAAACACTGTACGCGAGAGTTAATAAGTTCCTATGACGTAGGCGGCCTGGTAGGAAAATGATGTGCGCATGCGTAAGCCCTCTGCGCACCTGACTGAAGAACATTGGTCTTAGTACAAAGATAGTTCTCACGCTTTTATGTTGTTTTCCGCTGATGGCAGCTAACTTCCAGTGTCTATAGTATTGCTAGTATCAAATTAGAACGAGCATAATGTTTTCGGTCTGTACCATGTGACTGTCCAGGACGTATACGTCACAGAGACTTATTTAAATCTTGCGTTCTGTAGTAAATAATCGTAGAAAAGTGTTGTGGTGTGACTGTCGTGAGACTAGACTAGCACTTGGCTCGATTTCATCCCATCTGCCGATCAGGGGAACGAAAGTGTGGCCACTTGTGTTGTGACGGTAACTCATACCCAATTTCCATCCATCTTCAAAAGATTCGCGCGGCGAACAGGTAATGTTTCTTTTTTTTATCTCGAGTGACGCAGATGCGCTGTTGAGCTGGAGTAGCAAGTTTTGTGTGTGTGACTATCGATTGTATAATCGGAGTTCGATCTACGGCGGGGCCAGAGGTTTTTGCTTCTAACCTCTGCCTGTAGATCAGCACTGGGTCTGTATGGGACGACGACGTAAAATTCTCATGCAGCTTTGTGCCATGGCCGATTTATCACGGAAATTACTGCGCTCTTACCATTGACTCGGCGGGTACAAAAGCTCGTACAGATGTGTGGAAAATAGATTCCTACCGTCGTCATTTAAATGAGTGAAATGTGTTGTAGCCGCCAACAAATTGCATGCTTCAAGGCCAATCTTTGCCACGCTGTACGATTTTTCTGTGACCTTGAATCACGCAGTGTTCGTAATAAAATCCGTATTTTCGTTGGGAACTTCCCCCTGAATTAGTTTGTGTGGTCTATGGTTCGGCAAGCCTCGCTCACTCGTCTCTGCTCTGTGTTCTCAGAGATGTATTCCTGGGTTTGAGAACGCCGCCTTCAATGTCCTCGTCGAGGCCACCAACACGTGTGGCGAGGAGCGACCCACCGAGTTCTGCGTGCAGACGGGGGCTTCGGGCACTAAGAAGTCCTGCGAAGTTTGCTACGACGTAGGACCCCAGTCGCACCCGGCCGCCTACCTCACAGATTTCAACAACAATGAAAACCAAACGTGGTGGCAGTCGGAGACCATGTACGAGGCCATCCAGTACCCCAACCAGGTCAACCTGACCCTCCACCTACGTGAGTACCCGCCTTAATCTGAGTTTGATGATATCTGAGCTGTCGATTGTGGTTTTCCGGTCCTTCATTTTAGATAACCGTGATTGCTGACACGCGGGAACTGTGGGTCTTTATCCAATTGACCTACAGTTAACTGTTTTCTTTCCTCTTATACCGGCGGTCATTTCGATGAGCGGGTTTGCCATCCCAAGGGCATCACATCGTGTCTAAACCGTCCACACTGACTTGTGAACGCAGAGACTAACGTTCCGGAGGAACACGGGCGATGTTTGCATACTCCTGAGGTGTAGCTAATCTTAAAAGTAATCCTAATAAATTACAGCCTTACATAATATTATATTAAAATAACAGTTAATAATGCAACGTTTCATCGATTTTAAGACGGCATCGGTTGGATTTAATAATCACGAAATCATCTACAGCCCGTTGTCTTCGTCTCGACCGGAAACCTTTTTTTCCCCTCTTGGAGGGTCGGATGTTTGGCCTGGGACCTCTCAATTTCAGCCGGAAAGAAAATGAATGACGGCTACGAAAAAAGGAGAGAACATAAGCCCCCTCTCCTCCCCTCCGGCCCAATTTACGTCAAGGTCACCCCTTCCGGTTTACCAGCTGCATTTTGTTTGAATTTCTCTCACTGGCGTGCTGCATGTCTCACCCTAATAATATCCGATGAGTACAAAAATAGCCCTGAAGATGGAGCCGGTATTTTTGTCCGAATCGTTGATATCTACCAACGTGTTAACAACATACAAATTATGAAGGTCCTGCTACATCCATTAGGTCCACAAACTCCCGAAGCATGAGTTTTCTTCCAGTGGGACAGGCTCTGGTTTAGACAGCAGACTTCAAGACGAAAGATTTTGAACTCGAAGCCCCCCCCCCCCCCCCCAAATTTAATGTGACCTTGGTGACATTCCCCAGTGCAATCCAGAAGGCAGCCATCTTTAAGAGTATCGAAATTTATCACGTTTATGAATTATGTATGTGAGTCAGTTAAATTCAACGGGAAATGGTTTATTTGCGATTCTAATCTCCCGTCTCCATCTTCGTAATCTATTCCTTTCTAATCCCTTGGCTCTTCTCACCATTCGTCTAATTTTAGTGTCCGTGACACACCTTTTTCCGTAGATGCTGTTTTATTCGGTGTCGTGTTGTAGTCTCGTGAAATAGAAGTACCAGGTTCCAAATTACATTTTGATCCAACTCTGAGAATTCTTTTATCTGCCTGCGCGTTCCAGGAGTTTACGTTCACTTGAGGTCAAACTGACTTTAGGGCAGATACGCACGCACAAGACTGGTTTTTAAGCCTTTAATAAAGGAACTTTGTCCTTGACGGATTTAAGGCACGTAAGTGGCCGTGCGGTCTTGATCCTGTGAATTCAGGGATCGTCGGTTCGGATTTTGTTTCGTGTTTCTGTTCTGTGCTGTCGTAGAGGTCGCGCGAGTAGTCGTGACACCTAAATGCGCGATGTTTAAGCCGAGAGAGGGGAGTTCGGTAGTAGTGGGGGGGTCGCACCGAACTAAACACAGCGAGAGCTACAAACCAACTGAAGCTGACACCCCTCGAGCGCGTGCCTAGGACGGGTCCATCTCGCACGACCAAAATCAGTCCTTCGCGCATGCGCCAGCAGTTCTCGCGCGACCTCTACGCAGGTCCAAGGAGCCTGCCAATGCCGGAAAACGGTTTCCAAAGGTCTAGAACAGGGGTGGGGAACCTTTTCATGCTGGAAGGCCGCATTCAAGAAACTTCAATTAGATATACTTAAAAATGTACATTATTTTGTAAAAATCTAACTACTATGTGCTTCATAATTTCTAAAAATGAAAACTATTTGTTAATTTTAAAGTTAACTGATCTTTTAATGACTTTGTTGTGTCTGCGTTTTGTTGGAAAGCATTTGAATGTTTGGTTGCAGCATGTATTAATAAAAATAAAAGGATTTACTATGTAAAATTTGGATTCAGTCAAAAGGCCGCACTTAAGGACCTAGAAGGCCACATGTGGCCTTGAGGCCGTAGGTTCCCCACCCCTGGTCCAGAATCTCCTACAAGAAATAAATAAATAGACGACAGAGTTAGAAATTCTCAAGGACAACCGAACACGACCTTCAGCATGCAAATTCTCTATGTTCTGTGACTAATCAAATTCGGGTAATTCCTTAGACCGGTAGCAATAGAAGGAGATTAAGTTAGGGTAGGACGGGGACGATGCCACGTAGTGCGTGATGGAGTGAAGTGCAGAACTGAATTCCGCCTCCACTTGTGCACTTTCTGAGACTGATCCCGTGATGTAATAATTTTTATTTAAATATCCGAAGTAATTGAACTTTGACTTGGTGTTTGTATGTGAAGACGATTTAGATGTGTACACATTTTCTTAGCTTTGCTAATGAAACATTCGAAACAATCGAATACCGGAGCATTTAGAGGTTAGCCTGCTTCTGATTTTTAAGCCACAGTTATGCTGTGATGACGTAACTCTTCGGATTTTCCCAAGGAATTTGAATATTGCGTGTCTCCATTCGCACAGAAGTTGCTGTTGTCCCTTGTTTCGTTTTTGCTGTGAACTCTATGGTTACCCTTGAGTACACAACGAATTAAAAGGCTTTCGGGGGGGCTCTTATTACATTACGGAGTCCGTATAGTCTGCAGTCCCATTAAAATGTTTCTTTTCTCGTGGAAGGCATACAAATTGGTGAGTCATCACGAGAGATGGGCCGTGTAAGAGGTGACTAGTCTTATTTATAGGGACCTGAGAACGACTTGATGGCGGGATCACGAGGGTCACAATCAGGCTTTAGTCTTGCTTCTAGCCGACAACTGGCAACACTAATGGATACAACCCCAGGGCTACTAGTTAAGGGGCTTCTCGGGTCAAAAGCTCCTGGTTTCTTGTATCATTTGGAGCAGGGGTATTCAACCTTTTTTGTTCGCGTACCCCTAGATATAATTTCTCTTCAACTTTGTACCCCCAAAGTTGTTGGTGTATAATTCAAGTTATACATAGTATATAATCTACATCTAAAATAAATTAAATAAATTACATTACTGATTATTCAGTGTTTATCGTAAAATAATATATATTTTTTTAAATTTCACGTACTCCCTCGCGTGCCCCAGGTTGAGTACCACTGCTTTAGAGTGTGTATCCGTGGATCTGTTTGCAGTGAGAATTAAGTTTTCCACATTTCTTTACTTTAATAGAATTTTTCTGGTATTTACTGAAATGTGTATGTGCCATGATCCTTGTTTATGTGTAGACGTTCTTTGCACAGAATGCACAAAGTCTGTAAAAATTTGGAAGGTCACGTCTGTCCATCCATGTTTGTCTTACTTCTTCGTTCTACTTTGCATTGACCAATTATAGTTAATATTTTAGATTGGGGGCAAAGCTGAAATTTGCTGGTCGAATTTAATCGTGATTTATGTCGGTCGGTCTGTCCGATTTAATATGAAACTCAAATCGAAGTTGATAAGTCTTTTCAAAAACGACGTATGAGAAAAGGAGTTCGTGCATGATGAATCTAGTGTAGATTTCTTGAAGATCGAACATTTTAAAACATTTCCGATATTGTTATGAGTATTTAAGGACATTCCATTGATTAGATTTGCAACATTTGATTTGTATAGGTGATATTGAACAAGGCAGAGACGATATACGATATTGTGATTAAACCACATCGGAAAATACGTGTTTTTCGAATTGAAGTAATTCTGTCTTTCCAATCTTGTTCTTTTTGGTAAGACTTTTAAAACATTTTGTCCCAAATGTATCCGGTCTCGCGGACGGATACTTCGTCGAAACGCGTTTCAGCAGCGTTGATACATGATACGCTGGGAGATATGGCGAGTTTGTTGGGATTATTAATTTTCATGCCGCGTGTTGTTTTTCAAAGCACGTCTCAGCATTTCTCATGCAGTCCCATTGTGTGGGCTTGAATTGCGCCTGGACAAAGTCCCTGCAGATACAAGGACGTGTCATCAAGAACCTAACTAACTAACTAACTAACTCGTGTTTTGTAACGCAGCTAAACTGTTGACATGACTGAGACGATCTCTTGTCGAGAACGACAGAACCTGAGTCGTGCGATGAGGAACTAGCGACTGACATTAAAATTAAGAGCTGTGATGGGCTGCACATGTAGCGAGAATGGTAAAACGATAGATCTGGACTGTACAAAGCGTTGTTGCGGTAATTTGGTAAGCGTTTACTGTGAGGGCAATCGCTCTGATGATGGAGGCACTAATCATCTCTGATTTTACGTGACTTCAAGGCGCAAGTCCCAGATCTCCCTCTCACCTTCGTACTTACCGCCTTGAGAACCTGAAATCGAACGTCCCGTACTGTTTATGTACATCAAGTTTTACGATATTCTGTTTTTTCCACATTATTCACGTCGTTTAAATGATTTACAAAAGAATTGTGATCTATTACAATACAGAGTGAATTTTGTTCGCAAACCCAACATGTTTTTACCTTTAGGTGGTCATGAACACAAGTGTAATCCAAATTACCTGTCGGAGCGTAAGTTTGTTTTATTTTATAGTGTTATTCCAACAAAAATATACCACATTTCAACGTCCAAGGTTGCATACGACCGTGTGAAAATATTCTTTCTCTCTGGAGGCCATTACCTCGCATCATTTTGTTAAATGAAAGTTTTCTGGCAATCCAACAACGTCCACGAAGTTCTCTACACATTAAAACAGATCTGGTGACCATCTCCGAAACGTCGGTGTATTTGTATCTGATCACATGGCGGTACAACCCAGAAAACAGACATCTCGATACCTCAAGGGAACCAGGGAGTTGGCCCCCGTGTCCTCGAGTCCACTTCGCCCTGAGATACGGACCGCGGCAGTCGAGAGGTCACGCGGCAATTCTTTGATGTCGTCTCCGTTCGATTGTATTTAAATCTGTGGATTCCTACGAGCAAGGCATCGCTCCCAGATATCGCTTGTACCTGCAGCTTGGCACGTCGTCTGGTTGGGGGACGAGAGGGCTTGTATTTTAGTTGTTTATTTAATGACGCTGTCGGTAGATCAGTCTAGTCTTAAAACTTGTACAGTTGAATGATAGGAAGACTAACTGAAGACATTTTCATGAAATTTGTCTGGATTGACCAAAGAAAACCACGATAAACTTATATATAGTATTTCTCTATGCCATTTAACCGCTTACTTGTGCTCATATCTGTACTGTTAAATTGTATGTACAGGCATACCTCGGAGATATTGCGGGCTCGGTTCCAGACCACCGCAATAAAGCGAGTCACGCGAACTTTTTGGTTTCCCGGTGCATATAAAAGTTATGTTTACTCTATACTGTGGTCTATTAAGTCTATAAACAACGCGAGAATTACCGAAATGTGACGCAGAGACACGAAGTGAGCGCGTGATGTTGGGAAAATGGCGCCGATAGACTTTCTCGACGCAGGGTTGCCACAAACCTTCGATTTGAGGGGAAAACGCAATATCTGCGAGGTATGCCTGTACCTCAGACTTTGGCGGGTTCTTTGGAAGGTCCTGAGCAAGAGGGGTTCGTCGGAAAACACGAGGAAACGAGGTCACTTGAGGTAGCTAGGCGTAGGTGAGAGAATTATATTAAAATTGATCTCAAAAGAGTGTATGACGGTGTGGACTGGATTCACTTATCTCAGGGCTAGGCGTAGTTGAGGAATTTTGTGAACTTGGTCATGAACCTTCGGATTATAGACTTGTTGAGCTGAATTATCAGCGTGTTAAGATGGACTCTTGTTACGTAGAGTTATTTAATTACAGGTCACGTGGCTTCGAGTCTGATTATGAATAATTAATTTGGAAAGATGTTAGGAGATACTTGTTTTCTGTTTTAGGTACTGTATCAGTATTTGCCTGAATGGACGTTAAAATTCTCCGGGTTGTGAACTCAGTCCTCAAACTGGCTTCATGTTAATCACATTCACAAATTGGACAATTGGGGACAAATGGTCGGTCCGTCCTATCTGCGGGCTAGACCGCCGAGGATTAAGTTGATGGATCGGTTGTCGTGATCTGATAATGATACAAATTCCTTCTTTATATAAGCTACCGGTTCTGTCCTCCCGAAATAGTGACCGCACTCAATATCTTTACGTCAATTCTCAGGGCGCATGCGCGAGAGAAGACAAACCAGTAGCCTCAGGTCTGCGCGAGAGTCTTTTTGTAACGGAATCTGAACAAAGCGTAAACGTAAATAACGCGCTTGTAACATCTTCCTTCGATAATCGACCTCAGTTCACATCAAATATCGATTTTCGACGTTGCCTACGTCATTCGATTTTACTGTTGGAGTTTGTTGTTGGACTGTTTAGTGTAAAGATTTTGTTTTGCAACTTTTGGCATCAGATAACTTTCAGACGAAACTGATGTGGTCGGGACATTGGATCTGTCATCTTCAGGGTGAATGTGTGGTGGTTGGCCTTGCAAAGAGCAGGCAGGAAGTAGGTGGCAAGTGTTCTTTGAAGGAGCGTGAGAGATGTCTGCTTTGAATTGGGAGAAAACCCTTATTTTGATGTTATTGGCGGTACTAAATTTCGTAATGGCGACGTGAAATGAGATCTGCTGGAGTGGTATTTTCAGTAGGCATGTAACCTACTAAATTTAGTGCAAATCCATCACTTCCAAACATTTTAAAGAGGACTTACGGATTCTGTAACACCATAAATATTTCCTGTAACACGGAGAAGGCAGAAGAACTCCATGGAGTACAGGCAACTCTCGGTTTACGAACGAGTTCCGTTCCAAGACGTTGTTCCTTATGTGTATTTTGCATTCCTGAGCTTTTGCGATACGTTAGCAGCCATTTTAAAGCATTAAAACCATGTACTAAACATCGAATAGTCTATACCAGTGGTATTCAACCTTTTTTGTTCGCGTACCCCCAGATATAATTTCTCTTCAACTTTGTACCCCCAAATTTGTTGGTGTATAATTCAAGTTATACTTAGTATATAATCTACATCTAAAATAAATTAAATAAATTACATTACCGACTATTCAGTGTTTATCGTAAAATAATATATATTTTTTTAAATTTCACGTACCCCGTAAGATGTCCTCGCGTACCCCCTGGGGTAAACCAACTTTTTTTTTTACTGGCTGGATTTGTTTTATTAACCAAGAAAAGTTCAGTGTAATTATCATATAATAATTTTGTAATAATTACATTTTTCAAAAGTTTATTTATTTAAATCTTAATTATGTTTACTATACGTTTGGCATTCCGTTTTATAAAGAACTCTATCTGTTGGCGACTTTAAGAAATTTTGAATGAATTGTGACTTTCGTTATAGCGAACGTTCGTAATCCGAGAGGTGCCTCTGCGGTGGTTCTCGATAAACTGATGCCGTAATTATGGAATCCGATTATTACGAACAGAGTTTACAAGAGCCTGATCAACTTTAGTTCGCATTCTCACACCAGTTTTCTGTAAGATTCGTTAAAGTGTTGTCCCATCTGCGTCTACGTTTTCCAATTGATCGAATTTCATGTTTTCCGCCAAAAATTCGGTATGCATTTCTCTATTCTCCTGTAGATGCTGCGAAATATCTACCTCTCTCTGTGGGATCGCACTGAGCTAATGCGTAAGAGAAGTGGATTATTGTAGAAAGAAGATGAATAAATATGGATGAGGCGTTCTGTGGCATTCAAAGAAAGGATATGTAAATGGTTGCATTCATTTTGCAGGTAGCGGACTTGTACATTACCAATACAGGATGTGCGCTTGGCAAGCAAAACCATTCAAATGTACAGTCGCTTTATTCTGTGTTGGCGTCTGGATTGCGCGAAAGAACAGGAGGGGGGGGGGAGACGATATTGAGGGGAGTCAGTTGCAGTAGATCTGTCGGTGAGCGTTATGACATACAATTCGGTCAGATTAAATTCTCCGTACGTTTTGTGTACGTACATGTGATTAATGCGAAATTTTGTGGAGATTTGTTAAGTATTTCAGACGTGATCGTGGTGGAAGACAAACGTATCTTCCCATAAAGAATTCCCCTCGGGCTACTACCGAAGTTGGTTCTCTAAACGTTGGTGTTTTCTCCATTGAACCACCTGACACGTCTCGTAGCCCGAGAAGAATTCATTTTTAGCAATATGCTCTTATTTTAGAAGCTTACAAGAAGATTTGTGAGTCTTGTCATGAAATCGTCCTTTCTCAAGCAGGCCTTGAGAAGCTGATAGTTGCTCAGCTAGTAAGAAGTTCCCACCTCCTTTCCACATTTCTACCTACATTAATAATTTATCCAGCAGCGTAACACCAGGCTGGATGTTATTCGTTGAGGTACATTGGAAATGTCTCATTGAAACTTCCAAATGTGTGCGATATCTCCAAGCTTTACCAAGTTTCTGATGCTCTGTGAAAGCTTTAAGTACGGCTTTGGAGTAGACTTATACGACAGATACATGTTTTCCAAATGTATTTCGTGCTATTTTGGTTTATTTATATAACCTTCTTGTTCATTTATTGTGGATGTGAAGCTGTTCTTTGCAATGCATCATCACACGTACAGAATGAGAAGTTCTCTTAAATTTCTTTAAATATACTTAAAAAGAAAAATCTGTGCTTTATGTTATAAAATCGATTAAATTCGAGATGTTAGTATAGACTTTATTTTCAGAACCACATTGTGTTGTTATTGGCTAAGCGCAGAGAACTCGCGGGATTTGAATAAATGTTCGTCGCTTGTGACGTATTAAGCCACTGCATTCCTAATTCTTCACGTGTTTGTCCTTTAAGGCAGCTTAGAGACACGAAGTATGTGACAGGTACATTCCTCGTGCAGTATTCAATAATCGAGATGTCAGGTATCGACTATCGTTCGTTCTCATCAAACACCCGAACTTTCGAATGGTAATCTGTCTCGGCCACTGACTGGCATCTGTTGCTTGTATGTAATGAATCTCCTACCTGCTCACCTGTGCGTGACGTCCAGGTTTACCCTCCAACGCCGTGTTACCTAACCCAGACCATGAATTTGTGAATATCAGCAAATTAAAAACGGAAATTGCTTCAGGCTGTTCTCAAATAGGAAACGAGTCTTGTACAAAGATTTTTTCAGTCTGTCGCCGTCGACCACCGAAGAGGTTTGGTACGTTCCCAGAAAAAGTGTTGACTTCATGGGAAACCAAGTGCAATGTCGTATAAGAGACTTTCCTCCGGAGTCTGGTCACACGTGGCCATATTCTGTTGTCTGCTGTCTTAATTACGTTTGCTGAAAGGTGCAATTGAGTAACAGCAATTACGCCTTTTCGAGTTTCTCAAAACCGGTTTAGTTAAAAGTGAAGATTTGCTCGTAGTTAAGATCTGAAATTTTTATACTTAAACCTTCGTTCTATATGGCCTTCATCACGATTCCTAAACATTTTTGGCACCCCTGACACCCCCCCCCCCCCCACCATAAAATTATCTCGTACATTTTGAGGATTAAACAAAATGTAATTTCTTTTGGTGTGATGTATTTCCTTGAGTGAAGAGCATAAATTCTGGGTTGTTGCGCTGTGTAGTCTGGTCGATGTTAGCCAACGTTTCGGAGGTGATACTTGCCTCCTTCATCAGGGCGATGATATATATCTCATGGTCTGGTGATTAATTAACCACCAGGTCCAATTTACATTTTCCTTTCTACACGACCATTCAAGGTACCACGCCTTACTTCTTCCGTTTCTGTTGCAAGAATCTCCCCCCCCCCCTTCCTCATTGCTTCTTACAAGTGACTGTTCCCCCCACTTAGGTCCGCAAATCGCCAAGGCCTGATGTGTGTGTGTTCACTAATGAAACTCTGAGGGTTGATTTCCCGTCCATTGTCTTTCGAGTGGCGGGAGGCGAGCGAGCACTCCGGCCACTTTATAAATCTCCTTTCACTCCCTGCCCTCCTGCTTGACTGGTTGCAGCCAACACGGGTCAACACGTGTTCAGAAGGCAGGTTTGTTTCGTTTAGCCGAAGGAATCGTCACTAATAAATTACATTCTCGCTCCAGGTGCAGTCAACCTGAAAGCACGGAACGGATCTGATGCCAAATTAACTGAAGGGGCGATGAGAATCCACTCGTGTGGAGGTTGACCTCCATTCTGCCATACGCCTTTATGATAGGGACCTTAAATAAATATTTTCTTACTATTTGTTGTAAATGTTGATTTTAGTCCGAAAGGATTGACAGCTTCGTTGCCCGGTTAATTCTCTTTAGATGTTCCTTATCTGCGTTGATATGTTAGGACTTTGAACGCGTCATTGACATGAATTTGTAGAAAACTAAAAACAACTTTGTTAACAGCTAAATGTAGGCTGTACTTTCCTCCAGATCAAACAGAGTTATGTTACTTGCATAATATATTCTTTTATGTGGATCAGTATAGCCACGGTGGTCTAGCGGTTAGAACGCTGGCCTTGTAATCCTGGGGTCTCGGGTTCGAATTTATAACTTGTGTTGGGCAAGGCCGTGGTCTAGGCAACACGGAGTTTTCCTCCGTGGCATCCCAACAATTACTCCATTCACACACAGAAGAAGGCAATGGCAAACCACTTCTGGATCATCTGCCAAGAACGTATATGAACAGGTCCCAGTCCGAGAAGAGAAAAGGATGGAAGGATCCTGTTCATATGGACCTGTCGTCAGACAGAACACTAAATAATAATAAGATGAGGTGGTCTAGCGGTTAGAACGCTGGCCTTGTAATCCTGGGGTCTCGGGTTCGAATTTATAACTTGTGTTGGGCAAGGCCGTGGTCTAGGCAACACGGAGTTTTCCTCCGTGGCATCCCAACAATTACTCCATTCACACACAGAAGAAGGCAATGGCAAACCACTTCTGGATCATCTGCCAAGAACGTATATGAACAGGTCCCAGTCCGAGAAGAGAAAAGGATGGAAGGATCATGTTCATATGGACCTGTCGTCAGACAGAACACTAAATAAATAAACAATGTAAAGTGATCAGAGGGCCAATAAGGAGCGCGTTTTATCCATAATGCAAGATTACTGTAGGTCAGACTTCGAAAGGATTTAAAATAACGAATATGGTTATCTAAGAAGCTACGCGGAGATGAATTAGCAAGGTGTTTCACCCTCTCCGAGACTGTAGCGCTGTTAGGAAGCTTTTTCCGCCTCAGTTGGTTTCATGATACTGCCGCGTGTAGAAATGTTCATTGTCCAGGAACGAAAAATAACTTGCATCAGACTCTAACGCCACACGAGACACAGTGAAAGTTATTTCACGGGGGAGGCGTGGATCGTGTGCGGCGCTGACCCTGGGGTTTGATAGACTCAGCCGAGGTACACGTGTGCCCGGGTACTGTACCCTCCAAGAGAAAAGATTCGGGCGAGCACGTGGTCACGGTGAAAACATTTGTCTAGAGGTTTCAGTTAGGACTGGGGTAACGCCGAAACGGACTCAGTGATCGCGCATGTTGGAAACCCAATGCCGTTTCGGTGAAATATCTTCACTGCGTGAGCACGACCTGACTTCCGGGATTCAATTGCTTTCGAGTTGCAGCGAACGTGCCCCGAGACTTATTTACGAGTCATTGTTTCCGTTGTGGGTGGTTTTCGAGTTTAAACCCCACCGGAGATGTTGTAACGTATAATTTAATTTGGAGAAATTAAGTTGGAAATAAATAATTGCTGCTAGAAGGATTCGTGTAATGTACTTTTAACGTTTCAATAACCCTCCTTCGGACGGAAGTGAAATTCTGGGTTGTGACGCTCTTCAAACATTTTGAAGGAACAAATCTCCATATTCTGGGTAGATACCGTACATACTCCCATGCTCTGTGCCGTATTCCAGAAGACGGCCATCTAAGATTTTCACTGTCTTCAAAATTTCATCTCGCACTTAGTTCTGTTTGGGATAGTCTGTATCAGGGGTAATAAATCTGCGATCAGCACATGGCCCGTGAACGTCTTCGTAACGCTGTTTATCTCTGTGTGTTGAGAATTGTTAAGTGCCATACTTAAAATATTAAACGCTGAGTTTAATTAGTAGTAAAGAAATCAAGGTTTTGTTAAAATTACTGGATGTATGCGAACGTGATAGCGTTTTTACTAAACTGCCATAAACGTCGTCACTTGTCCATTAGATTCAGTTGTAAATTAATTATCACTGTGTATTTACAGGACCGATGAAATTTACAGTCTAGGCTTTTTCTGTGAAAGTTTATAGGACCGTAAAGTGCTCCTTGTCAGTTACAATTATTCGGCACTTGAAATGGTAAACAACTCAGGTCTGGCTTCGGGCTGAGTGCGTGTTGCAGAGAAGCACGAGAAGATAAGATGGACGAAGTCACTTGTCATCGTGATTTTTATATTTTATTCTGTCCGATTCTGGCTCGACTCAGTCAGCGGGGGGGGGGGGGGGGGTCACGAAGTTGCATTAGCTCAGTCACTCTCTTGGGCTCTACGATTTAGTACAGAGGAGTTGAAACTTGGTGAAAAGTGTGAAGAATTGTAGGACGTAGCTCGACTAGCCCAGACCTGTTGAGACAGACATCAAGAGGGATTACAGTTCCACGCCTTCAGGGTCTCAGTGGCGTGCTCCCCAGTAAACTCCATTTTTGCCTTCGTAGGGTCTATTAATCGATAACTTTACGACATTTCTCGAAATTATAATAATATCGTATAATTAATTTCTCCGCCATAACGTACCGTCGTAATACAACGTCAAATGCAGTGAGTTACATGAAATATGCAAAAGATGGCAGCGCAAGGTGACAGTGGCGTATCTAAAACTGTCCTCTGCCTATAAAACCGAGTTTATTTGTGGTCTAAAGACGCCCTCAGTAGCCGAGACTGATTCGAAATGTTATGCTTGAAGGCCACAGAAGGACTTACCCATCTTATCCCGCGCAGTGTCGCAGGCTTTGCTACGCTGCGAGTTTTGAGCTGTCTTCACTCGTTATACGATTTCGCTTTGACCTTGAAGCATGTAATTTGATGACGGCTGCCATGGTGATTAATGGTTTTGCAAAGGATATAGAAGAAAGTGATCGTGTTTAATTTAATGTATTATCTCGGCTCGATACAAATATTTTCAAAGTAGGATTTTATGTTTTCCGTCCCAAGATGAGGTCCTTGATTCCTCCTTCATCAGGGCAATGATCGCCCTGATGATGGAATCGCAAAACCCGGAAGACAGCCTCTTCAATTATGAAGCCAGCCTATGACGGCTTTAAATAGGAATCTTTTCACTCGTAGGCTTTGGTGTGTTGACATCTTGAAATGAATTTCTTGTCTCTCTG
Source organism: Zootermopsis nevadensis (assembly GCF_977971745.1). NCBI lineage: Eukaryota > Metazoa > Arthropoda > Insecta > Blattodea > Termopsidae > Zootermopsis > Zootermopsis nevadensis. Next base: position 188,488 of record NW_028259135.1, read on the forward strand.
CATTTGCTCTTTCCAACGAGGGAAATGTATAAATTTAAGAAGTTAGTTGCCTTAGAAACGTGGGAATGAATCAAATTTGAAGACTGAATGTCGTGCTCCGGTGTTCAGATCTGCGACAAACAACCATTTGTCATTTATCTTCTCGGGTATAAAAGACACGCCACTGATTTCGTACAAAAAAACCCAATCTTCTTTCCATTTGTCACGGCCGGTCTCACATTTTCTTGGCTTCCGTTTCGAAATGGTCGCAGTGCGTCTGCATGTGATAATGAATGACCACGATGCTCGATCTTCATATGCCCCTTTGTATTATACTTTTTTTTTGTTCTCCTGCTGTACATTTGTCTGACTCAAGCAACAGAGCGATTGGCTCTTAATCGGGCATGTAGCACGCATGGGAAATATGTGAAATTTGTACAAGGGAAATATATGTTTGGGAAAACTAGGCGTAGATGGACGGATAATATTAAAATGTACTTTAAAAATGGTCGCAGGTTGTGGATTGGATTTATTTTATTTAGGATAGGGTCCCGTAGTTTCATAAAACTCGCGAAATATGTTGTCCACTTGATTGGCTGTTTGCTTCTTAATAATTAGTTCGTCTGTGGCGTTGCATAGACAATAATCTTTAGTCACGTGGTAGTCACTTAAGTGTTCAGAATACTGAGTCTTTACAGACTCATCACTATTTTTGAGTCGACAAATTACACTACTAAAGCACGTTTCTGAACTGAACTGGTTCAGAATACATGTTAGCCCAGCGTTTCTCAACCTGTGGTACGCGAACTAAGTAAGAAAATCAAAACGTAATATTAACATGAACGCTACATTAAGTGTGTTACATTAGAATTAGTGGCACGCCAGTTAATGTCTCCATAACTCATTTCTGTGCTATAAAATTTCGCATTATCTTCCTATGTTACAAGTTAACCATCTAATATCTAAATTATATTTAAGAATTCAGTCCTTACCGCAAAGAAAACATTGCACCTTACCATTACAAAGATCAAGCGGTTAATGGTGTTTACCCTAAGATTAACACTAAACACTAAATTAGTTATTCATTGTTTAAGGTGAGGCAAAGAGGTTAGTTACCATTGGAATTTGAAGGGTTAACTAGAGGCTGTTATCGCCCTGATGATGGAGGCAGCAAGGCCCTCTGGTAAGTTTGTAAATTTGGCGCTGTAACCGAGAAGACAGCCATTGGTTTATGAGCTCAGTTTAGGCTATCAACACTGACACTCATTAAATAAACAGAAAGCAGTTGATAGCACCGAATTCGTGAGCGGCGAAAACAATGGGCCTGTTGAGTGTTCCTTTACGGCTTATAAACACCTTTAAAGAACGTAGTTGTAGAGAACGTTTGTCAGCTTTACGTTCCATTTGATTTATCACCCGGGAAATAACTCCCGCTAGCCGTTGGATGGATAGGCCCTGTAGTTCTCGTAAAGAGATTTATTTCGGTGTATATTTACACACAGTAAGCTCCTGTGAAAACATCTCTTATACCAGTCGAAAGCCCCTGTAACTGTTTGGCTTGAAACTTGAACTGGGTGAAGATTCCCACGCTTGCAATTCATGTGTGGAGGTTCCCACGCCAGTTAAGGGATCTGGAAGACACGGCATTACTCGAGTGGACACGGTCGACAGCGGGTGTTGAGCCTGTGTGCAAAACTTTGGTACCAGTTATGGAAAGTGGTGTATAAGATTGGCCTTAATTTCAAAAGTAAAATTATTCGGAGTTCTTAAATTTGTTGTTCCTGTGTTTATTGAAATACATAAAATTTACGACGTCAACCCTGAGGCGATCCTTGTTCCCCACTGACTCCAGTTCGGAAAATAACTATCTCTTGCCGAAGGAACAAAGGAGGAGTATAAAGAATAGTTATATAAAAAGTGGCGCCCAACGAGGATCGGCGTCGAGATTAGGCAGAAGAGCACCGGTACGACACTGCAAGTGTCAGGGGAGCATCAAACCAGCCCCCGCGTTTCCAGAAATCTGCCGACTTCGAAGTGGGCAACCGGGTTCAGGGATTGCAGCACCCGCGAGGAGACGTCGCCCGGGGAATCAGCCGCGGACCCTGGCAAGTCAGTTTAAGGAGATTTGGAGCGGGGAGGAACGTCCACATAAACACCCCCCCCCCCCCAGAGTGTGCGTGTGAAATAAGGAAATAGAAGTGAAAGGAAATCGTGAAATCCTTAGTCAAGTGTAAAGAGTGCTCAGTGAAGTCAACCCCACCAGCAGCAACATCAGCTTCGGCACACCAGGTTAGCACAGAGTTTAGTTAATTAAAATGTATAACCAGAAGGAGCTCAGTGGATGTAGCTCCCTCAACACAGAGCCTGAGATTGAGATTGACGAAACATCCCCTAGCTTACGTGGTCAACCATCTCCAGTAGCTGACACCGAACCACAGACCGGAAAGGAAGTCCCGGAAGGTGACAGACACGGGGACGTTATCGCGATCAGACGGGGAGAGGGTACAGCAGATGAGGGACAAGCCAGTTTTACGGTCAGAAAACAACTTATTAACTAATGATTCCTTACAGAGAATTATGGACTTAATACTAGGAAGCAACGAGGCTTTGAAACAAAGCTTGAAAGATGAGAATGCTAAACTATTGAGAAAGTTAGAGAGGAAACAAGCAGAATATTTCGAGGCGTCCCTACGAGAACGGTCGACCAGGTTAGATGCGTCCATAACGGCTTTAAGGAACAGGACAGAGGAGTTGGGAGTTCAAGACTAGGGACCTATCAAATGAGGTATTAAACATATAGAAACGAATGTGAACCAAGAAATTGAAGCGGTGAGAGAGGCAGGAAGTGTCGAGCGAAATTGTAGATTGGAGAAGGGAAGCTACGAACAAGTAGATGTAACGAATACGTGACTTTATTTACAGACATCCGGTATTTAAAATTTTAAAGACTTATTGATAACAGAAAAGACAAAATTTAATACAGTATATACCAAGTATTTTTGTAATATTCGAGCGGATAGTAATAACATTCTAGGTTTTAGCAAAATTTATTAATTTTAATACTTTAAATTTCATGTCATTGTATTTATATTACTTTATTTTAACGTCCTAACTTTTACAACAGATATTCTAAAATAATTTTTAATTAGTTTTAATTAATTTTAAACCAGGTACACCCCGGATAATCTGAAACCCAATTAATCTGCCCCCTGATAATCGGGTATCTATTATATTTCGAAAACCGAACCGGACAAATCCGTGCGTTGTCACTCCGCACGTTAAACATGAGCGGCTGATCCATTCTTCGTTTAAAAAACTTTACTTTAATTTGAGTTTCAACCCGTCCTAACCACGTAACGGTCGATATTTCGTACCATTTTGATATCAAATGCGACACTTAAAATAACCACCTGAATTTGGAACACGCTGTAGGTTTTTCGCTTAGGGCGAAAGTTCAAGTTTTCACATCCATACAAAACAAGAGGTAATGCTAGTCTTTTTATGACTTCATCTTTATGATTTTAGATACGAGACGATAAGACATAAGATTTCGAACTGAAAGGTAGCAAGCAGTCTCCAAACTGGATCTACTCTTGACTTCTCCGTGAATACAATTTTGATTTCTTGCTGTTGTTAACCTGCGAGATACTTATCACCTGATGTGCTGGTAACCACTGTGTGCCAAAGTGATATAAACCAATGCGGAGTATCGTGAGTACCCCCTCTATAGCCCGAGATCATATCGGCTCGAGTCCAGTGGTACTTAGAGTAACACGCGCAATTGACGCGAGAGAATTATCGCGTAAAACAGGATGCAGCTTGAACTGGAACTGGAACTGGTGTCAGCATCTTCCGTTGACACTTATCTCTTTCGTCTGTGAAGTTCAAGAGTACTTTGCTGTGTTCACAGGAACCATCTGTATACGTTTTACGTTTTTGAATCTCGTGTAAGATCCATTTTAATATTATATTCTCATCTGTGCTTCAAATATTTTCGTAGCTTCAACTATTAATACATTCAGCCCGCCCAATTTTACGTGAAAACATTAGTAAAATGTAATACCAGTTCTACGGAGTAGAGTCCTTATTGGAAAGCTAATAGCCCCTTACGTAACCGAGAAATTCTACTTCTTTTATAGAACCCAAAGTTTTGTTACCGTGGACACAGTGTCCTTCCATTGAACCTTCGATGTCCTCTCACCCTGTTCACAAAAGATTTAAAATATCTTGCTCCAACCTAAGTCTACTTCTTCCAAGTGGTCTCTTACGTTCAAGTTATCTGACCAAAATTTTAAATGCATTTCTTGTCTTTCTTACGTGAAGTAACGTCGAACCACGCGTTTGAGGATTTATTTTGGTTTGTAGTTTTTTTCGGAATTTATGCTTTGAAATTTATTGATATTCTAAAAATAAAGGCCATCGTAGAAAGATTTTTCTGGACGTTAAATATGGATGTGATGAAGCTCTGAATGTTTAATTTTGAAACATTTTTCATTGTGTTTCTTGCAATAAGAAATGATTTTGGCCATGCAGTGCGATGTGCCTTTTATTCAAATAAGCTTTTATCGACCATAAGGGGAGATTGCCAGTAACGTATGAACCTGTTCGACACATGTTCGTTGCCTCAACTCTGTAGAACTAAGCTCATGAATTCAGCATTTTAAGAAGCAGCAGATGTTTGCAAGTCGTTTCACTTCGCCTAACACCTTTCAACACTTGGCTGATTTGATGACGTCACCGTAGCCAGTCATTGTGACTAACTTATTGTCGTACATAAAATGACCGCAGAAGTCGATTCTTCTGTGCCACCGAATTAAGCCTTTAAGACCCAGTGGTAATTATATGTACCACCTGCTTTACACAGTTAATAACTCAGCGTTTTGTATGTATGGGTTTCGTATTGTTCTCAGTGTAAACAGGGATTATTTCCTTAAGCGGAGTCAACCAGTTGATCCACGTAATGGTGAGGTGTTGTGTTTTCTTCGCGGTACGGGCTGATTTATTAAATAATATTTAGACGAGCTTTGGCTTCAAAGGGTTAAGCCGAACGTATGGTTGACTTTAACCTTGGCTTTCGGGCGAGGGCCGCGCTGAACGCTTGGTGTTAACCAACATTTCGTTGTCGCAGGTAACAGGCTTTAAAATTTGGCAGCTGATATGATATCGATGCTTCTCACGATAACAGAAATAAACCGGGGACATGTGAAGGCGTGTCGCGAGCCACCTGTGATTAGATTATGATTGTGTGTGTACTCGCATTGATGTGTCGACTGTCTCGTGGAACGTATGCTCGACAACAGAATTTGACGTGTAAAACTCGTGAATGTGTTAAAATTTTCGGGCACTCCAAAATTATTCTGAGGGCAGCGAGGTGCGTGCGAACTCCGGGATTATAACTGTATTAAAATAGGTCACGACTGTTTTCTTCATTATTATCCGTAATTCAATATTGACGTTGGTTATCATCTTGTAATTTGAGGCTATGTGGCCTCAACCACTACAACGTCGATTAACCACAAATTCACAGATGGTGTTCGGAATGTCACTAGGCAAATGTGACCCAGAAAAGGAATATGGAAGTTAGAATCGATTGGACTGAAAACATACGAATGGAAACCCGGATCAGTTTGTCATGTAACATTGCAAGCGTTTGACTACTAATCGTGAATTATTCATGACAGTAATTGTTGAATAAATATCAAATTAGGTGCAAAGTTGAAATCGGCCCCTCCCTTAACTTGTAACTTGAACGTTGGCCAAGACGAGCGCATCAGTGGCGGATCAGCTACACTGCGCATTTGATAAGTCTCTGCTGTTTCCGTCTGTCTGTCTGTCTGTCTGTGGTGTGCTTTCGTGTATTGGCCGCGCTCGCTGTGAATTAATTTTCGACAAATCTTTTTACCCCTTGAATGAATCGATTCTTAACTCCTCACATTCACGTATTCCTGTTGTAAAACGAAAGCTTCAAATTAACGTGGAAAGATTCGACCGTTGCTTATTTTAAGGTGCTGTCTAAAAATTTGTCTGGAGTACTAAGGAAAGCAATGGATAACCGGTCTCCGGTCAAAGATCCAGCTATGCTCTCCCATTCACTGCGTTAAAACATGATTTTAGATAGTTTGTATTATGTAGTTGAAAGCTGAATAAATTTAGTAAATTTTCAGACTAAAAACAACGCGAGAATTACCGAAATGTGACGCAGAGACACGAAGTGAGCGCGTGATGTTGGGAAAATGGCGCCGATGGACTTGCTCGACGCAGGGTTGCCACACACCTTCGATTTGGGGGGAAAAACGCAATATATGCGGAGCGCAATAAAGCGAGGTGTGCCTGTATATGCATTTTTCACTGGGTTGTAAAAATTTAGGTTCCCGCAAACATAAGAGTAGAAGAAAGGAAACAAGGAATTGATGAAGAATGATAAAGAAGTGAGAAGGTTAACTGACGTACAGAGTAGTGTACATTTGTAAAGTGAATGTGTGAGTTCTACACTCGGTTGTTAAAAATTAATAACCCGCGTTTATGTTCTGAGGTAACGAACTGTGTGAGATTTGAGGGAATGTTCGTTATGTTTTTCAGGGGTTTTTGGCGCCGTGTAGACTCGTCGGTATGTGCAGGACCAAACTCAAAAGAACATGGCAACTGTTCTACGTGAGCCCGTCTGAAACGGAACCATGATTTTGCCCGTCGAATTCCGTTATAAAGTTGGCTGGACTTCGCTTTCAAATAATTGCAGTGGATTTCTCGTACGACTGTGCAGCAAACTGAGAGATGAGATTCTTGTTCTGCTTTTTGGGAAATTCGCTGAATATTAAGGGTGACTTATGTAATCAGAAATTTCATTTTCATTTTCGAGAAACATTTCCGAGCGATATGTTCATATATTTTTCGTAATGAAAAGGTTAGTTACGAGCTTCGTCTTCCCATGGCTGTTGTCGGCGACTTCAAAGAGCGACCCGAAGGACAGTTTGTAGGAACTACACGTCTCCCTCGGCGACTGGGAAAACATTCTCGTGTTTGGAATCCCACTCCCTTCGTTCTTGAAACCCACGCCAAAAAATATCCTCCCTCTCGTCCGGAAGTTTGGTCGGCCATTTATAGAACAAATAGTTGACGTACGCCGTGCGCGCACTGGGACTTCAGGTCTGATCCAACTGGAGGTATTTCGGCGGACAAAAACTGCCATGGGGATTAAACTTGTTATGTGGTCAAAACGTCTGGTAGACTCTGCCCTAAAGAATTAAACTGGTCTTTAAATCCACTGTAATTAATATTCCTTCGAGTGAACGTTTCACCGACTGTCTTAACGACAGATGATGACAAGGCATCTGAGAAGGAGAATTAAATTAGATGTGGGCGTTGTAACAGGACTGAAGGGCCCTAACAAATCCTGCCGTAGTCGAATTATGAAAAGAGAGGAAGGGGATTCCCCGTATTTCCGCAGGCAACGTGGATCGCACTTAACGAGGCGTTAACTTGACAACTGACTCGCCCCGGTATAAAACTGAAAATTATTTAACAGGTACTTTAATTAATGAGCGTTTAAATGGACAGCGTTCTCTGTTCAGTTATTCGTGAGTGCCCCCCCACGGGGAGCTAAAGTTGAAGATATTTAAATTATAGGACAGCATGTAAGGTAAATAAGTGTAATAAATTTGGAATACAAATATTAAAATGATTTTATATTTTTATTGTGCACGTGTCGATAGGAAATTTACAGTGCAGAGGCCTCGGGGAAATAAGGTGAGGAATGGGGCTACACCCTGAACGCTTTGAGGCATCTTAGGCTATTATAATATCGTGGGAGCATTTTCTCCATCTGAACATAAACTGCGGGGAGTTTACGAAATTGTCTGTCGAACACGGAGAAACTCAACGAAATTAGTAATGGAACACAATTCACGTTTCTCTACATGGAAACACGTATAAACCCATTGCTCGAAATCGGGTGTACACCGACTCAGAAATTACTATCGTAATATGGATTTATTTCGAATACAGATCGATTTCCCGTGAGTCGACAGCTCGTCCTTTACCATTATCGATTCAAAATTTAGACTCGAGGTATATGGGTTGCTCGGAGGGTGGGATTGTGTTCGAATCCCTGTTGGGGTAATGATGTTTGTTTTAAATATTGTGTTGGTCTCTGTAGGTAGTAATTGTGTGACGGGAGGATCCCCGTCCAGGGAGTCCTACAAAATATCTTACAGTTTAGTAGTTTCAGAATTTTTAATCGTAACCACTTACAAGACTACGTCACAGGCTAATGCAGAATACCACAGCCGATATCTTCACCGCCCTGATGACCTCAGATCTCATCAATCTCTTTGTTTATTAGGCCTTTTGTTAGGCCGAAATGATATAATTTGATTGTTAATCGCGTGGACCTTCCTCTCTGCATTGAGCTATTGAAAATGTATCCAAATTGCTTAATCTAGTTCCAAGCCACGTGCGTGTGTGGGGACTGAAGGCATAGAATGAAAGTATTTTGTGAATTTGCCTTCGCGCTCCGGCCGTTTTACCCCCGAAGTAAGAAGGATACTGGTACGTATATAAGACGCGTGGTGCGCCCCAAAGCCTGTCCTGACGTGACGAAGGAAAAATCTTGCCAGAGCTCTGTCCTTGGCAACTGTAAGATCTGTTTCTTGTGGTAAAAGTCGCTGATAGTTGCCGCGTCTTTTCATTTTCAGGCTGATGATTGTAAAGAATTTTGTTTCGTTGCCCTGTAATTAAAAACTAGGTTTAATGAGTGGCGTTGGGACTTTTATGTCGGCCTAGTCCGTCCAACTTGTCCCTGAAGGCGTAATAAAATTTGTTTTCAGACTTTTGAACGAGCCATGAAAACATCATCCTACTGTAATGAACTTAAAATTTACGACCCCTGACTTCGTTTTACAGTAAATTTGTCTGAGGGGTATTCAAACTATTTTCAACGAATGCTTTGCGGGACTTTGCAGGAACAAAGTCCCATACGGTCGTTGGGAAACTACAACTATCTTGGCGTGGGTATAAAATGCAACTACCAACTTCATCATAAATAGTTCGTTTTTAAAACTTTCTTTGCACTAAGTTCATGAAATAAGTGTCAATTTACCCTCCGAAGGTATAAGACAGTTTTTTATTAAATTTATTTTATTTGGATTGAAAATTAAGCTTTATCTGGCGAAGTTAATTTACATTTGTCCTAGTCCAGTGGACAAAAAACTGTTTGTGTTTTTTTTTTTTTGGATAGTAACGCCGCGTGGACTTATGGGTAGATACCGACGTTTCGAAGGAACAAGCAGTCAGTCGACACTGTAAGAACCTCAGATCGGACTTAACCGATTAAAGGACACGAGTTATCGTACGAAATTGGCGGGGAACGTGGTTTAAAGACGGTATTTGTTTTAAATCTTCAACTTTTATTTGAAATATTTTGAAATGCGGTGAAGTTTTAACGAAACACCAGGACAAACAATGTAACAGGATAGGATTTGTGCCTGCAGGTGATGAACATATTAGTGAGGAAGATTTCCCGGGCCGTTCTGGACGCGATAGTAATCAGAAAAATGCTATCGTTTCCGCCGGGAATTGAACCGCGACCTTCCATTACACTGATGGTAGAAATGCAATCCTTTGTCCGCAAAGATTAAAGATGAAGAATTTTCGGTCAGGAATGGTAATTGACATCATTGAATTCCGAAAATTCTTCTTTAGAACGTCAGCACATGGAAATTAATTGATATTGAAAGGATAAACGAAGAAGTCCTTGAATTGTCGGTCTGTGTAATTTATGGAAAGACGCGTCTACTCGAGAACAGGTGTGGTGTCTCTCGCCAGAGCGCACCTGTGTGCCGAATGTGGTCCGAAAGACACTGACCTCTGAAGGGCGTCCATATATTTCGAATATTACGCCTGGTGGGGGCACTGCCCTACACCACACGGATTCGGAAGAAAGTACAGAACATGACGTCGTCATTTTGCGTTGTTGTTCTGTTTACGACTATGAATAAAATGCATTTATTCCTTATTTATCTTCATAGAATTAGCTGACAAAGTACGCTTTGTATCACGGGTAGGAATAAAACGTACAATGAACTTCTATGTTATAAATGCCTCAGTGTACGTATAAAAAGTTTCTCGGTACAATCAATAGACGTTAAAATACTATTTGCAAATTCACGTAGGATGTCATTGAATTTTTTTTTTATTAATTTGGATAAAAGTTTTTTGGATGCATTTTAGTAGGCGTAAGGATTCAAAATTCCATCTCTCCATGAACGGATCAGTAATTACTATAGACTGCAGTGATTTGAGACAGGAACATTTCCATATATTCTTTAGCGAAATATTTATTATTTGGCGTCCGTTGCGCTGAAAGTAATCCGTAGGCAGAAACTGCACGCGTTAAAGATAAAGTTGTCCCAGTGCTTATCTAAGCGCTAGGAATCTCACGTGATTTCGTCACTGTGATGTCAGCGAAGAGTAAACTTTGCCGGAAGTGTGATTGCTGCTTTCCAGCGAAATATTTTGTGTTCTGTGATTTAGCAAAAAAAACTGTTCAGCTTAAATTTCGTGTGTAAACTGTATAAACACGTTTCTATATTTCTTGAAAATCAATGGACAGGATTTGTGAGAATTTTATTAGAATTACTTTTAGTTTATTTTGTTGCCTTGACAGGAAAATGATTAAACTTCTCAGCACGTACTTTGCTTCGTATTTCTGTTACATTCTCTGTCATAGGTCAAAATATTTTCAGGACCCTGGTTTTTGAACAGCTTCAGTACAGGTGAAATTTCAGGTTTTCACGACGAGTAAGATTGATTGATGGGAGATCGGCCTGATGATGGAAGTAGTGAGCGTCTGCGAAACGTCGGTCAATTTCTACAACATTACATGGCACAGAATTCCAGAACACAGTCGTCTTTACCCTCAGTCTGTGTTCTCCTTCGGTCATCTGCAATGTCTTATTCTGCAACTGTGAATATTAACTAGCCGATTAATTTGTCTCTGTTCGTGTGTTTTGTAAGCAAATGAACAACTTCTCTGTACGACTAAATTTATATTCATCTGTGAAAGGTTTAGTTATGACGTAACTAGTTCATAAATCTCTCGAGGTTTTTAATGTTCGGCGCGTAGTTAAATTGTGTGTTCTCTCGGACCGCGTGTCACGTGACGTGTTACTGTGTTATTTGTTTACAGAGAAAGATTAATTATGTTTCTCGCGCAAATCGGAATACGTAGTGTGGAGTTTTAAAAATCCGAAAATTTGACTGTTCACTGAAATGGAATTATCAGATCCGAAGGTTCATATCCCCTCGAAGAGTTACCTGGTGTAGTCATCACCGAATTGCTTTATTCAAGGCCACAGCAAAATTGTGTAACTTCGCCCAGGCGAGGTAAAGCTAGTAACATGGACTTTTCTCAGGCTGATGAACAGATATGTGAGGTTAGGTTAGCATGTTTAACAATTTTCCTTCTTTGTGATGCAACATTGAACTTATTTTGCTCAGTTTCAGAGCATGAATAAATGAGATACAGGACCGAGTGTGTTTTAAGACATCTAAGATTCTCATGATGATAATGACGTCGATATCTGTCTTACGAGAATCATCGCCACATGGACTTTAAGGTTTACCACCATTCAGAGAGACATACTGCCTCCACCTTCAGGGTTCCCTCCAGCCCAGAAGGGGGAAGTAAGTCTTTCTGAAACATTTTTTCGCCACGAGATATCGACACAGCGTCGCTATCGAGAAGCCTGTATCGATAAACAGATTATTTACTTTTTAGATTTTAATAATTTCTGGATGGATTCAGTGTAGAGTGACAGATCAATGGTGTTCCTTTATATTGAAGGTCGCATGTCAGTAAAAAGGTAAAGTTAATTAGGCAACTCTACGCATTCATAAATCGATACGAGATGGAATTGAGTGGTTAGCCTCACGATCCGACCGATGAAAACTGTATTAGAGCCTGTCTGAGAACAGTGGTGACGAGAAATGTCTCTGCTCTTACCGGGAATCGAAGTCCGGCCGTCTAGCTCGTGGCCTGACGGAGATCTCCCGGCTTCTGGAAACACGCAAAGAGCTAAACCTGTAATTGGTGACAGTTTTGAAAAGTTACTGGAAGTTGGATCAACGCATTCGAGAAGTTTGCCATCGTACGTTCAGGTGTGGCCTTATTATTACGGTGTTTGAATGGCGTTCGGAGGAGATCTCAAGTTAATTAAGAAGTTTATTGAAGTAAAGGAATCTTCTTCGTATTTCAGATACAGATCTCTGCGTGATTTGGATCAGTGACTGGGTTTAATTAATCGACGAATATACGTATTTTAATTGTCCGACAACAAGATACAGGAAAATAATGCCTGCTACAGATTTAACACTCTTGTACTTAGCAGCTGTCTGTCTGTCTGTCTGTCGTCCATGTTAGTTCCGGCTCTCCTTTAAACCTTTTCGTTCTATAATTCTTTGAGGTAACTTATAGAAAATCCAGTTCGCCCTCTGTATGAGCTATTGCTGTTATGTCCGAAGTGCGTATTTCATAATAGAAATTTATGGCCATAAATTTCGTAACCGAGGCGCTACGATTTCTGGGGCACTGCGTCCACTCCAGCGTCTGATTCAAAGTTATTAGGACGCGGACAGTGGACGCTACGCTTTGCTGATGACATCTCGTGGCCCCACCTGTATGGAGTGTGGGCGGGTCAGGGCTCATTAAGACCGGATATTATCAAGCGCCCATGCGTTCTGGGCCAGGGGTTACCAATATCATACCCAAAGTTGTTTCATTTGGCCCGCATATGAAAGCAGAACCTTGCTTGTGAGATTTTCATCTTTATTGACTCCCTGTGCAGAGTCCCTCAGGAGCTGATATTCAAGATGTATCCCGAATTTTTGTAAAACCCGGAGATTCATTAACGTGTTCGCAACAGCTTGTTAGCAGTCACTGTCCTAAGCCAGGAGGTCCGTTTTAATATTATTCTCCCAACTACACTCAGATCGTCCGAGTTTCTTTCAGGTTTTCCAACAATTTTTTTGAATGCATTGCTGATCTCCATGCGTGCTACAAACCTGTCTCATCCTGGATTCCTTGTCTTATTAAGAGTTGATGAAAAATACGAAAAATGGATTTTAGATACCAGGTGGATGGACCTGTACGATAACACTGATTCTCGGAATTATGTAATCTGTTTTAATTTCTTTTGGTTTTCTAACGTCGTTTCCAAACTTTCGAAATATTTATCAGCCACCCTTACAGATTTTGTCCTGTAGTCTGGTTGCAAGCCAGTTATTCGTCTTTGGATGATTTACCATTAATCCGACGTTTCTGAATCAATTGGAGATTGTAAGGTATATTGTGCTTAATGATATTTAATAAGAAAAATTTGAATTATAAAAACGGGACGCATGTACCGGGAAACGATACTAGTTTGCTCTTAAGATATTGTATTTTTATTTTTATCGAAAGACTGAGGGAAATTGTGTAGGTCTTTGTGTTATCTAGTCCTCGGTCAGGATTCAAATCCAGAACCTTCAAGGCGCGTCAACGTATTGAATATCCTGCACGTATATTTTAATGTCAGTATTACTTTTTTGGTGTGTAAATTATTATTTTGAATATGACATTCACGAAATATTTCAGAATGAAATTCTGATACATCAGGACGTTTAGGCCATTCGAAGTGCCAAAGCTCAGGCCACTAGACGATGGCTTCTGGGTTCATTTCCGTGTAAGTGAGATTCGAGATGTAGGGAGAGACGCCTGTTGCTCCGTATTCATACACCCCGACCCACGAGGACCAAGCGGCACATTATCACACCCTCGCCCAATTTTGTTTGTCTTTGTACTAATGTAAATTAGTGGTTTTAGCTGACCGCGTATTTAATTGCGTGGTGTCGTCGTACGAACACGACACCGACACCCACGGACTGTGTCGTGAGTTTATGTTTGGTAAAATTGTCCAGTAGAATGGTGGGTGCGAATCTGAAGTTGTCAGTGTTAATCTTCTGAATCTGTGACGGCGTCGTAACCCAGAAGACCAACACCGACAGATCGTAGGACTTGAGGTTTTCACGGCGGTGGGTACGAAGATTTCTGTCTTCTAGGTTGTTGCGCTGTGTAGTCTGGTCGATGTTTACCAACGTTTCAGAGGTCATACTGCCTCCGTCATCAGAGTATGAAGATTTCTGTCTTCTGGGTTGTTGCGCTGTGTAGTCTGGTCGATGTTTACCAACGTTTCAGAGGTCATACTGCCTCCGTCATCAGAGTATGAAGATTTCTGTCTTCTGGGTTGTTGCGCTGTGTAGTCTGATCGATGTTAACCAACGTTTCAGAGGTCATACTGCCTCCGTCATCAGAGTATGAAGATTTCTGTCTTCTGGGTTGTTGCGCTGTGTAGTCTGGTCGATGTTTACCAACGTTTCAGAGGTCATACTGCCTCCGTCATCAGGGCGATGAGTATGAAGATTTCTGTCTTCTGGGTTGTTGCTCCGTGTAGTCTGGTCGATGTTAACCAACGTTTCAGAGGTCATACTGCCTCCGTCATCAGGGCGATGAGTATGAAGATTTCTGTCTTCTGGGTTGTTGCGCTGTGTAGTCTGGTCGATGTTTACCAACGTTTCAGAGGTCATACTGCCTCCGTCATCAGGGCGATGAGTATGAAGATTTCTGTCTTCTGGGTTGTTGCTCCGTGTAGTCTGGTCGATGTTTACCAACGTTTCAGAGGTCATACTGCCTCCATCATCAGGGCGATGAGTATCAAGATTTCTGTCTTCTGGGTTGTTGCGCTGTGTAGTCTGGTCGATGTTTACCAACGTTTCGGAGGTCATACGGAGGCAGTATGACCCCTGAAACGTCGGTAAACATCTACCAGACTACACAGCGCAACAACCCAGAAGACAGAAATCTTCATACTCTGATGACGGAGGCAGTATGACCTCTGAAACGTTGGTTAACATCGATCAGACTACACAGCGCAACAACCCAGAAGACAGAAATCTTGATACTCATCGCCCTGATGATGGAGGCAGTATGACCTCTGAAACGTTGGTAAACATCGACCAGACTACACAGCGCAACAACCCAGAAGACAGAAATCTTCATACTCTGATGACGGAGGCAGTATGACCTCTGAAACGTTGGTTAACATCGATCAGACTACACAGCGCAACAACCCAGAAGACAGAAATCTTGATACTCATCGCCCTGATGACGGAGGCAGTATGACCTCTGAAACGTTGGTTAACATCGACCAGACTACACAGCGCAATAACCCAGAAGACAGAAATCTTCATACTCATCGCCCTGATGACGGAGGCAGTATGACCTCTGAAACGTTGGTTAACATCGACCAGACTACACAGCGCAACAACCCAGAAGACAGAAATCTTCATACTCATCGCCCTGATGACGGAGGCAGTATGACCTCTGAAACGTTGGTAAACATCGACCAGACTACACAGCGCAACAACCCAGAAGACAGAAATCTTCACCGACAGATCGGTTTTCACATTGGTGTAGCTGTACGACTTTCGTGTTGTACATCTTAACATTTATTTCTGGACATTCTAAATGTAGGTACTTTTTGCCGCAAATTTCGACAGTACTTCAGCTTTACTGTGAAAGGTGGAAGATACTTTTAGCTTAATACGAGAACCACAGAATTTCATGTCACAGAAATGTCCTCCACACGAGGACGCTTGTACCTTGCATTCCAGGAGTCAAAATAACCCAATTAATTAACCCCATGTAGCAGAGTGTATCTTGAGACGCCTCCTTCCCCTTTTTGGAATGTATTCACTTCAGCCAGCCACTGGTCTCTATCCTGAACCAGATAAATCCAGTTTACATTCCCAGCTCTTATTCCTTTGAGAGTCATTTGATAGTAGATTCCCATGTACGCCAAGGTCTTCCGAATGTCGTCTTTCTTTTAGATTTTCGAACTAAAACTTTGTATCCGACATTCGTTTCATCCGACGTCCCGTGTCGTAACGCTCGGGGGGGGGGGGGGGGGGGGCACTTGTAATTTCTTAAAAATACTTTTATTTACAAATTTCCTTTGTGAACCCCTTAAATTTGGTGCCGTGTTAAATATTCTTTGTAATTTAATAAAATTGTAAACTGAGTTACAAATTGAGATGATCCTTTCCCTCGTCTTTTTAATTAGTCTTCCGTATTATCCGACCGTCCTACGACCCCCTATAGATCGGATAATTGGGGCTTGAACTGTTCGCCCCCTGCTCCTAGCAAAACGTCCTTAAGTGCAGTATTAAGCACCTGATTCCTGGGTATTACTGCAGGCGGTAGAATTGATGGCAGCGTCTGATTGATGGTCGTGGCAGGTGGATCGGATAATTATAGTTGGCTAAACACTCGGGGCGGCAACGCGGAACATTTGACTGACTCCAGGTCGGAAGGACTTTGCTTCGTATCCCAGGACTTAATACTTTGGAAGTGTTACGTAAACACTACTTTCTTAAAAGTGTGACCTCCAGTGCACACAACACGTGTTGGTCAAAATTGGTCGGACCGATGTATGTGGAACCGCCTTAGCGATTTCAAGATGCAGCCGAACCCCCGGGTACTTTGAAATTTTGAAAGAGATCGACGCTTCCAAGCTTAGAGCTTTATTTAGTTCATTCCCTCACCAAAATAGTACACTCAACGAGATGAGAAATTCCCCGTCTTTTATGGACCCCTTAGTTTGAGCCCGCCACCGTCACAAACTACGCGTGAGTCTGTCGGACTCCTGCGAAACGCAACCTTCAATCACGATACGGCACATTTGTTCTGAAATTTACATTTCGTCATAACCTCGGCGTTTTGAAGTCTGCATAAAATGAATGTTTTTCTTGGACAGTATGTCTGTCCGTCGTTCGTCGGGCGGTTCGATTCTAAACTCCGCAACTCATTTCGATGCAATTTGGTATTGGGAGGCCTCATCTGTTCCTATTTGCCCAATAAATTTCCATATGACATCGCAGTTCTGGTCTCTTCCTGTCTCAGCTCATTCCTCAGTCACGTAATCAGCCCTTTCATGACTCATTTTTCGACGGCGGGTCTGCCCGTCTGTAAAAAATATTTCTTCTTAGTCAAAGTTCAGAACGAAATTTAGGCCTGGGTATGAACAGAAAAGAAATATTCTAGACTATTTTTCGTTAAATCATTTGCCTTTGTTCTATAATTACGCATTAAGCACAGATTACGTGTTTAATTTTCTCTTTATTCTAAGGACACGAATCCTGTTAAATAGAAGATACTGTTTAATCGAATTTTGGGCGTGGAGAAAACTGTTTAATGACGAGCTTAAAAATCTGTACTCCTCCCCCAATATTGTCAGTGTGATTAAGTCGAGAAGAAGGAGATGGGCGGGGCATGTAGCACGCATGGATGGGACAAGAGGTGCATTGGTCGAGAAGCCTGAGGGGAAGAGACCCCTGGAGAGACCTAGACGTAGATGGGAGGATAATCTCAGGCGGGATCTATGGGAGATAGGAGTTGAAGGAGACTGGATTTTGTTGGCCCAGGACAGGGTCCGGTGGAGGGCTTTGGTTAATTCGGTGATGAACCTTTGGGTTCCGTAAGCCATCTAGTTGGTTGGGTCCACTATTTGGGAAGCCTGAGGGGAAGAGACCTCTGGGGAGACCTAGACGTAGATGGGAGGATAATCTCAGGCGGGATCTATGGGAGATAGGAGTTGAAGGAGACTGGATTTTGTTGGCCCAGGACAGGGACCGGTGGAGGGCTTTGGTTAATTCGGTGATGAACCTTCGGGTTTTATAAGCCATCTGGTTGGTTGGGTCCACTATTTGGGAAGCCTGAGGGGAAGAGACCGCTGGGGAGACCTAGACGTAGATGGGAGGATAATCTCAGGCGGGATCTATGGGAGATAGGAGTTAAAGGAGACAGGGGCCGGTGGAGGGCTTTGGTTAGTTCGGTGATGAACATTAGGGTTCGATAAGCCATCTAGTTAGTTAGTTACTCCACTACGTCACGGAAGTTACGAGAATGTGTTACAACATGGTAGATGTCCTTGCTGTCTCCATCATCAGGGCAGCTTGGACCCCTGAAACGGTGGTAAAGTTCTACCTGATTACACGATGCCACACCCCAGAAGACAGCCATGAACTTTTCGTGCTGTGTTTTCGAAAGAAATGGGACCCAGCATTTAGTGTCTTGGTTCCTGCCTGATTTGTTTGTATAAAACCGGTTCGACAGATTCCCCCACATAGCGATCTGAAATAGCAGCAGCCGGGTTTTCGCCTTACGCCGACACCCAGACACTTGGCCTACGCGTTCTCAAATGAAAAAAATACTCGAACGTTATAATGCGGCCAGATGTTCGAGGTTCGACCACGTCTCTGCAGATACCATCGGGACATGTCCGGTGACCGAGCGGGACTGAACAAGCATTGGTTCACAAGGCGTGGCCCGCGAGGTGGTCACCGCCACTTTTAACCAAGGGTACGGAAACCTGTACGAGTGTGGAACGTGGTCGCTCACTCTATATACAGAACGTCCAAACAAGATGTCTGCACATTAACCTTTTGTCGATCGTCGCGTGTTGTGTTTATGGAAGACATGGGCAGTATATTATTTTAAATTTGCTCCATCAACAGCTTGCACCTCTCACAATTTTTACCTGGTACAATAACAATTTGTGCCATCAGAACGTACGTCTTATGCTTTTAAAGTCAATGTCTTTAGTAAGAGCACTGAGCAGAATGTTCTTTTACCAGTGACGGAACATCAACTTCTATTTTTGTCGTCGTTAAACCAAGGGTTGATCCTAACACAACCTCAGATAACGCGTACCGAAATGTGACATTTGTACGTAAAGCAGCTGACGAGATAAGAATTACAATTACTTTTTTTTCAAATCCTTTCGAAATTAAACGGGTTTGTACTAACTAGTAACAAATTAACAAATCAATAAAATCTTCTCGGACAATCAGCCGCGTCAACTGATTACCGTAGTAAACAGACGTTTCGGGAGTTTGTTCCCGAAACGTCGGTTTACTCGCCGCGATAAACAAATATCTCGGTCCAGCCACTTCTTTGACTTAGCTTCTGTGTAGTGAAGGACGAGTGATTTCGCTGGGACCGACAAATTAACTTTCCTCGTGAGGCGCTGAGTTGTTATGGAAAGAAACGGGGTGGTCATAATGGCGTGTACTTGGCAAGGCAGTCACCTCCTGTTGTTATGTTGATGGCGGTTCTGTTTATGATCCGCGGATCATTACCTGAATGGGATGTCGGAAGGAGGCTGCTAATAAGATATAATAAGTCTGTGTACTTAACAGCGAACTGTCGGTGTTTTGTATCTCAGCGTCTGAAAAGTTACAGCTCGCAAGACAAGGTAACGAGACTTATGTGAAGAATTGATTACATTTGCTTTCTTCAAGCTCCTGGAACTGCCTGCTGTGCACTACGTAACCTGTATCCAGAACAGTGATTAATCGTAGTACAGATTCACGATGTTACGTTTGTCAGATATAAATTCGTAAAATTCTGTAATGCGTAAAAAGTATTTTTTTTATACGGAATTTGTTGGCATGTTTGTGATCATCGACCATAAAAGAGTTACATGCTTAGCTTAAGCGATTCTTTAGTCACATTTACGGTCTTAAAAAGCATTTCCCAAAGTTGTACATTTTTTCGAATATGTTTGTTTTCATATAAACTTCAAACTCTACTTTAAGCTCAACTTGATTTCCGAAAGAAAGAAAAAACTATTGTAATGAAAATACATGACTTGAAATATTGATCTAATTAAAATTTAGAGTATTGTTTCAAACATTTTCCTATAACCTTAATACTTTACTTACTGGGATACTAGGAACGTCCCGTTCTTCAGGTGCCTGAGAACTGCGTGTCCCAACTTTTCGATGGCTCTGATCTATAGACACTCGGTAGGACTCCTTAGACGAGGGATCGGCCCGTCGCAAGGCCTCTACATGTACACCACAACATCCATGGCTTGAGTGGGATTCGAACCCACGGTCCCAGCGACCAAGAGGCACTAGGCCCTCGCCTCAGCCCGCGCGGCCACTGGGACGGCTTTAACCTCAATGCTTGTCACTCGTGTGATGTGACGCCGTTCAAATCTTTGAGAATCGACTGTTCAGTCCATGTTTCGTAAGCTGTCATTCGGTCTCCTTATCGGACCTGCTTTAAATTATCACGTTCATGAAAACTTACGGACATTTTTGTTACAGATTATAAACATGGTTAATATTATGACGGGTCCCGCGATCAGTTTACTAAGGTTTGGACGTGATTTGGATTACTTCTTCAGTGTCAAATTGAACCAGTACGACTTTTATTACTACTGTCCGATTTGTTTATGTTTTAGTCTGTCCTGCGCAAGAGGGAGGGGAGGGGAAGGGAAGGGAAGAGTGGTGGGGGAAGAGGCGGTGAGCTCAGGTGTCATTAGCAGAAGATGACTTCAAAGAATAACAACTTTCAGGAAACGTGAACCGTTCATTGACAAATGTAACATATAATTTTGATAATTATGCAACCGGACTTACCGTCCACTGACTCTCTCTGTCCTTTGTTTGCGCGTAATTTTACCTCGTGGTTGACATTTAACTGATGTTTTGTAATCTTGTTAGTATCACGATGATAAAGTCTTCACACTAGATCACTCTTGAAAGCAGCTATCAGCAAACAACCGCTTGTTGTGAGTGCGGGCGCCACCATTTCTGCTCAGTAAAGTAAAGTTTGTCCCACTATACGCCAAATAGGCGTTTGGGGTGAGTGGAGGTATAGCTCCTCTCTTCCTTGACCTCGGCACTAGATGGGGGTGAGTGGTCAGCATCACGCCCCGGCCGGCTTTACCCCCGGGAAAGGACCCCGGTACCCATTGTAGAGGAGGCTGGGTGGGCCCCAGAGCCGGTCTGGACGCAGAGGCTAGAGGAAAAATCCTCTGCCCCCGTCGGGGATCGAACCCCGGTCGTCCAGCCCGTAGCTAGTCACTATACTGACTGAGCTATCCCGGCTCATATTTCTGCTCAGTGGTCACGACAAAATAATGGGACTGTAACATGTACTTCCACCGTTCGAATACGAGAGTCGAGACGGACGGCACTGATGATGCCAGGTGTTCGAAGTACGTCGAACTTGTTCCCTGCATAGTTAATATCGGCGGTAACATTTCCGATACTCGTCTGTTGTGACACCCCGATGTTTGTACATACATTAGCACTGACAGGTTATTACCGTCTGTAATATTAACTTCACAGCGGATTTCGATTAGGTTTAGGTTTCGCGTTGTGAAACAATGTCCTTGAACGATGATTCTTGCACTAATCATTTATAATAAATGTTACGTACGTCCTATATTCGCCTGTTTTGTCTTGAAGGAAAACGTCCGTGGTGATGTATACTTTCTGTTATTGAAAACCTGTAACTGTTCAAAGATGGCGTAGCGTATTTGTTTCACAGTAAAATGCAACATAAAGCCACAGCAATAGAGCCAGTATTACCGTGTAAAAATCTCTTGTACGTTGCAGTACCAGTGTTTGATTTTTTATCAGCTGTGCCGCGGAAAATGTATTCTGAACGAACACGTAAATGAGTGATGTCGAACTTCTGATGCCCTGTACACGTACTTTGGCTGTATTTTCTGTCAGAACTGGTTATTAGTATTCCTGTTTTCATATTATCAATAAAATGTTATAATGCGAATAACTGATAATTACGTAATGATTTGAAAACGAACACTGGCTTTAGGTCCCGGTAAAAGGAGGGAATTTTCCCTTCGTTGCCCCTTCCAACTCGGATCTGGGGTTCAACCAGTCTGTCCAAGGGCACGACGATCTCTTCCTCAGAGGAAGTGTCGAGTGACAGTTGCCGATACAAAATTGCATTGAGGTTATATTAACTGGTCCATACGTCTTCATTCGTGGTGCTCGCAGGGACACAATTGCCTTTTACGCAATACTACAGTCATAATGCTAATGCGCACTTAATAGACTACAGTAGAGAGTAAACATAACTTTTATGTGCACTGGGAAACCAAAAAGTTCGTGTGACTCGCTTTATTGCGGTGGTCTGGAACCGAACCCGCAATATCTCCGAGGTATGCCTGTATAAAACTGAAATGAGATTTGTACTGGGCCGTTTCAGGAAGGGTTCCGTTGCTGTGAGTGAAATGAAGCGATGAGTTTGGGAGAATGTTTGGATCCAAGAGGAAGGGACAAACAGGAGGCTGGAAAAAACTAATTTTGATCGGAAATTATTTTATATTAATGATCAAAATTGGGTGGATGAGATGGGAAGGGAGAGAAATGTACATGCAGTTTTAATCAGAAAACCTGAAAGGAAGAGACCATTTCGAATAATTTTTCGAAAATGCGAAGATTATATTAAAATGGATATGAAATAGGTTTTGAGTCTTAACTGGGTTCAGTTTACTGAGGGCAGTGACTGGTGGCGTGCTTTTGTGAGTATGGTAATGAACCGTGGGGTTCCATAAAAGAAGGGAAATTTGTTGACCAGATCGACTGTTCACTCACGAAGGACGCTGCTACAAGAGGACAGCGGCTGCTGTAGGATTCGGCCGACCGAACTTCCGGCCGCTCCTACCCTTTTCGTTTGACTCTTGCCAGCTTCTGTTTAAGGACAATTTCACACTGGAAAGAAGTTCTTTAAACCAGAACCTTTTTTGTTCGCGTACCCCCAGATGATAGCCGCGGTGGTCTAGCGGTTAGAACGCTGGCCTTGTAATCCTGGGGTCTCGGGTTCGAATTTATAACTTGTGTTGGGCAAGGCCGTGGTCTAGGCAACACGTAGTTTTCCTCCGTGGCATCCCAACAATTACTCCATTCACACACAGAAGAAGGCAATGGCAAACCACTTCTGGATCATCTGCCAAGAACGTATATGAACAGGTCCCAGTCCGAGAAGAGAAAAGGATGGAAGGATCCTGTTCATATGGACCTGTCGTCAGACAGAACACTAAATAATAATAAGATGAGGTGGTCTAGCGGTTCGAACGCTGGCCTTGTAATCCTGGGGTCTCGGGTTCGAATTTATAACTTGTGTTGGGCAAGGCCGTGGTCTAGGCAACACGTAGTTTTCCTCCGTGGCATCCCAACAATTACTCCATTCACACACAGAAGAAGGCAATGGCAAACCACTTCTGGATCATCTGCCAAGAACGTATATGAACAGGTCCCAGTCCGAGAAGAGAAAAGGATGGAAGGATCCTGTTCATATGGACCTGTCGTCAGACAGAACACTAAATAATAATAAGATGAGGTGGTCTAGCGGTTCGAACGCTGGCCTTGTAATCCTGGGGTCTCGGGTTCGAATTTATAACTTGTGTTGGGCAAGGCCGTGGTCTAGGCAACACGGAGTTTTCCTCCGTGGCATCCCAACAATTACTCCATTCACACACAGAAGAAGGCAATGGCAAACCACTTCTGGATCATCTGCCAAGAACGTATTATATGAACAGGTCCCAGTCCGAGAAGAGAAAAGGATGGAAGGATCCTGTTCATATGGACCTGTCCTCAGACAGAACACTAAATAATAATACCCCCAGGTATAATTTCTCTTCAACTTTGTACCCCATACATAAGCTCGGATATATTTTGCGTCTGCTGTACCAAACTGTTCCGTGGATTCGTTTCTCTGAGGGAAATCGAAGTCCATAGCTGAAAAATGTATAATTGTTGTCGGTCAAGACGTTTCTCTTCTTTAATGGAACTAGAAGGTTCATAACCGTGTTCACAAAATCCCGCGTTTGAACCCATTCCTGAGTGATCTCAGTCTTGTCTCCGTCACTATATTTGTGAAATCTCCATTTGCTTGTGTCCTCCAAGCCAGTGCCTCTCTGGTTTGGCTGTACACAGTTTTGCCTTGCAGTTTCCTAACTCGCGGGCCAACACGTAGCAGAATAACCAATGTTTTTGTGCTCGCTAGTACCAACACGTAACATCCCTGTACTCGACCTCCCAATTACGCAGGTATCGACTACTGAACCACACACCTCCTGATAATAGACTCGACCAAGTTTCCTGTCCTGTGAAATTTTATGGCCACCATAAAATAATGTGACGGTAGTGGGACTCATGACCGGTTTATTGTCCGAAATTTGTTTCCGTCATGAACTGACTGTGCCCCATTTTTCTTACCCCGAAAGCACGTAATCCTGAAATATATCAACCACAGCGGAAGAACATTTAGTTTCAGAAATACTTCACAGAGGGCAATAGAGGCCACCTGTCGAATTCCCAGTGAAGCTCACGTGAGTGTTTACAACGGTGCGCATCTCCGCCATGATAAATCACATTTGTTGAGGCAGCGAAAGGAAGTTGTTACTACTGGCTTATAAATCACGCGAGGAGAATTATGTTGTAACGTAATCAACTTTAAGAGCTGTGAACGAAAGTAAGGACAAGATAATTACACGGGGCCCTCGGATTGTACATCTCGTAAGCTTTTTTGTTCTGCAGATCGGCACAAACAGAAGACTGTGCAGGTGCGTTGTTGATGGTTTTACGTTTGATACCGTGGAACAGGTCCTCTGACTTCGCCTCTAGCGTCTAGTTACAGCGCCGTAGGCTTTGTACTCGCAATTAGCCGGATCAGGTTTCTTGCTTCCGGGATTGCGGGTCCGTCATTCTTGTGGAAATTGGATTATGGTCCACTGTTGGATTAAAAAGTCAGATTAAGCAGGGGCAAAGGGGAGGAAGGAAAGTGGGAAAGTACGGATAATGAAAGAAGGTTTCTTTTTGTTAAATATGGTTTTCAAAGAACGCTTAAGTCGAACAGTTGTTTTGAAAATGGTGCAGGAATAATTAGATCTAACGGAATGCATACATACCTGTAATACGTACATATTTTGATAAATGTATGGCACCAGTAATTGACTCATATTGCAGGATCAACACACACAGTCTCTCGGAGCATTTCCGGAATACATCTTATTTTCAATAGTGGTATGGGGCATGGTTTTAGACGGCGGGGTTGACACTCCGCTCAGTAAAGGCTTTTTCCAAAGTTAACTCGGACTTTACAAGTGCTCAGCTGGAATAGTAGCCGTCAACAGATTTTATACTTCAAGGCCACGTAAGGATTTTACCCCCTCTTTGCTGTGCTCCTAGCTCTGAGGTGTCTTCACTCGCCAGGGCTCGCTGTTCGAGTTGCAACGTTGCATGATTTTGCTGTGACCTTGAATCATTCGATTTGGTGACGTCTACAATACTGCAATGCTCATATTGGATGCAATGACGGTCGCTGACGACTCCCCCCCCCCCCCCCACACTCGACGTCTGTTATCCGGCGTGTAAATGAGGAGAGAAGAGCCCTCGAGAAGGAACATTATCGTGTTTACAACAGACCGCCACTGGTCACTCTCCCTGAGATCTATTTCTAAAAAGCCTCACATTTACGTCGTCCTCCGAGGTGTCTCCCCCTTTATTCGTCCCACACGTCTCATCCTCATTGATTTGATCATAAAAAGTTATTGCTGATGCTTCTGATTGAACTATTCTTAACCTCACTTCTCTGCATTTTTTCCTCAAACGCCCACAATCTGTCTTCTAATACGAGAGACATCGTTTCACACCGTTGGAAGAGAAGAGAACTTTTTGCCGTACGTTCAATGTAACTACGCCGAGTGAATTGGCGTTGGCAAATAACTCGCACGTGTGGGTGACGTCACGATTCTAGGGCATCAGTATCGCTTCTACTGGTAATTGAAAACTGGACGCGACTGCACGACTCGAACTGCTATCCCGACACAAATGTTTTCAACACTCGGCTTAGAGCTTCCGTCTCCGAAGTAGTTTGCCTTAGTTAAACCGAAGTGTTACTGCCCGGAAGCGGCCAGCATTATTTCTAAGCCACAATCAGATCTTATCTCAAAAAATTACAAAATGCTTTCCTATAGAATTATCTGTTTCTCTCTCCTACTCTCCCCACGAACAATCAGCTGTAAAGCTGTCCCACTATACGCCATGTAGGCGCTTGGGGGGAGAGGAGTATAGCTCCTACTCATTCTTGACCTCGGCACCAGATGGGGTGAGTGGCCAACATTATGCCCTGGCCGGCTTTACCCCCGGGAAAGGATCCCGGTACCGATTGGATAGGAGGTTGGGTGGAACCCCAGAGCCGGTCTGGACGCAGACCGGATCTTGACTAAAGTCGATCTGTGTCCATCGATATTCCGTTCCTTGGCCACCTAATTCATTAGGCGAATATTATACAACACCACGGCGGTTAGTAACAAAAAGTAAGGTTGTAATCCTAAGCAATTGCATTATTTAATTTCATTTTGAAGACGAAGAACTCGCACTTTCGGTTCTATAAACGAATTTGCAGATGGCTGTATAAAATTTGCAGTGTTGTCATGAAAAGGAAGGTTGTGTAATATCGATAATGGCCCAGCAATCAATGACAATACGCAAAACGTTAGTTATTTATAATCACTTTTAAATGTAAATGTCGTGGATACAGCCAATAAGAATTAGATTTCAGTACTGAATCGAGTGCGTTACAGCCGTCTTGCAGCAGCCTTTAAGATTAACGGTCCGTTATTTCCAACGGAGCCAGAAATCGGATATTCCGTTATTAGTTCCACACACGCGCTCGGCTGTAATGCTCTTTTATTCCGTAAGATGGCAGTGTGAGTCGTCGATACACGCGGACGGTTGTCAGACATAACCTCCTTGTGCGTTGGATTTTGCACGTAAAATGCGGTAAGTAAGGTTGCCTTCTGTCTTTAAACATTCCTTTTGTTCTACGGCGTCCTAGACAAATACATCAAACATGTGCTTAGGGTTACCTCATGTCCCATTTTACCGTTCGTAGTTTGGCCCCGGTCTTCTGTTTTAGTAAAAGGCTCGCTCTCGTGTGTCTGAACTACAAACAGTGCGAAGAAAGTGATGAATTGTGTTATTGAATTGGAAAGTGCAAATGACTATCTGGTATCAGGAGAATTTTATATTTAATCCAATTTTTCATTTGTATTAATTACATAGAATGGAACCGTGATCATTGACTGACATGAAATCAAGTCATGTACTACAATGTGCCCCATCTTCCATCTCGTATAAGAAAGGGTGTGTTCCGGTTTGTAGGACCAAAAATATTGTAACCTAACACAGTTTTATTGTTTGGGTTATAACGAAGAGTTAGAGCCGGACTTTGACTTTATGAGGCCCAAAGTTATGTCAAGTTTAAGCGTTTCAAAAATTCGAAAGTCGAAATATATATTTTCCACTGTTACTGGAGGAAAAAGTAACAAGTAAACACGAAACTGGTGCGAATGAATGCATTATATTTAGCATTGGCATACAAAAGTGACGAAAGCCAGGACGGACACTGTTTGGACAAAAGATTAATTTAAGCAATAAAATGTTTTTGAGGCCCAAAGCCATAACTTAGCGTTTGCTTGAATTTGGCAGTCCGAAGAACTCTAATAAATTCATCTTTGTGTTACGTTGCATTTACCAACAGGCTCACCGAAGTCGGTATTATGTGGTTGTTCGAACTGCCACAAAGAGCGCGTAGTGGTGCCATCTGTTGAATATCAAAAACGACAAAAGGAAATTGCTTCGTAGTTTGTAATGTTTTTAACGACGCTTTTTAGTAGCTCAAAGTACATAACATCGAATGAGAGGATGATAGTGAATTGGAAAGGATGTGGAAGGAAGCGGTCGTGGCCTAATTTGAGGTACTATCCCGGAATTTGCCTGGAAGAACTGAGGAAAACCAATCAGGATTAACAGTCTTTGGGCCGAGATATGAACCCGGGACATTGCTTGGGAAGCTATGTTTGTGGATAAGTGGTGTACGAACGTGTTAAATTTGAAAATACGTAATTTCTTACTTGGGTGATCATAGAAAGAGTATGAGGCAAGGCACGTAGCACAAATGAGGGAAATGTGAACTGCATACAAAATTTTAGCCTCGAAACTTGAAGACAACGGACCTCGTAGACCACCTGGGCGAAGGTGGATATTAGAAACTGATTTCAAAGAAGTAGGTTCTGTGGACGTGAACTGAATACACGTTTCACCGTTTGCTATTTGCTCATTAGTAATAAATCATCTTGTACTGACAGTGTCGTTATATAAACAATAAATAAGTTAACTACAGTTGCTTGGCTACAGACTGGACGACTTGGGTTCGGTTCCAGGCAGAGCAGGAAATGTTCTCGTCCACTCACAAGGTCAGGAGTGGCCCTCCAGTGCCACCCCCCCCCCCCCACCAATACCAATGAATGGCGTTGTTCTTAATTGAGCAGAGTGGACTAGTTTACTCCTCACACCAATGAATTTATATTCTTCCGCGTTAATTCGTGCCCTAGTTCGCCAGAGTAAATGTGTGACTACCAGGGCTCATTATCAGGCACACAATTTCCCCAATCAAGTCATTCTCCTTAAACTCATCTGCCATTTTCAGACTTTTAAGGGTTGCCTAACCCAAGTACGGACACTCAGTCTTAATATGGGAGCTGCAGTGTTTATCGAAGACCGAAGTCACTTTCAACTCTAGCAGGGAAAGTCTGAGTGTGTTTTATGAAGTCGTGTCATTCTTGTGTATGTTCCGGATGTTAATGTGTTCCATCAACATATGAACTTTTTAATAATGAGAACATGACGTCAGGTGCAGTGTAAACAACGTGTCTATGTTGGTAGCACTGAAATAGCTGCCGTGGCTTTTGAAAGTAGTTACAACACTTGCCGTTAGATGGTACGATATGCGACGTCACGTGTCAAGGCTTTAAGAATCTAGACTTCTCTTTTCGAGGTCCAAATATTATCTTCAACACTTCGTTCTCTAACATCCACAACCTTTGTTGTTCTCTCTGGGTGACTGAAGGCCACGCCATAGCTCAGGCTGTTTTTTTCTCAGCTAGCAGACTTGGAATAGTAATTGTGATAAAGTTTCAGAGATTTTTATTTATGGCATCTAATTTCTATTTTTCCGACTGCTAAATCAACATTACCGGCGATCAGCCCTTGTATAAAACTAGCTTTTTTTTTCCTTTGCAGGCAAAGCTTTCGACATTACTTACGTTCGCTTGTGGTTCTACTCCCCGAGGCCTGAAAGTTTCGCGATTTTCAAGCGAACCAGCGAGGACGGCCCGTGGCTACCGTATCAGTTCTACAGGTGAGTGTCTGCCCCTTAAACTGTCTCAGAACTTACACTGAGTAAATTTATCGTGTCACGAAAACACGACAGACGTTTCGCACGTGCCTACTGCGATGAACTGTTCATAGAGGAAGTGAACACCTCTGAAACGTCGGTTAGTTTTTATCAGAGAACACAGTCACGTGGTGTTCAGGTTTCCTGATTGATAGTGTCTCGTCTTGTCTGTCGTCATCATTAGGGACTGGTCTCACTGCCTTCAACTTTGTAGTCTTTGGTCATAGCCCAGACGTGTAGTTACTGAAGGTTTCCCTTACCTGAGGTCCAGGTTCATTCCCAGGGCAGATCATGCCGATAAAGTAGCACTAGGGTAGGTTTTAATACCTTTCATAACAACGAACCAGTTTTAACTCCTTGGGGCCATTTTCAGTGGCTCTGCATTTCGTTCAAACTTACGTAATAAAACGTGTAGTCGTGAAATTGTAAAATGTTACGACCGAGTCTGATAAGACCCCAAAATGCATATTAAAACTTTGGCTAAAATACATTTCAATTGTTTTCCCTTGTGCCTTGGACCACTGTTCCACTACACATATGACATTCTTTGTTTTCTCACGTGTTCGATTGGCAGTGGTTGGTGGTCTTTTGGGGCAGGTTGTTTCTCGTAGAACTCTGGTTTCACCTTTGATCTAACTCGTATCACGACGTTCGGTGTCTGCATTTGCGCGAACGCGTACAGACTGAAGGCGTTGCTTGTTCCCAGTGCCACCTGCAGGGACACGTACGGTCTCCCTGACAGCAGCTACACGAGGAAGGGACCCGAGGAGACCCGGGCCCTCTGCACCGCTGAGTACTCCGACATCTCGCCTCTCACAGGCGGTAACGTCGCCTTCTCCACCCTCGAGGGCCGGCCGTCTGCTTACAACTTCGACACGAGCCCCGAATTGCAGGTCAGTCCGGCTTTCAATCCGAATTCACGCAGAGATATCAAAACTTTCGAAGTTGGAAGTAAGATTCTTGGACCAGAGGGTTCAGAATCTTGGTATTTATTTATTTATAGTTGATTTAACGACTCTGTGTCTAGACTTGGCATTTTCTTCGAGGTACTGAGGAAAACCACGAAGAAATATCGGTCTGTATAGCCGAGATTCAAACCCGGGACCTCCAAAATACGAAGCAGGAGTACAACGTTCTTCAGGATCATAGCAAATCCAACGGATGTTTTTAAGTGTTTTATGTTCGTGGGTTCTGGACTTTAGATATGAACCAGTTATAATTTCTGAGACCATATTTTGTTTGTTTTTAAATTAGCAAATCTAAATTCGCCGCTTACGACGGGTTTGAATTCTATCCTAGCGTTGAAGTCTTTCGTCCCCCGTTCTTTAGTTTCGATTAGTAACGCGAGTAGTGTTTAGGGCTTCTGTGCTCATGAATAAGTCTTTAAATTTTAAATATCTGCCTCGCCAAAGTTCGCTTGTTCTCAACTTCCGCCGATAACTGTCCGACGTAGAAATAATTTCTCGCGCAGAATTGTTAACGGGTACCAGAGTTGTTCTGCTTTGTACTTCGCCCTTCGTTGGAAATCCCGGTGTTACGGGGCCGCACCCCCCAAAAAATATGCCCGACGAAACGAAGTCTGTACTCTTTTCTTTCGCAGATTTGATTGAATTTGAGAATGGAGAGAAGTTATTTAAGGAAAATACGAGTCTTTTTTATATTACTTTCTTTTTATTGGCTTGATTTGGTGAACTGGAACGCGTGTCCGCCCAACCCTGACCAGTGAGCCTCGCCAAAGTGAGGTTTGTTTTGCAGGAGTGGGTGACGGCCACGGACATCCGCATCACGCTGGACAGACTCAACACGTTCGGAGACGAAGTGTTCGGAGACCAGCAGGTGCTGCGCTCGTACTTCTACGCGATTTCAGACTTCGCCGTGGGAGCCAGGTGAGAAAGATCGCGAACTTCTTTTTACGTCAAACGCACCGAGACTAAGTGTGACCAGAGACACGAAAGTGCTGCTAGGGCGAAATCATATTTCCTGGGAAAGTTTTAGTTTTGTGAGATGTGAGGTTTCCACGTAGGTTGTAATCGTCTGGTTTGTGACGTCATGTAGATGATTACCGTTAGAGTTTATACAAAAACCGACTTTTGAAAAAACCTGATTTCGAATTCCAGTATTTCCAAAAAAACAGTTTTCGGAATTTTACAAAAAAAATTAAAACAATAAAAACTATTTGTACTTATTTTAAAAATTTTCAGTCTACTTAATATTTCTGGAACTACGAAAAATATAACAAAATAAAACATACTCCATACAAAACCAAATAAAAAACTAAAATAACTAAAATCCGTACAAAATATAAATTATAAATTTTTATTTTATTTAGTATTTTTATTCAGGAAATATGGTTTCTTTCTTGAATTCGTACTTCTAAAGCGTTTAATAATTTGGAAGTAATTTCAGTCTTTACATTTTTTAGTTCATTTAACAGAAATTTTTACATATTAATTCTAGTATGTAAAACCGGTTTTTTAAATTTTAAAAGCCGGTCTTCGAATTTTACAAATTTATCCAAAAAAAACCCGGTTTTTAAAAACCCGACAAACCCTAGTTACCATCGTTTCTGAAGGCGTTCCCACACATTTGAGTCCTTTCATGTGAAGGGACTGAGAGGCAGACGGACGAAAGGACCAACGACGTCTCCTTCGAGGACAAATGTTTCACTCCCGTTGCTTAGTGCAGTAACAGAATTTGCAGACACCACTCGTAGTGACCTTGGGCGACAGCTGTCAGTGTTCCTTCTGTGCTTCTGTGCAGATGCAAGTGCAACGGACACGCGTCGGAGTGCGTCGCGAGCACCGCCGTGGATGGCAGCGCGCGGCGCGTGTGTCGCTGCGAGCACAACACGGCGGGCCCCGACTGCAACGAGTGTCTGCCGTTCTACAACGACGCCCCCTGGGGACGCGCCTCTGCCCTGGACGCCCACGAGTGCCGGGGTAAGTGACGCGACTTGTCTTTTGAGCGAGGACGTCAAGAAATGTGTGATTCGAGGAAGTCTCTGTCTTAAAATAGTGAATTGTCTGCTGATGTCAGTCGATCTGGTTGAAATTCGGTCTCTTAATGCGGGAGTCGGATAATCGAGGGTCGGTTAACGGAGGTTTCACTGTACCCACAACAATTTGTAGTTTGCGTGATTATGGGCCTGTTCCATCTTTCTAGGAACTAGACAACCCGAATGATTTCCGCAAAGGACTGCAATTCGAGCCCCCCCCGCCCCCCCGCGCTTACTGCTCTGGAGATTTTGCCCCAGGCTTCGTCTCCCGTCCGTTAAACGTCGATCGGTTCGCCGTCGTTGGGCTGCAGCCAACTCGTGGTTAGAACGCTGGCCTTGTAATCCTGGGGTCTCGGGTTCGAATTTATAACTTGTGTTGGGCAAGGCCGTGGTCTAGGCAACACGGAGTTTTCCTCCGTGGCATCCCAACAATTACTCCATTCACACACAGAAGAAGGCAATGGCAAACCACTTCTGGATCATCTGCCAAGAACGTATACGAACAGGTCCCAGTCCGAGAAGAGAAAAGGATGGAAGGATCCTGTTCATATGTCGCGTAATAAATGTCGCGTAGTGATTAGAAAGATTTGTCCTTCATTTGTCGTATTTAATTATAATGGCGGTGGATATTTGTTTGCGTTTCGGTTTCGCTGATAAATGAATCTACAAAGACGCCAGTGTCTCCGCGAGTGACGGATTGCTGCACTGATTTAGATGAGACAGATTTGTGGCTCGGATAGTCAATCTGCTTTCTGACCGGAATAGTGGCTTTTTTATCCTCATGCATTCCTAAAACTCACGAAACTGATGTTTAATTCATAAAGAACGTTTTCACTGTTAGTGGAACTTTCTTTGTCGTATTTTATACCTCGGTTCGACCCCAGTCCACGGACATAAATATAAGATTGACTGACGATAGAAAATTCTAGAACCTTCGTCATTTGCACACCGAACCAAGTACTTGAGCTATTAGACCAAGTCTGTAGGGACCGTAACATGAGACAAGAACGAAATAAGAAATGCTTGCGAAATTTTTTACTGGGAAACACGTGGATGAAAGAATAATAGTGATCATTTGTTGGGGTATTCGACTTCTGTGTTCTGTAGCGTAGGTGGAAGGAATGGTTTATTGTTTTATTTCTACGTTTGTCTGGAGGGACTAAGGAAAATCATGAAATGCCTGAGTTAGTTTGGCTGATCTCAGGGGCATGGATCCTATCCCAGGACCTTCCAGATATGAAGTGCGGGTGCTGACTTGAATAACATTTGATAGAATTTTACTTAAACGTCGTTTAAATGTTAAACTGTTAAAATTGGTTTTAATTGGGGTTTGCGAGGTGGATTTTGTGGCGAAGGGCTCAAGAATCCGTAGCAAAGAACAGCTTAATTATGTTATGATGCAAGGATCTTTAAATGAACGCGTAATCTTGAGGTGTTAATTCGAAAAATATCTAACGGGTTTCGATAAAGTGTGGTATTTGTAGCTAATTTTGGTTCGCAGGTACAAAAAGTGTCCCGTAATGAATCTAAAATGCGTTTAATACGCGGTTCTTAAAAGAATGAAATTGGTTGGCATAAAGATGTAAAGTTTTTGTATTTGAAATACTTTTCGAGTGGATTTTCAACGGAATTAAAGTAAATGCAGCTTCTGACCTACGTAATTTGAGGTATTTTTGTGTGATTCGACTTGAGTCACTGGGTTTCTGGCCGACTTTAAGGTCGCGGAGACGTTTAAAATGTGAAGGAAGCAATTTGGAAAGTGATGATGGCTGTCGTGTGACTCACCCTCGTGAAAACCCCAAATCGTACTTAATTTGGGAAATATAGGAGTAAAACCTTTCCAATCTCTTTGAATAAAAATTTCCTTGGATATTTTCCATCGTTTAGTCCAGTGGCATTGAACCTTTTTTGTTCGCGTACCCCCAGATATAATTTCTTTTCGACTCTGTACCCCCAAATTTGAGGGTGTATAATTCAAGTTATACATAGTATATAATCTACACCTAAAATAAATTAAATAAATTACATTATTTGATTATTCAGTGTTTATTATAAAATAATATATATTTTTTTAAATTTCACGTACCCCCTAAGATGTCCTCGCGTACCCCCGGGGGTACGCTTGCCCCAGGTTGAATACCACTGATCTAAGAAATAAAATAGAAAAACGACGTTTCGGAGACGGGTATCTATTGGGCCTGAGTAGGTACCTGAAGACGTAGATAGAGCCCCATCTCCGAAACGTCGTTTTTTCTGTTTTATATCTTAGACGATGGAAAGTATCCAAGGAAATTTTTTATTCAAATGACTCGCCGTCGTCACGAACTTTTAGACTTTCGTAGTCGGTGAGAGACGAGTTTGGGAAATCGGGCATTCGTGGTGACGTGATGATGGCTGGGTGCGCCCAGAAGTTGACCATATAGGGAGCTACCCGAGACCAGTTGGGCCTGGCGCCTCTCTGCCGGCCGTGTGGACGGGGATATAGCTGCAGTCTGACTTTCGTCTATTGATGCAACAAACCATCAGTAGGATGAAGCAGGGTGCTTGGTACAGCACACGCCACGAGTTAAGACACAGAAAGAATATACTCCGCCTTTCCATCCGCGTATTTCTTGATCTCATCTCCGACCGTAGGAAGTAAACACGTGGGGGTTTGCGTTGCAAATCGCCGTGTATATCGAAAAGGTGAAATGTGTGACGTTCCCGTGGAATTTCTGAGCCATGCGCCGTTGGAGTCCCCGGAGTCAAAATGGCGGAGTGAGTCAACGAAAATGCCCGCGAAAATGTTTACCTTCTACGGATGGGATATTGAAATAAGAGAGCGGATATGCGAAAACGCCGATATCGGATGCTGATTAAACGACAGTAATCTGTAAATTAGAAATAAAGAGATGTAGGCCCCATGTTAACATATCCGTAACGTGTTTCTCGGGAGTTTTATTTTTAATTAACAAGTTACTTTCGTTTGAAACAATCTTTGTTCTTTGCGCGTAAACAACTTTCCATTTTACAAGTCCATTAAACATGGTTTTCCCAAACTAAAACTTGTTACAATCATATTGAACGCGCTGATCTGTCGGTGTGAGACTTCGGGGGCAACAGAGCAGGGCTGTTCTGTTTAGCGAAATACCAGTCGAAAGCCCCTGCAACTGTTTGGCTTGAAACTTGAACTGGGTGGAGGTTCCCACGCCAGTTAAGGGATCTGGAAGACACGGCATTACTCGAGTGGACACGGTCGACAGCGGGTGTTGAGCCTGTGTGCAAAACTTTGGTGCCAGTTATGGAAAGTGGCGTATAAGATTGGCCTTAATTTCAAAAGTAAAATTATTCGGAGTTCTTTACTTCGTTGTTCCTGTGTTTATTGAAATACATAAAATTTACGACGTCAACCCTGAGGCGATCCTTGTTCCCCACTGACTCCAGTTCGGAAAATAACTATCTCTTGCCGAAGGAACAAAGGAGGAGTATAAAGAAGAGTTATATAAAAAGTGGCGCCCAACGAGGATCGGCGTCGAGATTAGGCAGAAGAGCACCGGTACGACACTGCAAGTGTCAGGGGAGCATCAAACCAGCCCCCGCGTTTCCAGAAAAACTGCCGACTTCGAAGTGGGCAACCGGGTTCAGGGATTGCAGCACCCGCGAGGAGACGTCGCCCGGGGAATCAGCCGCGGACCCTGGCAAGTCAGTTTAAGGAGATTTTGCATGTGAAATAAGGAAATAGAAGTGAAAGGAAATCGTGAAATCCTTAGTCAAGTGTAAAGAGTGCTCAGTGAAGTCAACCCCACCAGCAGCAACATCAGCTTCGGCACACCAGGTTAGCACAGAGTTTAGTTAATTAAAATGTATAACCAGAACCCGCTCAGTGGACGTAGCTCCCTCAACACAGAGCCTGAGATTGAGATTGACATAACAGCCCCTAGCTTACGTGGTCAACCATCTCCAGTAGATGGCACGGAGCCACAGACCGGAAAGGAAGTCCCGGAAGGTGGCAGACACGGGGAAGTTATCGCGATCAGACGGGGAGAGGGTACAGCAGATGAGGGACAAGCCATAAATGCAAAGGAGGAGGGCAGTGAGAGTATGAATGATAGTTATAGCGAGTATGGAAAATGTAATTAAAAATTTAAATTCAATTGGTCATTTGCCATTCCACAAGACACACTTTCGAGAAAACTGAAAGATGTGAGAGCTTATTCATGAAGTTGTAGTTCACGAACAGCTTTCACGTCCAAAGTTGTGGGGTAATTATTTGTGTAGTCTTTTCAAGTACCCGTAATACTGATGTAACACTTACCGTTGTTGTCGCTGCTGGGGTGCTCTGGGCTTTGGTGCGTTCTTTAAACTTAAATCGAAACTAACGATTTATAACGTTGAGTCCAGGACTCATGTCGTTTCGCTTGTACCGACGTGATTATTGTGAGAAACTTTGTCAAATTCATGTTCTCACGGCAGCGCCTTGTAGTCTGTTAGATGTTTTCCGACGTTTCAGAGGTCATACTGCCTCCATCATCAGGGCGATGTTTTTCAGTTTTCTGCAAATTTCCGTGATTGTATTTGGCGCAGTTGTCTCCGTCTTTCTGTCATGCTGTTAGATAACAAATGCCCTCGTAATGGGGCAGAACGCGTAAGGAAGCGTCACGTATCTTCTCAGAGGCTGCGACCAGTCGCGTAGTTGCATTGCCGTTGTCATCTGTTTCTCTTTCAAAATGAGTCCATCGGTTACCCAGAGCAGACCGGTTGTTATTATTCGGAACTTATCAGCAACCACTTTACTGCCATTTAGAGGTCAGCCCTGCGTTTGTCTCCACCCACAAGCCACATCTTGAGGGTTACATGACCGAGAGCGATAAAGAACTCGACAACAGAAAGTCGTGTCTGCCCGAAAGTTAATAAAAAGTACGAAACCGGTTCATATCTGAAGATGGAGGATGTCACAACTTTGAAAATAAACCGCGGTTTTACGTGGAGTCCACACTGAAATT
The DNA here is from genome assembly GCF_977971745.1 of Zootermopsis nevadensis. Taxonomy (NCBI): domain Eukaryota; kingdom Metazoa; phylum Arthropoda; class Insecta; order Blattodea; family Termopsidae; genus Zootermopsis; species Zootermopsis nevadensis. Next base: position 225,596 of record NW_028259135.1, read on the forward strand.
ATTATTTTTTCTTAAAATTGATATTAGTATAAAAATATCTCTCGCTTCTGGCCACGAGGATTGGTCAATAAATAACGTGTTTTTGCCTATGTTTTAAGGAGCACAGACGTCGGTCGCTGACAGATTTTCTCTAATTTTAGTCGCCCTTCTAAAATTCGTGAATGGCTGTCGTCTGTGTTGTAGCTTCATGTAGTGTGGTAAGCGTTTACCATCGTTTCAGAGGCGTTGCAACCCAGTAGACATCCATCTTCGTAAGAACCTCGTGTCCAGAAATAAGTACTTGGTACCAACTTGTAATCTCCTATGGGCCGGAATTAATGAAGTGTTTTATTTTCTGCAGATTTAAGAACTGCGATGGTAGCTTCATTTTGTGCTCGTGTATTTCGTCTTGTTTCGAAAATGTGAGAAAATCCAAGTATTTAGGGACGAAACTGAGAAATCATTATCACATTAATGACGAAACCAAGGGAAGATTAAATTCAGGGAATGTTTGCTATCGTCCAAACAAAATCTTTTGTCCTCTCGTCTTGTAAGGTTAAAATGTAAAAAAATGTCATTTTGCCAGTTGTGCTGTACGGGTTCGAAACCTGGTCTCTCACTTTGAGGGAGGATCATAGATCGAGGGTCTTTCATAACTGAGTGTTGAGGGGGATATTTGGACCTAAAAGGGGGGAAGACGGATCATAGGGAGAATTGCAGTTTGATGAGCTCCACGGCCTGTACTCCTCACCTGATATTCTTAGGGTGATTAAATCGGGGAGGATGAGGTGGGCAGGACATGTGGCACGTATGGAGGTTGGGAGGGGCGAGGAGGACACCTAGGCGCAGGTGAGAGGTTAACGTTAAGAAGGGCCTTACGGACATCGGAATCGGTGGAGCGCATTGGATGCAGATGGCTCAGGATAGAGCCTGGTTGCGGGATTTTGTGAACACGGTGATGAACCTTCGGGTTCCATAAAGGAAGTGGCTATTCTTTGAGAAGCCGAGTATGTTACCGGCGATGTATAGAGTGCCTAAGTCAGTAGACAAAGTTTGAAATGACTCGTAATTTTAATATTTTTTGGTTGTGTAAATTGAAATTAATCAAGGTCGATTGGGTGAGCTCTCAAGATGGAGGCTGTGCAAGATAGTCGCGAAAACACGAAGCTACTGAATCTGAACATAACAAAAGTTTTTGCAAATATAGAAGATAAAATAAAACTGTATAAGTCGTCATTTTTTAGTTCATTTAACAGAAATTTTTACATATTAATTCTAGTAAGTAAAACCGATTTTTTAAATTTTAAAAGCCGGTCTTCGAATTTTACAAATTTATCAAAAAAATCCGGTTTTTAAAAACCGACAAACCCTAATAACCATAATCGGGGTTTCGGTGCTGTGTAGACTTCAGTGGCGTCAGCCACGCCTGGTTGGCGTCCACCGACGAGTTTACACGGCGCCAAAATCCTTCTCTTCCTTCATGACGGCACATCGGGTGCATATTTTCCAAACCTTTGGCGAATGGTCATCTCCTCACTCCGGCCGCATAAAGTGTCCCTGATACACCACCTGCTTCGTAGGAGATTGGCCTAGACACAGATTTACGTATACATCAGCCAACCACAGAGACCCTAACTAAAGGGTGAAAGTTCTGAAGTGTCTTGAGGTAACGTCGTAGCGGTGGAGCGAGTTCCGTTGTGCGAAGAACCACGAGGCAGCCGTGAGCTAACATTCGTCTGCATTTGTAATGAGTCTTGAGGTAATCCTTAGGTTTACGCGTCTTTCCGAGTATTTGAAGGACGTGAACGTACGGAGAAAACAACTTTTTGTGCCACAGATGTCACTGACTTCGTGCTCTTAGAGCACGACTATCCATCTGGATGTGCCCCACGATAGATTTTACTCGGCGTGTGTCCTCGTGAGTTCTGGCATTTAACTTCGAACGAGGAACTTAAAGTGAATCCAGATGTGATATATTCAGCAACAGATATTTTTATTGAGTTTGTTTTACAGTTCTTGTGCGTGTCTCTGGTGCAGACATACAATCAAAAATAATGGAATAACTAAAATATACCGAACATTATGGATCAATTGTCCAGAAATGTAATAGTGTACAAATATATCATAAAGATTTTAGCAAGAAATGTTTATATTGCACCAAAACGTGCACTAACTGACGTACAGTTTACAGACCTGATGATGACTGGGTGTTAGTCGAAAGGCATTTTTCAAAGGTGTGGTAAATTGAAGGTTCTTTAACACGCACAAAAACAATTTCTCACCACAGTTTACGCCATGATTGTGTGTCGTAATTCTGACTATCGATAATGTCAACATGGCGAACATGCGAACTTCTTAGGTGAACAACCACTAGCCCCACTTAATGAACGTCCTGAGAATGTGCTCTCTTTCTAATTAAAAAAGTGATCAGATATTTCAACAATATAATACAACGTGGCTGCCGCGGGAAATACAAGTCTGTCGGCTAATTTATCTCTCCGTTTGATGGCGATAACTAACGAACCATTGTTTCTGTGCGTGTAATGTTTTGTAAGGAGATACGCGGTGAATTATGTGTAAAATGTATTATAGAGTAGGACTTACGAACATGGCGGCTGTGCGAAATTTTAAACAAGTGTAAGGCAATCTTGATAATGTGTAGTTTGAAACTTTTTAAGAAAATTATGTTCCTTTCAAAGTTTTTTTTTAAAAAAAATTAAATATTAAAATGCAATTCTTATTCGTGTTTCATAACTTGCTGCATTTCTGCAGATGACAGAAGGGTTGGCGCACCACCAGGAGGGATTTTGGGAAACTTTGTCCACGTCACATTTAAAATACTTTACGATTGATGCTAATCCGTTAAAAAATTCTTCGCATCAAAAACTTCAGACGAAATTAACAAAACTCGCCGAAACATTAAATGTACGGAAGCAAATCTGTTTGTGTAATATTTTTCATTATTATCTTATTATTATTTATTATCAGTGTTTGCCTGTTTCTGGCTTCTTGCTGTTGGCAAACACTCATATAAATAAATTGAATTGAATTGAAAATTAAAGGCGAGTTTGTTATGAGTAGTCAAAATAACCGCGTACTAGTCGGACATCTTGTAAATGATTAAGTAATCGCATTCCATTAGGGAAACAACAATATTTAAAGACATCGACACTTCCTTGGTACAAACGATGAACGCTCAAATTTCCAGGGCTGCCAATATCACTATTTAGGTAAACTGTGATTGTCACCTGATAATTACAGACGAAGTTTTGATGATGTGTATCGTTGGGACAAGTGGTTATTTACACATTCTTGGAATTTTTTGGGATTCTGGTTCGACTCGAAGACTTTGACAACCCTCGCCTCTCCCCCAGACCACCAATCCGTAACTTTCTCGGTCAAGAGACCAGACGGTGTCGGCGAAGTTACCTCCAGTCTAACTTACGAGAGTACTTAAGGGTGGAAGCCCGACCACCCACATTCACGTTCATTATCCAAGAAGTGACGGCTTTGTTCCCTTTATGGAGAGCTGGACACTATCCGGTGCGACAGGCCACGGCTCGTCCAGTGGACGTAGCAAGTTGTCAGATATGTAAATTTTATAAATAAACGTAAATACAATGATTAAAGACTCCAAAAATATACCAAACATTTCTAAGGTACAAAGATAATTTTGAAAAAAATAATAACATAAATATTAGCGTTGCAACATTTGGCCTCCTGGTGGCGTATTAATTGATTCTTCTTAAGCCGAAATATTCTTCTCAGAACCATGTTCTCAAACACCCTCAGTCTGCGTTACTCCTTTAATGTAATGAACTATCGGATTTCAGAAAAAGCGTGGATTATATTTGTCTAGAAGTCTCGAAGGACTCTTACCTTTGGAGTCAGTTACTTGTGTGTAGTGCGGAAGGCTCCTATAGGACGGATATGTGACTTTCTCGTCTCGTGATTTCACTTAGGCCAGTCTTGTTTGCAGCTTAACAAAACGATAGTCTGTGGTTTCTGTGCCTGTTATTGGCTCCCGTAACTCGTACCTTATGTTCCCAATTACGTGAATATGTGTGAGCTGCTTCTCGTGTTATTACGTGATAATTAAGAGGGTCGATCTTTGAAGCAGACAATTTGAGAGCAATGCCCCGCGACACGGAAGTCGCAGATCTCGTCTTAGGACAATCTCTTGGTGGAACGTAGACAAAGAGAAATCGATAATTGTCCTCTGGCTGTGTTTATACCTTACAGGTGGTTACCGACGTTTCGAAGGTTGATATTTAATTAACGAAATGTAAACTAATTGAGAAGTCATGAACTGGACTGAACTTACCGAGTGTGAAATTGTTATTTTGGAGTTTTTATAAAAATTGTTTCAGAGTTACGTCTGCTGTTGTATGAATTCTAATACAAAAGTAAATTTAACAGATTTGTCAACTGATAAAACTCCTACTTCAGCTCGTGGCTTACACCATTGTAATTTTCTTAGTCCGCGCCTAAATCTTGATTATAACGTGGATCTGTCACTTCCGAGTTAACGCGTTCTGATGTAACTGGTGAGGGGGTGCGCCGATAAACACGTTATGACGCTCCAGCGTCAGATGCACTTAAACTTGGACTGAACTTATTCAGTCCAAGGTACGTACAATTTCGAACCTTTGTGCTTTCGGAATCCGTAAGCAGAGTGGAGTTCTTAGTCGTTTGGCTAAATCTCGGTCATTTGATGGCCAGTTTCTTCATTGAGGTGGTGTGTTCCTCTCGAGGTCTGTTAACCACCTACAATGACCCAGAGGACCAAAATACACGTCAACGAGCATTCTCGTGCTGCCTACAACAGAACCCGGATCAAAGACAAATATTATTCCGATATTCGTGAACATCGATTTAAAATGTTACGTAAATTTTGCTCTATAAACTGGAAGATATGAATTCTACCAAAAATATTTAATTCTGTCCGTCCAGTTTTTATTTTCCTTGCAACTTGCATTTCACTGATATTTTCCTCCGTCTTGCAAATGGACGTTTCTCAGCCGCGGTTCTCGTATATGCCATTTTCATCTCATTTAATGGACCATTTCATTATCTTAACGGTACCAGATAACCCGTATAAAGCTCGAAGTGCCTCTGTAATTCTCCATCCTTTGTTTCAAAACGCTTGTGATTTAAACTGATTCATATCACGTGGTGTTTCGTAACCTAGCTATGCTTCCATCATCAGGTGAAAGTATAGAAATTGTCCATTTAAACTCTCACCGCGGATTCCGAAACGTGCGACTTTCTTTGAACAAGACAACAGAAAATGCCAAAGGAATTATTAAATGAAACTTATAATTTGTATTCTTTTCTAAAACTTCGTTTGCCGTGCTCGGTAATACGGACGTTTCGTCAGGGAGAACACGCTGTGTGTAGCCAACCATTTCGCAAGACAGAAAATATACTCTGTATAGTCTGGGCTACTGAAATAGTAAATTATAAATAAATGAGAGTGGAACACCGGTGTTGGCTGTCTGGGCCTCCGACAGTCCGTTCATTTGCATATAATAGCTAATCCGAACAGAGTTCGCTGTGATTACGGTTGTGGACAAAGGCAGAATTAACATCTCCATTCCGAATATCTGAGTTTGAAATATTCCATTTCCCTAGAGACAATGGCAGATGCATTCAGAGTTCTGTGCTAATTAACAACTTTAAATAATCGTGCGTAGTTTTAAAATTTAACTAATATCCTTATCTTTTCCAGTGGCATAATGAATGTTAAATATAGTCTCAGTTCTTAAATATAACGCGTATGAAGTGTCGTCATAATTCTTACTACATTATCATTCTTTCGGGGTCGCATATTTTACCATTCTAATATATTTCTCGTGATGTAGTCGGGATGAATCCGTGCGTCCTACGTCCGTTAGAAGTAAACTGCGTGGTGGTTAGAGGGGTTTGGTGGGGGCGCAGATAAGGAAGCTTACACTGTCCATACTACAAACGCTATTTCCCATCAGCTGTACTGTTTATTTTCCGTCTACTCTCAAGTTAGTGACGAAAGAGGACAAAGTTTCGTCACGGCTACTGTACAGTTGGAAAGACAAAACTGGTATCCAGTGACTGGAGGTTTTTTGCACATTCAGAATGAGCGTTCTAGCTACAACACGAACACCTGTGTTCGAGAATTGTAGTAAACAATCACCCCTCCGCCCCCTCCATAAGAGATGATATTTGGTGAAATTTGAGTAGCCCAAACGAATGTATCGGCACACAAAAAGAACTGGAAACAAATGTGTAGCAAATAACTCGCTGTTAATCACAGCCTTCGAGGTATTCGAATCGACGTGAACTCTCAAGCTGGAAGTAATTGCGTTTTAGTGAAGCTGATAGCAGCAAAAGAGCATTGGCTGTTTCATCAAGAGACCTACTTCAATGTTCAGCGGACATTTTAAAACCTTTATTAGTAATAAATGCTTTAAATATGAAATAATATTTCTTTGACGTCAAGAAGAATGAGATGGGACAAGAGGTGTGCTCCGGGTATTGGTCGGGAAGCCTGAGGGGAGACCTAGACGTAGATGGGAGGATAATCTCAGGCGGGATCTGTGGGAGATAGGAGTTGAAGGAGACTGGATTTTGTTGGCCCAGGACAGGGTCCGGTGGAGGGCTTTGGTTAGTTCGGTGATGAACCTTCGGGTTCCCTAAGCCATCTGGTTGGTTGGGTCCACTATTTGGGAAGCCTGAGGGGAAGAGACCACTGGGGAGACCTAGACGTAGATGGGAGGATAATCTCAGGCGGGATCTATGGGAGATAGGAGTTGAAGGAGACTGGATTTTGTTGGCCCAGGACAGGGTCCGGTGGAGGGCTTTGGTTAGTTCGGTGATGAACCTTCGGGTTCGGTAAGCCATCTGGTTGGTTGGGTCCACTATTTGAGAAGCCTGAGGGGAAGAGACCCCTGGGGAGACCTAGACGTAGATGGGAGGATAATCTCTGGCGGGATCTGTGGGAGATAGGAGTTGAAGGAGACTGGATTTTGTTGGTCCAGGACAGGGTCCGGTGGAGGGCTTTGCTTAATTCGGTGATGAACCTTCGGGTTCGGTAAGCCATCTGGTTAGTTACTTGACGCGAAGCGACAAGCTTCCAGCTCAGCACGTGAATATCCTAATGTATTGTTCAGAAACTACACTACATGTTTCGACCTTTACCAATCATCATCAGTTGGAAAAACGGTATTCGTACAGAAATGTCACTATTAAATTAATACATATGTGTTTATATGACGATGTTATGGGTGATGTTATTTTGATAAGTGGATGTTTTATTAACACTTGGAACCTCGAAATTAAAATTAAAATGAACAGCAAATCACAGGAGAAACAAAAGAAATGCCAGATTCCGTCGCACTTTTCGCCTCGCGTCACAAATAATACAGTGATAATGTGGACGATATTTACGACTGCATTTCGCTCGCTGACAGAAGTTATCGGACTGAGTAATCATTCTCTTTCTACAGCTGCGCGGTTTAAACGAGTACTCGTGCTGAGTCAAGATATCTATTGATTAAATTTGCCGATCGAACTCGCAATTTTCACCTCTGCATGATCGCTGGTCTACCGAGAAGGAGTCTTCAACTTTGTTTTGCCGTGGAACCTCGGAAAAGTCATTAATGTTAATTTGTATTCAAATTAAGCAGACATGTTTTGGTGTCGTTTCTTAATAGGCATCTGTAACACGTAATTATAATTATTAGAAGAAAGAGAGGACAAACAGAACGAAAATACTGATGACTGGAATTACGACACCAGACGTGCTCTTACGTCACTTCTGCTTTCGAAATGTTAAGACTTTCAAGCACTTGATGTTCGTTGCACAGAGTATGCAATATAACCAATTCCACATATTTATAAAATAAAATGTATTTGTCATGAATATATTACTTTTTATCGAAATCGATCCAGTCCAGTAATTTATATCCATTTGATGGCGGCCATGAAGGTCGAAACACATTGTAGAGGAGTTTATAAACATATATTCATATATACATACACGTGTTATGTTGACCGTCTTTTATTTCTTATAAATAATACACACAAAACGAAAGATTTGGAACGCATTAGAATGGACATGACGAAGACTCTGTATCTTATGCAGACGACATCTGACCTCGAAGCCGCCTTTCATCGTCATAAAGTGTTTGGCACTCCGCCCACAGCTTAAAAATTGCTCCGGGATTTTAAAATTATATCCGCGATCAATGAACTACGTGTGTGTTTATTGTTTCATTCTTATGATCGCTACCAGCATCTGCACCAAAGTTCGTCTCATTTATGGAGATCTTAATTCGAATCCCTGATCTGACTATCCCAGTACCCAGGTTTATGCCATGAGCAGAGCGGGTTATTTCAGCGGGAACTGCGTAAGGTTTGAGTACCCTCTCAGTGTCTCGAAGACGTGTCGCGCGCTAACGTAGCTAATTTACGTTGTCCAAGTCACTCAGAAGCCAAGCAAGGGGTTAACGCTGTTCCAATTAAAACTAAAATAATGTCCATTCCGATATTTTCATGAATTAATGAGCATCTTTTTTTTCCAGTGGGAACAAAGAGGCTTTTGTTTTGACACTGACTGTGTACACACGTATGAAAGATCTCGATTTGAGTTATGATGGACATTGTTTTGTCTGTGCGAGTCTCTGTAATGAGTAATGCATATTTGTGTTTGTACTGAATTCTGTCCCGTAAAATATACGGTTTTTAATATAATTAAACATCTCATAACTCAAGTGCTGTTTGACTGATTTCTATCAAATGCTGTATTGAAGTCTTTGCTCGTTTGTCCCGAATGTTTTACTATACAGGTAGCCCTCGATTTACGCCGGGGATGTGTTCCTGGACGTACCGGCGTAAATTGAAACTCTTTTTATAATTTAAATCAATGGGAAGTCACGCGTTCCCAGCACCAAAACATTGACGAGTAATATAATGGCATTGCATTTAAAGATCTGAAATGACGTAAATAAAATAAAATAAAGGGAATTTAAAAAATATATTTTATACATTTACAGTCGGCGTTGGCGTGATGAAGCGACGTTAGTTCTCTGACGAAGTCCGTGGTTGAGGATCGTCGTGTTTTTTAAAGACGGCATGTCGTGATTTATTATTTCTTTCTTTAAAAATTTTACGATTAGGCCTCATGGATGCCATAACGCTAATCTTCGCTGTAGTACAAGAGAAAACTCGCATATGAAAAAGTTTGCAACTCACAAACAGCTTTTATCGATTCATGGGATCTCATTGGAAGAAATTCGAGTTTACGAAATACGTATTTGCAGAGATGACTGTATTTATAATTTTTATTCAAAATCAGCGATGTAAGAATTACGATTTGATGTAAGAATCAGTACGAGAAACATTGTAAAACGTTATAAATAATAGTAATTTTTTTTTTCAAAAAGACTTGCTGGTCTCAGAATCGGCGCAAATCGAGGGCTACCTGTATTTATAAGAGATCGTCAGAAGTTAGCGTTTACAGTTGAGAATCTAGAAGCAGTAACAGAGCGAACGCTCTAGAATTTGTATCCTGAGTTCACATTTCTCAACGTGCCATTGTATTTTTTTAGTTACTTTTTATGAATCCTAAAACAGAAGGCCGTTAATTCGAGTATACGACCAGATCCATCCGTAGTAATCACGTAACTAACTACGGAATCATCAGACACGGTGTTCTAGGGAGACGTCTTTAGATACGGCTTAGACATGTTCCTTTTCCTCACATCTGCTATAGAAATTGTCTGGCGTTGTGACAAGGTCGGTAGGTTTTTTGGTGTAAGAAATGCATAACGAATTCTTATATCTGCTCTATGTTGAGTTAAAATTGGTCACACTTGTCTACGAGATTAAGGTTAAAGTAAGGGGAAATTAAAAACTGAATTTTATGTTGTTTGGTGTTAACCAGATGAAAGCTTGCAGAAAAGGAACGAAGCAACTGCTAGATTGCATGGATGTGAGAATCTTTAAACACTCACATGAAAACTATTCATAAGCAATGCGTAATTATTAGGTCGGACGAATCAAGGAGAATGACGCATAGCAGAAATGGAGTTCTTCGACTAGTTTTTTGTTTAAATTGTAACCGACGATTTCAACGGTTTAAAATTTACTTATAGAAATATGTAATCTGGACATAAAAATAGATTCTTGTGTTCAAAATGGCGCACGTAAGAATTTATCTAAGCATTTTAGTATTTAAACCTACTGTTTTAAAGTCGATATGTTTTCAGTAGATTTAATACTTTATGCGAATCCCTGGTTATTTCTTACACTAACTGTGAGAACTTTCAGTTATCCAGCCTGACATCTGCGCAGAAAAGCTCGTTCGTGTTTTAATACTGCAGCGCCTTCAAGTGGCTATTCTGTGCATCAAAGACATCCGCCGATAACAACTGACTGGCTACTGCGTCTTCTAGTGGCTTCCATTCAGATATTTGTTGTTCTCGTGGGTATATAAAATTTCTGAGTAGTCGAACTTTTCCAATTTTACGTTGAAGTTTGCGCAGAATTGTTTTTTATTATATATTCACCTAAGTTATATGATAAGATCGACAGTCGAAACGTGACAGTTTTATAGCAGTAATACCTCGATTTCATTTGATAATCGATAAGACTCGAAAGAGGATTTATAGGTTATGTCAGTCGGTTGAGATTGTATCATTACTGCATTTGGATTTTTAATGCTGAGCCGAGTTTCTTTTCCGTTGAGAGTACAATGGACTTATTTATCAAAGACAGCTTTCGTGAAGCTGTAATCCTGGTTATGTTTAGTTTTGAAATGCGTTGTCTTATGTGGCTATTTAAAAACCTCTTGGTGGTGGTCCGTCGCTGACAGATGGAATAAGTGACTAGTTTTTGTCTTATTAATAGAGCGTGTTCAGAATTTTCGAGTTCCCAGGCTTCCGTGGTTCTTAGTACAAACTTCAACCGGTTTTATTGAATTTTGTATTAGAATTCAGAGATCCATTTCATCCACTGATCCACGCATGGCGTCTATTTCCCACAATGCATCTATCTCCTTATCCGTATTAAAAGTGGAAATGTTCTACACTCTTATGGCCTCGACTGTGGCGAGTGATAGAGTAGGTTTCGTGCTGTGTTCTCAGAAGTTCTGGCTTCGATTCGCTGTCCGGAACCCTGTTATTCAGTCTCTTTTCTTGGTTTTCACAGTCCCTCAAGATCCCTCCAATCATGTAAAAGGTTATGTTAAAAACAAACACTTTTTTGCTAATCTAACCTAACTTTTGTACTACCTGCTTATGGCAAATCCTAAAATGTACCAACGCCCATTGAAATAAGACGCGAATAGTTCTTTCTACGGCCTTTTACCAACATAAAACCTAGGTTTCACCAACAACGGGCTTTTACGTTAAGAAACACGTTTTTACATCTCTTCAAGTTCATTTTTCAGAATCATTCCCGACATTTGACTGTGTTATATTTCTTTTCCTACGTATTCCATGACGCTTTCCCACGAAACTTGTGTGTGTATTTTATGTTTTCACCATCTTAGTCCGATCCCCACCCATGATCCTTCATATTTCCCTATCTTATCAATACTTGGCGCACTCTAAGGGTCAGAGAGTTCCTCGTTTTGTAAAGACGTAAGTTTTCCTGTAATTTCTTATTTCTGTCTCGCGTCCTTATTTGCTTTCTTTGAATTTCGAGAACGCAATTTGGGCCGATCGTGTCCGTCCATCTGTCCAGACGATTGGTCTCGGAACTCCAGAGCAGCTTCACGGATTTTAACGAAATTTGATGTGGACGTTGTGCTGTTCTGCACAACATAAAAATATAACTTTTTGAATATTATACGAGCGGTGTTACCAAAATGACGGATAAGGAAAGTAAGGTAGACATTGAGGTTCTGCCATGTGACCAAAGTAGGAACTATCTTATAAGTGCACGTTGCAAAGAACGCCTGAGTACACATCCGAGCTTGTTTCAGTTTGTTTTTACGTTTCTCTTTATGTTTCGCTGCTACTCTCAACCTGGGAGTGGACCGTTCTTCACAAAATCATGCTCGTAATGTGACCCCCATAACGGTGCCCGTGCTGAGGTTACGTAACAAGCGTTGTCCTGGTTTATTTAACGACGCCTTCAGTAGCAGTTAGGGCGGTTCCTTCCGTATATGAGTAATTCGCCGAACACCGAACCGCGAATGTCTGACACGAACGTCGCGCAGTTCGTAGTAGAGCAAGGATTTATTCGTAATTTGACAAATGATCACAGACGTCGTGCATTTAGCGAATGACGAATGTTCGGAGGCGCCATTAGACTTTAGGGGCTTATGGGATGTCAGAAACAGCTTCAGACTTTTGAAGGCCTGTTCAATGTTTACTATTGTGACACAGAACAAATATTGTGGCATTTTGAGAACAGCTTCGTGGATGTAGTTCGATTACGTAATTTTAAATATGGCGGTCGGTGGTGCGACAGACATCCCAGTCTCTAGAATTGTCTGGTGTACCTCGCAGTTAACCTGCCCTTTGACTTCTGAAGACGAGGTGGTAATGATGGTTGTTGATGACTCGCGTCTCTTCCGGTGATTCTAGTAGGAAATTTAACATAAAATGATCCATTTCTACGTAACATTTCCACTCAGTTTGGAACACACGCCTTATGTTTCCCGGTCGTCTGCTAACTCCACCCCCACTCCGGATTTTATTACCTTAATATTATTTGATGAAGAGTACATCGGGTGATTCCGGAATCACAAAATTAAATGACAAGATTCATTACGCATGAAAATGTAGCTTACTGAACATTTAATCTTACGAAAAATGATTTCGTTGTTCAAGGACTAAAAATTATATCAAATTTGAAAGTGTTTTTAATATATTTTTCAGATTTATTTTTTAATTTTCAATCAGAAAAAAGCGAAGGGAAGATAATATTCTCGGATTTGGGAGGATAATATTGAAGTAGATCCAAAATAAATATATTTAGATGTGGATTGGATTAAGCTGGAATAGGACGGGGTTTTGTTACGGTAATGGACCGTCGAGTGCTGTATAAATCGGAATTTTCACCGAAGTATAAATGGATGCGCGGAATATGTTTTTGAACTACAACTTATCTTCTGTTCTGAATGCACGGAACTACCGAATAAATTGTTAATTTATATCCAGAGGAAAAGTAAATTTTATTTATTTCGTGTTTTCTAAGAAAACTGTTCTTTTTATACCGTAATTTCATAGGAATTAAAACGGAATCGATTTATGCGATCGCACAGACTCGCTCTCAGATGACAGATGTAATAGATTTAAACATCTCAGGTTTTATTCGAAGCACGTCTACATGTCAGCGTAATCATTCGACATCTGAAATTGCTGCTTAGGAAATTCCTTTGCTAACCGGCTGGAGACGCATTCAACACAGAAATAAATTAACAAAATGATGCAACCAACTCCAGTTTAAATTTCTATTAAATCAGTAGGTCTCTTTATCGCCGCCAGAGTGGACACGACGTAAACCCGACTAAAAAGGTACAAGGGTCTTAAAAGTTCAGTAGATTCTTTTAAATCGGGGAATTTTACTAAAGTTCTTCGACACGTTCCAGTTTTCGTTGAAGTTGTACTCGACATTTCTCTTCAATAAAATGAGTAGCGTTTCCTTCTTTCAAATGTTTTTTCAGCTTTAATACTTGTCCCATTTTTTAATCTGACGTTTTCCAGTAACAAACCTTGTCCTTTGTTTTGAGGTAACTCTTATCGCCAAGACGATTGTACGTAAAAGGTACGCGGGCCGCGGGTAACAGCGTGAACGTGGGAGTTGTTAATGTCGTGTGTACATTCCATGGCCTCTTATGACTTATCGTGGTCGTGGCTGTAAGAAGTTTGAGTGACGATGTCTTTGTAAAGCGTACGTGTGGAAAAGTGCTTAAAAGCAAAGAACGACAAATTGTTTTGAACTGTCGACTGTTTAACCACAAAGCAAACTGGGCAAGATTTTATAGGAGGATAGGAAATGTAATGAAAAATTATATACACATACATAATGAGCGGGCGTAGCTCAGTCAGTATAGTGACTAGCCACGGGCTGGACGACTAAGGTTCGATCCCCGATGGGGGCAGAGAATTTATCCTCTAACCTCTGCGTCCAGACCGGCTTTGGGGCCCACCCAGCCTCCTCTACAATGGGTAGCGGGGTCCTTTCCCGGGGGTAAAGCCGGCCAGGGCATAATGCCGAGGTCAAGGAAGAGAGGAGCTATACCTCCGCTCTCCCCCCAAGCGCCTACATGGCGTGTAGCGGGACATCTTATATATACATATTTATCGTAAAAGGTAATTAACCAGGATCTGTAGATCTCACGGTAGTGATTACGAAGATGGCTGTCTTCTGGGTTATAGCGCCGTGAAGTCTGGTAGAAGTTTATCGACGTTTCAGAGGATCTCTGAAGACTGTCATCGTCTAATTAGCGTGTGAAGATAAGACTGTTTATCGTATACAAATGAAGTTGGCATTGGACACAGTTCCTGACAGATTGCCTTCTGATAAGGCATCTTTCGTCGTCGTCGTCGTCGTAAGTTACAGGACAGAACTTGTTTGATCTCGTTTACGTGTTCCACCTACAATCGTTAATTGGCTTTCAGGTTTGGGAGCGCGTGTATTTACATGATCTTTGCCACGTAATGATTACGTTTTAAGATAATACTGGATCGTAGCACTGCGCGTACTAATGCATAGAATATGTTTTCGTAAGTTACCAGGGGATGGACGGCTGAAGTTTCGCCCAGGGTGCCAAATATCCTTGTTCCGGCCCTGTTTTGAACACTGTAAACGTATTCAGCGAGCGTATTTCAGCCACAGAACTTACGAGAGTTTCAATTTGTACGGAAGGGATTTTACGTCTGTAGAATAAATTGTGTATGTAAATTATTTATTTCGATTTCTTCGTATGAGTCCAAATCTGCCACCTCGTCTCGTACGATTAGAGAAACTGTTTAATAATGTTGTTGCTTATTGACCGTGCGTCTGAATCTCTGTCTGTTTTGTACTCCTGGGGTCTCGGGTTCGAATTTATAACTTGTGTTGGGCAAGGCCGTGGTCCAGGCATCACGGAGTTTTCCTCCGGGGGCTTTCCCGGTTTCTCCGTGGCATCCCAACAATTACTCCATTCACACACAGAAGAAGGCAATGGCAAACCACTTCTGGATCATCTGCCAAGAACGTATATGAACAGGTCCCAGTCCGAGAAGAGAAAAGGATGGAAGGATCCTGTTCATATGGACCTGTCGTCAGACAGAACACTAAATAATAATAAGATGAGGTGGTCTAGCGGTCAGAACGCTGGCCTTGTAATCCTGGGGTCTCGGGTTCGAATTTATAACTTGTGTTGGGCAAGGCCGTGGTCTAGGCAACACGGAGTTTTCCTCCGTGGCATCCCAACAATTACTCCACTTTCATAATCATTTCGCAAAAATGGGGTCACAGCAGGAGCGTTAAATGTCGCGGTCCTGGTCGAACCCATGTACCGATGGGTCGAGTATCCAATGCACAACAAATGCCGTCGGATTAGTAAAAGTTGTCTGCGTCCTTAACATCGGACAGGCTGTAGTAAAATGGATTGCATTGCTGTTGTAACATGAGGAAGCGATGCCCACGTAATTAGCGAGATAAGTAAAGATACAGCCGATGGCCGTGGGCTCTGTGTCCCCTCCTCCATGCCCAGGAGTTAGTTGTTTCTTGTACCGCTAGAGGCATTGCCATTTATTTTGATGAGACTTCATCAGAAAATTCAGTACGCGGACCTGTTTTTCAGGTCAAATAACTAAAGATTCTGTGTGTGTTAACAAATGTTGCATTTCGTTTACGTACTTTTGTTAAAAAAGTGAATCAGAGGAATAATACCAGAGTTCCTTTACATGCTTAAGCGCTTTTGAGAGTAGTTGTTTTGTGTGAAATGTGGAGAAAAATTACCTCGGGAAGCTTCTTATGGCTTTGTGCAAGAGACCATTGGGTATACGTAAAATCAAAAAAAAATTAAAATGTTTTACTCGGTTGAAATAACTTAACCTCTTCGGTCTGGTAATGAATTGAATCGATTAGAACAAGAAGGAATCAACTCCACTGTCTGGGCTAACATGAGGATGTGTTTGCGAAGGCACGTCTCTTGAGCAGAAGATATTCCGGCTAAATCAACATTAAACCGGCGACAAATGCGATGGAAAATATCGTGAGTCGAGAAGTTCTCGATAAATATATTCACCGATCGATATCAACGGATAAATCATGTCATGTCATTAAATGTCTTACATCAGATGTTCCTGTCGATGAAATGGTGTATGTTCATATAAATATTATGTACAATGAATTAACAGATCCTTGTCATTGCCTACGATAACGGGGTTCATAAGAAAATGGCCTCAAACTCATCTTATAAAAAACGGATCCTAAGAATTTGATGGTTATGGGTTCTTCTTGTACTAACAGATTTAGTTTTAAGTAATGATACAGTTTTTGTAACTAGCAACTGGGTTTGGAAGTAACGATGCTATCTCCGAAGTTACACTGGCCGCGTTACAAATATTTTTATGTTCTCGTGTCCCGCGGACAGATTCTTCCTCTGATATCTGGAGACGCAGGACCGAAAGTGTAGTATTGCTTCTCACGGATGTGTTAAAACCTAAACCAAGAGCACTCTTGGCTGTGCCTGCGTTGGACTGACGAGATTGTCGACAAAAAGACCCGACCAGATCACGCGAGGGTTTTATGAAGTGCTCTAACGCTTTGAAGTACGTAGTTTGTCTACGCCTTAAGAATCTACCGACAGAATTAGACACGATTTGATACGAGATTACGAGTATGAAGATGGCTGCCTTATATGAGTTATTGGTAGTGTAGTCTGATATAGATTTACCAACGTTTCAAAGGTGCTTGGCGCCTCCAACATGAGGAACCTCTGAAACGTCAGTAATCAGACGCAGCATTCCAGAAGGTATTTAACACCAACGTCAGAACCTTAAATCTCACCAAGTGTATTAATGGGTTTCATATGATTTTGGGAATAAACAGCAATTATTTTATAAAACAGCATTTCCTATTTGATCGTTGTAATTAATAGGCATGCGATGTTTTCTGTGAGGTAGGTACCGGAATTTTAAATATTATTTATACCAGTTTTCGTTAACCGGATTCCCACGAAAGGGTTGCGTGGAGCTCGTGAGAATTCTACTCGTGAGTTTTAAACGTTTGTCTGATTGTCACATGACCGCTGTTTCTCAAGAAGTTTACCGACGTTTCGGAGGTGTTTGCTGCGTGCATCATCATGACGATGAGGACGTATGAAGCACGATTTAATGTCATTAAACTTATACCAGACTACACGGCGCAACATAATTGAAAATAATTATAGTTTGAGGTTCTGTCGGCGATGAGTACTGGTTGAAGATGGTAATCTTCGCCCTGATGATGGATGCAGCAAAGACCTCTGTAACGCTGGTAAATTTCCATCAGACTACACCGCGGTACAACACACAAGACACGTCTTTATAACGTGAAATAATCATGTCCATAAATACACCGTCTCGGCTGAATGCACAGTTAATTAATATGAAAGTGGGTGATATTTACGAGTGTACGACGACTGCACTTAAAAGGGTTGACTTTCTACTGCGTTTGAAGTGAGATAAGGAAGGGAATTGTGTTTAAATAGGGTGTGGGGGTGTGGTTGGTGCACTTGGGTCAGGAAAGGGTCCAGTGGCGTGTTCCATAATGGAAGGAAATTTACTGACCGACTATCGGCTTGTGAAAAAACTCTTGTCCGTGGTGTAAAATTTAAGTATATCTGGTTCCGGTCTGGTATGCCTCCTGAATATGAAGCGAAAAGGTTACGAGGAGCAGTTTTTGAAAGAAGCATTTGCTACTGGCACAGTCGAATTTATCCTGAATTTGTGTCTCCACTAATCGAACGTAACCTCGCCCCGTATCAAATATAATTCACTTAAACAGAATGGCAGATGAGTTACCGTCATATGGTTTAAGAAATTATGTTATGTGCATTTGAGGAGCTGGTAATTTCTCAGTTGGCCAAGCGATTCTCCGCCAAATTAAAGAACCTGAGGGGATCATAACAACCCGCGATCCAGCTTTGTATAAAACGTTTTTCTACGCGTAAGCGACTCGTCTGCTCACTGCAAACGCAGACTCGACGCAACGAGATCGTTTTTTGTCTGTCGGCCCACGCCTTAGGAGCGGGCGAGGACGATGAATCACTCGAGGCCGATACCACCGCTCGCTTTGGAAATTTTAATTTTCTCGACGATAAATGAATATTTTAAGAGTGGCGACGTGAAGGCGCTTTGGCGGCCTCTACCATACGCAGCGTGACGTAGGGTCTGAAAGAGGACCTAGGCAGTTTCTTGGTATTGCCAGCAGAGTGAGCCCAAAACTGACTATGATAAATGAGGACATCTCCATTGGGCTAAACGGCCTAATGTAAAAACACACAAACACCCGAATAATATTTCAGAATTCAGCCCGTACCGCGAAGAAAACATTACACTACAATATGCAGAGCTATTTATTGTTAAAGCAGGTGGTTTAAACGGTGAATGTATCTGTCAGTACCTCAGACTTACGGGTTTAATGTCATAATAGGAAGTCATGACCAAATTTAAAGTCCTGTGGGCGGACTACGGAAGAAACCTGAGTCATTATAGCCGGTCTCCAGACTGAGATATGAACTCGTGACCTCCAGAATACGAAGCAAAGGTGTCAGTCACGGCCAAGACGTGATTTGTTGTCATAGTAGACTGATGGGTTGCGATGGGCTGGACTTTTAGTCAAATTGTAGGACGAAGCAAGAGTTGAAAGAGAATGTGATATGGAAACCTCTCCAAGAAAGTTCGAGGAGTGGGATTTTCTATAGAATCCTGTAAGCCAATAGAAATACAGTACCCATGGGGGTGTACAAACCACTCGTTAGAAAGGCGATGTCACCCTGACGCCCTGAAAAAGAACAGTTTTGCCGTCTTGTATTTGACGTGGTGTTTAGGTTAGGTTAGGAACGGAACAGGAACTGCATGTCGCACTGCCGAGGGCTACAAAAATTTTCCGGACTCTAGTCAATTAGTGTTTTTCAGAAACGAAATCAACAGGTGCTGAAAATATCCCTGGTTCATCAACGAACGTCGTGTGTGGAAACGGTGTTCAGCCTGGAATGTGAATATTTGAGAAATCCGTGTCTTAAAACGTAGAAGTGTCATCGGAGGATACACCGGTCCAAAGGCTCTAATTTGAAACCGACTGAATAATTCAAGCGGTGACTTCGTAATGGCTGCTTCAGTTCACGTATAAGATCATGAGACGGGCAAGCCTTGTGTTACTTTCAGACGTATTCAGCGATAAACTATGATCGATTGTGACGTGTGAATGTAATGTCATTAGTCCCTCGATGGCAGTACTCTTACATAAATGCATAATTGTGTATTGGATGTCCTTGAATTGCAGAATTTGCAGTTGAACTGTGTAGAAAAAGTTTTTGACAAACTGTACAGACATTTCCTTAATTAACGAGGATAACCAACTTAGATACTTAATTTTTTTAGTCTAAATAAATTAATTTTTATTCAGCCAAAATGTTTTTACAAGGTTGTTTGAATTTTCCACAAATTTATTTGTTTGTGATCATGAGGTTATTTAACAACTGTGTATCAACTAAATGCATTATATAGCTCCGGAATATCTTGCGAAGGATTTGGAAGGAAACTGTTGGAACAGGAATAATGTCTGAGCACCGGTCATGAGATGGATTTCCGTCTGTGTTGCGACCTTGAATAAAACGCAGTCCAGTGGTTGTAATGCCTTCATGGTGTGACATGGCAGAAGAAGGATAATGCTGTAATTTGCACAGCGAATTCTAACAATTCTGTATTATTCAGTTGTGCTACTTAAAAACAGATATTAACAAATAGGCTACAGGAGTGTTTTCGTTTCAGAAACACCTCCGACAATCCATCAACCATCTCCAAATTTTTCCTCGCGTAATTTACGATTGAAGTTTGAGGAATCAAATATTCTTTCAACAGTAATTACGTACTGCAGTGGGCACATTTTCAACTATTCCATGTGGACGTCATCCACTGCCTTTGTTGTCAGCTTTCTGGCGCGTTGATAAAATAATAGATTTATCTTTATTGGAAATATGTCGAGACTTATAAAAAATCTGGTTCTTTTCACGTATATTTTTCAGGAAATGAGAATCAAAGCGTTTTACAACTTTTCTTGTCTATCAAGAGACATTCCATCCTCCGTGTCGTAGATATTCAAGACTTTTTGCTGAAATTACTCTGTGGAATGTAACGAGCCGCCTCTGAATGTTTTTAACAGTTCCAGGAACCACCCGAGGTGTGGCGACACTGTATGTCTCCGTATCTATCGCACTTTTCATCTTCTGAATAATTTTGTTTTACATTTCGTCTTGTGTTATCTTTTCTCAAACCGAATTCATTTTGTGCTCCGACGTCTGTGGATCATTTCAATAACAACCTCCACTTTCAGCTGTCCTCTACTGTGTGAGTAATGGAAAGCAAAGCTGCTTTACAAAGAAGATAAAAGGATGTTAGTTCTCTGGTGAAAAGTCACGTCCCCCCTAGTCTAACAGCGTCTCCTTTGTGCGCTCAGACTCTAATGTTGAATCATCAGTACAATAGCGTTAATTCCTTCTGATTTCGTGGGAAATAATTCTGAGGACAGACACGTGTAGCGAACGCTGCCAAGAACATTCGAGACTCTCCTCGTGCGAACGCTGAGTCAATGTTAAAAACGTTGGAACAAGTCAGTACATTTTTTTAGGCGAGACGGGATCACATTTCCCTTCCTCCCACGAAGTTTTATGCGGCCGAATGGTTGGCACTCCTGCTTCGTATTCGAAGACTGGTTGTCCTTACTGAGGATTTATATGTCATATTCCAGGACAGTGCCTTAATTAGGCGACTTACATTTTTTTTTCAAATTCGTTTTCAGTTTAATTTTTATAGTTTATTGATTACGCTCTCATCCGACGCTATATAGTTGAGCTACTGACAGTGTCGTTAAATAAAACAAATGACTAAATCACGTGGTGGTCCATTCGGAAAATCCACAAATTTAAGATATTAGAATTTTTTTAGGTAAATTGAAGGTAACGTCATGTCGACTACCCGACATTTTTAATTACGATTTATTGAGATTTTTATAGGAGGTGTGAAATTTCTTTGATAATCTGTGTGATATCACTAAGTGACTAATAGGATTGAGACCTGTAGAGCGTAATTGACCTGTTTTCTGCCCTGAATACCTTATTCTTTGTGCAAAATGAAATTATTATTTATAAATCAAAGAATATTAACAGAAGTCCCTCTTCATACTCTTTGAACAATTTAGTGTTAATAAAAGCAAAGGAAATATCCTCAAAATGATCAGTAAGCAGCGAAACAGTTCTCTTAAATTCGAACTTCAGAAGAATTTTTACGTTTTAACGGCATGTGAAGTGAAGTTCCTTATGTAAGCTCTGAAGATGCCAGGTCTTGGAGGCTGACATACAGATTCATATTTTGTAGAACTAACTCATTTTTTACGACACAGAAACGTTTCTAAAGAATTTTTTTTCCTGTCAGATTCGTCAGTGACATTTCTAAAGTTTGCACGTGTTTACCAACAGAAGGGATTTGACACATTTAACAGATGAAGATTACTGTTTTTTTTGGGGTATTTCGCCGTGCAGGGCCGTCATCGCCCTGATGATGGAGGCACTAAGCACCTACGAAACATCGGTAAACTTTAATCAGACTGCAGGTTGCAAGAACCCAGAAGAACATTATTATCGTACTTGCCACCTTGAGAACCTGAAATATCGTCTTTGAAACAAGACTTTGTAGTCGGAATAAGCTTAAACGTGATATGGGATTTGAGACTTTCGCGGCGAGTGCAATGAATAAAATCTTCTCGGGCAATCAGCCGCCTCAACTGGTTACCGTAGTAAACCGACGTTTCGGGAACCAACTGTCCCCATCATCAGGGTTCTTATGTGACTTATGCGACTTCAAAGGTATCCAGTCCTGTCAGAACCCTGATCATGGGGACAGAGTTTGTTCCCGAAACGTCGGTTTACTACGGTAACCAGTTGAGGCGGCTGATTGCCCGAGAATACTTCATTGAAGCTTAAACATATTCATATGGAGGCAAGAAAAATGAGATGTGGCGATATTTTTGTGAAATAAGTTGCCCGAGTCCCGTTTAATAGCACTCACGCTCGCTTGTGGTATTTTTAGACCGTGATCCATCAAACACTCGGAGCTTATCGCGAACACTTTGGCTTATCGTCGTGAGAGTAACGAAGTTTGGTGTCCGATCCACGCAGCCCCGAAATGGAACTTCATTTACCTACGATACGTGGGAAAGACATAATTGAACGCACTCTGAAACGAGGGCGAAGTGATTCAGAGCTAGAAAGATGGAGTGCCGAGGCTAAGAATGCGTGGAGCTTTACCTTCGGTTAGCCATAAATTATTAATTAGAATAATATACAGAGGAACAGAAAGGAAAGTTGATGAGGCACGAGTACTCGAGAGGCAATTCTGATCTTACGTTTGATAATAGAAGGACGGATTAAGAAAAATAAAGATGCAATTATGGCATTTGTAGACTTGGAGAAAGTGGAATAAGGCGTTTGAAATCTTGAGGAGGACAGGGCTCAAGTTTGAAGACAGACGAGTTATTGACAGTGGCCATAAGAAAAGTGGAGAATCAAGAAAGATTTTTCTGAAGTTAAATGTTTGGAGCACGGCGCTGTACGAGAGCGAAACATGGTCGGTGGGGAAGGCAGAAAGAAGGAGGGTAGAAGCATTTGAAATGTTGAAAATTAAGTGGACTGATAAAGGACGAAATGAGCTCGTCTTAGACAGGACAGGCGAAGGAAAAATCTTACGAGAACAAATAGGATGGGGGGACACATTCTGAGGCACCCAGGATTGGTTAATTTGGTAATGGAAGGGAAAATTGTAGGGGAAGACAAAGATTGGAATTTTTGAGGATGTGGGCTGTGAAAAATATGTGGAAATGAAGAGAATGGCGCACAAGATAGACGAAAATGGAGGACCAGTCGAAAGACTGATGACAAACAAGCAAACAAAACTCTGACTTTTACGCGTTTATTTAAGTTGTAAGGTTAATTAATCCCACACCATTAACACAGCCTACAAACTTGCATTAATGTAAAATATTGTTACCCTAGTTTGGTTTGATTTAACTCCTGCAGCACTGAGATTTCGTAACAAAGAATTGGCGCCAAATTGTGCCATCTTAGGAACCTGCTAGTCGCTTGTCCTTCAAACGTCGCCTGTCGTCAACACCAAATGTATTTATAGCCGTGCAAAATGTCGGCAGATGAACCCAACGCAGCGTGGCGCCATAACCCCAATACAGAAACAAGGTTTGGCGCTGACCGCTGTGAAAAACTTTGTAATATTCAGGTAATATTTCGGGTTCTCTCGACGAGTGTGGAGGTGTCTGTCTCTAGGATGTTACGTAGATATTGACCGACGTTTCAGAGGTGCTTGCTGTCTTCATCATCAGGCAATGATACACAACACGAGGCGATATTCCACAAGTCTCCTACTCGTCGCCCTGAGAAATTCCGTTTCAGATATGTTATTAACACCTCGGAAAAGAGTCGATTTTAGAAGCTGATAGTTGCTAAGCACGTCGAGAGATTTCCAACCTTTCGTGGAGCCGAGGGTTCATTATCGTGTTTACAAGAATCCGCCGTTGCTGGGCTAGATTAATCCAGTCCCCATCCCAGAATATTTTTTAAATATAAATGTTGGTATTACTGCCATGTGTAGCTAAGTCCACCAATTGGCCTCTTTCGTTCGGGTTTTAATAAATTTCTCATGTCTCTGCATGCCTCGCCCCTTTTGAGTAAGAATCATCTTCAAAAGCTTGTGAAGACTGAGACTGGTCTCCACAGCTGTCATTGCTACGGCATGGATGGGCAGACAGCTCTGACATTGACGAGAATTCTCTCGACTTAGTCCGGTTCTCACGGGCAGACGCTGTTAACAAGGATACAGCAACACGAAATGGAAGGCGTGTATTGGAAGAGTTCTTCAGGTTGTACAGGAGACGAAAGGTGACGGACATATTCATTGAATTATACGTTTTCTCGTCGCCTCTGTGACGAACCGTGTTACATGATACATTCTTCACCATTTTCATGTTACGGACGAGATATCTCGCTTAAGAACATGGCTCGAATTTAATTAATGCTTATAATATGGTCTAGTGAACATATCGTGCCACCTCTGAATGTGTAAAGATGATGACAGACAACCATAGGATGTGTACGTTACCATGGAAACTCGAACAGAACGTTTTTCAAATGGGATACTATCTAGAAAGGAGTACGCTGTAATAATTCTGTCCAAAAACACGAACCCATTCGTAAATGACCTTTAATTTCACTTCCGTAATGTTTTCGCGTTATGTAGTATTCGACAGAAGCTTTCGCCATGAGACGCATTTCTCGGAATTGTTTGAATTTAAGTTGTGTTACCTCGTCTCGGCTCATCAAGTTTGTTTGCGCGTTACAGGAGCCTCTCTCTGCATTGGACTGAACGCACTTTTCATGTCGTCTGGTTTGTTTCGGAGGTAATCGAACGGATCTTCTAAGTAAAATACACGTCAATCTGTCGGCTCACGAGGAATCAAAAGTGATTGCATGCGATTAACGGTTTATCGCGTTGAGATCGACCTTTGCGTTGTTGCCAAAACATCCGCTTGAAGTTGTGTATCTTAAGCGTGTATCAAATGTGTTTTTGGGGACATGGCAACAACGTGCTGTCGATTCAAGTCGAGAACCACTGGACGGATTTGGATGAAATTTGATGTGGAGTTTTGTTATCCTACGAGTGATGATAACAGCGTGACGGATGAGGAAAATCGTGAGGTAGACATTGAGGTGCTGCGATCTGGTGGCCAAAATGGACGAGGCGGATTTAACACCTCTAAATACGTGTTGCAAAGAACGCGTGTGATTCTGTTACGGAATTAAACTTTCCCAGATTGTTTTGCTTGTGTGAGATACAGATTGGTTAAGTAACCAGCGTTCCTTTTTTATTTCTATTAGTGAGTCAGCCTTCATTTCAGCTCTGATTGTCATATTTTACGCAGACAGACAGACAAGAGATGGAGAATTACGAACTTGTGTACGATGCTTACAAATCTCTCAAGAACGGATTGTTGCTAAGAGGTTTGTGTGACGTGAGTATTAGAACAGCGAGGTTGAACCAGAAGTTTGGCAACACTCACGCGCCTTCATGTTTGAATTCTACAATAGTTGTATCGATAAACTGTTGCCTGGTTTCTTGTTCGTCCTGTATTACAAATTCTGTGCATCAGACGTTTCAGAATACGGTAGCCGGTTTTTTATACGTCGGGTTCAACACGCGTGATGAAAAGGTGTGTGCAAATAATGTCACTGAGTTAGTGTAAGAATAATTCAATTTGGTGTCGTTTCGCGGCCTCGTAAAGCAGGGCGACGCTTTGAGCGTAGAAGACGTCACGATCAAGAATTATGGTACAGCCACGTCCCTAAAAAACGAAACTAAGTGGACAGTTACGTATGTCAAGTCAAGTCAAGTGGTCGGCACGTTGGGCTGAATTCTGCTGATTCAAAACAGAGCCCAACATCTTAGAAGTTCGAAACTATTGATTAATTGTTTATTTAACGACGATTTATCAACTGGACTGTCATGTAGCGTGGATGCCACAGTGATTTCGGATGATGTTTCGCGTTTGATGTCAAACTCATAACAGCTGTGATCGCTGGAAAATTTATCTATCACGTGAGTAGCTCTCTAATTTTTAATGAAGGTTCTGTACCAATAAGTTGATTATTTAAAGAGATCCTTGCGTGCGATATTAGGGAACATCCTTCCAGGGTACTTGAAGTGAGTTTAATATCTTAAAAACGAGCTTGTTCCATCTGCCAGCTGGTGCTATTCGTTTCTGTAGCCTGAACCACGTATATAGAAGGGTCTATTAAACGTACGTAAAACACAACCGATAATAGGACAATCTTTCACAAACCCCGTGGAGCTGAGGTCTTCTTAAGAAGCTCAGGTGGTTAAGAACAGGCCCATCGTCCATTTCCCAGGTGGCGCGTGACTGAATTAGAGTGGATATTGGAGGGAAAACCGAAGGACTCTGACAAAAATTCTTGCCCGCCACAAGATCCACGTGGACGAACCAGGGCGCGAACCCGGTCCTCCGCGACAAGAACTCAGGAAGACAGTAACAAATTGGGGAAATATAAATTGTTCTCATTTGTGACCTCGCGGCCCGCGAGTCGGTGAGGGCGGGTGAACCGCACCGGGGTTCATGTCCAGGTCAGTCCATGTGAGATTTGTTGCGGACAGAGTGGCACTTGGACAGATTTTTCTCGTTATCCTGTTTTTCCCCAGCCACTCTAATTCCACCGCGTTTCCAGTAGGGTTTATCGGTTTTTAAAAACCGAGTTTAAAAACATTTTTTTTTGGATAAAATTGTAAAATTCGAAAACCTGTTTTTAAAATTTAAAAAACCAGTTTTATATACTAGAATTAATTTGTAAAAATTAATTAATTAATTAAAAACGTTAACATTTTGACTTGAAATCGCCTCGGGCACAAGAATATTGTAGTGAAACTAATCTTCATGAGTCAGACTGAAATTAGTTCCAAATTATTAAATGCTTTAGAAGTACGAATTCAAGAAAGAAACCGTATTTCCTGAAGAAAAATACTAAATGAAATAAAAATTTATAATTTATATTTTGTACGGATTTGAGTTATTTTAGTTTTTTTATTTGGTTTTGTATATGGTACATTTTATTTTGTTATATTTTAGTAGTTCCAGAAATATTAAGTAGACTGATTTTTTTAAAAATAAGTATAAATATTTTTTTACTGTTTTAATTATTATTTTTTTTAAAAAATTCTAAAACCAGTTTTTTTTTCTTCAAAAGTCGGTTTTTGTATAAACCTGAGTTTCCAGATTCACTTACTTATCTGGGGGATGGACTCTCCTCTGAAGGAGGAATGCCGACATATTGGAACAGCTTTATTGTAGGGTTCTGTTAAGTGTGAGCGTAAACATTAACATTCCGATGAAAAGGGCGAAAAGTCAAATGCTCGGACAGTTTTACTGAAACGTTGAAGCGAATGTAAGTTCCCCGCAGCCACTCGTTATAACTGAAGACCGAGGGGCACCAAGATCACAGACTGGGGTGTGTCCGACCTTTCCCTACAACAACCTGTCTCTCCCGCTCGTGCGTCTCCCGTATCCAGTTTACCTGCGGCCAGTCGTGTGCAGAGCGACTAGGAAGAAGGCCGAGTGCGGTTGTGAGCCGAGCCGAAGGCTGCCACTAACCTGTGTTAGGTAGAAGTAAGGTTAGTTCTAGAAGTAGGTTCGTAAACTTCGACACTGTAATACGTCGTTTGTGACGAAAGATTTCCTTGTTTTTTTTTTTGTAAAGTTCAATTGTTGTCTGTCATTCGTGTATAAACGAAAGTTTTAAGTTGGTACTGCGAACAGTTTGATTCAAGTGGCCTTGTCTTATGCAGTGTTGTTAATACTTGAAAACAAGATAGGATAGTTTATGTAATTGTTTAGT
This sequence comes from Zootermopsis nevadensis, assembly GCF_977971745.1. Taxonomy (NCBI): domain Eukaryota; kingdom Metazoa; phylum Arthropoda; class Insecta; order Blattodea; family Termopsidae; genus Zootermopsis; species Zootermopsis nevadensis. Next base: position 253,227 of record NW_028259135.1, read on the forward strand.
GAGCTTCATACTTACTTCGTGTTAAATTAATTTTACTCTCAGTGTGGTGAAGTTTGTGATGGAGAATTTATGGACGGCTGGAGTCGTTGATGATTTAAATCTGAAGTTCTAAATGTGTTTGTGCTGTTGTATCGATGGTGAATAAGTAGACGAAGTATAAGTGTCATGAACATGGCGTTTGTTATGAGAAACGTCTAGAATGTCATCGGAAAATGAACCTTAAGCTCTTTTTTTTTTGTATAAATGGACAAACACTTATCCAAGCTTACTTTAAAAGTTAAAGCAGATAAGTTTAAATAAGTTTTCTTATTGGTTCTTCGTTTGATTACGCAGTTTACGAACAAAAATTTGTACACTTAAGACTAAAGAAACAACTGAGTGTTTGTGTCCGAGTGCGTAATCGTGTGTGAGATGGTACTCAAGACGACGCAGCGACTGTGAGGTGATGTTGACTTTTGCTGATCTCGAGGTAGTTGACATGACCCTAACACGGATTCACATCAGCGTCTTGCTGGCGTTTTGCCTGGTGCTGCCTGCCTCTGACACCACCAAGTGGGACGGGATTACTCCTTGGTTCTCAGACTCTTGTAAGTCCACTGCATTCATTCCAAAGTATTTCCATGCATGGTAATTAGCAGCATTTGTAAACGTTTTAAAGACAACTTTTAAATTTGCAGGAGGCACGACGCGTGATGTACTGCTCGCTGAAGAAATACAATGACAAAACTGAACGGAACTGTTTACTTACCGGCTCCCGACTGGAACTGCGTGACTCACCGCCAAGCGCTACTCGGTTCTCCCGAAACGAGACGAAAACAATAGTGAACACGCCTTTATTTGCAGCAGTTCCTGTCGGGAGCCTGGAAGTTGCGTTCAACTTTGTCGATGAACGCGCATTATTTTGTGTTACGCGATTGGGGGCGAAGCGCCGAGGTTAAGAATGAGTAGGAGCTATTATAGTCTCATGGTAGACCATAGGATAAGTCAGGGTTCGAATCTCCAAATTTCGGAAACATTGCGAGACGTCTAATGTTCAGGTGTAACGACGATGTTTCTCGATCATGTCCGCTGCTTCTGACTTTTAAATCTGACAGATTTTAAGTTTAAACGTAGATGTGGCTGTTGTATTATAAGTTAATCCACATTTCTTTTAATGCGCAATGCCAGTAATGAATTGTTAACGACGCTCTGGAACTTTGAGGTTATTTTGTCATTTTTGGAGCTGTACAAAGATATCGGACCCCAAGTTTGTTAGTCTCGAACTGTTTTTGGGAGGTTCAGATACGAAAGATTCTTGAAACCGAATGCCACGATGGATTCAGGTGGTGAGCGCTACTGGGCAGTCTCCGGAAGTCCCGTGTTCTAGTCGCAGCCCAGACAATTCATACCCTGACAATGTTTTTAGCCGATTCCTTCAGTCACTTAATTGAATCGGGGGGTATCTTTTTTATATAGGCCACGGCCGATTCCTTCTATATCCTTTCCCGTTCATCACTTACACTATCATGCTACTACCATTCGACGCGAGGTGTCGTATCTTGTAAATTAGGATAATCGTAGATTCGAAAATCGAACAGAAACCGGATTACGAACTGAATGACCATGACTGATGAATTATAGTTTAAGATATATTTTTTGTTCGTCTGTTTCCACACAGAGATGTGACTCATTCAAGCTCATATACGCTTTATTTAATTAAAATATAAAACTGCTGTAGACTTACAACACGCATTTGGGGGGGGGGGGGGCGCACAAGACGAAGGCCGAGGCTTTGACGTGTTTTCTGTAAGCCAGATTTTTTTTTATCCGAGCCTCATATTCGGAAGATAAATAGATCGCTTTCGAATTCGATCGGCTTGGTGACTCAGAATAGCCTCTGAAATAACTCAGACCTGTCGCTGCCTCGAGGCCTTATACGGCGAGATTAAATTATACCTATCACAATTGCGGAAAGGCGTGTTCACTAGGTAAACAGACTTCCGTCGTCTCTTGGTTTATCAAGCACCACTCCATAGAGACAAACGGGGAAATGTTTATAAAGCTGCAAGCTTTCTAAGCCCCGGCACTGGCTTCAAGACCCGATCGCCTTAACCCACGGACAGGGTCACTGGTACCCGTTGAAGGAGATCCCGGGTGGGCTCGACGCTATGGCAAACGGAATATCTTCCGTTGTTCTGTTTCTTTAAGATTTTCCGGTTAAAATTGTTTAATTTCTCATCTCTTGTAACAGCCAGTGTGTAATTCATCCGTGTAATGTTACTTTCTCGTCGTGTTTGTTCGTATTGAAAATCGTTTCCCTGCAGAAGACCTCTCCCGTGGGAATTGTTCTTGTGCCAAGGTGAGACGTACACGATGTCAATTCCGACTGCGGTTTCGCTAACAAAATTTCCTGCAGATTGAGCGCGGTTATGCACGTAAAGAAAGAGATATTGATCGTGTGTGAGATTGGGAGAAGACCGCAAATCAGATTTCAGATTAAATCGAAACGAAGTACGAGTTAGAAGGAAGTCTACTAAGTTGCATTGTGCTCGTGGGGTCACATGGCGTGTTATGGAACAGTGCAGGGAATATTTGAACTCTGACCGACATTTTAGGTCCTGGAAAGACTATTTAGCGAAGAAAGACAATTAAAGAGTAGAATTTTTTTAAAAAAAATAGGAATGGAATACACGAAAATATAGGAAATTTGTTTAGGAAACTCATTCCGTGGAGAATATTACTTCTTGAGAAACTAACAGTCGCTCGGATAGTCAGAAAATTCTCTTTTGTTGGACTCGAAGGCTATATACCGTATTCGCAAAAGATCACGAAATCCGTAAAGTTTATCTCTTTAAAAACTGTCCTTTTCCTTTGGACTGAAAAGCGTAAGACATTTATTGGACGGATTTAGAAGAATCGGATGTCTCGTGCATGAAAATGTTGTAGATAAACAGAAATCTGATCATGCCTCTGTAATGTGGCTGTTATACGCATGCGCGCGCACTGAGAAACAGTGATTTCGTTTTACTTTGTGAAGCGTCTGTTCTAATCGTTCAAAGAACACAGCAATGAATCTGACAGTTCTTGGGGACAATGCATTGCCGCTGTGCGTTTCTTTCCCACACCCGCTGCTGCTCAGAGGTCGTTATACCCTTGTTTTCCACAACACAGCGTTTTATGCGCAAGTCGTCTTGTTTCGAAACATTAATCTTCATTTTTATGTCCACGTCTTCTTGTACATTCTGCGACGATAATTAGGAAGCTTTGTTTTACAAGAAAACATAAAAAGATGACGTTATTATGGTCTACAAGCTTGCCAACCGTACATTCTTTAAAGTAAAATGTAGTAAGTCTCGGATACTAACACGGAGGTTGATCTACAGGGTGGGTGGGAAGTAAGTAGGCATTGAGAAATGGTTATAACCTCTGTATTTAAAATGTATAGCGATTATTTAATGACTACTTACTTCTCACCCACCCTGTAGAAGAAAACTGAAAAATGAGATGTGCATATGTCGCCACCAGAGCGCAGAATGAAATTATAATACAAAAAGCATATTGTTAATATGCCTTTCGAAACTGTGGTAAAGCTTATATTTTTGAGAAAGACAGTTTTTAAGTTACATTCATAAAGGAGATGAGGGCAGGTTCAATTAGAGTTTTTTTAACGAATTATCAGACCTTTCTAAACGCGCCGCCATTAAAATATACAAAATTATCATTGTACCTGTTTAATATGTATAGTAAGAACCAGATAACTTGCGTGTTCTTGGCGCGGGGGTGAAAAGCAAGGTGCGCGCGCACCTCCACGTTCTACCCGGCCGTTCCGAGCACTGACCGGGCCGTGCCTAGTGCAACTATCCACAGCGCTAGGGAGCTCAGGTAGCAAGTAATCTGGTCCCTACTGTAAGTGAAACTCGGCGACTCAGCGTAAAGGAACGCTGATTGAGAGCGTTTCAAAACAAGGCGATAAAGAAAATGTTTTGACGTCGGAGGATGAAAGAAGTTTCACAGTAAATGAACTTAAGTTTTACCGGATTCATCAAATAATGGAACATGATATCTGTCGGAAAACGATAATGAATCTTCGGGCTGTAACAGTCGACTACTTCAGAGACTGCCAGCTTCTGAAAAAGGACTCTACTCTTTGGAGTTCGCGTGTCGAGGCGAAGCCACGAGCAGATTCAATTAAAAGGAAATTATTTTATTTATGTCCTCAGTAACTCGCGTTGCGTAGAAGTCGGTGGCCGAGGCAATATGTAGGCGGTCTTGGAGCTGCCGTGTGACCTTTGAACCATTATGCGAGTAAATTAGAACAGGGGTTGGCAAATTTTTATTGTCGACTGGATGTTTATGTCTCCGCAGAAAAAAACAAAAACAAATAACGATGTCGAAGATTCTAATCGAAACTTTATTTAACTTAAAGAATATAGCGGGTGTTTACTTGAAAAATAAAGACGTTGTTAGCTTTCATTAAATATCTTTTTTTTTAGATTGTTTGCCTTTACGTATACGTAATGTATTTATATTAATGTTGTCTTCTGGGTTGCGTCGTGTAATCTGATAGACGTTTGCCGAGGTTCCAGAGGTTCTTGCTGCCTCCATCATCAGAACTTAGAAGACGGTCATCTTCGAACTCACCGCCGTGAAAAAGCTCAAATCCTGCTCAGAGATTATGGTGAAATATAAATTTATTCTTCTACGCACTTTTTGTGGAAATTATGCGTGTTAATACGCACGAACCTTTGACATATCGAAAATTGGCCAAACTGCTTGTGATGAGTTTATAATTTGCGACGGAAGACAAATTAGCTTCGACTCTTTAACTGAGAGTGGTTGTAGAGGTGATGGACGTCTGTACACTCTTCTCCAAAAGCCGTGTCTTTTCGCGTGGGCATTTCTGTTGGGCTGGGGTCGTGGCGACAGGATCCTGGAAATCTTCATCTCCTTATTTAGTCAGTGATTACGCGAGAGACTACTGGGCAAATCTCCACTTGTGTTGTTCAGCAAATAATGTCTATTGTGTGTTAAATCAACTTCTGAGAGTACTCTTGACTAAAGGATGTCACTTATTAGTATTCTCGTAGTTCCCTTCAGGACTGTATGTAGTTTTATGTACAGAAACAAACACTTCGCACATGGCTGGTTTCCATGAAAGCCTTTGAGCAAATCCGTTCTTGCGTCTGGCTCTCTGTGTTTGATTTAATCTTTAGTGACAGTTGGTTCTACAATAAGTCAGGATATTATAAGACCGTATCAAATTTTTCGTGGTTTTCATCGTAGGAAATCTTACCGTAGTCTATTCAGCGGGTTAAAGTGGATTTATTGAAATACATTTATTTGTGTTCTATTTATTACTGTATTCGCACAATGACTGCGCACTTCTGTTTACATCCGGAAGACGCATTCTTTCTGGATGAAACATATACCCACTGCGTTCAAACTATTTGAAGATCTGGGATAATATTAAAACGGATTGTAGAGAAATATGATCTGAAAATGGACTAAAAATATGTGAGATTTCCATCAAAGAAAGGAGTTTTCTTGGACAGCTATCAAATAACCCTTCGTATGAAGCTGTATGATGCTGATAGTTGCTCAGCTAGTGAAGAAATTTTCCTGTTTTGATGATAATAAACATAACTTTTTAAAATTTTATCTAAAATATATAAAATCATGCATACAAACAAAACTGTTTACACTTTCAAAAACACTTTCATAGACGGACTAATGAATTAATGTTTTTCCCACTGATGAGGTCTAAACGCATTTGGCGCTAAGTGATTTTCAAAGTGTAAACAGTTTTGTTTGTATGCATGATTTTATATATTTTAGATAAATATTCAACACTGCACGGTATGCAAGGTTTTAAGATTTTTGAATTTTAAATACTGTTCTCACACAATACGAAATATCAGAATGTGACTTCATATATAAAAAGTTGTTTACGAAATTAATGATCTAAGCATTTCATTTCATTTCATTTCGGAGTTTCAACTTCGTCGAAATCGTGAACTCGTGTCGTTTCGTCGAAATGGAGCGAGCACATACCATTCGATCTTCGACAGATGTGCGGTTGTTGTTTCGAGGCTGGCCGTCTCTGGCCTTCGAGATTTCCAGATTTAAATGAATTTGACGTTACCCTGTGGGCGAAGATTGAATCATGACCACAATATTGTCGAGCTGAAGGGGTCGAATTCGAAAAACCTTCTCTGAAGAGGAGTGAAATGTTTGCAAAGGGGCGAAAACATGTCTCGATGTAGTTTTTAAAAGTGAAATGTTACACTAAAATTCTTATATGAATGTTTGACTTCGTTACATAAAGTATTACGCATTTGTCGGATTGTTATGGCGGATTCTGCTTATACGCGCTTAAATACGATTACTTCCGACATTACTTTAGTATTATAAGAGCTTTCAGCCGTTTTAGATGGTAAACAAGTTACAAAGAAGCCGTCATTATATTACGACTGCCGGGAACATCTGACCCAAACTGCTTGACATTATCTGTCGCTCCGTAATGGAGTAATAAAAGACGCAGTGTTCTACTTCTTGAATGTCTTGCAGCGCTGGAACTCCATTAGTGGACTTTGTAGGCCACATCTTGGTTCTTTTTCTTCTGACTGGGCGGGGAAATTTGATGAGATATTGTTATGATCAAATTTGTAAACCTGTTCCATGCAGAGCTGTCTCTGTGGACTCACGCATTGTCGTGTGCTATCTGTACGATGTACAGTAGGGACCAGATTACTTGCCAGCTGAGCTCCCTAGCGCTGTGGATAGTTGCACTCGGCACGGCCCGGTCGGTGCTCGGAACGGCCGGGTAGAACGTGGAGGTGCGCGCGCACCTTGCTTTTCACCCCCGCGCCAAGAACACGCAAGTTATCTGGTCCTTACTATACATGAATTTAACGCATGTATCTGTCCGCATGTCCGTCAAAGATACGTGTTTTTGTACAGAAATTGTCACCGTTCCTTAAAAATGTTACAGATGTTCAATTTTCAGGCTGATTCACCTGGTTTCGTCTTTACAGTTTGGTAAATGACATGAATATACAGTAACAGATAGATGTAGCCTAAAACCTCAACTTTCCTCGGCGACTAAATTCCTCTCGGACTATCAGCCACGTTCACAGGGAGTAAAATATTCGAGACGGCAGAATTTGTCTATTTTTTTGGGGTTCATGTGATCATTCACGCAAATCGGTCGATATATCATCCACACACAAAGACCTTACCCAGTTCAGTCTTCATATTTTTCCGCCGGCTAGTTCGTGGACAAAGATGATTGGGCTCCGATAGATACATAGTCCCATCTGCGAATATGTTCTTCTTTCGTCATATAAGCTCCTGATGATGGAAGCAGTGACAGCCCACGAAACGTCGAACTTCTGTTCAATATCGAGGAAGCAGATTGCCGACAAGATTTCTTGTCAGGGGAACAGTGTCATTTCTTGTTTAGCAAGTGTGAGTTTGGGCGTAAAATCGTCTCTGCTTCGGAAGAAACGTTCTCAGCAGACCAACCGAGTGTTGCACTGACACCAGGAGGACGGATAGCGGACTGAAGGTTCGCTCTTGATTAGCATCTGACGATGTTTGCAGGCTGCCACGTCCTAGAAATGGCGAACACAACTGAAACGCTCGGTGTGAACGGAGACAATTGACGCGAAATAACTGCTACCAAGGCCACAAACATCCCGTGTTAAATACACGCGAGTCTGATCGGATGCCACACGCTTTATCATCGGATCGAAAATAAAGCAAGTGGAAGGTCGCTGCTTTATTTCTTGTACAGAGATTCCATGCCATTTTGTACACGTAATAGTGTCTGAGATGTTCTCTGTAGTAGCAAGCGGATTCACGCAGTGTTTTGTTTATTTTGTCATATCAGAAGAGACGGGAAGGGGGAATGGACGTTTCGTCTGCATCATATCAAAATAACTTCATGGATTTTTAGAAGATGGTAGTCGCTTCACTGGCGAAGGCATTCCAGAAATTTTATAAAACCCTAAAGTTCATTATCGTATTCACAAGAGCTCACACTTTTTCATATCCTGAGGTACTTGAATCCAATCCATAGTCACGTGTCCTGTTTCTTTAATATCCGTGTTAGAATTATCCCCTCTGCTTCTAGGTCTGAATCCCATGCAGTCTACATGTCCCGCCAATGTAGTCCTCAGCGAAGAAATATTACTAAGAGTACTAAACAGTTGAAGGTAATTTAATTTGAAGATTTTTAAATAATCACAAAGTATTTAGACGTATCTGATTTTTCCACACGTATTCTCTTTACTTTGCAGTGTGTGAGATTCATTGTTCCGCAAAATTTCTGATTTCTTCAGGGTCGTAAACGTTTCTTTGTATGTATTCATTTCGTATACCGTTTCATAAAAATAGATTTGTTTTTCCGGATTCTCTGATAATGGTATCATTCACCCCAGAACTTATTATAACTTCGGCGGGCTTACGATTTGAGGTTTAAACGACGGTCATTCCGAAGATGACGGTCTTCTAGGTTGTAACGCCAACGTTTAAGAGGTCCTTGCTGCCTCCATCTTCATCAGGACAAATCGCTACAACGCAGAGGACAGCCATTTTTTTTTCGGGCATCTCTGTTTGTACCTTCTAGCCCGAAGGACGTGATTTTGTTGGTTTTGAATACGGAGGATCTTCAAGAACTCCTGTGTCCTGCGTTACAGAGGCAGTCAGGCAGAGACGGTGTTATCACGAAACACGCCCTCAAAGTAGAAACCGTCGCGAGTAGCGATAGTTGTTGTTAAAGAAATTGACAGCTTCTCGGCTCGTCTTTTCGTATCCCCAGTTCTTTGAACCCTCCTCTGACGCAAGCCAAATCCTCAGGAGCATTCCCTTTGTTCTTGCCGAGAGCGTGGCTAAAGAACGGTAATTATCTGTTCTCACTTCTCGTCGTCTTCGTTTTCGGATTTTATGGATTTCGCCTTCTGGCACCTTCTGATTTAGTATTATTTATTACACAAGTCTAGATTGCTATTTGATAGGAACCCCTGGACTGGGGATCGGCCTGTCCTAAGGGCTTTAACTCTGTGGGTCAACACAAACGGAGCATTCATGCTGCAGTCTCCTCAGTGTTCCAACGTTTCAAGGTCGCTCTGATTCTCACAGTTTGATTTAAAAATGTTCCATAGGTTAGTTCACACAGATTTGTCGAAAACAAGACATTTTAAAATTTAAAATTCGTGTTCGATTCCTGGGAGTACCCACGTTCATTCTTCGGGGGGGGGGGGGGGGGGGGGCAAAGCGACCGTGGAGTGAGGCTAACCGATAATCTAGTGCCAAGTTTAAGAATATGTGGAGTTCTACTTCCAACGTCCATACGTCTGCATGTCGTGATGCTTAGCTATGAACCAGTGCATCGTTACTTGGTTACAGTCTGAAAATTTAACCCTTTGGATCCGAAGCGCGTAAAAATATTTAATAATTCCGTACCGCAAAGAAAACAATATTTCACCATTACAAAGATCATGTTGCTAACGCTGGTTAAGAAAGCAAGAATCACGCGAAACCGATAAATATACAATTAAGAGTTATCGATTGCTGAAGAAAGTGGGACACATACTTACCATTGGGCATTAAAGGTAAATGCTCATACCTGCGCACTGGAGAGAGTGGCCAGGCGGACGAGGAGTCCTCTCCGCCTTAATCGACGTCTTCTGTGAATTATAAACAATTAGGAACAAGTCACGCTTGGCGCTGTGGGTCGTGATGAGGGGGCGAACGTCACTAGAAACTGTCTCTACAAATAAATGCAAACATGTTAATTCTCTGCAGGAGGTCTGATCCATGCCAAGTAATGTCCCTGTCGACCGCTTCATTTATGTCAAGGTATAGAATCTTTTCTCCATTTGGAACGAGCGGAAATAACATTTACGATTGTAGGTAGTTACGATGCGAGGGATAACTAACCTTGAATGTTGCCTCTTTAACTTTTTCAAAGCTGTTTTTTTTAGAAGATGCAATAATTCAGTTTACAGAAATTGATGTGACGGTCGTCCAGCCCAAGATGACTGTCTTCTGGGGTGTTGCACCGTGTCTTCTGATGTAAGTTTAGCGAATAAGCGAGTTCGTCGCACTCATGATGGGGGGCAGCAAGCACCTCTGAAACGTCGGTTCAGATTATACATCGCAGTATCCCAGAAGACAGTCACTCGTCGCGAGAACTCGAAATCTCACAAAGGAGTCAGTTTCCAGTTCGAGGATCGTAGAGGTTCAATAACGCAGCGGTATTCAACCTTTTTTGTTCGCGTACCCCCAGATATAATTTCTCTTCAACTTTGTACCCCCAAAGTTGTTGGTGTATATTTGAAGTTATACATAGTATATAATCTACATCTAAAATAAATTAAATAAATTATATTACTGATTATTCAGTGTTTATCATAAAATAATATATTTTTTTTAAATTTCACGTTCCCCCTAAGATGTCTTCGCGTACCCCAGGTTGAATACCACTGATCTAGTGGGCCGGATCCACCGTTCTTTTGTTCAACCAAAACGGACTGCATCAAAATAGGTGATGTTCGGGCAATATTTGAGCGGAGTACCTCCCGAATTCAAAAGCAAGGCTCGTAGTTTTTACTGAGACCACTTATTTCTCGTGTTGCATAAATTCCTAACATTCCATTTGTCGACTTCAGGATCGACAGAATTCAAAAGGCGGTGTCAGAGCGAGGTTACTGGCACTTTGCGTAAAACCTAATGTTTTCCGATCCTAATGGGGTCATTGTAATTCAAGTCCAGTCCAGCGTCGCGTAGATCATGTAAAAATGTATTAGTTATTTGTTTCGGTGAATATTTAACGTCGACTCACTGTCTGGCCTCCGACGGCTGTGCATGCCGACGCAGCACAGCGTAGTTTTTGTAAGCTGAGATGTATTTGGAGGAAAGATGCCATAGACGGAATGCGCTCCTAATTTGGAATAGACCACGTCCTTATCGGGTGGGAACGCAATGTGACAACACTGTAATGAACCCTCCACGTAGTCTCTCTTGTTAAATGACGCTGAAGTCCAGCCTTTTATTTGTTCTTGGTCAACGACGTGTTTCTCAGTTTCACAAGGAATTTTTGTGCGAGACTTTTGCAAATAAGATGATTAGAAATTGGTAAATTGAAGTGGTACAGAATTTCAGATACGGACAAGCAGTTTCGTTTATAGTGATATTCCAGGTTGTCGCCCTCGGTGGACTATGGCTAGCGTGCTCGCCACTGAACCCAAGGTATGCGGGTTCAAACCTGGCCGAGGTCGATCGATGGATTTTTAAGGGTGATAAATATCCGTATTACATAGGATTTGAGACTTTCGCGGCGAGTGCAATCAATAAAATCTTCTCGGGGCAATCAGCCGCGTTAGCTGGTTACCGTAGTAAACCGACGTTTCGGGAGCAAACTCTGTCCCCATCAGAACCCTGAAGATGGGAACAGAGTTTGTTCCCGAAACGTCGGTTTACTACGGTAACCAGCTAACGCGGCTGATTGCCCCGAGAAGATTTTATTGGTCCGTAGCAGAATTTCCAGTTGGCGGTCCCACGTCGCAGGATTACGGCATGTAAAAGAACGTTACGAGCTCGAACGAGATGTTTCGTAAGCAAAATTCAGCGGTCATTCTCATCCAAGTCTCTCCTACTATAGTGAATACCGTGAATCAAGAGCACTTTGCGAACAATAATCAATTTGTGTGTGCATGCATGACAGACACACGTACCGCCGCTGTCTCTCGCAGTAATACGCAATTTTGTATTCTGTGGTGTTTAATCTTGGTCTAGAATTCAGGTCAAGTCAGGTCTTGATCTTAATAATAAGTCGCCGTTCTATTAGGAATCTAACACTTCTTTGATATTCCTCAAATTCTATAGCAAATTTAATTCTTCGAGGTCACAGCACCGTCGTAACAAAGCTGGAAACGCTGTGCTGACTTCGAGCCGCGCGCGCATGCGCGTACGTTTGTGTGAATTATTTCTCGTGTCCTTGAAGCAGGCTCCGTGGTGATTGCTACTGTAGTGGTGTGGCGGCGCGGTAGTAGCCTGACCGGAACTTTGCCCCTGCGTGTGAAAAGGTTTGAGATTGTTTCTTAACATTAGTTTACAATATTTAGCCCGGAGACTCTTGCCAACTGTAGTACCAGATCTGCAGTTTAATATAGGTCCACCCACAGTCGTCTGCAACTTCGAGTAACTGCGGAGGGCGATTAAGTTGAGATTCAGCGAAGAAACCGCGTTATTTGTGTTCACACGGTAAAAAGACTGCTTTTGTACCAAAAAGTTTACATTTGCTGTAATGACAACCGAAATAAGGTTTCTGGTGTCCAATGTTACGACTTTTTGTCTTAGCGAAGGAACTTAGGACAGCGTTCTCGGTGCCCCTAATCCCCAATTTCCCATAATTCTTTGATCCTGCCAACCGCGGTGTTGTTCAGGAACCCTGTGGCTAGCGAGGAGTTGCTTTCCCTACTTTGTTATTGTAACGTGTCTCTGATGGTCGTCAATCATATGCAGTTACACGTGGGAATGAGACGTTCCAAAAAAAAAAGACATTTCGGCAGCGAAGACAGACGATCAAGATTTAATGACCGGAAACTGGTTATGTTTCAGCAGTTGGGCATGGGCCAGTCACATAATCTGTGCCCACATTTATGGTGCATCGAGTAACAAAGAAAATGTTCCCATCTGGTTCAGTTTTCTGATGTTCTTTCAATGACTAACGATACCCGGTGTTCCAAAATGTTTCAGTCTGCATTTTAAGGTAGTAAGAACTATAAATCAGTAATTATAGAAATTTTTATATAATTTTCTATGATATACCAATTCCTATGTAAATCTTTTTTGCTGAACATCTGTTAATGTAGGACGTAACAAGCGGACAGAGTCGAAGGTTCTAGTTCTTGGTGGTTTTAGAATGTTCCTGGATTAAACAATTCTTTTATTTTTTTTGAAACATTGGTGCCGTACACTGCCTCTCAATCTTTGCATGCAACTCACACAATCAGCGTGAGAATTAGATCGGCTTCAGCGTCGAGGGAGTTGGAAGGAAGGAACTGACTCAGTGTGGTGGCTAAATGCAGACCAGAGCGTTGCCAACCTTTGCCTGCCCGTTATTGGACCTGTGCCCGTAGATGCTCTTGATCTCACCGCCGATGTGCGCTGTCCGGAACATCGCTGATGCAGGACTCCGGTCACGTCCATATCTTCTTGGTTATCGTACGGCCGGTTCTCAATTCATAGGTTGAGACATGTTGACTTATAAGCTTAGTGAATTACTAATGCGTAAGGAAGTGGTCGTGGCTTTGTGGTCCTTCAATGTCCTTGTCCAGGGGCCAATGAAAACAACAGAACACCTCAGCTGTTATGACGAGTGCCGGAAGAGACATTCGTGAACCACGCTGATGGAGAGTGGTAGGGTCAGAGAACTGGAGATGACAGTCGCTCAGCTGGAAAACCAAAATATTGTAAATCCTGTCCTGAAAAAATCCGGTTCAAAATCTACTTTAATATTCCGTGTAAAATTTTGTACACATTTCTCATCGTTCTTGATTTGATCATCCAAATAATATGTGATTAGTATTTATGTAATTTTCTACATGTTTCTGTCTTGGGTCAAAATATCCCCTTTAGCATTATGCTCACGTATGCCTTACATAATACAAGAACCCGTGCATTCCATGTTGAGTCCGAAGACAATTACGTACGTGAGATTCGTGTTTTTCCTTTCGCTATTTCTGTTGTACTTTCACGTGCGACTTTAATAACGTCCTCCGCCTACCGCGTGGGAACTAGACCAACGTTTCAGTCGCTGTTTGCCGAGACTGTGTGGCGTTCTTGAAAAACCCGTTGGCGAAATCAGTTTTTTTAAAGGGCTGGTTGGGTTTTAATATTTAAATCTCGCCTGTACTCCCGTGAGTGCGTGGTTTCGGCCAATTTTCTTCCTAATGCACACGTATTTCTGTTACCTGTTTGGATTGTGACTTTGTGAATTGGCTTGAGCTGAATCAGAAGCGGTTTCTATGAAGCGTTGACTCGCGTTTTGTCGTAACAGCGAGTGCGCATGTGCGGACTCAGTTGCTGAAGGTTTGGCGCATCAGTGGCACATGTGCTATGTTTCCGGTTTGAAATTTAGCCCGTTGATTGCTACGTCTTACCGCAAATTTGGAATATGGATATTTTAGCCTTATTGTTTACAGCTCTATGTTAATATTGGTGTTCATATAAAACAAATTCAAATTCTTACATCTTCAGTATTCACAATTATTTTCCCGTCTTCCTTAACGCTGTGTAATATCTGAAGTTGAAACATCGTCGTTAAATAACCTTATAATCTAGCACTGCAGTGACACAGCTGCTTGGAATCGAAACAGGTATCCAGTTAGAATGTCGGCCAGGGCAAAACTAATGGAATTAGGTTTCTAATGTTTTTTCTCAGTCCTTCCAGTATAAAGGTGGCGTTTCGAATTCTTCTTACGCAGTTTGATTTGAGGTGTCGTTGAGTTTATGGAGAAATGGCTCAACGCTGTTCGACGATGCCTGAATTGGCCGAGCTGTTTGTTAACACCGAGTCTGTGTAACAGAATGACGCGACTGTACGTGCCGACATTTGGGTGCGCCCGCCTACGTGCGCACTAGACAAATGGTAACATTTCCACCCACAACACAGCGTGGGCTGGGCTGCAGGTCACTGGTTCCAGAACCCCTATACTAAGCAGTTCGTCGGTAAGCGTATTAGACGTATTTAAGAAATCGATGCTCTGCTTGATAGTGAAATAAAACCGCGGAGTTCGAAATCGCGTATAACGAGAGTCTCCAGTGAAGTGTTAATTCCAGCTAAGATTAAAGTTGAAGGGTACGGAACATTAGTAACCTTGTTCTTCAGCATGAAGACACCGTGAAGACGTGTGGGGGGGAGTGGAGGTAAACTCCCACGCATTCCTGTCCTTGGTATTAAGATACGGGTAAGAGGTCAGCTTCACGTTCCGACCGTATTATACCAGGAAAATAAAATTTAAAAATGTTGTATATTAACACCAACGTAAACCAACAAATCTAGCGTCACTCAGCTTATCAGACTGTACCCACGGAAATGTTTTGGAATCAGAGAACATTTTCCGGTAGAATTAAAAGTTAATGGAACCGCTCGTTGTAGGATCTTGACTTTTTTGGGGGGTTCTTAGATCTGCGGTAAGTAAAGACATTTTTATCGTAGACTCAGATGCATCAACACATCGGCCGCCCTTAATCCGCGTTTATCTTTCGGTACGTGTAACAGTTTTAACTAATGAACCTTTGTGAAATTTTAGTGGCAAGAGATCATAAACATTCTTACGATTTATGTGGTCATGATATTACATGGCGACTGTGCGAAAATTTGAAATTATGTCCCGATATATTTATGATAATTTGGAATCTGTGTTTGTGGAAATGAGAGGCATTGATACGTAATTAATTTTAAGGTGTTAATCTGTAGTTACTGCTAGCTTCATAATATGTTTAAGTCCGTATGAAGCTCGCCTAAATACTGTTTACAAAATAAATTATTACCTGAAAGAATATAAAGTCGTGTGCATTACAGAGACCAATACTCTAACCCCTAAATACGGTTTATACGTAAAATGCACTTACGGAATTTAGAAAGGATTCGAACCATTAGTGCAGGGGTTCTCAAATTTATGTAACCCAGGGCCGATTTCATCCTTGCTTATCAACTCGCGGGCGACAAATTTGTAAATGTAAATGAGACGGAATTTATTAAAGATGCTACTTAATTTGAGCTATTATTGCAGACATGTTTGCATTGGGTTACTCAGTAGAATCCGTCATTAGTTAGATGTTTGACACTAATTTAACCCGATTATGTTTGTATTCCTTTAAGTGTTCGTTAGTAATACAGGCCCGAGTTCTTGATTAAATGTTCATCTTTAAGTTTTAAGGAATATATTCTGTTGTCCGTTGATTAAAATCCAATACACGTGTCTACCTTAATAGGTCATCTCCAGGTGGTTATATATAAGTGGTCGAAAGTAATACGTAGATATGATAGGTCGAAACATGTAGTGGATTTTGATAAATATTGAGACTAATCATAAAAATTGTTGAGTACACGGACTGTCAATATAACCTCATTAAACTATACGGTGGTACGAACTGACGACATTTCTGATATCAAGTTAACTATCTTTTATCATATAGACCAGTGGTATTCAACTTTTTTTGTTCGCGTACCCCCAGATATAATTTCTCTTCAACTCTGTACCCCCAAAGTTGTTGGTGTATAATTCAAGTTATACATAGTATATAATCTACATCTAAAATAATTTAAATAAATTACATTACTGATTATTCAGTGTTTATCGTAAAATAATATTTATTTTTAAATTTCACGTACCCCCTAAGATGTCCTCGTGTACCCCCAGATATAATTTCTCTTCAACTCTGTACCCCCAAAGTTGTTGGTGTATAATTCAAGTTATACATAGTATATAATCTACATCTAAAATAAATTAAATAAATTACATTACTGATTATTCAGTGTTTATCGTAAAATAATATATATTTTTTTAAATTTCACGTACCCCCTAAGATGTCTTCGCGTACCCCCAGATATAATTTCTCTTCAACTCTGTACCCCCAAAGTTGTTGGTGTGTAATTCAAGTTATACTTAGTATATAATCTACATCTAAAATAAATTAAATAAATTAAATTACTGATTATTCAGTGTTTATCGTAAAATAATATTTATTTTTAAATTTCACGTACCCCCTAAGATGTCCTCGCGTACCCCAGGTTGCACAGCACTGATATAGACTAACACGGTACTACATTAAACGTTTTTGAAATCTTGGACATTTTGAGAAATACTTTGCTGTGTGTGAGGTCGCGGAACTCAACAAATGATGAGTGCAGAAACTTTTCCAGTACGCGGAAACTGTTTTATAATGTGTGGGGCTCGGGCCATTTCGAGATTGACATACGCACTTGAGAGACGCTGGTCCCACGCTTGTACCTGGGCCGACATAGCTCACAAGGACGTTGACTTTGGATGGGCGGACAACTCGAGTTACTTGTGTCTCTGTTAGTGACGGGCTACGTGGGATGAGAAAGCTTTTGGCGCCTTAGTGTAATTGACAATCTGCAGGGTATTATCTGGTCTCTCACTCAGGCTCTATGAACCGCTCCCTGCCGCTGTGGGACACGTAAAGCCGCGCGAGGCAATGCTCGTTGCTTTGCCTCGCAAAGTCGATACCATGTTGCCGCGCGCGGCAGAACGAACGCGTTTCTGATCTGAGTTTCACGTGCCTTTAAAAGTGGCAACTTCTGGCTGCAATCCAACGAACGCAATGAATGACGCTCCTCTCCAAAGACCTGGCACGTCGTAATGTTCGCACTTGCAGGAAGTGCGATAAGATATGCGACATTTACTTATCGATTGCGCTGTAAAAATAACAGTTTGTTTCATTCCTTAGTTTCCACTATTTGGACAGGTTTCTAGACGCTCCTCGTGTCCCGTTGGAAGATACAGATCAGGGCGTCTTACCACTTTGGCATTCTAATCTGTTTCTTTGTGATATTATTATTATTATTATTTAGTGTTCTGTCTGACGACAGGTCCATATGAACAGGATCCTTCCATCCTTTTCTCTTCTCGGACTGGGACCTGTTCATATACGTTCTTGGCAGATGATGCAGAAGTGGTTTGCCATTGCCTTCTTCTGTGTGTGAATGGAGTAATTGTTGGGATGCCACGGAGGAAAACTCCGTGTTGCCTAGACCACGGCCTTGCCCAACACAAGTTATAAATTCGAACCCGAGACCCCAGGATTACAAGGCCAGCGTTCTAACCGCTAGACCACCGCGGCTGTTGTATCAGGATAGGGGATTTTAAAGGGTTTCATAAAAGACGCGGAATTTCTTAACCAGGTGAGCGACTATCACGTTCTGAAGAAGGTATCTGCTGCATGTAAGTAGTATCGTGAAACGTTTTAACTTTGCTGCGATAATTGAATGGTCTGTCAGTGCTGGGAATTAAAGGGGATACTGACAGAAGCTGAACTCTGGACCAGTGCGTGTTTGTTGGCGAAGTGGATGGATTATAATAACGCAAATGAAATATGAGTGGCTATAATAAAACAAGGCGGCTCATTCAGCTGATATTTTATTACTTATCTCGCCCGAGGGGCAGTCATTTTTACTTGTTCCTTGCTGGGTAAAAGCCAATTCGAGTGAGACCTCTCCGGAGCCGTCTGCTGAAGAGAGAGACTGAGAGACCGATTTTCATTAAAGTCGGTGCCATTGGACACTTCACGTTCTTTGATGAACGGGACGAAGACGTTTATTGGGTTCTGAGATCTCGGACTATATTCTGACTTGAGAATAAATTACCGTGGTCTTGCAGTGTTAATAAAATGACTTGTGTAAGTGTTGAATCACGAAATTCGAGATGTTTAGTTCTCCATCTGAGCTTTGCTAATCAGTAGAATGTCACTTCGAGTTTCGTCAAAGACTTGTGTAGTTTCCACATCATCAGCGCCTGGTTCAAAGAATTTTCCACGCGCTCACATAGCAGACGCTTATTTTAATTACGTTGTAAAATAGTTCTCATGACGTGAGGACTGACAGATACCTTTAAATGGCAATTGTTCCTTAAAGGTACTTGAAGTTACCGGAATCAGCCACAAGTTCTTCCCAGTTTCTTTTTTTCAAGTCCCGGTTTGCGTATTCAATAGCAGATGAATCCCATAGTCGGGACTGAATTTCAATTATCAATCTTTCGGTGTCGATATTATCCACGTTTGGAAGAAACAGAAATACACACAAGCACATCGCACGGACGCCAATGGACTGGCCTCAGATTGTCGTGTGATGTTGATTTGGCCTTGGCCGTGGCAGCGATGCCAGTAGCATTTGTACTTGGCATCTTGGTTGGCAGCGATGCCAAGTTGGAAGCGCTGCCAGACGGATGCCATTGGTGATATGTGACTACTAAATTAATGCATTGAGTTTGGCCGAGATGCTGGCAGCTGCGCCATGGCCTCGCGTTGGCATCCTAGTGCGATACCGCCCTAACGGGGTGATGCCGTTGGTCCCGCTTGGTCATGTGCCAGGGCAGGAGCGCCTGGCGCTAGGCAACAAGTTTGGCTCGTCACATGACGCCACAATTTGGATCATTTCCTTGATTTCGTGTTCTTTCGATGTTAAGGGAAATTATTGGTCCGAAGAGAGATACAAGGAGAATTGAATGTTTCACATAACGAGCAATTTTGTGAGCCTGAAAATAATTATTAAAATTTTGGCCTGTAATCTTGCACAGTTTTAACCTATTTTCCTCATTTATTAAGAAGGTCTTTATGGCATCATTCCCGTACCATAGTACCCGTCCCCCTAATTAATTCACAGAGGCTCTGATTCACGCTGGTAACGAGATTGGTCTGGAGGTAAAGACAGAGAAGACCAAGTGTATGTTGGTGTCTCGTTACCAGAATGCAGGGCAAAATTGTAACAAAGAAAGCTAGTCGATCCTTTTATAATGTTGCAAACTTCATATATTTTGGAACGACCTTTACAAATCAGAAATTCATTCGTGAGGAAATTAAGAGCTGATTAAATTCCGATAATTTTTGGCTACCGTTCATTTCAGGACATTTTGTCTAAAAACCTAAAGATTAAAACACACAACACTAATTTCGCCTCTAGTTTTGTATGGGTGTGAAACTTGGTCTCTGACACTAAGGAAGAAACGTAGACTGAGGGCGTTTGAGAACAGGGTGCTGATGAGAATATTTGGACCCAAAAGGGATGAATTTCTAGGAGGGTGGAGAAAGTTGTACTCCTCGCCAAATATAATAAGACAAATCAGGTCAAGGAGGATGGGATGGGCAGGGCATGTAGCCCGCATGGGAGGGAAGAGGAACACATACAAACCAGAAGGAAAGAGACCAATAGGTAGACCAAGATGTAGATGGGAGGATAATATTAAAATGGATCTAAGATGGGGTGGTATGGACTCGATTCATTTGGCGCGGGGTAGGGACCAGTGGCGGGCTCTTGTGAACACGGTATTGAACCTTTGGTTTCCATAAAATTTTAATAAATCGAGTGTCTGAGCGACTGTTGGCTTTTGAGGAAGGACTCGATGCTCGCGATGTAGAATGAAATGTTTGAGAGGAAGACAGCGACTCTTCTAGACTGTTGCATCGTGTGGTCTGGTGGAAGTCCCGTCGTTTGAGAAAGGTGTTCATTCCGTCCGATCGGGTTCTTGTGCAACTGTCGCTGGTGCAATCGATATGAGCCTCGTACAAGGAAACATGGCAACCAGAAACTCCACATTGAACAAGTAAGAAATGAGTGACGTTGAAATGTGAGGTCCCTTCAGACACCAGGTCCAAGGTAATAAAACGTATTGTTTGTTGCCACAGGTAGGCTCTTCCCCGACTTCCAAGAGAACAACACTCCACAGTCCGGTGGCCATTGCGCACGTCTTTTGTCGTTTGGTAGAAATTACGAAACAGCATGGGGTTGTGAGGGTGGCCTAGGATTTCTTCTATAATCTTCTCTTCTTTCTTTATGTGATTCTCTTTCATTTTCTTCTCTTCATCTGTTTTTGTTTTCTCTACGTCTAGTTTGTTTCCCTTTAATTATTTCCTGTTTCTTCTCTCCTGGGGCCAGAATTAGACGTACTCGAGCCCTGAGGTTTTTAAGCTTCCGAGAGGACAATAAAAAGTTAGTATAAACTTAGTATCTGGGATACTGGGAACGACCCGTTCTTCAAGTGCCTGAGCACTTCGGGTCCCAACTTTTCGTTGGCTCTGATCTATAGACACTCGGTATGACTCCTTGGATTAGGGATCGGCCCGTCACAAGGCCTCTACCTGTACACAGGACAGCACAACACAGAAAAACATTCATGGCCTGAGTGGGATTCGAACCTACGGTCCCAGTGACCAAGCGGCACTAGGCCCGCGCCTCGGACTTACTATCATCACCGACAAAGATGCGATAAAGATTGACAGCTGTGAAAATAACTGATTTGTATCTTGGCGCTTTTGAGGTTCTCAGTTTCTTCAAGAGTCATTTCGGGCTTTAAATACGCGTCATGTACAGTCCGCGTCTGTAATCTTGAGACCTGCGGGGTGTGGAAGTGGGGTGAAGGAGGAAATCGTCTGCCTTTAACGCTTCGGACTTTCTGCAAGTCTCAAGATTACAGTCGGTGGACTGTAATTAAAACAGAATCACATTAGGGCCACTGATAACGCGAGGCCCTGTCCACCATTTTGACAACGACAGCACAGAAGCTTTACCGTGGCACAGCTGGAGGGACCGACCAGCTAATAAGCGGCTGATTGCAGACAAGCGCCGGTCTGCATGCGATATTCTGCGATAATCGATGCGCTGCGAGCTGAATTCCCCGACAGCGAGTCTCGCTGGTAGGGAGCCATTGTGTCGGCAGCCATTGTCCACATTCCCAGGACAATACACGAGTTAAACGTTTTTTGTAGGAAGTTAAGCAATCATTAATCAGCAAGAGAACATATCGTCTGTCTGCCAGTTTATGGGACCCCACTAGAACAAAGGGAGCTTCGTACCTCATGAAGACATGTCCATGGATTCACCTAATGACAGTAATCAAATGCAGATGTTATGTTGCTAAGAGTGAAAGGCAAATGTGGTAATGGTTGGGCAGGAGTGGTGAATGGGAAGGGATGGGTTAGGAGAGGATGCGTTACTATACAGTCTCTACACTCGACACACACACAGCCCTCGGTCCGTAGCACCCCACTGGACACACGATGGCCCCTCAAACGCACTCGATCTCCCTTCGCTTCAGTTCCACGTCATTTCGACCTGTTAATGTTCTTTTTCGTGATATACACTTGGAAACATTTTTTAAAAGATTTATTAGAGCTACAAAAATTATATAATGAAGCTGTTGCTGATCTTGGCTTTGTGTCAGTTGGTGTGTTTAATTTTATGAGCAGTGTAACCGTCTTCAATGCAAAACTGTCTTAAGGATTTTTGAGTTTTCTTCTATGAACAGCTGATTCTGATTAACCAACTTGAGGCGAGGTTAGAGTAGCAGAGGCTCGGACTGACTGACGGGTGATTCACATTTCAAACTGCATTCCAGCTTAGACTCACAGAAATGTCGAAATGTAAAAAGAATTTACGTGGAACATTTTTTTTTTTTTAGATGTAAGGAATGAGAATTTGGTCGTGAGTTTTGACGTCGGCTACTGACATTCCTGGCTTGAAGAAATTAAGCGTTGCGTCTTTTTTTCTCCCTTTATGGATCTTTCTAGTTTTGTTATATTATGAACACTGCCTATAAATAATGGAAGAGTTGAGGTGAAGAATCCTGTTCACGACAAAAAGAAATACGCGTTCTCTGATTCGTTTGTTTGTCCCAATGGACTGCCGGCTTTTCGTGAAGTATTGGGCGAGCGTGGGAACTTTATTTGCCGTCAGAATGGTTCTAGTTCATTTCTTGTCTGAACAGAGTAATAGTCGTTTCATCAAAAACCAGCATTTCTGCAGGCCTTAAAGGAAAGGAGTTCATAATTGGTTCTTGCACTAAAAGTCTATCGAGATGTTCCGATTGGTGACAGCTTCCTGCTGTTTCAGGCGTCTGAAGCGTGAGAATTATTCGGAAACTCGGGTTGCACATTTGGAAGTTGATTTTGGCCGGTAGCAATTCGATTGGCATGTCCTGCACTAGCAGAGAAGACATTAAAATCGCTGCGCAGTTGACTGATTCTTCACACGCCTCAAGCCTAAAGCAGTTGGTAACCAACATCGCATTCGGGAGGTCGCGGGATCAAGTCTGGTTCTAGAGTCTGGTTTTTATAACCGACGTTTTTCGTGGTTTTACTCTACGAACAGGCAAATGCCGGGATACTAACCAACGACTGTATTCTTCAATATCATTTCCAATTAATTCCTCACTAATTATTCTATCATTCGACGCTAACTCTTTTGTCAGAATTACTGACCACGACGTTAAATAAACCACAAATATGTAAATTTACCAGCGTCCTTCAGAGCTGCCATAACCTGCTTACTTGTTACTTTAATGTCGATAAAAACAACACGTTTTAAGTGGACTAAAAATTGGCTAGAACAAAACATTCTTCTATAAATCTGTTGAATGAAATTCTGCCATCTTCAGTACCCAAACACGTTGCGTCTTGTAAACATCATTGCAAACCTGCAGGGAAAAAATTAAACTGGTGCAGATTTGAAGATTTCTGTCTTCTGGGTTGAGTTCATCGCCCTGATGACGGAGGCAGTATGACCTCCGAAACGTTGGTAAACATCGACCAGACTACACGGCGCAACAACCCAGAAGACAGAAGAAATCTTCATACTCATCGCCCTGATGACGGAGGCAGTATGACCTCTGAAACGTCGGTTAACATCGACCAGACTACACGGCGCAACAACCCAGAAGACAGAAATCTTCATACTCAAGGCTGTGAAAACCTCAATCTTAAATGTTGCAGATTTATCTGAGGCTGTATTTCCGGCCGAATTCCGCCACGTACACTCAGATTTACCGGAAGCTTTGCCTTCCAGTAACTCGTAACTTGCATGCCAACCCTTGGATCTAACGTGTCAGACCGTGGGACCACACTCCAAACGTCTGATTTCTCTTCTAACCTTTAAATCACGTGGTTGAGTCCGGTCAATGATTATCACGTATTTGGGATCATGCGTCTATAAACACTTGGTAATTACAGCCAAGAAACAATTTTGAAGGTAATCATTACCGACTCCACCCATAGGCGCCGAAAATTACCGTTCATCCTCGCCGAAGAATCCAGTCGCTTCGGTGACGTGGCACATTTGATCCACTCTTTTGTTGCGAGTCACAGGAGCCATCTGTCAACCCGAATAAATGTCTGGTTCTTTTGAACTCGCTGTGTGGAGTTAACGAGTGTAGGAAGTCGTGACAGGAGACTTGATTCTTTACGTTGTAGAGGTGCGACCTTCTACTGTGGAAAGGATTGCTTCTTTGCACAGGCATGAATTGAACGCATATAGGGCTCGTCTGTCTGTCTGTCCGCAAGGTTCACCGCTAGAATCGCTGGATGGATTTGAATGAAATTTGGCATGGGCGTTATGTCACTGGAAACTATCCTAAATTCGTACTTTTCGTAATACTTGTGAAGTGTGATTGATGCTAGGGCCACTTGCAGTATGATTACAGGTTTTAGTAAAATACAAAATTTGATGTACAATTCTTTGTATTTCGTAGTCACCAGTGGCGCAATGTCTATACGAAATTTCATCTAAGTTCGTACATCGGCTGTCGAGTTAAATCATACGGACGGACAAATACATGGGACCAGTTTTATATAACGCATATCAACTGACGTAAACTCGATAATTCAGAATTTGCGAATAAGGCGTTTGTGTATTCCGGCACACGGATTATTCCTTTCCAGTCTTGTTCCACTGAGATAGAAGGCATAACAGTTTTGTTGTCACTGTTGAGAAGCTAGACGAAGTGTTCTTGAATAACTGTGAGGAAAACGTGTCTTTGTAATCCAGTGTCTGTTGAATCTTCCCGGATTTCGGTTTTCACGAATATCATTCAGCGCTGTATAGTCTGAGAGACAAACGTCGTTGAATAAATCTAAAATTTAATTCAATTCCTTTATTAGAGTGTTTGACAACAGCAAAGAGCCTATGTCAGGAAAACTCTTAATTTAAATATAAAAAATACTAAAACAATGTAAGGAAACAAAATGAAAGCAAATTAAAACAAATAACCAAGCTAGATCCAATCTAGACCACTCTCTAAATCATTTCTCTTAGTGAGAAAGTGCCCTCAAAAATGTTTATGCCAAATACGTCCAAAGATTTACATACGTCATTTGCAGTGATGACGCACCTCGCAGAAGGACTATATCTACGCGCACTGCACACACTAAAAGTAGAAAATTCTCTTATTTGCCTCGACGGCACACGAATACCAACATATATTTAATAGCTGACAATTAAGGTATTCTTTCAGAAAAGATGACCTATGAAAATTTGAAAAGAGGAAACGTAAAGCGACAACTGTGCATTCAGTTACTCTCATCTCAGCCTTCTCGATTTTCCAGAAGCCAGTTCTAGCAGGGTTTGATAATCTTTTTTGTTTACTGAAACACGGCGAATTATAGGTTGTCATGGAATATCGTTCTATGCTGTTAGGATATTTCAGAAAATAGTTTTCTTTTTCTTGTTGCTAATAAATTATTTTACTGATTGTCTCAGCTCTTTCTGATGTTACGTTAATGTTAATAGAGATTTAAAATATCATTAAAGGAACACGAAGTCAAGACATTCAATTGCCAATAATTAATTTCTAAGCGACTGGTTTTCTTGAAGACATTAATATATTTTATTTTATAAATTTGATTATAGCCTGACAGATTTTATTCCTTGAACGAATCTAAGCAGCAGTTGTGAACAGTCCTTGTGGTTGTCGACCAGAAAAATAATGTGTTGTCCCGCCGTGTGCTGCCTTTTAACCGTTTAGTGGTAACCACACGTACTACTTCGGCATTTAGTAACTCTGCATTCTGCTCACAGAGTGCGTTGATGCGTTTCTTATGATTCTCGGAGTAAACATCGATTGTTTCCCTAAACAGCATTAACCGGATTATCTTTGTAATGGAGACGTATTGTGTTTCATGATGAGCTTAGGATTCACGGGGTTAATGCCACGACACAGACCGGGAAAAAAAAAGTTGTAGGGTTTCCAGTTCCTCGTTTCTTTTCCTCTCTCTTATAGTTTAATTTTCTATTTAATTTTCCTGTTAAATGCCTGCAGTCGGAAAAATTCTGATGTACCTTAAGATTTAGTATCTGTTCTTTTTTTTTTATTATATTCAGTATTTGGCCTTCACAATCAGACATCGCTACTGAATAATTCAGGCAAATTAGTTTTATAATAAAGTTGTGTTAAAACTGTTTCGTGGCTAAGTGTGTGGATTGCAAGGGACGTCGATTATTTTCAGAAGTTTTTTTTGTTAATGTTTTAAACCTCCAACATGGCGACAATGCGAACCTTTGTCGAGTCAGGACTAGGGCGATGTGTTTTTGTTTTGGAAATCTGGATCAGGCGTTTGACTGTGTTGACTTTGCCCAGCTCCACCGCGTCACGTGACGTGACTCACTCAGCTTGGACTGGAAAAAGGGCGGACCCAGTTTTCTCCCCGTTGCAGCGAAAGGGGTTGTGTGCAGAGAACAAAGAATTGTGGAGTTTGTGCTGCGTACATTTCGTGTGCTCCAAAGAGTACACCTTTCCAGTCTTGTTATTTTTATGTTGGCAATTGGTTCTTTCTGACAAGATTTGTGTTGCACTTTAGACCGACCTACACCCACTGTCTGCTCGACACGTGCCAGTTTGTAAGTGATAACTCTTATATAATCTAATCATTTCGCCGCTGTCCTAGTAATATTTCTTGTCTTCCAACCTTCATGAATAGTGAAAACCTTTTCAAGTTCATTGCTACCTTAGTTCAGTCACGCAGTAAGATACCTCATAATTGTTATTGTTATTATTCAGCTGTCTTAGATTAAGCCCTCAGGTGTTTCATTTCAGAATTTTGGAAGTATAAATATTTTAGAAATTTTGTAGAACTTCTTGTGTGGAGAACTGGTACATCACAATCTGCAAAGAAAACGCGACAAGCCAAAATAATATCGACATATATCGATACCCCAAGTCGATTTTGAACCCCGACCTCTGGTGTTCGTGTTTTAAACAGAAACACATTGTTATAAAGTTAATGGCGCCACAGACATTGTACAGAGCCAAAAAAAAAATATTTTTTTTTACTGTTGAATAAAATTATTTGCCATATTGGAAGGTGTCTCAACATTTGACGGTGGATATTTTTTTTATCAGATAGTAATTATTCATATGAGCTGTTTTTATGCTTAATGTAAATTCATTTTACACACTTAGCATGAACGCTATTAAAAAATTATACATTAATTTTAATAATTTAAATTGTCTTTTTTTTATTTTCAGCTTGTAACTGCAATGGGTTTTCAAATCGGTGCTTTTTCGACAAGGAGTTATATGAGAGAACAGGGCATGGCGGCCATTGTCTGGACTGCACAGGGAACAGAGACGGACCGAACTGTGAACGCTGCCGTGAGAACTATTTTCAGCGAGAAGATAATTACTGCATTGCCTGCAACTGCAATGAGATAGGCAAGCTCTTTGCATTTATACTTCTTTTTCCATCACGTTTGCATGTTTGTCTTTCCTCTAGCTTCTAGGCTTGCCTCCAAGAACAGAAAACCATTTTATTAAATCTTTCAGTCCACTGAAGTGACTACACGAACGAAGACGGTAGCTGCAGTGTCAGAGGGGGCGGAGGAGTGAGATAGTACTTACGCACAATTGCCTAAAGCTGATTGGCTCACGACGGCACGTGCCGGCAGATGTACAGAACGGCCAAAAATCGGCTTCCATTAGTTGCTTTGGTATTCGGCGACTAGTGTAAGAGGCCCTTTGAAATCAAATGGGGAATAATTGCTTTTATACCTTTATCCCTTATGTAATTTGACTCCTTCCCTTCTGTATTCCATATTCTTTTCCCATCTTTTTGAACTCAGAACAACGATGAAAAATAACAAATGTGGTAGTTCCTGTGTTGCTTGAACTGGTAAGTAATTCGTAAGGCTGCCCAATGGTAGCAGTGCTTGTAAAAAAAATGATTTTTGCAGTCATTACTGAAAACTTTGTACCTCTGTGACTGCAACTGAACTTATTTCTAAGCAAACAAACGTCAGACTGAGTTTTATTTAATACGTATGATTAAATTGTCAACAAATGAAAAGTGTCTGGTGAAATTACGTTTTTGCTGTCAAGTCGACATGGCAACGCTGCCTCAAATTTTACTATTTATAGTATGAAGAATGCAAAAATTGAAACTTCAGGTTGGAAACCATGACTTCAAACTGTTTCCCCCTCTTTGCATTTACCTGTATTTTGCCAAATATGGCTTTGAGGTTATGGGACACACTGTATTTGACTTCGCAATTTTTAGTACATAAAAAAACATGGACATATATCCCCCCCTCTCCCTCACTCTCTTCCCTCTCTCTTCCCTCTCTCTTCCCTCTCTCTTCCCTCTCCCTCCCTCCCTCCCTCCCTCCCCCCCCGTCCCATTTCTACATTTAGTACGTACTGTTGTGATTATTGACACATCATGTATTGTATGTTTTATGTATCATATTTTATCTAACTCTCCTCCCCTCCTCCTCCTCAGGTCCGTATTCGGTCCATGCCCTCCTCAATTCTCCTCTTCCATTCGATCCTCTGTCCGAGGCTTTGATCGAGGTTTCGAAACGTCTTCCTTCTTATGGTGCAAGGTTGTTGGCCTTGCGACCAACCCCCAACCTGGAGCATAACTTTAGTTTCAGGCAGGAAAACATAAATAAATTATGAAATTCTTTGAAAACATGGTTAACAATTTTATGAAGGGTATGAACTGTACACATTTCTTGGCACACGCAAGAAATACTTTGATGTTAAAATACTGGTTCAATTCGTGAGCTCATCTGTGTGAAAACTTTGCGAGTTTGTTGGTAAGTGAACGCATTTTAAATGTAATGTTCCAGGATCTAGGAGTCTGCAGTGCAACAGTGAAGGAAAATGCCAGTGTAAGCCTGGAGTGACTGGGGTGAAATGTGACCGCTGCGAAGAGAATCATTATGATTTTAGTAACCAGGGTTGCAAACCGTGCGGTTGTAATGCAGCGGGCAGTCTGAGAAATCAGCCCAGATGTGATCCGTACTCTGGCACTTGTCAATGCAAGGAAAATGTCGAAGGCAAGAGATGTGGAGGGTGAGTTTGCACCCAAATAAGATATTCCCTTCCCCTTATACTTGTGATGTACATGATTTAATCTTATCCGGGTTATTGGCCGCTGCATATCTCTTCGTTTTTAAAATCACTGTCTTGTATCTTGTTGCGTGGTTTGCATTTCTGTCTAGGTAAGTGTCGTATTAGTCCCGCGCCGTAGCCGCGCGGTCTGAGGCATCATGCCTCGGACCGGCGATACGCAATGCGCGCTGGTTCGAGTCTCGGGGGAGAAGAAATTTTCTCGTGAGCTTTCGACCGGTGCCAACCCAGCATCGTGAGGAAATTGGGGAGCTACGATAAGTAGCGTAATCCGGTCAGGAAAAGCTAGCAATGGCTGGGGGTTCGTCGTGCTGACCACACGTCACCCTATATCTGGTTGGATGATCGTTCACCTCCGCTTAGGCCGGCAGCCAGCTAGTCGGCTCTGGCTCTCTGGAGCTGTTACGCCACGGATTTAATTTCATTTCAAGTGTCGTATTAATAACTTTTCATAAGAAATTACTTTTCTTTAAAATCTTCATGATCATATATACAGCTTATTGAGTGCTATATAATCCCTTCAGTTGATACAGCTTCATTAAATAAGAAAATAAGCTGAAGCCTCAAGTTGTAGTGTTCCTTTTAGTCTTTGCTCACCAACAGGATCAAGAATTCACTTCTATGTTGGGAGCTGGCCTATGGTTAGGATTCCGTTACAGTGGCAGGGTGAGAGAGATGTCCGTTAGTCATGCTGAGGGCTTGGAACGCCCTCACATTCATAAAGTTTTTAACTCTTATTGATGGAGAGGAGGATTGAGGAAGATATGGACGAAAATTGACACGTCCCATATTCTGGGAGTGTGTTCCGTGTGCCGCGTATAGACCACCAGAGTTCTGGCTACACATATACGCTTCTTTTTCAATTTAATGATTAAAGAATATTTATTCATGTTCAAACACTAGTCACAAAGCCCAAGAACTGTGGTCTCTTCTCCAGAACAACCAGTTACGATTTTTATAAGAAAACTTCAGTTCTCCTATATTTCGACATACACGGAACTTGATTTTCAGTAACGAGTGATGCAATACGTACTTTTTATAAATTCCTACCATGAATTGTGTGAAATGAACATACAATGAGTAATTCATGTTAGTCAGTCCATTAAGATTTTTTTGGAGTTTTAATATATTGGTGATGGGGGTTCTTTGCTGAAGTTTCTCAGGTAAATTTTAATTTTGATTCTTACTGGTGTCCTGCTTTCTTTAATTAAAATTACTAGATTTTTAAACACAGCTCATTGGTTAAAACAATTGGTTCCTGGTACAAAAATACAGGTTTATAAATGTTACTTGTAACATTTTTTCAGTATGGTGTTTATGTAATAGACTGAAACAAAAATAATGTACGGCTCTGTCCGAAATAACATATTCACTCTTAAATACATTTAACAACGGATTGTTTTCTTGTGTGCATGTAAACTTGTACCTGCTGTAAATCAACGTCGGCACTAACGAGACCAAATATCAGGACTGTATGGTTGTCACTCCTGCTTGATATTTGTGAGATCCCTTCCGCACCATTTCCAATTCGTCGTTCTATAACCATCCTGTCATTCATTCCATGTTACATAATTTGAGCTACTGAAAGTATATTTAAATCATGCATAAATAAATAAATGTATAAATACATGAAACACTAATGGGGAATGAAAAATCACAAAGGATTCATTTGGAAACTTACGTAGTTCAAATCACGTCTTATTCATCTTTCTGTAGGTTATCACACATCCAGTACATATCAAGCCGTAATCAACGTAACCTGAGTTGTAGCAGTAACGAGATGTCGGCATCTTAAAGCCCTGGTGAGATCATAATGTCATTTAATTTGTTGCAGTTGCAAGCCTGGATATTTCAATCTGGATACTGAGAATGAATTTGGTTGCACACCCTGCTTCTGCTATGGCCATTCCTCAGTGTGCCGGTCTGCGCCCGGCTACTCAAAAGTAGAGATTGCGAGTATTTTTGCTCGAGGCAACGAGCGTTGGTCTGCGCAGGACTACAGAGGACATACTCTGAGTATCCAGTACAATGGTATAACACAAGCCATTGGGGCCAGTGCTCCAGGCAGAGAGGCTATCTACTTTGTGGCACCAGGTAACGAGCGGAGAGACCGATGATGTGATGGCGTAATACATTTTGATTCTCTCATTACACCGGTGTTCTGTAAGGATTTGAATAGTCGCCCTCGGTGGACTAGTGGTTAGCGTGGACACAAGGTTCGCATGTTCAAACCCGGCTGAGGTCAATGGGTTTTTAAGGGTGGTAAAAATCTGTAGCACAACTTCCTTCGGAGGGGAAGGTCCGATGTTGTAGATTTACGGCATATAAAAGAACCTTACGAGCATGAACGAGAGCAAAATTCAGCGGCAATTTCTCATCTAAGTCTCTCTTGATTCACTACTAGATGGCTCTGGCAGAAAAAAATAAGGACAGAGTAGGAATTGTGTGGAGGCAGTGGGCGTGTCACTCACTACTCACAAATGCACGTTTCAAAGACTAGGAAATCCTCTGAAATGGAGATTTATCTAAAATACTTAAAATCATAAACAGTTTTGTTTTGTATGCATAATTTTATATATTTTAGACAAATATTCAACCTGCACTGTGTGCGCGGTTTTAAGATTGAGTTGTAGAGCCAAGGAAGTAGAAGAGGAGGAGGATTTGAATAGGAGGACGGTTATATAAAATTAAAAGATAGAATAATTGTCAATATTACATTATTATCTCTAATTAAGTATATGTTATAAATTAGTACAGCTTCGTTATTTTATTTTGTGATAATTTTATATTTTCATACAATATATGACACACTTAAAAATAAATTTTAGTCCTCTGTTCCAAAAAAAAGTATCCCTGGTGTTAGCATCACTGCATTAGACCAATTATGCTTAAAATTGTTAAAAAAATTTTTTTTTTGGCCGAGCAGCGATGTCATTACTGAGTTAGAAACCAGTGTTTCAGACTGGCTCTGCCCCCATCATCAGGGAGATTATCAGAGAATGAGCTAGTATCTGAATCATCGGTTTCTCGTAAATCAAGACTTCGTTTCTGTTTATTAAATCTGTCGGTGTGATAAAATATTTTGGGTAATTTGGTCTATGAATTTGGGCTTTTGCTTCATGTTGATACGACTGATTACCCATAAATTTTTTATTGCTTCCAGCAGACGTGTAATCTTCAAGCTGTACGCAAATAAAAATAGATCAGACTTTAAGATTGTTTTGTTGTTTCTCTAAAGAACAAAGTGTGCTAGTTAAATTGTAGGAATTGTTTTAAACTCCTTCACCTTTTAGGAGGAATCTTTTGGTACAAACTGCTGAATATTTCCAGACAGATTCTTGGGTGACCAACGAGCCAGTTACAATCAAGACCTGACATTCAAGCTGAGGATTGGAGAAAATGGGCCATCACCCACTGTAGAGGATATTGTACTCGAAGGAGCTGGTCTTTCCATTACTCAGGCAATTTTTGGACAGCAAAATCCTCTTCCTTCAACAGTTGTAAGTGGCTTTTGTCTAGTTAAATGTTGACTGCTTTTTGTCTGGTATTGTTCATTATTTCTGAAGCATGCAAAGCTGCCCCACTATACACCATGTAGGCACTTGGGAGGAGAGGCGGTATAGCTCCTACTCGTTCTTGACCTCGGCACTAGATGGGGGTGAGTGGTCAGCATCACGCCCCGGCCACGCTTTACTCCCGAGAAAGGACCGTGGTACACGTTGGGTAGGAGGTTGGGTGAGCCCCAGAAGCGGTCTGGACGCAGAGGCTAGAGGAAAAATTCTCGGTCCCCGTCGGGGATCGAACCCCGGTAAAGTTCAAAATAAAAGTCTTGGATGTTGCTGCTTCAGTACAGTTTTGCAAATTAAGTTGTGAATCATCATCATCATCATCATTAGTTATGGTGACGTAAAATCAATGCATTTGGCTCACCTAAACCAATCAACTGACCAGAGCCAGATGAATCCAGTTTACAATTTGATTTTATATTTCTTTAATATTCTCTCCCAATCCGTGCCCATGTCTTACACGTGGTCTGATCCCTTGAAGTTATGTCTAAAATTGTGTATGCATTTCTCACCACTCCAATGCATGCTACATGCCCTTCCCATCTTTATCTCCTTGATCTGGTCATCCCAGTAGCATTTTGTGATGAGTACAAAGCTTCTAATAATGTAATTTTTTCCATCCTGTTATTACGTCCTGTCTCAGCCAATTCAAATTTATTGATCACTTTCCTTAAGCTAATTATTTAACACCTTCAAATGAAGCACAAATTCCTTTTATATCTTAGAATCGTTTCATGCCCGCAAATTCCTGATATTATTATTAACTGTCTTAGACTCAAGAATACAAGTTTCGGCTCCATGAACACCCGCAGTTTGGCTGGCAGCCTCGTCTGTCAGCTCGTGATTTTATGAGTGTTTTGGCTAACCTGACTGCAGTTCATGTAAGAGCTACGTACACACCTGAAGGTGAGTTCATTTATAGAATAAAATATTACATGTTTGTGGTTTACCATCCAAAGCTACAGAATTAAGTCAGTCATTATCCCCTGCGCACTCTCACCTGATCCAAAGTGTTTTCAGAACTTGTGTGGCAGCCTGTACTTCTTGAAACCAGAAAAAAACATCACTCTCACATAACGTCATTAAAGTGGTCATTCTGCTTTGTATTTCTGGATCATTAATGGTGGTGGCATGTGGTTCTGTAGTCAGTCCGAGACAAAACTTGGACTTGTGATAGACGTTCTGTTACAGGCACTGAAATTTCTAGTCATTTTATGCTCGCTCTGTGTAGTACTAATATGTTTTAATTTTTATTCTGATAAGGGGTTGGATTTCTGGATGACGTGGTACTTCAGACTGCCCGGCGAGGAGCAGCAGGGCGACCTGCCAATTGGATTGAAATGTGTACCTGTCCTGATGGATATGTGGGGCAATTCTGCGAATCTTGCGCCCCAGGATTTCGGCATGAACCGTCAAACGGGGGTCCGTTTGCGCCTTGTGTGCCTTGCAACTGCAACGGACATGCAGATATTTGCGACGCTGAAACCGGTGAGCTCAGTATATTCATCCTTACTTTTGTTTGTATTCAGCCGTCAAACAGCAAATAGCCACATGTGAGAAGTGGGCAAACAACTAGCCCTTTTTGACTTTAGGATATTGTGTTATATCAAATTTGGATGCTACATCCTCCTACTAAAGTGGGGTGTATCATGAGCGTCCAATGGGTTGCCTCACACAATTTGATTTCCATTGGATAGGAGGTTTTCAAAGTGTAAAAACTTGGTGAGATGTCTTATGCATTCTTCCAGAATATTTAACTTTACATTTTACTTACGGCTTGGTGGATGCTGAGTAATGGTAATCTTAGCCGTTGTTTCTACTCCTTTTATCTCGTACTTATTTTTTTAATTCTTAGGGATTTCTTATTATTCTTCTTCCCACTGCCTTATTGCACATTACAGAGGCTTGTAGATGGGATCTGAAACCTTTCTAACTGATCGAGGCAGCGTACGTTCGTTCAAAGTACATCTCTAGACAGATGCGTTGTCTGGTGAAGGTGTCTTGAGACTTAGCGGCCATTGAATTTTCTGTAATGTGGTGACAATAGTAGATCATGCCATATTATGTTGTGTAGTCAAGTAAGATCTTCATAAAATATTCCGTGTTTTTTTTCCATCTTAAGAATGTCAGCTAGCCATTGATTCATTTTATGAGGGAAAACAAAAAGGTCCGGTTTACCAGTCCCATGAACGTACATATGAGAATTTGAGGTGAATTGCTGTGTTGTGTTTACCACAGCTTTAGGTTGAGATAAGCAGTCAGATCACAGGTCACCTGCTTTTATCCTATTTGATATTATTTCCCACTCTGTTGGATTTGAAAAAATATAGTTGTGACTGTATTATTTTTGCACTTCTTTTTCTAAAACTTAACTTTGTTCGGAAAGAATTTTTTTATGCAGAGGTCACGCGAGTAGTCGTGGCTCTTAAATGCGCGATGTGTAAGCCGAGAGAGGGGAGTTCATTAGAAGCGGGGGTCACACATCCTCAGCTGCGGTGACGCACCGAACTAAACACAGCTAGAGCTACAAACCAACTGAAGCTGACACCCCTCTAGCGCGTGCTTCGGAAGGGTCCATCTCGCACGACCAAAATCATTCCTTCGTTCAAGTGCCAGCACTCGGCATCATACGAACATACAGGGCTTCTCTCTGTCAAGCCCATATGTAATGTTGTTTGGTTCATTCAGGTCGCTGTATATGCCAGCACAATACAGCTGGAGACAACTGTGAACGCTGTGCTCGTGGGTACTATGGTAACTCACTGCAAGGAACTGCTTATGACTGCAAACACTGTCCGTGTCCAAATCAGGGAGCCTGCACGCAGCTGGTGGACGAAACAGTTGTCTGTTTGGAGTGCCCCAGGGGATATGGAGGTGAGATGCCTGTGACAGATTAACCACCTAACCAGTTACCTAACTAAATAACTTTATGGTACAAGGTGAGGTGTGGAAAGCAAGTACTGAGATAAGCAAGAAATATAATCTTGTTGTTGATCATTACGCATCATCAGTGTTCACTTGTTTGTTGGACTGTACCCAGTGTCTCTTCAGTTGTGATTACACATTCTCACAACCTATTTCTCAAACGTACGTTATAATATTTTTCTACTTTATATGCCTAAGTTTTCCAAGTATCTTCTGATGAGATTTTCCAAACAGATTTTGTATTAGTGTTTTGTCTGCCCCATGTGAGATTACGCATTTCCAAAATAAATAAATAAATATATGAGTTTATTCATTGAATTCATGTACTGTGTCATAACCGGTTTCTGGTGGCAATGTGCATATTTCTTCCAATGCTTTACCCCATTTATTAAATGCTTACTGGGAGCCTCTACTTTATACATTTTGATTATTGTTGTATTACTGCTGTTTTTGTGCCTGGCTGTTGTCATGCACAATAATAAATGAATTGTACTGAACTGAATCTCTCTGTGCCGCTCGTACAATTTAAAAAGTTGCTCTTTTATTTCAGCCACTCTTTAGAATATTTTATTTATATCTTTGAAAATACCATCAGCATTTAAATTTGTCATAATATGATATGAATAAGATGACATTGTTTTGTCTGCAATTATTTCATTTCTGTAATTACAACATGAAGCATAAAAAGTCCCCCAACAACATCAAATTCCCCCGTTGGTCTCTTCCTGTTAGGTCTTCTAATTAAAACTATGTAAACATTTCTCATCTCTTCCATGTGTTATTTTTTCCAAGTCAATTTCGCTTGCATCCGCATGCATTCAATAAGAGTATTCAGTTTAATACTGTACCTAAATACCAGTTTTCTTTCCTTCGCCTCTGCTGTTGCCATGGAAACGTGTAGCAGTCCGGCAGCATGTAATGGCGGTACGGCAAGGTGCTCTAAACACTTTTTCAAAGACATATTTGTTTTGCGTCAGGACCACGGTGTGACCTTTGCAGCGACGGTTACTACGGAGATCCAACAGGAAGGTTTGGACCGGTTCGGGCATGCCAGCCGTGTGACTGCAACCAGAATGTCGATCCTAACGCCGTTGGGAACTGCAACAGAACTACGGGAGAGTGCTTGAAGTGCATATACAACACTGGAGGACGTGAATGTGACCAGTGTATGCCAGGTATGATATCACGTATTTTATTTGTGTGTTTAAACTCAAGATATTAATAAAGTATGAAAGAACTTTCCTTAAAATGCTTCATTGCTTTTGAGGTTATTGAAAAATTTTAAGTTATTATTAAACGATGGATGTGCTCGCGTGTTTATTCCTCTGGTAAACAGCTGGTTTATTATATGCGGGTGGTTGATAAGTGTGAATGCACACTTGTTCCAGCTGGTGGTAGTCTGAAGTAATATTCGTTCTCCCTGTTGTTGGCCAGAAAATTTATTTGCAGTTAGCACAGACGCTAGTTAGTAGCAGTCTGTAAGAAATTTTAAATTTCTCTGACATGATTGGCTAACAACATATACTAGATTAAAAATTCCCATCGTAATGTCAACAGATGACAATAATCACGAGTTTCCACCATGAATTCACAAATGTCAGGAATTAACTTAGAAACCTATGAAACTAGTATTGTGATCCTCGGTAAATCGCGAATGATCCATTTATAATAATTTAAATAATTGTCATTAGTACTTATTTCCATTATGTCAGTTATTCAAAGTTTTTGTGTGATCACCGTATTTGTAATGTTAAAAAAAGTTTCCTACAGAATTTGTAAGTATATTTATGGCCCACGCAAAGTTAAGTTGGTGTCTAGTGGCATGATATATATACCAGATCTCCACGAGAACTTCTTGAGAATCTGATATTGACTTTTATGGAACACAAAGACAAATTCTTCACATGAGTCCACCAATAAACCTTGTCCTGAGCTAGATGAATCTGGTCCATACACTTACAGCCTATTTCTTCAAAGTCTTTTAAATATTATCTTCCCATCTACAACTTGATTTTCCCCCGAGGTTTTTTGACTAAAATTTTGTATGCATTTGTCTTCTGCCCATCTCATCCACCTTAATCTGATCACTCTAGTATTATTTGTTGAATAGCAGAAATTATGGAGCTGTTTATCATGTATTTTTCATCATCATTCTGTTTACCCCCTCTCTCCTCAGTACCGTGTTCTCAAATGCCATCAATGTGTGTCTTTTCCCTTTGGGGCGATAAGCAAGTTTCACAAGTAGAAAACAGCAGCTAAAATGATAGTATTTTATATTTGATTTTTCTAGGATTCTAGGTAGAACATGTGAAGATAACATGAAGCGAATCTAGCAATGACATGAGTCAGCTTTTGATTTCTTTGTGAAATGTATAAATATTTATGAAATTGCTGGTAAAGTGTGTATAATTATTCTGTTGGGCTTATCCATTGTGTAAATGCTCTTGTTTAATACCACAACATTCAGAAGTTGGTTCTACTTCAATTTTCAGGTGAGTAGGGGGGAGGGGAGGAGCCACGGTGGTCTAGCGGTTAGAACGCTGGCCTTGTAATCCTGGGGTCTCGGGTTCGATGCCCGAATTTATAACTTGTGTTGGGCAAGGCCATGGTCTAGGGAACACGGAGTTTTCCTCTGGGGGCTTCCCCGGTTTCTCCGTGGCATCCCAAATATTACTCCATTCACACACAGAAGAAGGCAGTGGCAAACCACCTCTGGATCATCTGCCAAGAACGTCTATGAACAGGTCCCAGTCCGAGAAAAGGATGGAAGGATCCTGTTCATATGGACCTGTCGTCAGACAGAACACTGAATAATAATAAGATGAGGTGGTCTAGCGGTTAGAATGCTGGCCTTGTACTCCTGGGGTCTCGGGTTCGAATTTATAACTTGTGTTGGGCAAGGCCGTGGTCTAGGCAACACGGAGTTTTTCTCCGTGGCATCCCAACAATTACTTCATTCACACACAGAAGAAGGCAATGGCAAACCACTTCTGGATCATCTGCCAAGAACGTATATGAACAGGTCCCAGTCCGAGAAGAGAAAAGGATGGAAGGATCCTGTTCATATGGACCTGTCGTCAGACAGAACACTAAATAAATAATAATGATAGGGGGGAGGGGAGGGAGTCCTTTAACTTATCTGTTGGAACCCATGCTTGAAGTAGTCTTCACCCAGCGGAGTGGAACGTTTCCATCCCACCATTTATCTGATGATGTAAAGTTACAAAATCTTGTGGTTTTACATAAAAAACAAGTGGACTGTGGATAAAGCCTAATATAATAATCACCATCATCAGAAATTTTATACTTTGCTGTTCAAGTACCTGAAACTTTATTTATTGTTTGTTTTGAAGGCTTCTATGGTGATGCATTGGCAATACCAAAGGGAGACTGCAAGCAGTGTCAGTGTAACCGAGATGGAACGCAGCAAACTGGGTTTGGTCCTCCGGTCTGCGATCAGCTATCTGGGCAGTGTCAGTGCAAAATACATGTCGTAGGGAAGAATTGTGACAGGTGTGAAGATGGTTTCTATAACATCATCAGTGGAGAAGTAAGTGGGCATTGGAATACAAAGTAAAATGTCAAGTAGATGATTTATGAAGTTAACAACGGTGTCTTGTTTATTTATTTTTATTATTTAAATTATTGTCTCTGAAAATGAAAAAAAGTCTGTCTGTCTGTTCATGTCATCCATTCATATCATAAAGAGGGTGTGGGAGATATAATAATTTAAAAAATAGAGAAATAGGATTTGCTTCTTGAGCATTCATGTGTACTAGTAGAGACATTCTCATAAAAATCCCATACCATGGACAGTAACAAACTTTTTGTTTCCCGTGTACAGTCGTTACCATTTGTGCAATACCTGCGTTTGCTTTGCTGTTCGTGTTACACTTAATTTATGCCTTAAGCCAGGCTTTTGCGCACGCTGAAACGCTGAAGCACCTACATATTAAATTTGAGGATTAGTTTTATGTTTCAGGGTTGTCAGCCATGTAATTGTGATCCTGTGGGTTCTTTGAACCATACTTGCGACCTCTACACGGGACAGTGCCAGTGTCGACCTGGTGTGACTGGTCAGAGGTGTGACGTCTGTCAGGCGTACCAATATGGATTCTCTCTCGTTGGCTGTAGACCATGTGAATGTGACCAGATTGGGTCTCTTGCTCTTCAATGTGACCCTCTTGGACAGTGTCCAGTGAGTAGAGAACAAAATGTTTCTTGCTGCCATCTCAAGGCTTTCTAAGATATTGTGATGTTTGAAATTCCGCTACCCAGATCCGTGCTGGAGTGTGAAATTCTGCGTTTGTTTGATTTTACAACTGTTTTATTAACATTGGGGGGGGGGGGGGGACATACAGAATTTTGCTGGGAAACCGTTCTGGAAAATGACCGCTGGGCAGATCCAGAAGGAGATGGGAGGATAATATCAAGATGGATCTTAGGGAGGTGGAGTGTGAGAATGGTAAATTGATGGAGTTGGCTCTGGATTGTGGCCAGTGGCAGGCTTTGGTGTTGTCGGTGTTCGACCTGCGGGTTCTGATACCATGGAATTAGTTGCTGCATTGTGGGACCTAATATTTAAATGTACCTTGGCTGCATGGGAAGATTTCTTTTATATGTCATGTTAAAGGATTAACATGGCAATGTCTTTGGAAAAAGCAGAAATATTCAGTGTCATTAGCCTAGTTCTTCCAGTTATGTTGAACCCTCAGTTACACTTAATCCACTACGGTTATAATGGTTACACTGCAATGACTTATCTTCCTGGACGTTGTTTGGTAAAATGGGATAAATCATGTAAAGATGAGGTTGCTAGTGTGTACCTTACACTGTAATAATATTTTATTTTATAGTCGAGATTTTTTCTCAGCCCTGGAAGATTGTGTCTTTCTCTTGGTCAAATTGTATTTGTTGTGTCAAAGTTATGGGTGTTTTATGCAATGTTGACTTTGTTCCTAGTGTCTGGAGAATGTGGAGGGCCGCCAGTGTGATCGTTGCAAGGAAAACAAGTACGATCGACAGCGTGGGTGTGTAGACTGTCCTGCTTGTTACAACTTGGTACAGAGTGCGGCTAATCAGCATCGAGTCAAACTTAAGGAACTCGAGAAAGTACTGAGTGATATTGCAAGTAATCCGACCGTCATCAGTGATCAGGACTTCGAGAATAAACTGAAAGAAGTTGAAAGAATCATGGAGCAGCTGTGGAATGAAGCCAGACATGGGGCAGGAAGTATGATTTATATGAGTACATAGCTTTGCATGTAACGGGATGAGATGTACTACAAATAAGAAATTTAAAATTTATAAATGTAATAACTACTAAATCTAGATCTTTCTTGATTAGCTGGAACTTATTCAGTTAATGAATTAAATTACTCTTTTTTGTGGAACATCACTGTGTTGACAGAAGCCAGGTATTCGATTATAGCCTGAGCCATTTCAGCCAGTTTCCAATTTTATAACCTATTTATTGAAGGTAAGATTTTAATTATTACCTTCCGTCTACACTTAGTTCTCCCAATACCTTTTCTTCTATTGTATGCGTAGATATTTTGATTTTATTATATTCAAGTTTTCTAGCACTGTAGTTGGGAAATGTAGACAGTTTTGTTTGGAAAACATAAAAAGAAAGAGACCACTTGGAAGATAGGAGTAGGTAGGATAATATTAAAATATATTTTAAATAAATAGGGCGGAGTTTGTGGCTGAATGTATTTAACTCATGACACAGACCATTGGTGGGCCCTTGTTACTCTTTGGTTTCCATTAAAGGCAGGATTTTCTTAACCGACTATTAGCTTTATTCGTTGTAGTCAATTAATTAGTCAGTTTGTACATAGTCAAGAAATGACTTTTCAAGTAATTTTATTTTATATTAGGACTGTGAAGGATAGGAGTTAAAAAAAAATTGACTTTTGTGTGCCTTTCTGTCTGTTTTTAATTCTATTACAGGTACAATGAAATTCCAGTGCAAGGTTTATCCGGTTGGCAGTAAATTTAAGAGAACCTTAAATAGAGGATGTTTAACGTCGAGATGATCAACTTGGGCTCATTGAAATTGAAGTTGAATATTGAGAAACCTTAAATTGAAGAATGTTAACTCAAAGTTTTACTGTATCCATATTATAGATCCTAATTGGCCACAACTACTTCTTTAAAAAATCCTTCCTAACTCGCCGTTATCTTCCTCATATCTCTGCCAGTTGATACAGTGTTACAAAAGTGCCAATACACTTTTTTTCAAAAATATATGAGAACAGGAAGTGTGAGTTTCTATACTTCAGGTTCAGTTCCATGTTGTTGGTGTGTTCGTGTTTCCAGGTGAGGATAAGAGCTTGCTGGAGAGACTGGAAGAGCTACAAAAGCGTTTTGACGCAGTGGGCGAACTTACTGACCAGACTGATGAGCTTACCGACAAAACAGCATTGAGCACTGCACAAGGCATTGGGAATGTTACGCTTGCAGAAGAGACTATTGAGAAGGCGTTCGAGTCTTTCAAAGTAAGTCGAAGTAAATATTTTTTTCAGATGCCCCGCGTGCTGCCCCGATAAAGGACGTTTCTTTTCTCTTGTAATTTATTTCTAAC
Organism: Zootermopsis nevadensis; assembly: GCF_977971745.1. Taxonomy (NCBI): domain Eukaryota; kingdom Metazoa; phylum Arthropoda; class Insecta; order Blattodea; family Termopsidae; genus Zootermopsis; species Zootermopsis nevadensis. Next base: position 295,211 of record NW_028259135.1, read on the forward strand.
CTTTATCGCTACAGGACACGATGGATTACGTGCAGACAGATGGCTCTGCTGCTTTAAAGAAGGCTGTGGAACGCTCGGAAGAGTTTGGGCAGACGAGTAGTCAGATGTCTGAAATCGCACGGGAAGCTCGAGGTTTGGCTGAAAAGTGAGTAACCTGGCACATGAATAAATCTCTGTTCTTCTGTTCTGTATTGTGTCAATGTTCGTACGTTATATTTACTTATTTTTTTATCATTTTAGCCAAACCACTAGACTTATTACTAAGACACAGTGAGTTCTTATTAATTTAGCCATATGAAATTAACACAGAAGATAAATACAAAAGCTGTTTTATAAAGAAATGTTACTTAGCTTAATTTTAGTGTCATAAAATGTACTTGTAGTAACCCAAGGAACATGTTACACTCCGCAAACCAAGAAGTTAATGTTCCTGACTTAACAATCATTAGCTTCTCAACTATCCACGCATTTAATTGTGTGGACGTGTATCTGTATTTCTCTTTATGTTGTAAACCTAACAACTAATTATAGGAATTTGATCTTGGTGGATACTGTGTTTCTGTTGTCAGATTAATTAATTAATTTTGCAATTTTCACGACTGTATGAGATTGAGGTTCTCATGGAGATGGGGACCCATATACTTGTGGCCTGACTGAACATGTATTCTAAACAGAACCTTGTTTTAATGCTTTGTTAATATTCAGCTTGTCTTTGGCAGACAGGAAAAAGAAGCTGATGATATTCAGCTGATTGCCGCCAGAGCTGTCAATACTTCCACGGCAGCTTATGAATTGGCGAGGGATGCCATAAAACAGCAACAAAACATCAGGTATTGCAAACTCTCTACACTTGTCCTTTTCTAAAAATATCTGTCGATCAAAAGATTGTTCTGCATGCCTTTGCAAATATGATAAATCATATTAGGGAAAGTTTAAAAGCAAATACATTTTTTTTAGTTAATCTCCTTGTATTTGTCCATTTGTGGCTTTTTCCTGCCTTCCATTAATTTCAATTACTTTGGCTACACATATATTAAGTTAAAGATACCAATATATCCGTCTAATTTGAAGAAAGACACGAATGATTGTCACCGGCATTTCCGAGACAAGGGATTATGTCACATGGCAAAAAAACATGTGAAGACTATAGTTTGCTTTGACAACTATTTCTACCACTAGGCAAGTTGCTAGCGTTGGAGGCATTTGTTGTAGTGAAGATCACATTTGCAAGTTTGAGGTCTCATGTCAGCACTTAATGGATAATTTAAATTGGAAATGGACACTGAAATATATCGATCAAGATATTTGAAAGCAAATATGTAATTGTTGTTTCTCTGTGAGGTATATCAAGTCCAGTAAATTTTGTTTATGGGCAAAAAGTAATCATCCTTATATGTCATTCACATTATTATTTTATTATTTGTTCTGTGTTGGAAAGGCTGCGAGTGCAAGGGAATCAGGTATTTCTTTTATTATTCCATTATATGTAGTTCATTGACATTCTTATTTAAAAGTTCCATGTTTAAATCTGACAGTAGTCAATCTTATTTGCGTGAAACAACATTTAGAGTTTTGTTTTTGTAAAATACACCAGTTGCTTACACAAAGCATGAATTAGTATGGTAGCCCTTCACTCACTCACTATGGCACAGGAAATTCTTTGAAAAGTCAGTTGTATACTCGACTTGTCAAAGAATAGCCCACTTTCTGTATGGAACATGAAAGTTCATCACCGTATTCACAAAATCCCACCATCGGACTCTGTCGTGAGCTAGCCATCATTGCATGGTCTTGGTTGTTTTATTGGTTGTTCCATTGTGGAATGGCAACAGCATAGCTATGAAATGGTGTTGAAAGGGCTTTAGGTAGCCCCTTACCCGCATGAAGTCGCACTCGGTGGACTAGTGGTTAGCGTGCTCACCACAACCCATGTTTCGTGGGTTCAAACCCGGCCAAGGTCGATGGATTTTTAAGGGCGATAAAAATCCGTAACATAACTTCCTTTGGAGGGGAAGTAAAGCTGGCGGTCCCATGTTATAGATTTATGGCACATAAAAGACATTACGAACATGAACGAGATGTTTCGTAAGCAAAATTCAGTGGCCATTTCTCATCTAAGTCTCTCCTGATTCACTACTAGATGGCTATAGCGGACAAAATCAGGATTGAGTAGAAATTGTGCAGAGGCAGTGGGCGTGTCACTCACTACTCACAAAAGCACACTTCAAAGACAAAGTAACCTCCCACATGGGAGGAGGCCAAGGCCTGAACTTGGGCTGTAGTCTAATTTAATAATTTAATTTCTTGTTTACAGTGATGAGTTAAAGGTTCTGGGACAGGAACTAGGAAGTACTGAAGAGAAGCTGGGACATACGAAGGAGTTAGCTGAAGTGGCCAGCGCAGCTGTAGGAGACATTCACACGAATGCCCTTAAAATTTACACTGACATATATAGTCTCAACATTCCTGAAATTAATATTCCAAAATTGAAGCAAGTTGCTGAATTGACTGCAGCTGAGGTAAGTTGGTTTAAAGGATTTTCTTCCATTATTCAGCGAGAGAACTTTTTTGTAACAAGTATCCATTGAGTTTCCACTACTTTAGACAATATAACAATTTTGTATTTATTAATCTGTATTTGTCAGTAGACAGTATCGTTAAATCAACTACAAATAAAAAGCATAATGTTATGGTCACTCACTCTTATGCATATATCATATTTGCCTCTTTATATTCCGTTGTGTTAAAAATACGTCTCATTACATGCCAATGTTGGCACTAAGGGGAGCGGAGGTATAGCTCCTACTCATTCTCAACCCCAGCACAAGAAGGGGGTGAGTGGTCAGCACTTTACCCCTCTAGAAGAGGAGCCCGGTACCCATTGGACAGGAGGCTGGGTGGGCCCCAGAGCTGGTCTGGATGCAGTGGCTAGAAGAAAAATTCCTGCCTCTGTCATAGATTGAACACCGATCGCCCAGCCCGTAGCCAGTCACCGTGCTGACTGTGCTACCTGGCTCGCCTCCTCTGTGTTGGCATAATACTGTAGAAACAGTGATTTGCATAGTAAAATATAGTTCATATAAGAAATAAGAAGATTTTCCCTTAAATGTAAATGGGCGTCATATTGTTGTGGAAGACTGAAAACAGTAAGGGGTGTGTCCTCCCCCCCCCCCCCCCACCCAAAGTGTTAGGTTTTAGCTATATCCGTGCCATCAGATATGACCCTTGAGCCAATTTGGTCCAGTTGAAATTCTCAGTTTTTTCCCCCAAGGTTTATTTTAAGATATTTTCTGTCTCATACTGAGATAGCACCAAATCTCACAGTTTTGTCATGAACATTCTGATTCATGTCTAATGGGTGTCAAGTTTGCCTAAGATCAACTGTAGACAAACTCACAAGGAGTTTAAATTTTCCTCAGTCTGTCCAGGTGAATGCTGAATAGACTATGAAGTATTTTCATCTTTCTTTCAGAGTCGTAATTTAGTCATCCTTGCATTGAAATTATATGTTAATGAGCCCTGATAGGCAGCAGGCACCTTTGAAACGTCAGTAACTTCTACCAAACTACACAGGACACCTGAAATCTAACCCAGAGACTTTATCAATTTTGATGGCAAGCATTAGTGCCTAGAATATCTCATTTATTTCTGTATATACATTAAGTGCATTCGTCCTAACATGTATCGTGTTATATTTTTAAGGCTCGGATGATAAAGCAGGAAGCAGAAGACCTTCTGGCTGATAATGAGAGCCTCCTTGAAGACCTTAGGGACCAGATCGATGAGACAAGGGAACTGCTGGAGAGGGGCCACAGTCAGCAGCAGATTGCAGATGAGTTATTGGCGGATACAGATGCTGCGAAGGCTAAAGCTGAGGAAGCGGTTAGTAGAGGGGATGAAATTCTGGAAACAGCCAGGAAGACATTAAAAACACTGCAAGGTTTGTAAATATTGATTTATGGGCATTTATAACCAGATACCTGGCTGCGTGATTTTAGTGTTTGCACGCCTTTCACATCTTCACACATACAAATTTAATTGCATTTTTAATTTTTATAAAATAGATTGACTTCATTTATCATTTAATAGTGTGTAACCTGAATTCCTTTTTATGTTTTATATATTTTTATGCCGCGCTCAGTTACAAATTTAGCGGGAAAAGAGATCGAGTTCGACCATGAAGAAGATGGAAAGATCAATTTGAAGCCAGAACAGGCATTAATGGCTAATCCGTGATGATGATGATGATGTTGTTTATTTGCTTTGACACACTCACTTATTTTACCATCTCTGTGTCTGTTTGCTTATTGTCCATTTTAATTTTTCTTATGATAATGAATTAAAAGATGACCATGGTGATGTGGCCTCCAAAGGCATGACTTTCATACAGATTTTTTAAATCATCCAACTTATTAAAACATTATTAGGTTGATATGTAAAAACACTCATTTGATGTGGTTAATCTGTAACATTTCCTGGTTGAAAGAGAAATCTGTTCCAGTAGAATAATTTTGTTATAACAACTCTGTATGTTGCTGTATAAAGTGAAGCTTTCGCGGCGACCGAAGTTAATGAAAGACTCTCGGGTAACAAGCCGCGTCAGGTGGCTGAATGGTGAATAAACCATTTCTTCTGTATGTCGCCGCTGAAACAGGAAGTCATGATTCATAAAAATGATGCTAACTATTTTGGTAATGTTTTCTTCATTTATGGAGACTAAGAGTCCCATGGAGTACTGCTTGATCCAAGAAATGTATGTGTTAGTTTCCATAGTTGTGCCTTTTTGATAAATATGACCAATCAGATTGCTTGTATATTTATTTCTTATATTAAAAATTGTTTTTGTCATGTGATCAGTACCAGCATTAAATTTTTTGCATGGATTATTGAACTTTATTGTGAGAAAATTGTATGAGACAAGTTAAGTAAGCAATGTTTGTTTTACAGAGTTTGATCAGCAGGTGCAAGATAGTAAATACAAGGCAGAGGATGCCCTGAGTCTGGTACCAGAGATTCGGCAACTGATCGCTGATGCAGAGAACAAAACTGATAATGCCAGGCAGGCACTGGTTGGTGCAGAGCACAGTGCTCAAATTGCTCGTGACACAGCGCAGGAAGCACAACAGAAGTACGCAGAACAGGCTTCTCATGTACGTCCTAAAAATATTTTATGAAAACAGTGTGTTTCACGCTTCTTCAATTGTTACCAGATTGAAGCAGAATATAATTATATCTGACTGAACTAACTCTGTGTCCATGCCATGGCTTAGGCTGTTAGTCACTCATTTTTGCTGCGGGGGTCACGGTTCAATGCCAAGGCAGTGTATGTGAGATTTATGGTTGACAGAGCAGGGCTGGGACAGGATTTGCCCTGAATACTTTAGTTTTGCTGTGCCAGTTATTCTGCCATTGCACTGCACACCTCATAAGGGGGTTAAACAGTGGGCCCATCTAAGGCTGCAGTGACAAGGGATTCAGTCTTCCCCAGACTTTATCAGTAACTGACAGTGAAACCAAAAGTTTTGTATCTCCAAGACCAGAAACTGTCACTGACCAATATCTTGAGATAGGCCACTTCTATCAAAATTAGTTTGATGCAACATATGTTATGTTTTTGGTATATCTGAATTGCGATGTAGTTGATTTTTGAAATTTATTCTTTATTTGTTGCAATTGATTTTGAATTAATGAACTGCGGTATGCATATTGTATTTATAAATGCATTTTACCTCAAAATGATTCATTGCTTGTTGAAAAGGAGTGTATATTGTCTTGTATTCAGTAAATGGTGTTCCACAAACTTTTTCACCTGTGACACACCCTAAGGTGTTGAAGACACATGATGACACACCACAAAATTATGCCTCGTGGAAGGGAGGTATGAAACTGTACATGGACATAAATATGTATTTACATATAAATCCTTACTCCGTGAGAAAGCAGGCATATGAAAACGATGCAACACATTTTGGATTAAACTATTGTTAATGATGATTCCGGTTAATTGGGCTATCTGTTAATCGGGGCAGCCGTTTATTTGGGAAACAAACATTTTTAACCCTTTATGTGGAACTTCGCACAATTGGGGCAGTCACTTAATTGGGCCAACGTGTTTTAGTCCCGATGTGTCCCAATTAACCGGAATCCACTATATATCACAAATCTAATTACGAAAGATAAGGTATCTTTTTTTATAACTGCAAGATGCAAATAAGCATTCTCTTACAACAATTTGTGAGACACCTGAAACCTCGTGATTGTACACCAGTTGCAGAACATTGCAGTAAAATAAGTAAAACTATTTTCTGCACACACCATGAAGATACACAAGGAAAAAAAGAGGAGGTATAACCTTTACTCATTCTTGACTTTCACATTAGATGGGGTGAAAGTGGTGAGTTTCATGCATGGAGAAAGGTCTGCATAGGAGGCTGGTGGGCCCCAGAGCCAGTCTGGACGAAAAGGCCAGAAGAGAATTTGTTCTGCCTGGGATTGAACCTCAGTCATCCAGTCCATAGTCAGTCACCATGTTGGCTGAGCTACCTAAGCTCCCCTAATATTCAGTATTAAAAATTAATTTTTGTCACCCAGAATCTGTTTAGAAACATTTGATCAGTCATGTAATTTGAAATTATCAGCCTGTTGATAACATTGGGACTTCATTATTAATAATAATAATGTAATAATACATTTATTAAATTCATAGTAATAATTTATATTTTAAATTATATTAGGAAGCAGATTTAATACGACAAGGAGCTGACCAAACCAAGCAGGATGCTGGAAAAGTTCGTGATGAAGCAGAGGCACTGGAAGGCCGTGTCGCGGTTACCACAAACAAAATTAAGGAGCTTGAAGCCCTAGCTGTTCAGGATGAAGAACTTACTACAGTGGTAAGTACAACAGTTATTAGGTCATTTCACAGAAACGTACATTTCTTGGCTTGGATGTGTATCATGGCTGCATGGCACACATTTTAATACAACAGGTTTAAGTTAACCATCATTATTTGTGCGTCGCTACTTACATGTGTTCCACATGGCCTTGTACCACACTAGCATACCACTAAACTGTTGACCCCAAAGTTAAAGTTTGGCTCGCATTACCTCAGTACTTGGCTTTAAATCTTGAAATCCCTTGATTTTGAGCCTTGTAGTTCATCATCATTGGCTGATAAAAAACATGGGAACAAAATTATTGGTGAATTGTTTGCTTTGTCAAACTGTACAAAAAAAAGGGTGCAGAATTTTATATGAAGACATAACCATTTCTTTGTTTCACAGTATCCAGTAAAATACATGGTTTAAAAGATGTACCAAGTTTGCGTGTTGCATAAAAATGCATTTGTCAGGGAGGCATACTGAAAACTACCTTATAAGTTATCTTCTTTTAGGAATTAGTCTAAATTTGAGAAGTGTAATAAAATTAGTGTTGTGACTATTACTGTTTCCTAGGCAAAAAATAAAGTGGGCCAAACCAAAAGTAAATCGGCAAATGCTACAAGACAAGTTGAAAAAGCCCTGGATGATGTCGAAGCTATTATTGAAGAACTGAATCAGTTACCTAACATAGGTAAGACCTCACTTTACTGCTACGTAACAGTGTCGATGACTTATACAGTTGCTTTTCTGTTTTGTTTGCAGGTGTGTGAAATCGGTAATTTTAAGTGCAAGCCAAGTTTAAGTCATGTTATGGAATGCTTACAGGTTCCAAGTTTAAACTCGGGTTTGATCTCAAAATTTTTTTCATGTTTCACAGCAGCTAGGGCAGTGGTTCTTAAGGTACAATTTGGCTGCACGCGACAGAGACGGGAGACGGACACATCGCAGCTTGTCGCCACACACTTTTGAGGTGACGACCGAGACATGCGGCAAAGTGTTTGTTTCCTTTGTTTTGTTGAGACATATGTGCACATATTCTGTGAAAAATGAGTACAAAAATGCTTCTAAAAAGGTTACTCGAAGAAGAAGAAGAAGATGATGAGTTGCTGTGTTATTTGTTGCGAAAGAAACAAAGAAAACCTATGAGTTCAATATTCAAAACCAGACGTGAAGAAGGATCTTTCTGTCGGTGGTCAGTGGTTGGTTTTCTGCTACTGATTCTACCAATTGCTCATCTTGGTCACCAGTAAATTTAATTTCTGCCATTATTTTACTCAACAACACACGTGCTGCCTGAGCCTGTCGCGAGACACTACTGGTCCGAGAGCGGTCTCCTGTGCTTTGTCTCTGTCGCCTGTCTTTGTCTCGCGCTAGTAATTGGACTTCATACGATTGTACAGAGAGCAGACAGGAAGCGACCAGTCTTGGTCTCGCAATTCTGTCGCTTGTCTCTGTCGCGTGCAGCCAAATTGTACCTTTAATGTCTATGGGACTGTTACCACTTATGCATGTTCATTAAACCAAAATTACCCTTTTTCCTCTTTCAGAGAATAGAGAGCATGTAAGAACCTCTGCAATTGACAAAAAGAAAATTATGATTAATCATTTTTGTTATATTTAATTTTCTCATATATTGTTGAACAAAATTGAACGCCTGTTATGTTTTATACCATTGTGAGAACACTGGAACACTTTGTTGCATCAATGGGAACATTTTCATGTATAAAATAAATCATAAAATAGAAGCCATGGGGGAGCAAAGTATTTTAGACACAAGCCAAAAGGGGGGGAAAGTTCAGTTTGTAATTCTGAGGAATATTGACAGACATGCAGTACTCTGAGTGAAGAATTCTGCTGTGGTAATAGTGCTTTATGTCAGAGAATGTGACTTTCTTATAATGTTCAGGAGCTGTGGTTCTTGGCAAGACCGTGTAAAGAGACTGTACTGTGTGTGCATCCTTTTATTTTGATTCAGACCCCGCAGTACTAGATGATCTGCAGTTGCGACTGGAAAGAGCGGAGAAAGAATTCAAGGTAGCAGATCTTGATGGACGCATCCAAGAACTGAAGGACGCCAGAATTTCACAGGTATGGTTTTGGGATGTGTGCTTTATAAAGGCGAGTATAATATTCTCGTAATAAAATTTATAAACAACATAACATACTGACAGTGGGTAAAATACATGTTATTTTCCAGGATTTTCCTTATTTATGTGTGGTTTATTTCGTGGCACAGTGTGTGGTGTGATAAGTTAAAATATGAAGCCACTTAAGTATACCTAAACCAAAAAAATATACAGTACCAATAAAGTCAGTAGTAAATAAACAGTAGGTTGTGTTAATTGTGAGGTTTTAGTTTTATTCTGGATGGTTTTGATGATGTAATAAAATCTGGATTACTGGGTTTTCTGACCTTGTCTATTGTCTGATGCTATAAAGTTACACGATGTATCAAGGACTGGATCTGTCCTTGTCTTCAGGTGTGGAGTGGAAGGGCACCTACTCCGCAGGGTCCATTAGAAAGAGCTTATCTTAATCACTGGACCAGTACTTGAAATTTTGTGTAAATTTATAACATCAAACGATGGACAATCCAGGTTTCAATTTGTTAAATGACAGGCACAGTGGGTGAAGGACTACCAAGATGAAGTGGACAGGCTCCAAGCTGATGTACAGAATATAGAGGACATCAGTAACTCGCTGCCTGATGGATGTTGGAAGCGGGTGCAACTTGAACCTTAGGGAACAGATGTGTACCATTTTGTAAAGTGAAATTGAAAGAACAAAACACCACTGAAATATACCAGAAATGCTCTAAATGTGTCTTGAACGTTATCAAAGTCAGAGATGTGAGTGGTCACTCATGGGGATGCACAGATCATGCCAGTGTCTCACATGCTGGTAAACAGAACGGTTATACAAAGAGACCAAAAATTACTGTGATTAAGGCATTAATACAATCTTCCTCTGTGCACTCGTGCCTTAGGCATAAGTTTGACAATTTTTAGAGGAAAAAAAATGTTCTTGTCACATCATCATACAATTCCAAAAATATTGAAGATACAACAAACTGAAGTTTATTTTTGTATCAACTCTTATTGGTATGAACTTTTATTTGCTGGATCGCTACAATATTCTGAATATTATCAGTGGATAGTTTATTTGCAGACACACATACCAAAGAATGTAATTGCTTTGACTTATAAATATTTGTTTTTTTTTTTGTAGTGTAAGTGTTTTAACAACCATTACACATTCAACTCAGTGAACGGAATATAACAGCTGCTTGGTGCAGTAGCTGATAACAGTGGTGTTACTCCACGTTCCTGATACATTATGTGGTATCAAATGGAATTAAGAACCTTTCATCTGTTGTGGAAGCTAAGATTTTTATAAACTTTAATTTTTCATGGATGTGCCATATTTTGATAAGATTTATTATAGCATTTGCCTAATAGTATTTAACCAAACAGGGTATTTTTTATGTGTAGTCCTACACAAAAAATTCAACTTCAATTTCACGCAAATATAGAATTTTGTAACAAGTAGAACATTTAGAAGAGGAAGGAAATTTCTTTTTCTTGTGTTGTCTTGCCACTTTTACCAAGTTCAGCATCGTCTGACTCTTATCGTGTGGTTTCTCTTCGAAGATATCTTGGGCAATCAGCAGAAATGCTGTGTCTACCTGAATCTAAGACATCCTTTCAAAATGAAGAGTGAAACCCTATATCCCACAAAACCTTCTGAGATTACACACACAAAAAATGTTATTTCATAACAATTTTAACCTAGTGCTTTTATCTCAGTAATATAATATTTTCGTGGTTACACAATTTTGTTACTGTTTCTGCAGTGTTTGTTGTCGTTATGTTTAGATATGTATAACAACTTGTGAGTACTGCTGTAGTCAGTTTTCATATAATGCACGTGACTTCATGTTTATAATTGACTCTAGACAAACCATTCAGCAATATAAATATTTTTTGATAGTCTGCATAATTTATTCAAATGGAAAATGTTGTTTGGTGTGATTAATACTTTTGCTACATGAAAATATCTCTATCGAAACATCATGCTGTATGAGATTATGGTAATACAAAGCATATGCCAGTAGGTGGCTCTGCCAACAGTATATGAAAAACTTAATTATGCTACATGAGATTATGGCAGGAGTTAAATGCATGTTAATTATAAATACGGTAGAACAGGGACAACAAACCATCATGGATATCTATGATGGGACCAAGAACTAAACTGAGTTTTTGTTAGAATTAAAGTATTTAGCAAATACATATGAAACTTTGAATGGATACAGGGTTTTTTATATGATTAATATGTATTAAACTCAGATGGAGCCGCAGTGAGCTGCTCAGTAATGAGGACAAGTTATTGATTGCTTTGGAGAAAGTGTGTTTGATGAAAATTAGATTTTATTATGGGTGAATCATGTGGGAAGTATGAGGATTGTGGTGCTTTAGCGGTTAAAGCTAAAGAAGGATGAGCTATTTGTGCTTGATGCTAATTTTGCTAATTCCTTCATCCCAGAATCCCTAAAATGATGGGAAGGACAGGAAGGAGGGATGGAAGCCCTCTGGCAGGATAGTAAGTAAGGCAAGCTGTGGTAGAGTCCATGGTCTTCACATAATGATGTACATGAGCTAAAAATCATGTACATAATTTATAACTTCTGGTTGTGTGGTTAATTCCTTGTACTATCGCTTCCCAAAACATTTTCCTAACCACACAAAAACATTGTTATAAGATGAATACATTGACGTTTCCAAGGTTTCTTTTTTAGGATGAAAGTTTAATACAGGCCTTATTATTTAGAAATTAAGATGTCTTATATTTGGGTAGATATGGTGCTTCAGATTTTTCATGTTTCTGTGTCTCATCTTGTATGGCTTCAGTATGAAGACTGATTTATTGTAATTATTTAACAACACTGTATCAACAGTAGATGTTATTTAATTAGAAATGAGTTGTGAGATGATCATATATGCTGAACTTAGGGTGATAGAAAAGAATATTACCCATATTAATTTCAAAATCTGATGTCCATTTATCTGGAATGACTATTGCAAACCACAGAAAATTATGTCAGAAGAGCGAGTGTACTGGTTAATATTTGAAGTTGTGTTTACTGACTACAAGTTTTGACATGTTATTAATGAGCTAATTAATTTTATTATGAAATAATTCTGCATAATTTAGTAATAAAATAGTTGATTTTTTTTAAAATTATTAATTAGAAATTTCACCGTTTTGTCCAATATTTTGAAGACTTTGTGTAGTTCTATGAGCTCATTAAAAGAAACCCTGTACCATAGGCTCTAAGTTTGTTTCATGCAACAACTTCTATTTTGTAAGATGAATCAAGGTATGCTCCTTTATCAAAAATATGCAATACTGTTGTGGATAGAAGCACAGCAGCAAAACACGAGTACCTTGCAATATTATTTTTATACCAAAGATGTTAAATGAGTGTTTTCTTGTGCATTGAATTCTAGTTCTTTGATGATAAATGTGTGGCATTTTGCAATTTGTTTATTTTAATTTAACAGAGAGAATACCTCGGTTGATTTTATATGATTCACTGCCAGTAGTTGATATATTTGTGTCTTGTATTTTCACATCTCATCAAGTTCATAACACTTTGAAGACAAAGAGAAGTTTGGTGGTAAGAATAGGTATGTATGTTTCATACAGAGATAATAAATATTAAAGTAGATGAAATAATAAAATGTATGTAAAAATGTTATAATTAACCATTTAAGAGTCTGGAAATAACAGTACCATATTTCATTCTTTCATTTAATTCATGTACCCTCATTTCTTATCGTGACATAAATATATCCATATATATTTTATGCATTCTTTAACTTCACATAGAAGAATTAAAATAAAAGGTTTTGTCACAAAAGACTGAAAGGGATACTGGCAGGTATAAATTCAAAGCATGTGGAAGAAGAAAGTGGTGTGCTGTGGTGACAATTATTCCTTCTTGTTATATGTTATGAAATCTGTGTTGCATGACACTGTGCCTATACAGAAGTGACAGACAAAATCATCGATCATTAGATGATGTGCTGTGCAAAAGAAGCACGAACATTTTTTCTGGTCTTTTATTACTTCATAAGTTATGGAGTGCCACTGTCCAACTTTCTCTGATGTGTGACGGACACCACTGATGGTTTTCTGCAGGAAAGTTCAAATAATCAGTGCTTCATTCATTTCGAAAGATGTTGCTCAGTTGCTTTGATATGTTTACATTAATTTTTTCAGTCATGTTCCAGGCATATGATTTTACTACTGTTAGAAGTACCGTTATTTTTAATTAAAATTCACTGTTTTTTTAACTCTCAACTTAAATTTAGGGAACAGTTTAATTTGAATACTTAAAATGACAATTTCAAGTGTTAAGAGACAGGAAGAGCTGAAAAACAACACGTTATCATACTGTTCGATATATATGGGATTTTAGGTTCTCGTGGTAGTGAAGATGTCGATATTGGCCTTCTGGGTTGTAGCGTAGTGTGAAGTAGTAGGTAGATACCAACATTTTGGAAGAACATACTGTTGATGAAAACCGAAGAGCAAAATACCTCCAGCATCTATATTGCCTGGTGAGTATTAATCAAATTCCACAGCCAAGAAATTAGTCAGTTTGACTGCGTTTAATATGACTGTAACTGCAGTCATGTTTGTGTTTGTTTTATTGTCCATCTGGAACTAAATTTATCCCAGTAGCAACTTATTTTCTTTAATGTAGCATGAGATTTTGCTCACATGTTAAATTTTCATAAATTCCTGCATGAAACAGAATCCTTCATGGGAAACTGATATTCACTCAGCTGGTCCTGCCCTTATGGAATCTGGAAGTTTGTTAATGTGTTCACAAGAGGCCACCACTAGACCCAATACTGAGTCATTTTAATCCAATCTACATCAGACACATTTTTAATCCATTTTAATACTGTAAGAGGTGGTCTGTTCCAAAGGGCAAAGGGGTTGGGCCCCATCAACTTTTAACACCTTAATATATAAAAAGTAGATTGATGCTTTTATAATTTGTTTGATGTAGTATAGCACAAAAGGTTTTTTTCAGGATCTGTGGAGAAGATGCGTAAAATGACATGGAGGGTCTTACAATTTTATCACAGCTTTTCATAAGAGTCCCTTCCCTTGGCTTTTGGTGTTAAATAGATGCTTGAACATCTGTTCGCTTCTGCTCGGACCAGGACATTTTTGTTCGGTGAGAAGTTTGAGAATAACATACAAATTTGTGTCTTGGAAATCAAGTTTGAGAATAAGGAATACATGTATTAATGAGTGTTTACCACTGGGATTAAGGTTCATGAAATAATGTTTTCATATAATTTCCTCAAGTAAAACAGCTGTATCTTCTTTATTTTTATCATAATTAACATGATAGTGTAATAAATGTGTGGGTAAGCACATGCATGTACATGTGTGATATGAATACAGTTCATAGTTAACTAGAAAACCATTTTTCATGCCAGACTATCAAAGAAAGGTTATATATTTAAAAACTTAATGCTGTTCAACATGAAGGTATAGAAATAACTGAAGAAGATCGAGGGCTTTGAACAAAAAAGGTAGTGTTAACTGCATGCGAAGGAAAGGAAGTTATTGCTTTGAGTTTGTTGTCACGAACTCTAAAGGAATTAACATTTATATGATCACATTAAATTTATAGCTTTTATTAGTATAGGCATTGAGGTGGAGGTTAGGAACTGCAGATTTTATTGGTCATGCTTACAAGCCACCATTTTTGTCTGCATACTGGTCTCCCTAGTTGCCCCTTCCCTTCTCATTTTCTGACTAGTTCAACACAAAAATAAAAAAATGTTATTTAGGGCTAACAAATTTTAAAATAAGGAATAGAAAGAATCAAGATTTAGCCTCATTGGTTGTTGGTGTAGGCATGTCCTTCATTCCATTATCATCTCTGTTTGTATTGAAAGCTGGATAACCGTATTTTCCTATAATGAATGAAGCCATTTTGATTATATATGTAGTCTGAGGCTTACAAATGCCTTGTATTTCCATGGGACATGTCACTTCACGAGAATCTGCTGATGGTTTTTCTGCACATTAATTTATCTATAGAATGTTCTTGTGGTTCATGTTCAGAACTTCCTTGTTTACTATTCTGTTTCTGTCATATTCCAATTGAGAGGCCCACATCAATATTTAATTTAAATACGTTTATGAATCACCTTTGTCCTATCTATTGCCTATGAGAAGCTCTTTTCAGTTAGATGAAGTCTGAATGTGAAGCTGACTGATCAACTATAGCTAGTACCTAGATTAGGAGTTACAAATCTATAACCTTACTCCATACATGTCTTCATTTTATGGTGCTTCATTAATCATAAAAATGTGTTTACTTGGTTAGAAGGTATTAAAAGTTATACATTCAGCATCATAATCCATTCACAAACTTAGGTCAGGGGTTGACCTGTTTCAGTCTCAATATTCACGCCATCAAGCAATCAAGTCTTCTCCCTTTCAGACAGTATTTCAGCAACCTGTGATCTTCCATTCAAGTTACATGTTCCAACCAATTGTTTCTGTATGTGGTGGTTCCATGGTGGAGTTTATCTAAAATTTCTTCATTTCTCTTGTGGTCAAGTCGACCATATTCTGTCATCCAACGTAGGTATTTCATTTCTGCAGCGTTTAATTTGTTAAAATCTTGTTTAATGTCCACATTTTGCTTCCATGTAAAAGGGATGGAAGGGCTAATGTTTTATATGATTTCATTCTTGAACTCTGTTGTACTAGATTTGGTTTAAAAGTGTTAATGAAAAGTCCTAATATTTGTAAAAAAAATTTGCAATTTTCGAATTTATATCTTTCTCTCCTTGATATGAGATGTTGCAGCCTAGATATGTGAATGTGTTAACTTGTTCTAGTAGGCTATTATTAATTGTAATTTTATTTCAGATTGGTCCTGTACCTTTGAAGGCCATTATTTTCATTTTCTGAGATGATTTTTCATGCCAAATTGTTGTGTTGTTTGGTTTAAAGTATATATTCCTATTTGTAGATTATTTTAAAATTTGCAATGAACACCTGAAATCAGCAAATAATAGGATATTTAATTCAATTTTGTGTGACATCTTTATTCCAATGCTATATACCATTTCCAGCAGTTTATCATTTCATGTATGTTTATATTTAACAATGTTTGTGACAAGGAATAGCCATGTTTTATTTGTTGATTTATAATTTATTCTTCTGACATCCTGTTATTTAATTGAATTTTTATAGTATTGTTTGTGTACAATTCTATTATGTTCTGGAGTAATAAGTTTGGAACCGAGTCACAGCAGTATAACTTGCATCAGGCACAGAGGAATTGCTATACATAAAAGCCTGTCCAGAATATAAATGTAGTGGCCTTACCACTGGAATACTCATCGCCAGGCTAGTTACCTGACATAAGAAAATCATATTACTTTCAAGCCTACAGAACGTAATCCGGCCGAATAAATTTATACATTGTGTTGGTTATATTTATGTATGACGTCAGTTGTAATGTACTTTAAAGAATGTTTTATGTGGAAATTTAGAAAACAAGACCTGGAAATCAAATACCCGAACTTCAATAACTGTAAAATTCTACGAGACTGCATGGTACAACATTCAAGAAGACAGATATATTTTAAAGCAACTGTATAATAATATGAAATGTATGTCTAATTTTGAAATGAAAAGATTTAATCATTTTGAATACGCCGCCATTGAACTAACACTGACGTCATGAGATTATGCAAAATTTCACAGGCTGTGAAAACAGCCAACATTTAAACAAGAAATCTTCTTTTGTTAGGGCGTGAAGGTGAGAAAAATAGTTTAAATGGAATGCAGACATTTCACTTACTTGTTATGTTTATGTATTAATCAATCGATATTATTAATAAATATATATCAATATTTCCTTCGGTAACTCAGGTTAGTATTATAATATTGGCAATCGTGTACATTGACTGTAGGTTCGAGATTACATAAAACAGATTATGTTGTTAATTTGTGCATTTAGAAGGCACAGTTTGTGTGACTTGCTAATGGTTAATATGTGGCAGTGATAGTGAAGTGGAGGTGGGGAAAGTACATATTGTACGTGTACGGCAATCTTTTTTTGTACCCGTTTGTTGTTTTGGTGATCTTGTGTTCTACTCTGTTTCTTCCTCGGTAAGATACTTTAAATAACACTCCTGATGATTCTGATATCAGTAGAACTGTGTGGATATTACAGCAAACGATCAGTGCATGAGTGTCGTTGAGTGCTGACATGACACTCGAAGATCCTTTTTTCGTGGTGAAAGAGTAAGTAGGCCTTATCTCTAGCAAACAGAATATTATAAGTGTGGTGTGGGAGAATTCACCAACAATAACGAGTACTTGGAAGTGTTTTGCACATGTAGCCAGACGTAAGCAGTTTGTCTGTCAAAACATTGCTCATGTGTCATTCTTTCTATAGAATTGATAGTGGTTAGCTAATAGAGGTTGAACATTCAGTTGGACCATTTCCATTATTACTGAATCTACTGTTCCGTTTTGTTGCCACAGGGCTGTTCAGCTGTGACAGCATTTTAATTTCCTTCAGTGTTTATCCAGTCTTAAAAAGGGAAATTTTAAGGATGTACATTTTGTTATTGTTATGTTTCTTATCTGAATTCACTGTAACCCATATGTGTGGTATAAAGGGACAGTTCCATGGTAGATTTGAATCCTTACGTCAAATCAGGCATTTGTCAGAGGGATTAAGAAGGATTTATGCTACCCATTTGATGTGTAATTTCTGGCACTCATACAGGATTTAATTGCTAATTACACACCTTTCTTAACCCATTGGAGTCTTAGCATTGAGCTGTACTTTAGGGCAGCTGTAATATCTGTAGAACTACAGTATAATCATAGGTTGTGTTTCTTTGTGCTACCTGCTCTGACTGTACCATTTAAATGTATTTGCAGGCCAAGCAGCAGCCCATTAATAATAACAATAATTATTATTATTATTGTTATGGGGATTTACATAAATTTTTTGGTGGTGAAATCTGGATCATGGCAGTGTGTAGATTCATGGGTGGCTACCAGTGTTTTGGAGGATTGTCATATTCATTAAACTTAACAGTTGAGGTACTGAATACTTTAGATATTTAAAAATCTTTAAATTCAACTGTGTATTTTTTACATGCTTTCTGATGTCTCGCTCACTCACTCACTCACTCTGTGGTGCAGGATATTCTTTGTAAAGTTGAGTGTATACTCGGCTTGTCAAAGAATAGCCCACTTTCTTTATGGAACCCAAAGGTTCATCACTGTATTCACAAAAGCCCACCAACAGACACACTCCTGAACTAGCTGCATCGAGTTCACTCCATTTAGCCTTGTCTCCATAAGGTCCATCTTAATGTTATGCTCCCACCTTCACCTAGGTTTTACCTTGCAAACACCCTCCCCCATGCATGCCGAATGTCCTCATCCTCCTCGATTTTATCACCCTAACAATTTCAGGTGAGCTCATCATTATGCAATTTTCTCCATGATCCGTCTTCCTCCTTTTTAGGTTCAAATATCTTTCTCAACACGCTGTTTTCAGAAACCCATTATGTATGTTCCGCCTTCAAAGTTAGAGACCCAAGTTTTGAACCCATACAGCACAACTGGCAAAATTACATTTTTGTATATTTTAACCTTTAGTTTCTTTGATACGAGATGGGAGGACAAAAGATTTTGTTTGGATGATAGCAAGCATTTCTTGAATTTAATCTTCCCTTGATTTCGTCATGAATGCTATTCTGACTTGTTAATGTCGTCCCCAAATACTTGGATTTTGTCACATTTTCGGACGATTCATTAGCTGTCCTTACATTCTGGTTCTGTCCTGAATTCTGATGCTGAGACATTGTCATATACTTTGTCTTTTCTGCATTTATTTCGTAACCAAAATCCTTACTAGCCCTTAAGTGTTTCTTTGTTTCCTTTTATAGTATTTGTATTATCGCCCAACACATTAATATCATCAGCAGAGACCAAAATCTGATGTGTCCCATTCAATTCCAAACCACACTGATTTTCTTGGACCTTCCTGATGGCATATTCTAAAGCAAAATTGAAAAGCAGCGGCGATAGAGCATCTCCCTATTTCTGACTATTTGAAATCGGAAGCGTATCAGACACATGTTTACCTACACGAATTTTGTTAGAGGTTTCACTTATTCACATTTTAATTAAGCTGATTAGCTTCTCAGTTACACCAAATTCGAGCAAAATATTGTAGAGCTTTTCTTTTAACTGAGTCATAGGCTTTCTTGAAGTCTATCGTAAATAGTTGATGGACTGTTGTTCATGATGTCTAAAGTTAAAAAATCCACCATGAAACTACATGTAGATGGCATGAGTACTGCCACATCTTTATCCCTGGGGAAACAACCTCTGTTGCCCATTAGGTAGGGGTGGAGCCCACAGCTGGTTTGGCTGCAGTAGTAAATAAAAAAAATTCTGCTGTTGCCTGATTGACCAGCTAAAAGATACTTCACTGGCACAGCAGTCCTGGTTCACAGTTACTTTTTTGGAGGAAAAATATATGAATATTATAGACTATGTTGTCGAGCTCTTCTCTTCAAATTCTGACTTGTGCTGCATTAATTTGTAGTGTATTCTTTTACAGGACATTAAACTGAAACTTGGTGCCCTTAAATGGCCTGTTGCCCACGTGCATAATGTGCATTCTCTTAATTTTCAGAGTAGCTTCACATCTCATCATATTACCATAAAGGATAACACGTTCATTATATTTGCAGTGAGGTTTGTAAAGCACTGAACAAGACAAGAGGACTTTACCGTCGGTGGCTCGAGCTCCAAGACGATACAGCTAATAATGTTTCGAAGGATGAATTGGAATGGACAACAACAGAATTACGAAATTCAGTTCGTAGTATTGAGTGGGATTTAGAAGACTTGGAAGATACTATTGATATCCTTTGAATGTTTTATTGTTTTACATGTTTTAGCTATTCTTTTCTGACATATTGACGGCACTATAAAATTATATTTATGACATCTTATTGCGTTACTATTATACTGGTTGTTATATTGGTTTTTTTTTTGGTTTTTTTATTAGGGTTCAAAGTTGAGATTAAAAAATACAAAGTTATTTGGATTGAGTCTCCTGTTCATAGCAGCTCACTTTGCTTGTTTTAAGTTACTACTTTCGTACTAAGACAGATGTTAAAACCACTGAAGTAAAAGTAGAGATGTGCTGTCTAGGCCCTTAGGGAGAGAATATGGCTCCTCCTTCTTGACTTCAGCTTTAGATGTGGGAGAGTGGTTGTCAGTATCGTACCCCTGTACATATTTTAATTCCTTGTATATTATGTTAGAATATGCACCATGTCCGTGTAGTTTTAGGGTATTTTAGTGTCCCTGGTTACAATTAGGTTAATGGCTTTACCCAAGATAGCTAAAATTGCTGAACCAAAATTAGAGGCTGTATTATTCAGATTCAAATTGTCATATAAGATGTTGAACTTCACCAGTACAACCTCACTCTCCATAATCTTCTTCGGCGTTGATTTCTGGGTTGTGGTGCCGTGTAGTCTGGTAGAAGTTTACTGATGTTTCAGAGGTGGTTTGTGATTCCATCATAAGGGTGATCATATTCTACCAGGACTACACAATGCTACAACCCAGAAGAGAGCCATTTTCTTGATCTTGTTATCACAAACTTTCCTGATATCGGTTTGCAGTTGGTAACCCTGATTTCATTGTTCCTGATACCTGTTATCCTTCTGTGGTTATTTATCACAGTATATCTCTGGCATTCTGTTTGCATTCTCCGGATTATCTGTTTCATAATTATGTATTTGAAGATAACGCTATGTTTCATGAAATGTTCTCATCTCAGTAGTTAGTGGTCCTTTAAATCGTATTGTTCCTTATATATACTTCTAGTACTAAGACACATTACGTTAAAATGAAATCACTCTTTTCATTATTACAAGAAAACAATCTGTTTTACATTTTACTTATTTTTTATATTTTTGTAAACTTAGTCTATTGACGATGGTGTTAAGACTCAAGCAGTTTTGGGAATATATTTCAATATTACAGGGAAGGATATTACTTTTATTTGACTTAAAGTTGATAACCGGTATGTTACAGAACCAAAAAATGTCGCCAATGATTTGCTAATCGTAAGTCAATTTTTAATACATTGCATTCTCATTTTGTTATGTCATACTTTTTCCTGCGGCTTCTATGTGTGCTACTGAATTTAGCAGGGGCTATCAAGTATCTTAAATTGCCCAAGTGTGTTGTTTTGATAGAATTCCGTTCATAATTAAGGTATGCCTGACATTTTTGTTCTGTTGTTAATTTAAATTGTTAACCTCAGTGAAAGAAGTGAGACCTTCCCATCCTTTTGGAAGCAGACTGCTGTCATCCTAATGTTTAAAAAGGAAAACAATACTACACTTAGCAAATGTAGACCCATCTCAGTGTTTTTGAATTTTACCATTTTTTTTTAAAAAATTTGTTGTCTATGACCATTTATATAATTTAAGCACAGACTTAATCTTTCTTAGGTGTCTTCCAAAAACATAATTTCATCTTGACAGTTTGATTACCTATTATGCATTTGATGTGCATTCAAGAATTAATTGATTCTGTGTTTATAAAGCGAAGCTTTCACGGCGACCGAAGTTGATGAAAGACTCTCCGGTTACCACCCGCGTCAGGTGGCTGAATGGTGAATAAACCATATCTTCTGCCAACGTTTCGAGAGTCATCTCTGCTCTCATCCTTAGGGGCTGCTGTGTGATAAATCTGGTTCTATGTAGCGTGCTCTGTATAGTATGGTTAATAAGTTTAGATATCCCTGTTTATGTCAATTGGTTCAGCAGGTATTTGCCCAAGAGACAATATCCTTTTTGCATTTCTGGAATCTTTTCATTTTTGTGTGTTCTGAATTCAGGAATTTCGCAAAGAACCATTTCAGGACCTGTTTTTTTAATGTATTTGTTAATGCTATATGTGACTGTATTCATAATTCTAAGTAACTCTTATATTAAAAATGTCATTGTCTATAAACTTCTGCAGTCTGATACTGATTCAATGCGAAATTGGTGTTTGGACCATAATTTTGGCAAATCTATGATTATATCATTTACCTTTAAAATGATCAGCATTAACTTTAATTACAAACGATGGAATAATCTTATTTAACATTCCCATTGTGGAAAAGATCCCAGAGTTCAGTTAGACTGTAATCTCTGTTTTCATCATCACATTTATTACATATTTTCACAAGGTTTAAAAATGTTGTGTTTAATTTATTATGTATTCTTTTTTTTCCACTATTTGAACCCAGAACCTCCTGAGTGCTAACCACTGCACCACTAATCTTAGAGATCAGGTTTTATTGTGGGAAAATTGTTTTTAATATACATTTTGCTGGCATTATTTTCGATTCATTTGGATGGGGACAGGCAGGCTTACGGCTTTTGTGCTGATGTGTTTTTGGTTGCATAACATTAAGTAATTGTAATGTGTGAATTTCGTAAACTTTGCTGTAGCCATAAGCCGAGTGCTAGTGTGCGTCTGATAAATAGACGTAGCAGAGCTGGTAAGCAGGTTTTTTTTAGCATTGATGGCTTAAACTAAGTACAAGGTCACATTAGCTATGTATGTGCTATCACTTCGGTGACTGATATCGTCACTGCGGTTACCCGTTTTAGTGCTCTTTGTTGCTAACATTCAAGTTCGCCATAAATTATGCAAGTAAGAGTTATTTGTGTATATGGAATGATGAAACATTTCTGTATACAGTCTAGTAATGGTGGACTCGGTGAATAGTAAAGATGAAGTTGTTTGTGTGCCTAAACAGACACCACGAAGGTGTATGAGAGATTCATTTATTCTATTGAATATCATGGCCAAGTAGTTAACCCTCCTGCTTCTTATTTGGGAGGTCCCTGGTTCAAATCTTCGCCCAGAGAGGTTTTTTGTGATTTTCCTCAGTCCATCCAGGCAGGTGCTCGGATAATACCTGAATTAAGGCTGTGACCACTTCCTTCCCAGTTCGTTATCCGTTAATCATTTTATCATCTGACACTGTATAGTCTGAGGTGGTTAAAGCATTGTTAAAATAAAACACAAATAATTAGCTCAATGCGTGATAATAGATGGAGCAGTGTGGCTAACTTTACATTGTGATCCATTCATTGTTGGTGTACTGTTGTATAGGAGGCTGGGTGGGCCCCAGACTGGTCTGAATGTTGGGGCAAAATAGTCCTGCCCCTACTGGGAAATGGGTCGTAGTTGTCCAGCCCATATTGATTTAGCTGTCCGAGCTCATACAGAATGAAGCAGTTTGTTTTGGCTCTTGCAGTGACAGGAGATTGAAGAGAATTATGTAATGAGGAGCTTCATAATATGTAATAGTTATAAAATAACACCAGGGCAGTCAGATCGTGTATCATGAGATGGATAAGGCGAGGGAGTTGAGGCATGCATTTTATTTTTATCTGGAAACCTGTACACAGGACAGCAGAACCCAGAAAAACGCGGACAAACATCCATGGCTTGAGTGGGATTCGAACCCACGGTCCCAGCGACCAAGCGGCACAAGGCCCACGCCTCAGACCGCACGGCCACTGCGGACCCCTTATTATATATGGAAAATTATAAATTAAATTCTCTGAAATATTTGTTTTACAAATTAGTTGACAGTGAAATCATTTCTTTCTTAACATGTGTAACAGTAAATTATTTAAGCATGTATGTGATTGGATCAGCAGTTTTATTATTGTCACTACTGAGATTAGATCTAGAATTTGATTTTGATTTAAAGAACTCCTGTGTTGATGTTACGTGCATTTTCTGGGTTATGAGGTAGCCAGCTCATCCAAATAGAAAGCAGTCCTAAGTGAAACCTGTTTGTTGACCATGTACCGTCCCTTTTCAGAACATTCAGTTTAATTTGTCAAGCGTGTGTGCATGTATAGCATTGCACATCCTCACAGAACCAAACATAAAGGTGAAAGTCATTCCAACTAGCCGTCCGTTTTGTTCATGAAGTCACAGTTGACGTACAAAGCAAGTGGCCTTACTGAGTGAAAGAAAACTATTTCAATATTGAAAAAGGTTTAAGAATTATTCTCAGGCTATCAGCTGTGTAAGGTGGTTTAATAAAGAAAATACTAATGTTTAGAGGACCATCTTCGTCCTCATCCTCATGGTACCATAGCTGTAGTAAGTACCCTGAAGACGAAGTTGAAGATGGTTCTCGAAACGTTGCTGGTTTTTTTTTTTCATTAAACCACCTTACACGGCTGGTAGCCCGAGAAGAATTTAATATACATAGTCACCGTGAAAGCTTCAGATCATACAACAAACTTTAATTTTCACACGTTTGCTCAGAGTATTGTGTCGGATTGTATCGTTAACCATTTAAAATTCAGTGGCAACCATATGCCCCACCTGCTTCAACATTCAATAACTGTTCATTTTGTATTTGTGGATTTTGTATGATTTGCGCTGTAAACAGTGATTATTCCCGTAAACATCATTAACCAGTTGATCATTGTAATGATGAAATGTTATGCTTTCTTTGAGGTATAAATTGAATTATTAAATATTATTAGATAAGCTTCAGCTTCAGAGGTTAAGGATGGAAAGTAAGGAAGAAAGAAGGGAGGGCAGAAAGGAACAGATAAATAAAGATAAATAGATTTATTCCTTTTATGCATTTTAAGAAAAGAAATTGAGAGGGTATGAAATGGACTGAACCAACTCAAGGCACTTTTAAATTTGGTGGGGGGTGGGGGCTTCAGGTTGTGTTAACAGAGAAGTGTTTGGTTGGTAGGTTTGTTAGTGTGCTGGTAAACTGCACGGCTTACTTGTCGCCCTGATAATATAGGCAGCAAGCACCTCTGAAATATCAGTAAATGTCTACTGGCTACGTGGCACAACAAATCAGAAGATAGCCGTCTTCATACTTGAAACTTAATTTGTAGTACATTGGTAGAGGTTCTGATTTATTTGTCTAACTTCTGTGGAAATTTTGGACCTAGAAGTAATATTATTGGTCTGTGGTCTGCAGACAGCCGCTCTTCTGAAGACTGCTGGAGCAATATCTTTAAACATACGTCATTTCTTACTACTCTGCTTTCCTTCCTTCCCGCAACATCATTAATCTCTTACCTTACTAAACACTATTTGCATTGGATACAGTGTTATGAAATAAGCTCAGAAAGTGAATTCTGTACCGAAATACACATAATGTCTTCATGCAACGTGAATTTAGAGGAATAAAAGCCATGTTTTTGATAGTTTCCACTTTTGTCACCGGATTGCAGCACCTCTGTCTACCTCACGATTTTCCTTACCTGTCATTTCGTTATTGTCGCTCGTAGGATATTCAAATGTAAGGATTTGAGATTGTACAGAATATCGCAACCTCCACATCATATATCATCCAAATCCTTCCATTTGTTCTCGAATTGAATCAACTAGACGGACGGACATGACAAGCCATAATGCATTCTCCCTATGCGCTTCTTGCAAGGAACACAAAAATGTACAATTAAATCAGTCTTTACTACATGTTTCAGAGGATATGAGAATAAGTTTTATATGAGAGTGAGAAAGGGAATATTAGTATTTTGATTTTGTTGAATATTGTCAGTATTAGTAATGTAAAAATTACCAAAATCATCTTCGCTCTTTTTTTTCCCATTGTACAGTAACCATGTATGTGTCATGGCTTTCAGTATATTGCATTAAAAATGTAATTGATTAAATTATTTATAATTATTTCTAAGTGCCTTTAAAGCTTAACTCTGATGTATGTGTATTTAATTTTATTTCCAGAATTTATTGAAGAATTTATAATTTTTAAATGCATTAAATTATACTGTTTAATGTGAAATAAGTCATGTTAATATTTATTGCAGAGTTATTAACTTTTACTTTTCACTTAGTCTCTTTACCTCAGGGCTACAGTGTGAAATTAAATGCCCTTGAAAATAAATTTCTGTAAGTAAATTTGAGTATTGTGATCCTTAACTTTGACTTAACGCATTGTCGAGAAGAATCCTAGTAAATTCAAAATTGACAACAAGGAACTAAGCAGCCGAAGAAGCTTCATTGACCAAACTCGGGAGGAAGTGAAGGTGAGCATACGTCACATCGTAACCAGAACACTTCTGTCTGGAAGTGGTCATGTTACTAGTCAGCTGACAGTTTTATTATTGTTAGTTCTGTGGAAGAAATTAATTAATCTAGATTAAGCACTGTAGAGGCACGTTCACTGAAATAAGGGATGTTGATTACTGTAAAGACAATTGTTCACATTTCTTTGGATTCTTTTAATTTGACTTTATAAAATTCACAGAATACCTAGTGTAAGTATTCACCAGGATACTTTAAAGAAGTTCTGTCCTACAAATTTTTATTAAAGTTACTAAATTTGAAAGATATTTATTTGTCTGATTAATTTTTATTATGTAAAACTTGAGGTTCTCACAGCGGTGAGTATGAAGATTTCCATCTTCTGGGTTGTTGCGCTGTGTAGCCTGGTCGATGTTAACCAACGTTTCAGAGGTCATACTGCCTCCGTCATCAGGGCGCCCTGATGACGGAGGCAGTATGACCTCTGAGATGCTGGTAAACATCTACCAGACTACACAGCGCAACAACCCAGAAGACAGAAATCTTCATACTCATCGCCCTGATGACGGAGGCAGTATGACCTCTGAAACGTTGGTAAACATCGACCAGACTACATGGCGCAACAACCCAGAAGACAGAAATCTTCATACTCATCGCCCTGATGACGGAGGCAGTATGACCTCTGAAACGTTGGTAAACATCGACCAGACTACACGGCGCAACAACCCAGAAGACAGAAATCTTCATACCCACCGCCGTGAAAACCTCAAATCTTACGTTGAAGAGTTGACTGTGAAGTGCAGACTTAATTCAGTTCATCTCAAGATTTTTGTTGCATTGATATACCTTTGCATGTGTACTGGGAGTTTGATTCAGTCTGTGTAATGGCGGAAGCAAAATTCCTCGTCTGTATTACTAAACTTACGTGTTTATAATAAGAAGTTGTGGCTGCAGATTGACTTCAGTCTTATCTTTGTTGATTTGTTCACAGACTATGAAAGACAAGATGAATATCTCCAGGAATAGGGATCGTGACAGAACTGCTAGGCAGGTATGCACACGCTGATTCATTAGCATACTTTCTGTGATGGTATAGGTAAATAGTAATAGCCAGGTATGTATTGTGTCAACTTGTTTTGGTATTTTTTGTGAAGTCATACTACAAACTCTTTGCGTTTTATGTGGCGAGTCTGTAAAACCTAATTGTATGTTTGGATTTTGAATATTGTTTGAATTAATACTTCGTGCAATGTAAAATGTATGCTGAGACGTGAAATTAATAAAGACAGAACATCAAACATGTAACTAATAAAAGAATACGGAAATAGTTCAGATATATCTTGTATCGTTTAAAGTATAATTTTGAAAATGACACTATCAAAGACATTTAAACATGCAATGTAAAATACGTTTTAAAAGTATATTCAGCAGACACATGGACTTCCATTAAAAAGGCAAATAGAATCCTGGCAACTGAAATAAAATAGTAATTCTGAAAACCAGAAGTGATGCAGTTAGGAACGGAATAAAAATTGATAAACTACGAGAGAAGTTTGAATTACCCGTGTGAAGTAAGTGAAGGAAGATGGATTGCCAAAAAATGTTCATGGATTTGAAACCGAAAGAATGAAACATCTAAGAATTTTGAGATCTGACAGGTGGACCACGTGAGGTGCGAAAGGAGACAGTTCATTGATGGAAGTGACAGACGTGAAACTGTGGAGGGTTAAACAAGGACAGAATTTTTTATGCAATAGAACACGATAATGATGATGATAATGATTTCGCAGTTGAGTAATTTAAAAATGCTCAAACAGTTTCTGACTACTGTCACCAATTTTTCTATTAATTATGACAAGTATCTTAAGATATTTATAGCCTTGATTCTTATTCACAGGAAGACATCCTGAAAGAGGTGATTTCAGATGAACTTAGTAATAATATATAGGTCAGTTCTGAAAAGGTACAAATAATGAACTGTACTTGGATTCCAAAGCTGGGTCTTAAGTGTGGACCAAAAGGAAGAAGAAACATAGAATATTATTATGCAATATTTTCACAACTGTGTCGAGGTGGAATGCAAACTGATGCTTCATTGGTATGATGAAACATCAAGAAGTATTTCAGACATAATGTTTGCACTAATCATGTTTTGTATATATAAATTTTTAAATGTTCAGATTTTTTTGTATAGATATTGACTAACTTAGCCCAGTGATGTCTGCAATTTTTAGGTGCATTTGCATCCCTTCAGAGCACCAATTAAAATTGCTCTGTCCTTCTGTTTATATGTATGAGTGAAGTAACTCAAGAATGATAAACCACTTTCGATTAAATTTTTCAATGAAAAATTTTGTATAAAATTGTCAGGCTCTTTCAGTTTTGGGGTCGTAGTGGCCGCGAGGTCTGAGGCGCGGGCCTTGTGTCGCTTGGTCACTGGGACCGTGGTTTCGAATCCCATTCAAGCCATGGATGTTTGTTCGCGTTTTTCTGTGTTGCGCTGTCCTGTGTACAGGTAGAGGCCTTGCGACAGGCTGATCCCTCGTCCAAGGAGTCCTACCGAATGTATATAGGTCAAGCCAATGAAAAAGTTGGGACCCGCAGTGCTCAGGCACTTGAAGAACGGGTCATTCCCAGTATCCCAGTTTCAGTTTTAGATCAGACAAGTTTAGCAACTCTGTGTGACATATTAAGATTGAATTGAGGCATGTTTGTTGAGTTGCAGTTAATCTTACTACAAGTATATTCTGCCCATAGCCACTTCTGGAGAACAGTCCAGTTCGAGTTCCAACGAGTCATGGGACAACCAAGTATTCTAAGCTGGAGAATGAATTGGACAGTCCAAATCGACAGTTTTTGGATGACACACTCCAGCAACAAAACCACATCATGAGGACTCAAGATGAACAGTTGGATATGATTAGTGATTCAGTTGGGTCACTAAAGACTGTGTCACGGCAAATTGGGAGTGAACTAGATGAACAGGCTGTGTAAGTACCCGTTTCAAAAGTATTCTGTGTCTGCATGGAATAGATGTTCTCGCAGCGACAGAGTTATGATGCATTGTTTGCACAGTATGCATGAAATGAACACATGGGCTGATCATGTTTGTCTGTTTGTCCATCCATATGATTTAACTCTAAGACATTTGTACAGATTTTGACGAGATTTGGTGTGGATGTTATGCCATTGGAGGCTATCCTAAAGTAGTACATTTTAATTTCGTATAATTGTCAATACCAACATAGTATATGTACAAACTTGGGAGGTGGGAATGACACTGTTGCCAGTTGATACAGGGTCATACAATGATGTATGGTAAAAATGTAAAATTTTGGTGCATTAATTTTTTGTACAGTATAAAACAACACAGTGGCTGTGCGAAACAATTACTATGCTTATGTGGAAAATAATTCAGAATGTAAAGAATACTTGTGGAAACTGTACCCCGATATATATTTTACCTCTCCGTTCTTTATTTCGATGGTCGACACTTATGTTGTTATGGAACCTGTACCATTTCAGCCATATTTGGAGCCACTTACTCCACATTTCTGTCACCACAATTGGATTGTAACAGGTTATAGTTTCTTGGGTTCATGAGAATTTTTTTGTACACCACCCGTGTTTAAATTTCACATACTCATATGCCTTTATAAATGGCGTCACTTAGAACAAGGCTTGTCAAAGATTCTTTAAGGGTATTAATGCATTTTATGCATGTATGTGTATCAGTGGGGTGTGTGGATAGTTTTGGGATTGGGGGATGTGGATGAGAGATGGAACATTAACTCCACTTCAAAATATGAACCTTGATTCACGGTACACATGTTCCAGAACACATCCACAATATTCAAAGACTGCCTTGTAGGCATGAATATTACTTGTAGAATTGAATCATTTGAAAATTGTCTGCCCTGAACTTGGAAGTCACAACATAAAACTTCCTTCTTCCTGTGGCTCTACAACCCAGTGTGGGTCTTGACTGCCTCCTTTTGGAGGTTTCTTAGTCTTCAAAGTGTGCATTTGTGAGTAGTGGGTGACCAGTCCACTGCCTCCGCACAATTGCTACTCAATCCTGATTTCGTCTTCTATAGCCATCTAGTACTGAATCAGGAGAGAGTTGGGTGAGAAATTGCCATTGAATTTTGCTTACGAAACATCTTGTTCATGTTCGTAATGTCTTTTATGTGCCATAAATCTATAACGTGGGACCGCCAGCTTTGCTTCCCCTCCAAAGGATGTGTGCTACGGATTTTTATCACCCTTAAGAATCCATCGACCTCGGCCAGGTTTGCACCTGTGAACCTTGGGTCCAGTGGCGAGCATGCTAACCACTAGTCCACCGAGGGCAACCGCAACATATAACACCTTAGTTAAAAGGGTAGTTGACTGAAATTGTCATTTATACAGGTCATAACTTTGTAATCCAGGAGGTTTGATAGGTTGGGCGTGTGGATAGAAGGGTTTTCAGGATCAGATGTGTTGAGAGGCTGTCTTTGGTATTAATGGTGTTGAGCCTTTTTGTTAGCTGCATTTCATCTTGAACATGCCATGTTGAAAATGGTTTGAGATTAATGATACTGAATTAAAATTATTTTGAATCTTCATTTTTTTATCATTTGTTGTAGGATGTTAGATGAATTTGGTAATGAATTGGAAAACACCGACTCCAAACTTGACACCACAGTGAAGAAAGTAGCAAAGGTGCTTCATATGTCAAATGGTGAGTTTGAAAAACTTGCTATTTCCAGTATAGATGAAATAGTGATATTAAAGTAAGAGAGATGAAAGTTCACAAATTGTTCTATGTGACAAAAGTAATGGATGTTTAGTTTTGATCTTGGCGTACTGTTTTTTACGTATAACAAAATTTATATACACACCCCACAAACGCCTGCACACCAAACACACCACACACTGCACATCCATGCACACTCGCGCGCGCACACAATTATCTGTTTATACAGGGTGAGTCAGAAGTATGTTTACAAACTTCTGTGCATGTTCCAGGATTAAAAATAAGAAAAAATGTTCCTATGAACATGGGGTCGCAAATGTTTCATTTTCGAAATAATAGCTAAAAATAAGTTTCAATGAATTGACTTTATCTCAAAGTGAATCCAGCTTCCAGCAAAGATTTTCAATTAACGTTTGGGCAGGAATTGTTGGCGACATGCTTATTGGACCACACATGCTTCGATCGCATCTAAGAGGACCTTTATATCGACGATTCTTAAGAAGACACTTGCCACGTCTCCTTGAAGACGTACCACTGAATACAAGAAGACAAATGTGGTTTATGCATGACGGAGCGCCAGCACACTTCCCCCATCGCGTCAGATATCATCTCAACGAACAGTACCCTCAGCGATGGATTGGGCGTGGTGGCCCAGTAGCATGGCCACCGAGGTCACCGGACCTGACTCCATTGGACTTTTATCTGTGGGGTCACTTGAAGTCCGTCGTTTATGCAACTCCCATAAACAATGAAGACGACCTCTGGGAACGTGTGCGGAATGCAGGCCTGATGATTCGAGGAAACCCTGGTGTGTAGGAACGAATTCGTCAGTCTTGTGTACGTCGTGCTCGGGCATTTGTGGAGAATGGAGGAACAACCTTTGAGAATCTGTTACAAAGAAACATCCCTGTCCTTATACTTGGCAATAAAGGCATACATTGAAACCTATTTTTTGCTATTATTTCAAAAATGAAACATTTGCGACCCCGTGTTCATAGAAAGTTTTTTTTCTTATTTTTGATCCGGGAACACGCACACACAATTTGTAAACATACTTCTGACTCACCCTGTATATTTCCTATTTCACTTGAACAGTTTTTATATAAGAAAGGCACATGACAATGGTATTTTATCACATGCCAAAACATGTAACTTTCATGAATTTACATAAACAGTTTTGTTCAACTGAAAAGAAAAAATACACTTACTGGTAATTCTGCAATGAAAGTATATTTATGTTGTGTTTAATGTTGTTTGATTTTGGTAGTGCGAGTTTACTTTCATCTTGTAATGTTTTGTAACATTTCAGTCCACTTCACATTAGTGTGACGCCATCTTTATCAGTTTTAATCAATCCTGCTCGTGTTACACTGACAACTGAGAGTAATTAAATCATCTTCTGTTATTGATGCTTTTTCTGTGTTGTGGTGCCTTATGGATTTATAGGTAGATGCCAGTGTTTCAGAGAAACATACTGTCTTCATCTTCAGAGCTGAAGTTTCTCTGAAATGTTGGTATGTACCCACGTGTATGTCCACAAAGCATCACAACCCAGAAGAACAACACTGACATCTTTACCACTGTGAGAACCTCCCTCAAATTTCACAAACTGTCCTCTGCCTGGATAAGAAGTAAACTAATTTATCAGGTTACGTAAATACGACAAATAAACTGTTCCAAGGTTTCAGTCAAACCCAGGCTTTTCATCTGTGGAAATCACATTCAGGTCAGATGTTGGCCTAGTCTGAGAATCCTGATGGTCTTAAAATTGAAAAGAAAATTAAATGAATTTTAAAAGGTGCTCCTTGTAGTCTGTAAAAGTAAACAGTCCCGCTACACACCATGTAGGTCGCTTGGGGGGAGAAGAGGTACAGCTCCTACTCTTTCTTGACCTCGGCACTGGATGGGGGTGAGCGGTCAGCATCACGCCCCGGCCACGCTTTATCCCTGTGGAAAGGACCCCTGTACCCATTGGATAGGAGGCTCTGTGGGCCCCAGAGCCAGTCTGGATACAGAGACTAGAGGAAAAATCCTCTGCCCCCGTTGGAGATCGAACCCCGGTCGTCCAGCCTGTAGATAGTCACTATACTGACTGGGCTATCCTGGCTTCCTTGTATTGGTTTGTTAAAATAAATGGATCCTAACAGGAGCCCTTTGTTGGATTTAGTGTAACCCTCAGAAAATCATGCCACAGTCCAATAGGTTTGACCTGCAAGGGTGTTATGTGTTAAAACATAGGGAACGTAAAGGATTAACCCTCTTCTGGCTTAAGTGCTTTGTTGTTAGTCTTAGCATTCAGAAACATTCATGTTTTTTTGTTATTTACCAGTCATATTTGTTGTGAAGTTGAACTAACTTCTCGATGATCCATGTAGTCTGTAGTGACGTTTCAGAGGCGTTTGTTGCTTCCATCATCAGAGCAGTGAGTCCTGATGATGAACTCATTAAGCGCCTCTAAAATGACGGTAAACTTCTACCAGATTACATGGCGCAACATTCCAACAGACAGTAATTTTCTACTCACTGCCGTGGGAACCCGAAATCTCACCATGAGAGGCTTTTTTTTTTTAATTTTCTCCAGTTCTGACTTATTTATCTTGATGAAATAATGTAACATTACTTTTCTTGTGTGTGAAATATTAGAATGGGTTAATGAAACTCCTGTCTTGTTATGTTTCCAGATCGAAGGCAGTGGATTGCTATAGCGGTCTTATCAGGAATAATGGTAGTTGTCATTATTCTTTTCATTGTCACTTGAAGAGTTCTCTCCCAGCGCAAGCTGCAGATTATCTGTGACTTGTGTTTGTTGTAATTAGCTACGTGTTAGTTGTACTGATGTCACAGACATACTCCAGCTAGTCCAACTTGATGCAAGAGGATGCCATTAGCTTCATGCGATCGAGGATATAAGTGGGTGCTCATTTTACTCCAGTGTTTACAAATCTTGTAGGGTTTTTTTTTGTATAGAATGGTTATTGTAATTCCATTTTCTATTCCTGTATATGTCTTGAAGTAATTTATTTGGAAAAATCTAAGCTTCAGTAATTTTAACTATCGTGAATTTTAAATTCTAAAAAATAATGCAAGTATTAGAGATAGAAATGTTCCTACATTATCACACAATTTATCCAAAATGCTGCGTACCATTTGAATGCTTCATGAGACTATAAGTGATTCATATGTAATGTCAAGGAATTCCAGGCAGAACTTGTAATGATTACTTTTCTGTTACACTAACTTCTAGTGCCACAAACATTGTGTTGTTTGTATGTTATTTAGGCAAAATACATTTATAGTCCAACAGCAAAATAAAATTTAGCACGCGCACAAGAGCAGATGGTCATATAATTGAATCCTAGATGAGTTAGAAAATTTTTATCCCTTGCAATTATAAATATGTTACAGATTATTATCATCATATTTATAATCTTCATTGTTTCCTTCTGAGCAGAACTTATTACTTAGGTATCAGTTTTGTTTTTATTTAAATTTGTCAGACATAATCTTAAAGTTTTGTACCATTGGTGTGTTTGTATAAATGAAATTTGCACACAATTAATAGACATGTTTACAGCCTACATATTTTCGTATTGAATTTCAAATTCCCAGGTCAGATGGTTCATTATTTATCATCTTCAAACTGAAAATTAAATATGCATGTCATGTAGCTACCATCCTGTTGTTTTACACACTACAAAAATTACCTCAATAAATGTAATTTTGCTTAATGTCAATTACCGTACATCATTTCCGGACCACTTGTTAAGTGGGTTTAATATCATTCCGACTTCACAAATTCATGTTTCTGCCATGTTCTATGTATTTATTTATTTGTATATTATTTAATGATGCTTTTTCATTAACTCAGACTATATAATGTCGATCTGCCTTGTTGTTGTTGCTGATCATTAGGAATTAAAATTATGAGGGGATAGTGGTTTGAAATGGCACATCATATATCATTCTGTGAAAGTTAGTCACTTCGTTCTAAAGCTGAAAGGTGGAAGGACACCCGAACTGCATGGACATCGCAAAATCTTTCTTTATGTACGTTTTGCGAGATATATTTTTGTGTCATCACAGAAATAACAGAGGATGAGTTTACCCCTAAATGCATTATCCTACTGAAGTAATTGCTACTTTAGAGGAGAGAATGATGTGAAAGAATTAGTCGCAAAGAAGCGAATGTTCTAGACCAAAAATTACACCAAGTTGTTGCAGGGCTGTTCAAGTTAAAAAAATTAAATAAACATGCTGTGATGTTCTTTGAAATTTTGTGTAGTATTCTTCCCTCAGAATTCTGTTTAGTACTTTGAAAAAAAATTTCAACAAGAATGGCAAACAATCCATTTTGAGATTTTGTCAAAATTAAGAACTATATTTTTTACAAAAAAATATGTATATGACACATAGTGTGTTTTTTTGTTAAACTTTATTGTACAAGTATAAGGGATGTAAACCCCCATTATAGGGGCTGCTGGCCAGACTTTAACTTTGAGATTAACAATTTAGTGATTTGCGAGTGTGACTCATGGCCGGTTCGACTGCACATTAGCCACAATGTACAAAGGTTAAGCTCTATAATTTTCATTTCAAATATTTTTAATAAAAAGTATTTGTTATTGGCCTTACGTGAAGCAGAGGCTATAATGTTTACCTCTGAACTAGAATTCACTGGCAAGTTTCATGGACGGAAAGATATATCAGTCCCGTACTTAGTGTTTCAGTTTCAGCATTGAATATCTGAAATCTGAACAGCGAAAACTGTTGCCATATAATGGCCTACTTTGACCAATGAAGTTCAGAACTCGTACATCAAATATCATACAGAACTTGTTATGATGGTGTAAAATGTTTTCTAGCCAGAAACAGCAGCTTCATAAATTGAAGATACATGTTTGTTTAATTTGTGTGAGGCTTATTGTTTCATAAATAAAGCAGTAAAATGGTACTCAGATCTTTAATGATCCTGTAGACAGGGATGGAAGTGGCTTTTCGGAACTAGGCCGTTACTCCAGATCAGTAGAAATGTCCAGGGGAATGTACAGCACGCGTTATAAAGCAAATTAATATGATGCAGGTTTGAGAATTCATTCCCACGTGGTGTGTTTTTGGGAACAATATTTACTATGTCCAAGGCTCTGGAAATTGCTTAGTTAAGAGAAGCAATCTGGAACTAAGTAGAAAGTCTTCTCCGTAGGTTTTAGTGGCTGTTGTTTAAAGTATAACTTTGGCTTTTGGGTAATAAGCTTTATCATTTGTTTAAGGTTTTCTAACATTTTAGCAAATATATCATTTGCAATCTCATACATCAAGTATCATACAGAATTTTTGAAGACTGCAACTGCATTGTTTGCTGAAATATAGGGAAACGTTAAAAAATGTACTTGACTTATCCCCGAAAGTCGAAGTTATACATCAGGTACGTAGCATATGTCTGCATCTTCTTCTCTTTCAAGCCCTGCCTATAGATGTTGCATCAGTTGATATTCCCAGTGCTCCCTTCAAGTGAGAAACACTTGGGATACAAGAATTTTAAGATGCAATCACATTTCCTATTCATTCATTAAAAATCACCAAAGTTTTATGTTTAGTTTAAAACAGTAGGTGAGTTACGTATGTTAGCTGTATAAGACGCAGTGCAATATGTTCATAGAGTGAACATTTTATACCACAGTTATTTCCTGGTTACAATAATTAGATTGCTAAATTATTGGTTTAGTTTTTTGTTAGGTGCTGTTTCATAAAGCAGTGTCATATTCTTTTATGCTCTGAATTTTTTTGTGCACAGTTGTAAGGATACACTAAAGAATTGTATTAATTGCCAATAAAATGTACACAATTATTCTCAAAAAAGTTATCTGATAGGTTGTACAGTATCATATTAGATTGTATATAGATGAGGGAAATTATAATTTTAATTATTGTTTGGTGTGTTTTAGAAACATTTGTTCCATTTATATTGGTGCATCATTTGAAAAATATAAAATGTACGTAAATTAAAATGTTTTGTTTCAGGTGTCAGTGTGTTTTCATTGGTGATTTGAAAAATGACTTTGTAGTAAGTAGTTACTGCACTTGTATTGACTTGTCATTAGCCTCTGATGATCTTTTTATTTATATTTTTTATCCTGGCTTTAAATACATTGTCTTAGAACTTGGTGGTTTGCCAACCATATTTACTTTTATATATTCGGCGTCAGATTATAATTTATGCTATTAACAAAACAGCAACATGCTCCACACACCTTATCTTGCATTTGAATAAATATTTATGAACTGTATTTAGATTTCTGTAGAGTGGAATTATATGAATTTTATCTTCCACTTTAGCGACTGTCTGAGAAGTAAATGAATTTAATTTTATAACTTCTTCAGAAGAAAACTAGAAAAGTACAAATACTTAAAGGAAACATAATAAACATTATATACCTGGTTGCATTATTTACCATAACCGTGAGAATTCAATGATTTTCCTTAAACAAATATGGTTTTTGCTAAACTACTACTTTCATTTGATACTTGTGTTTTGTTATTTATATTGTTAATGTCTTTATAAGATGAGTTGTTGCTATCAAACATCATATTAAAACATTGTGTATCTTATATTTGTAAGGGAAACTAAACAGTTGTGGAATAATGAAACTGAAATTGTCATGTCACCTTATATAAATATATAATTGAACCCTGATATAGAATAAATCATCATATTTCCATCCCTCTTTGGCTCTACAACGTAAATCAAGTTTTGTCTAGAAAACTTCTAGTGTTGTGTTTGTAGAAGTCATCTGTTGATCCCCCGCTGAACTGCATTATCCCACCCCCTCATTTTCCCTACAGGCCCCTTTTTACCTCAAAATTACTAATCCATTTATGGTGATTCATAACCATGTGAGCCACCAAGTCTTGCATCCACGTAAAACAAGATTTGTTACTGCAATGCTCAAGTGCTTGAACGTGGCTACATTTTCTAACGTTTTATTTGCCTTCATATGATCTAGAGCAAACTTTTTACATAATAAGGCGAGATGTGTTGGTGATTCTATTTCATGGCATGTTCTTCATCAAAGGATGACAGTTGCTATAGCAGCAGCTTGTGATGCCTTTGTTTTTAAGACCATCAGCAATTCATGTGGCAGTTTTTATGCGGGTCTTCATAATTACCGCAACGTGATGCATAGACGTAAAAAGTCTCACGGTCGGCAAGGGGAATGGGCCCAGGTAAGTGGTGAACTGATGATATGTAAACAATTGTGTACTTGATAGCATTATCACTAAGAGATGGAATGTTGTGCTGTGCTTAAAATTTTCAATATTCTTCATTCAGGAAATACCAGCTCCTTCAAATGAGAAGTTCTGTGCAGATTGATCTGGAATTCTGAACGTGCAAGGTATGTATTGTTTGTTACTGAATCTGTACATCATGGTGTCCATGGTGTACAGTTTTTCAGTGATGATAAAATGTTCCCTTGGTGGTTGTAAGCATTTACAGTTTATGGCATTCAATTAGTGTATGAAAATAAAATTCAATTCATTTACAACTTACATAAAAATCTTTAATAAACGCAGAATACCAGATTTCCTGTACAAGATACAACAAGAAAATACATGTACAATCTTCATTAAATTTTATGTTAATATTAACATGATTAAAAACTGTTGTCCAGATCAAATTAAAATCTATTCTTTCTATTGCTTTGACAAGCTGAGTAATTACTTGAGTTAACAGATGAGATTTTATTATTTGGTATTCTACATGTCGTAACACAATAGTGTTTCCAATCTTTGAAGAAGTGAGACCTAGTCCAGTTGTTTTTAAGTTATTGTGTTCATCTACCCAGTTACTAGGGTGATCTAGAACAGTGGTATTCAAACCTGCGGTACGTGAAATTTAAAAAAAATATATATTATTTTACGATAAACACTGAATAATCAGTAATTTAATTTATTTAATTTATTTTAGATGTAGATTATATACTATGTATAACTTGAATTATACGCCAACAACTTTGGGGGTACAAAGTTGAAGAGAAATTATATCTGGGGGTACACGAACAAAAAAGGTTGAATACCACTGGTCTAGAAGAATGAAATTCTGGGACATGAATGCAATGATGAGCAATGTGTACAGAATTTTAGTCTGGAAACATGAAGGGAAGAAACCAATCTGGAGACGTACGTATAGATCAGAGGATAATATTAAGTGGACTTTTCAAGATCAGACTTAGCATAGCATACAGTGGCAGGATCTTGTGAATGTGGTAATAAAACTTCGGGTTCTGTACAGCGTAGGGAATTTCTTAACCATGATAATTGTTTATTGTATTACTGTCAATACCGAGTGAGCACAAAAGAACTTTACACTTTCAGAATGATACAGAATACAAATGTGGTGTCCCTAATGATGGAAGCTATGGCAGTTGTGATTCACTTCCTCAACTCTGGCAGAGACTGCGGCAGAGGCACAACAGACACTCTGTCTTTCATGTAGCCCCCACAAGAAGTCACACGGAGTTAGGTCTGGCTATCTGCACTGCACGACATCATTGGCAAGTGCACTCTTTCTGCTCAGATTTCTTGTACCAAGCATAAATGGATATTCAGGTAGGTGGTTCCGTGCGAAATTGTGTTGGAAATGCACACTGCACAGACTCTTCCTTCGCTAACTGCAGAACACAGTAACTCCTCTGTTGTGGGGTAGCCATTTTCAAAATCAGTGGCATCTGGCAGAGGCGTGCAACAACAATCACCCAGGTGATCCGAAGCAAAACTTTGAGAAGACGGCAGGTTATTGCCTTTCAGTCGCGATTGCTATGGTTGGATAATTTCCTTCTTTGGGTCATAAATATATCTTCTGAAGTGTAACACTATTTTTATGGGTTCAGGATCCGGTAAAGTGTTCTGAGGATCAGAATGCTTGCCTTTCTTCTTGGTCATGCTAGGTAAAAGTACAGAAGTTGATTCTTTGAGTCCATCTGAAAATTATAAAAATCCGAAGAAGTAAATAATTGAGAATGATAATATGTCAGTTTTTTTTGAAGGCCTGTGACAAATTAGATAAAGCAAAATGGTAGTGATACCTTGTATATTATATTGAAAAAATGTCAAAATACAGTTATTTGCAATTTTCATTCAAAAAATTGGTAAAGTAGTTGTAAAGAGACCCATAGAGAGTGAACAGAACATAGATACAGAAGATACAAAATCTAATAAAAGTAATATTTCAAGTACAAGGGAGGCTAATGTAGAGCAGATGGACAGGACAATAAACAACCCAAACTGCAATATGAACATAACATGATAACACAATATAGCCAAGAATAACTTAACTTTATTGTTTTAAAAACT
Organism: Zootermopsis nevadensis; assembly: GCF_977971745.1. Lineage (NCBI taxonomy): Eukaryota > Metazoa > Arthropoda > Insecta > Blattodea > Termopsidae > Zootermopsis > Zootermopsis nevadensis. Next base: position 335,390 of record NW_028259135.1, read on the forward strand.
GAATATATGAAGCGGCTCACACTGGGATGCTGAAGTTACAAATAAAGTTTATATTGTCATTCCAATCAGCGTATTATTGTAAGAGCAACAAATGATGGAAGTTAAATTAAATCCGCGGCGTAACAGCTCCAGAGAGCCAAAGCCGACTAGCTGACCTCACGTTCACATGCCTAAGCAGAGGTGAACGATCATCCAACCAGATATAGGGTGACGTGTGGTCAGCACGACGAACCCCCAGCAATGATGGAAGTTATCTTTCTAAATTCTAAGATAATGAATATTTAATGTGCTTCAGGTTAGAAGTTTTTCATGTTTATCATACCCTTGAAGACGACTATAAGAGGTCAGATAAAACATAAATGTAATAATAAATATTTCAGCACACAAATTCTAAAGACTTGTATTTTGACATTTTTCACACACAAACCTGGATAGTGTGCGTTGTTCAAAAGCCTGTCAAGATTGTTACAAGGTTATTCCATGCAACCAAGTACAAATGTAGATGGCTGAATCCCATCAGTACAAAAAACAGTTAAAGCTCGTGGTAAACACTTACTGCCGAGCGTTAAATGATTAATAGCCAAATCTGAATTATTATTATGAATATGAACAAGACATTGTAGTCGTATTGTATGTCCGAACTCCTGAACCAATCCTTGGTCATTGATGAACTAGTGGCCTATGAATTCTGATAAATTTTTTGTCAATCAACATCTAAACCTTGGCTGATTTAATTTCTATGAAAGAAAAGGGTTCACTTTTGAATACGAGGGAAGCCTGGATGATATGGTAATGGTGGATACAGTGTGGCAAATGCATGCAAAAGGGGGCAGAATCCTGCTATTTTACTTTAAAAATACTACAGTCCAAATAATTACGTGATACACATATTGAAATGGAGGTGGCACAGCTCAGCCAGTTTTCTGACTGACTATGGACTCGACATCCAGGGTTTGGTCCGTGATAGGGGCAAAGGATTTTTCCTCTAGCCCCTGCACGAAGACCAAGTCTGGAGCCCACCCAGTCTCTATTCAATGAGTACTGGTGGTCCCTTCCCTGCATGTAAAGTAAAGCCAAGGCTTTACGCTGACCATCAACCTTCTGGTGCTGAGGTCAAGTATTTGCAAGGGTGTGGCAAGGCAACTTTACTTTACATAACGAAATGTGTTGATAATCTAAATTTACAAACCTGGAATATGTATTTTTACTTTCCCACTCTGTCCAAATGAGCTTTCGATAACGCCCGTTTCTCCCGTAGACAGTTCCACTTGTAAGCCTACAAACAACTGGATGTTGGTTTCTTTTTTAAACATGCTCTTCCCAATAACTTGATACTGATTACATGCTCTGTCGACCACTCCACATTTGCATTTTTCCTTATAAATCTTCAGTTTTGGTAACACAGTTGTTGAGTAATTCTTATCTTCAACGCTTTCTAAAAGATGTCCCCAGAACGCTAGTCTGCAGGTCTTGGCGTGAATGTCGGAGTCTAGCTTTGATCCTATTACAAGACATTTAGGGACTACCAGTGTAGGTTTTTCAAATTCTAGCATAGCAAACTGCTTTACTGGCATCTCGTGTGCTCTTGCGCCTTCGTCGTCATTCGTTGGGTCAGGCAAAAGTTCATTTTGAAACTTGTATTCTTTATTAAAATCAAAAGCATTGTCTTCAGATGTGTTGCTAAAATCTTGCAACAAACCAAAAAATGATAACTTTGCCATTACTGTTTCATGCCCTATGCTAATATGAAACTTTGCCTTTGTGTTAACATTTCCCTTGAAATACTTTATTTTCTGAACTGAAACGATGGCCAATGAAATGGCTGGAACATATCCAGGCATACAAGCTATCCCTCGCTCCAGCTGTCTGGGGTCAAACTGAGTGACGCAGAGGCCAATTCGATCACCTTGTACTGAACATTCTACTGGTTTCCTGAACATCTGCATTGACTTCACTTTCCTAGTTACATGGATGGATGGTATTTCGACTGTCTGAAAATTAAATTATATCAACTTTAGTTTTCTCCCTTTATTACCAGGTTTGAACCAAGAAATATGGTTCCAGACATCATATAGCTGAATTTATTAATTTTATTTTGCCAATAGATGAACCATGATTAATGAAAAATACAGTTATGTGTACGTAAGATATTCTGAACCAATGAAACAGTGATCATGGTATCAACATTTTAAATTTATCACAAGAATCAACATGAAAAAGAACATTCGGATGTTCCTCTACACGAAAAATTGTAAATCAAAAAATATATGTCGATAAGTCACGGAATTGTGATTTGTATATCGAAGTGAATCTTAAAAGGAGGTATAAGAACATTAAGATAACTTAAGTGTCAATGACAGGTTCTAATGATAACAGTGGCGGTTATCAGATTGCACATACATCATTTATGTTTACCGTTCCTTGCAATACAGTGCCTGTCATGACAGTGCCTTGACCACGCACACTGAAACAGTGATCAACAGCAAAAAGAAATGGACTCGAGACGTAACGTTTTGGTATAAATGCAAACTTCTGTAATGTCTCTATGAGATCTTGGAGCCCTGTAACAAAAAGTGAATCATAAACCAATACAAATAGGCAAATGGAGACTGGTCTGTACATTTTCAGGTCTTATATCTTACAGAATACACATCTTTGCCCAAAATTAGTTTAAATGTGGAAGAAATATATGCAGAAGAAATCACAAGAATGGTTGTAAGATCCAACCAAGGGCCTAAAAATTGTAAAAAAATTTCCTCAAACTTTCCCCTGTCTAAAAAGTATCTGCGATGAAACTGCATACCTACAGGCGGGGAGGCCGAAACAGCTTCTGAGCCCCCAGGTTTTGCCGAGACGCTCACAACAGGGGAATCCTTGAAAACTGAATTTTGTAATGTCAACTTCATTTTCCTTGTCATCTGCAATGAAATGAATAATTCACCAGTGCCAGGATAAAGTTCAGGGGGAGGGGGGGGGGGTAAAGATGTACTTAAAATCACTTTTATTTATTTCTTCAAAAAATAATGCAATGCTAGTTTTGCTACAGATAATATGAAATACAGGTCAAAACGCAGAAAACATATCTCCATTGTTTTTTGGACTCAGATCCCTTGACCCTGACACCAGTAACTTTCAGTACGTATATCTGTTTTCATATGCCAATTAAATTTAATTTGTGTATACTAATTACAAGAGGTCATAACTGATTTGGATAACTGATTGTCAGTCTGTCAAATTGTTTACAACATACAAAACAACTAGCATAGAAAATGGCTTTCTTTTACCATTGCATTTGTAATCAGCATGTTTGACGTTATAATTGAAACATTAAATCTCTCTTTCATCCGAGACTCAGGAAGTTAAATCAGTGAACAATGAACATGGTGGAAATGTGACGTAAATGTAAAAGGGAGAATCCCATTGGAAATTATTCATATTAAAGTGGGAAAGATACTTGTAAAAATTAACACATATTTTAATAAACCTGGTCGCAAGCCTGTGACCTGTACTTTGTGCCTCAGGAAAGAAGGCCCAATGGGAGGCTTTTGTGTTGCATTTTTAACATTCTGGTTCCATTATCAGAATGTTTCACCTTGTGTCATCCAACATCATGGTATGGTATTCCATGAAAATTGACAGCCAATCAGCTGATTAATTCCCTGTTATAACAGAACAATCAATACAAAAAGCACACCATGTGTCCCTGTTCTGTGTTTGCTGAACACTGGCCGTCCAGTCCGTAGCCAGCCATTATACTGACTGAGCTACGCCAACTCATTACTATCCCATCCTCATTATGAAGTGTTGACACGAAGAGGTTTCATACTAAAACTCTGATATTCACTATGAAGTATCTTGCATTATCCTCTTAATCTTATTTATTTATGTATGCAGTGATCAGCAACCTTATCAATCAGCGCTTGTTTCTGTCCTTCAGGCAGCAGATCTGTTTTGTTTAGTACCACAATCATCTTCTGGCAGGTCACTTCACCAACAACAAGGCACTCTGCGGTTTGTGTTTGCATTCCTTTAGTGATGTCAATTACAAGCAACATCAAATCAATAATCTGTGCCCCTGAAAAGTTATAAACATTTCTGTATTCAGTCCATGTTCATTTCAACTGGATGTGCATTGCACTAGCGTAATGCTAACCTGTTAACACCAAAACTAAAGTCTGGTCATCAGCCATGTGTTATGGGGATTTAATGTACTTCATTCCCTACTAATTTACCATGAAGGTTATATGATAAAAGTACAGAAGATTGTTCTGAATCCTGACAGCAAATGACATTTGTGATGCTGTACCCATGAGTACTAGATGGTTAAAAAAAGGTGGTCTAAGGATGAAATGCATCTATATCTCTTAATCTACCTCCAATTATAGTGCGAATTAATGATGCATGGCCAGGACAATCCACTAATGTTAGCTGCAGTTGTTCTTCCAAACATGAGTTCTTCAAATGTTCTGGGATGTCAACTAAAAGTGAACTAAAGCCTAGATCAATCGTGATCCCTCTTTCTTGAGACTGAGGATTTTTATCGAAACTTGCTGTACTAGCGGTAGTACTTAGAGCCTTTGCCAGTGTTGTTTTACCGCAATCAACATGTCCTAAGATACCAACATTTAAATTTAACACAGAGCTGGCCATTTGTTCTTTATTAAATTTTCACATAAACACAAAACAAGATACACGGTCACAACATTCTTTCACATGTACGGTATGTGCATATTATTTTGCAGAATTTCTTTCAGCGGGCAATATTCGTTAACACATAATGAATGAAATATTTTTGTTTTGACGTCTTATTAATTCCATTCATTCATACTTTCAACGATCCATTACTCATTTGTTTATTTATAATTCCAGTATTTACCGCTAGGAGTCCTTCAAAGATCATAAAATGCAGATATGTTACTAAGATAGAGTAGAGTAGAGTAGAGTTTATTTACATTCCATAGATCCTTCTTAGGACTCAACCAAAGGATGTAGAAAATGTCATTTCATACAATATATACATACACTTCAGAACTTTCAACACAAGTACAAGATTGTATTTCACATGTCAATGTACATAAATTTCAGATTCTGCAATACAAGTATGAAAAATAATTTTACAAATTAATATACATAAACCTCAGAATTTTAAATATAAATACAAAACTTGCTTTACATATACGTAGATTATGGATATAAAGCTTAAACCTTTTCAGCAGAGATGAAATCATCTACAGAATAGAAGGAGTGAGTAAAGAGGTAACCTTTCAATGCAGGCTTGAATACCTTCATATCATAATTTAGACTTTTAATTGTTGGTGGAAGATTATTAAACAACTTGATACCTGTATAGTACACTCCTTTCTGATATTTAGTAAAGTTAGCATTTGGCACATATAGATTATGTTTACGTCTTGTATTTAAATTATGTACGTCTGTATTTCTTTTAAATTTATCTATGTTTTCCACCACAAATGATAGCAAGCAGAGTATAAATTCACTTGCAAGTGGAAGTATATTAAATTTACGAAATAATTTTCTACAAGATACCCTGCTTTTGACACCAGCCATTATTCTAATTATTTCCTTTTGCATGTAAAAAACTTTATTACTAATATATAACATGTCATGAAAAAAGAAATCCTTTAGAGTATGGTTTAAATATTAGAGACCCTAACCATAATTCTTATTAATTGTTTAAGATTACTATGTTTTCATTAATGACAGAATATTAATTTGATATTTTATTTTAGTTTCAGAATGTAATGTAACATGTCTGTGCTATTAGGTGCTTTGGTTTGTTGTGCAGTTGGGGCGGAATAGGAATGGCGCGTTGGGTGTTTATTGTGGTCTTATGTGCCGATTTGGTGTTATAAAAAGCGGTTTTTGAATCAAACATTTTAACAGAATTAGAATATATAGTGATCTATCTTGGTTTTTTTTGCAATTGTGTTATTGGCATTTCGGTTAGGTTCGTGCTGGTATCAAGTGTGTGGGTGAGTATGTTTTCTCAATAGTTAATCCCCTTTTAGAAATCGTTTGTATTACATCTTTTGCATCTAGTTATTGAATGTTTTGTTCAAAAGAGTAAGGTCTGGCAGAGAAGACGTGTTTTATAAATGGGAAATTTAAGGTCTCCTTCATGTCAGTGAAGTAGCAGCGTTATTAAGGAGGGGCCAGCAAGTCTCTTATAGTACAGAGTGAATAATGTATTTATATAATGTAATGTGTAGTGTCTTTTCGCCGTTGTTTATCGTAATCATATTGAATAGCAGAAATTGACTTCAGGAATATGTTTGGTTTGTAATGCTGTTACAAAACTATTTCATGCAAACGAGTTATGGGAGTACCAAATCTCATTTTACTGGGTGGTTGTGAAGGAATAAAAGCCACTACGTTTGTGAATGAACTGTTTTGAATTCATTTGGAACAGAATATGTATTAATACTTAAAAATTTATAACAATTAATAAAAACAGTTCTTTTGTGAGTCTGAAATGAGATTTGGTACTGGACTACAGTTGCAATACTATTTTTGAAAATATTGTAAGTGTAGAAATAGATGTACAGGTGTGAATAATATCTCATGAATTGTTGTGAAGTTGACCATTAGTCCAGTTTGACATTCTATAGGCTGTCTGAGGTTAGTAGGCATTATACTGGAGCTTAATTTGAGGGCCGTTATGAGTTTTACTGCACGCCAATCTGGATGTGAATATGATTCCTGTCCCAAATTAGTTTGATCTTTTAAAAATATCTGTGTTCGTAACTAGATTTTATATTGTATTTTGGGTTATTACATTCATTGGTCATTGATTGTATACCAAGATTCTTGATGGACCTATGGCATCCATTTTTAAGATTGAACCTAGACTGCATATTTTCTTATACCACAGTGTAAGCTGTCGCTGATGTGAAAACCTCAAATCCTGACCTATTTCTATTTTTATTGGGAGTGATTCACAGAATGAAGTTTTAGGTAAGATTTTAAAGTTGGAACTTCTCTTCTCAATAAAATATTTTGAATTGTGTGTGGTAATTATTCTGTGAAAATGTTAGTGCGGACATAGATAATGATTTCTTAGAAAATGTCACTGAAATATACAGTTTTTTCCCTGTGAAATGATTTGATGATTCATTGTTAAAAATAACAGATTTTAAGGTCACTAAAAGAATTTCTCAAGGATCGTATCTTGCAGAATGTCAGTCCATGTAGGATTTTAGGTTCACGTGGCAATGAGATGTCTGTCTTCTGAGTTGTAACATTTTCTAGTCTGGTACTAGTTTACTGACCTGATGATGAAGACAGCAAGGACCTCTGAAATGTCGGTAATCTTCTACCAGATGAGACGGCGCTACAACTCAGAAGACAGCCATCTACGTTACTTTTTAAATTGTATGAATTTTTTGTCTCATTGCGGCTTCTTGAGCTGATAAGTGAAGCTGTTCCACTACACTCCATGTAGGCACTTGGGGGGAGAGGACGTATAGCTCCTGTCTTCCTTAACCTCGGCACTAGATGGGGATGAGTGGTCAGCATCACGCCCCGGCCGCGCTTTACCCCTGGGGAAGGACCACGGTACCCATTGGATAGGAGGCTGGGTGGGCGTCACACATTATGAAGATCTTTATTGTTTAATTTTCCCATTTTATTTATTCAGCATTTCTTTAAAAAATTCTCTTACTCTTTGTTCATTCTTCATAATGAGACGTCAAGTATTTCACACACAAGAGTTTTATGTTTCAGACTTTAATCTTTTTTGACTTTAACACTCGAGAGACTTTTAGTAAGTTTGGAATGTTGTTTTCTGACACCTTATAGACCGGTTTGGAGGAACATACTGCTTGCATCTTTATGGTAGATGAGAGTCAGTGTGGTTTGTTTACAGGCGGAATTAATTAAATTGAGTCCTTCTCAAATCGGAATGACGTTAATGCATGTCATTTATTTAGCAATATTAGTGCAACTTTTACCTCACAAGTTTGCGAGTTTGTTTTCTGTGTCGTCGTTAGTGATCGCAAGAAATATTTAAAGCATGAGGTTGTGTGACCTCCAGTGACATAACATTTATGTCATATTTTGTGGAGATCGGTCAACTAGTTAAAAGCTAAATTGCATGCTCGGACACCTCACGCGGTGATGTCGTAACTGTATTATTCTTTTAACCACTAATGCGACTAATAACGCAAAGTAAGAAAAACAGATGTGAATGTTGTGTTGAAATAACAACATTATTTTGAAATGAATTTATGATGGATTTATTGAATGTTTTAGTCTTCTCCTGTATATCTGTTGATATCTTATGACTAGACGAAGATTGCGATGATAGTGAAAAATTCTGCAGTTGTTTCTTATTTTATTCTATGCTTGAGAATAGACATGATTTATAAAATTCTATAAAGTATTATAGTTCCCCTGATGTTTGGGACAGAGTTGGTTCCCGAAACGTTGGTCTACTATGGTAACCAGTTGACGTGGCTGATTGCCCGAGAAGATTTTATTTATTACAGTTTATGTGTGATTACACCAGCTAGAATTTGAAGGGTAATATTATAATAAAACCATATTCTGTTCCGTTTCATGTAATCCACAGGACATAATGTCAGAAACAAGGGGTAGGTAAGATATTTAGATGACAAGCGTTAAATCTTTTTGGCATCTTAAAACTGCCTTTGGAGAAACCAAGGATTAATTAGTCAAATCAGTTTCCAGCTGAAAATTTGTTGTCTTTGTATTGTTTTTAAATCGCACCTTTCGGGAATTCAGAATGTTTTGGTATTTTGGTCATTCAGTGACGCGCATGCGCGTTTGTGTTGTGGATGTTGATGCAACGTCGGTAGGTACAGAAACATTTAGCGTGGCATTAAAGACTTTTGGTTGGATTTCTCGATATTTACAGAAGTTTACCGGTTCTTTGCCATGTAAGAAGTGTCGTGTAATGGCCACTTTACGAGTACAGCCGTACTAAGTCAAGGTTCTCCGTGCGTGAGAAAAATATTCGTGTTTGTTTATACAGGAAAATAACACCCGAGGATGAGTATCGCTATTTTAGGACATGTAGGGGTCCGCCACATTTAGAAAACTTTTACACAAAAACTCTGGATGTAAAAATATGCTTCCCAGACGTTTCCTCTGAGGAAGGAAGCAATCCGTTTCTGAATTACCCAACCACATGGAAACGTTCAGTTTAATAATGCTAGTCATTCGTCTCTCTGCTAGATGGCAGCCAGTTCCAGCTCCTAACCGTGGTCGTGTATTCTGACTTGGCGCTGGTATGCGACCGAAGTAGTAATTACTTGTACTAAACGTAATTCAGTTTTCAGTCATATTAATGTCCGACGACGAGGGTTATGTTGGAATTACTTTCTTCGCGTAGTTTAATAACTCCCTAAGGGCGGTATCGCACTAGGATGCCAACGGGAGGCCATGGCGCAGCTGCCAGCATCTCGGCCAAACTCAATGCATTAATTTAGTAGTCATACGTATATCGCACCTGGCATCCATCTGGCAGCGCTTCCAACTTGGCATCGCTGCCAACCAAGATGCCAAGTTCAAATGCTACTGGCATCGCTGCCAAGGCCAAATCAACATCACATGACAGTCTGGCCAGTCCATTGGCGTCCGTGCGATGTGCTTGTGTGTATTTCTGTTTCTTCCAAACGTGGATAATTTCGACACCGAAAGATTGATAATTGAAATTCAGTCCCGACTATGGGATTCATCTGCTATTGAATACGCAAACCGGGACTTGAAAAAATGAAACTGGGTAGAACTTGTGGAATTATTTGGAGGAGGAGATTTATTTACAGTAGAAAAGAAAGAATTAGCTAAGAAGTGTTTCTATGGCTTTATTTGTGGAGCCGCTTTCCAATATGGCAACTTGATTTATAAGTTTTTTTGTTTAGCGATCTATATCTATCTATATATCACAAATAACGTGAATTAAGAAGAAACCTGCTCTTATAATGTTTTATTAAATAAAGTTTGTTCATGTAATATTACATGTGATTTGCAAGAACTGAAACATTTCAAATTCAATAATGTGTATGGACGAGCAAAGTGTGTGTATGGAAAATTTTTCTTACTTATTTCTTTGTTACAGAATTGAAATTCACTCCAGGTATGTAGTTTTGATAAGGTAAATCTCATTTTCTCAAAAGTGATAAAAGTGGACATTTCTCCTTGCTAATAGCCCTTCATTTCGTGATCTCATAACGTTGATCCATCTGGCGTCGAAAGCTGGCAGCTTGTCTGGCGTCTTCTTCTGGCAGCTCGACGCCATGACATCGCTGTTGGTGTCGCTGCCATGGCATCCTAGTGCGATACCACCCTAACAGTCGCTAAACATACTTACTCTTGACTGCCTGTATACCTATGACAGCTACATCAAGGTTGGACGTGTTTACGTATTTACACGGTCATACATCTCTCAGATTTATAAAGGGCGATACCCGAACATTCTATTGTGTTACAGTTTGCCTAACATTGTCAACCCCATGTACATTGAACAGCTAACAGGATAATTCTTTTTCCAAGTTCCTTTACGTTGGTAACCCCTCTTAAATTCGTATATGCCACTGTACAGTCATTGGGGTCTTGCAAGATCTGCTCTACTAGTCTCGCGTTTTACTTTGTTACGCGTTCTGCGCACGAAGCGAGCGCTGAGTTCTGCGCAAGCGCAAGACGTCGTCCCTTGCAAGGTTAAACCATTCCTTCATACGAAACGAAAACTGTACCTTATAAAATTATAACTGGAGACGTACTTACACTAACTGGATTTGAGCTCTTGGCATGTACAAATGCTCTTTTTTAAATATCCGAACCCGTATTAATGGCATTGTCATCAAAGATTTCCAAAGCTGCAGTTATGCTATTAAGATTTCTACATTGCGTAGATTCGTGATGGTCTTTCAAGTGTGGTTATAAATTTTGTGTGAAACATTTTCATATCTGCCAATTTTTTTTTCATAATATGTGTCCGATGTAGGTCTCAGGTTTTTAGTTTCGGAATGCAGTTCAAGTCGTGCTTGCGAGTTCATGATCAAACGCGTTTTGAATTACGAATATAATCGCAATAAATTTCATAAAATTGTGACGCGTCAAATTGTTTGATCATATCTGTACTACTCCCGTCAGATAGGGAACGACTAGCGGTGTGCCTATTTCACGGTAATTTTCCGTGTAGTTTTGACCTAAATCAGTGGAGATGGGAAAAATAGCTCGATAACAAACGGGAAGTTTGGTGAGTCCGAGTATTCCAGCTGAAAATACTGACGTGGAAGGCACTGAGTTTCTCTGCAGGCAACGTTGCATGTTTTTGACAAGGTCTTTACGTCTCTGATTCCACTACTCGGGAGTCGGAATTACAAATAGAAGTTCAACTCCCTGCAAAGCATCAGCGAAAAACTAAGAATGAATCGTATGTTGGGCTGTGAAGTTTTTAGTTAGAGCAGCAGTGTCGCCAACCAGAACAATAATTTGTACAGAGAGCAGCGGTGGCTAATTTCTGCATCCCTGAACGTCTATAGTCGAATCTCGGTCAATAAATATCAAAGTAGTCTTCACCAGATAATATTCGGCGAGGATGAGGTATGAGGAATGTGTAGCACTTACAGAGATACAAAATATTAGTCGAGAAATTAGAATTGAAGAAACATCTTACAAGAAGAAGGCATAGTTGGACGGAGGATTTTAAATTGGATCTTCAAGAAACAGTGTGACGTGGACTGTTTTTAACTATATTGGGATAAATGGTTTTTTTAACACGGTAAAGAAAGCATTGATAAGCATAATCTGAAAGGAGGATATCCTCCAGGAGACCGAGGTTTCGATGGGAGGATACTAATAAAAATGTATCTTAAGGAACTGTGTTGTGAGAATGTAGGCTGGTTTCGGGTTCAGTAAAAGGTAAATTCCTTTACCAGCTGAGCGACTGTCAGCTCCTGCAACCAATCGCCTTCATGGAGTTCATTTGGGGTCACTATTTTTAAGCAGGCCACAACACTATTGAAGAATTATTTGAAACATACTGTACCAGTCTCGAGTAATGAGTGCATTTTATTTGGAGGCACGTGTAGTCAAGTGATTAGGTCATTTGCCGCTCGTTACCGGAACACGTTCCCGCCCCTTCCCCGCCGCCAGTCACGTGTTACCGCCTTCACTCTTGTTCCTTTGCACTGTACTCGTAACCCTCGCACTCTGAGCGTCTCTCTTTTCAGTGTGAATACGCTCCTTGACTATGGTAAGTGCGCTGTTGGAGGGGGGGTCGCACTGCGCATGCGTACTCCGCCTATTCCAATTCCAAACGCATTACACCCCAGTCGTCTCCAGCCGTGCAATGCGGTGTGTGCGAGGTTAGTGATGCAGGGGTAGACGAGTGTTTCGTGATCTGGTGTGTTGTGGTGCTTGTGTAAAAAGCATTGTCGCCAGGTGAGTTCATTAATTGCGATCTTAATTGTTATAGTCGAACCAGTACAGATTTTTTTTTATCGAAATCTGCGTAGACTATAACCGTATATTAGCTTTGATAATATCAGCGCAGGTTGTGTTTGAATTAGTATCCTGTATCAGCGAGCGATTAGAAAGATACGTATCTGTATGCTACCGTATTTTGCAGGTTTCGTTTTGGTGATGTGATAAAGTGTACACCATTTTATCTTATCTCTTCCTACCGATTTATACAGTATGTGCGCTAGGTAAGACGGTTTCTGATTGAATATTTTGGATTACTTCTGGAGGTCAAAAGCCTCTATGAATTTTTATGGCGATGTTCAAAGTGACAATACACCTACAGATCTTGAACTTAAAATGATGTCTAATGGAGAAGAGTCCATATTGAGAAACTGGTAGTCGCATAGCTGGTAAACGTGATTCAGAATAACTTGTAGCTTACAGGCGTTCGGATGATGTTTCTTGAAGTTCAGGGCTGTCTTCAGTCAGTAGTTCATTACCCGTCTTCGAAGTACAGGAAAATCCGGGTTTTCGGTTCCGATTTTCGTGGTTTTTCCCTTAACCGTTTCTGCTGTTGCCGAGACACTGTAGCGCGCCCTTCTCTAGTATTCTGTTTTTTTTTTATAAATTTGGCCTTTTTAATGATACTGCCTTGACGAAAGAGGTACGATAATATTTCTCTGTCTCTTTATGTAGTTACATTTAGTTAACTCAAGAGTGACAATGTTGCGTTGCTCTCGACTTTCTCAATTCTTTTACCTGATCTGAAAAAAGAATGAATTGCGCAGAAACACATCGACGACCAAAGTTTTTGGAACTTTATCCTTCAATAAATACTGTGCACGGGATTTAATTAAACCGCTCTTCTTTGTCTAATAACTTAAAAAATGTGTTTCAGAAGCCGGTATTCGGTAAAGAATTTGTAATAGAACTTATTATTTTTGTTTGAAAGTGCTCTTCATTCGTACAGATGCCCCTCCAAAACGACGCCATAAGCCAGACGGCCACAGTTTGAAATTACGCCACCGTCTATGCGTTTTTGAGAAGACATCCGATGATGTTTACTCTCCCAGGCTGTGGGTTAGTGAAACTTGTGGGCTTTTAGTAATAGTTCGAGTAATCCCTTCACTACACAGCGTTTTTCAGAGTTGGCCATGCCCACTGAAAAGCTCCGAGCCTTTCTGCGACTATGCGACGAAATAAACAGCACAGAGAGAAATTTTCAGTATTAAAAATGTATACTTTAAGGTTCCGTGGCAGTTCTACCAGCAAATCCAAATTTTTACGTCTAGGAAGGCGTGTGTGCGGTTCAATCTGCAAGATTGTAGTGGACGTAAGGTGGTTAAAGGCGAACTGCTACTGACCGGTGCATTTTGGCTGACATTGTGGTGGAAACAGTCGAGACTCCCGTGTGTTCAGTGCCTACGATTTTTCTATGTTAATTATGTACGCTCAGGTCTTTTGTGCAATCTTCTATCAATTACTTTGTATGGAAATGCAGGTCTGGCGCAGTGTGTGCTGTGCACCATTAACTAACTACGAGCCAATTGCTTGTTTGATTGTATACATCCTTTGTAAAAAAAACATTATAATGGAGTAAAATCGAGTTCAGAAATGAAGATATGGAGTAAGGCGTGGGATGAAGGAAAGATAACAAACGATGAACGAAGTAAAGACTGATGTTTTCAAGTAAGAGTGTAACTTATAAAATAAGAACTGGAAGGCTTTGGCCATTCGGCGTATGCATGTATGTTTTAAGAGTATGGCACATACCGATAGAAATTTTCGTTTGAAGCGTCCCTGTCCGTGTTGCGTGGCTTTCCTTCTCTCAGTCCCGGCTTCGAGTTCAGAACAGTGACGAAAGCTGTCATCGCCGGTGAAAATCATGTTAACGAAGTGCCTTAAATTTGCGGAAGTTGGTGTTAATCTGAACAGTAGATTTTTTCTTATCGTTCGGCTAACAGAGAGATCTTTAGCCGGGTTAAAGCAGCCGGAATATTAAGCTGATTACTCCCATTTGCCTTCTATGGCTCTCATTAAGTACCAGCGACAATTTTACCTTAATTTTTGTAAGGTCGTGTAGAAATGTGGATTCTTTTTATATTAAGCGATTAACATTTCACGTTACATGATCTGGAGCTTTCACGGCGAGTGAGTGTAATAAGTTCTTCTCTGGCTCAGTACTCGGTACTTGAGTACCCAGAGGACGAGGGCGAAGTTGGTTTTTTCGCTATTCAACCACCAGACACGGCTGGTAACCAGAGAAGGATCGGGTATATTTGGAATCTGTATTGCTCTAATTTGCGTGTTTGTATTCTGGTTTGTTTTTAATGATGATTTCTGCCATACGCTGATGAATAAGAAGAAGAAGATGAAATAAGGGGACAAGCAACATCGAGAGGAAGAAGGAAGGAGCAAATATGGAGAGAAAGAAACTTACGAATGAGAGAGGTAAAAGATGGAAAGACTCGTGGGCAGAAACGAAGAAAGGGAGATACAGAGATAAAAGACAAATGAATGTGATATAGAGGAAATGGAGGAACAGAGAAACGTAGGTAGAGAGACAAAGAAGTAAGGAAGAAGATACAATTTCTTTTTTACGTCTATTAAGGAAGCTGTCACTCATTGGTGGTACGAATCAGACGAGTGGATTCAGTCTGTTTGTTCTGAGGCCGCCTCGTATTCCGATGTTCTTCTATCTTTTAGACGTTCTTCCAGAAGAGAAAATGAACACTGCGATCCCCAGAGCACATTTCTTTAGTGAAAGATGTTTCTGTTCTGGGAAGAGCTTGAAATTGCCTTGTGAAATGATCGGGTTGAAGTTCCTTGCAGACACACCGCGTACAGGTCGGAAATAAAGCGAATGGTTCTTACAGGCTTGCGGTGTTCAAATACAGAGCTTTATATGTCTTATTATGTCAGTAATTATTTTAAAGAATGTAAAAGTTGAAGATTGCGCCGTGTAGTCTGGTAGATGTTAACCAACGTTTCAGAGGTCATACTGCCTCCATCATCAGGGCCATGAGTATGAAGATTTCTGTCTTCTGGGTTGTTGCGCTGTGTAGTCTGGTCGATGTTAACCAACGTTTCAGAGGTCATACTGCCTCCATCATCAGGGCGATGAGTATGAAGATTTCCGTCTTCTGGGTTGTTGCGCCGTGTAATCTGGTAGATTTCCACCATGGTGGTTAACATCGACCAGACTACACAGCGCAACAACCCAGAAGACAGCAATCTTCATACTCACAGCCGTGGAAACCTCAAATCCTACAAAGTAAAAGTTAAGAGTGAAGTTCGTATGCTTCATTAAGCACAACCGTGGGGTAGTGGAATATCAGGATCGTGCCCCTGTGGATGTCGACGAAGAAACCTCACCACGTAACACATTATAGTCAAAGGGTTAAACTTTCGGGTTGACAGATTTTTTTGTGAGTTGTAGCGCACACAAGAATTTGTAGGCAAAGTTTTGGAACTTAGATTAGTCCATTTCTTTAAGGGTGGCCCCACACGCTCCGGCTTGCCGGGAGGTAAGCCTCAAACCTCTGAGAGTCTTGTGGCTGGTTTGTGATCAGTCTTTTTAATCTTCAGTCGATGCTACGACATGTTCAGTGAAGACGATGCGATTTTAATCGGTCTTGCTGTTAATTTAATGTTGAAAAAGGAAAGAAAGTTGAAACGTTCTAAGTGGGCCAGAGGTTGGTCGGATGGATCAAAACATTCTCACATAAATTTGTTGAATGAAATTCGATTAGAGCCGACAGACTGACATAAATACCTGCGAATGGATGAGGACGCATATTTGGAGCTGTTAAACTTAGTTTAACTTAGCACCCTCGTCTCTGCCCACACACGTTACGACTTGTAAACATTCAGTAAGCCTCGAGGTAAGAAATCAAGCGACTGCAGATTCATCGGAGGCTCGGTTTCCGGTCAAATTCAGCACACACGCTCCGGGTTGCCTTCAGGGACGTAAGCCTTCCGGCAAACCGGAGCGTGTGTGGCCACCCTAAGGCCCGTTTTAATATTATCCTATCATGTATATCTAGGTCTCGCAAGTGGATTTCCGGATACAATTTTGAAGCTGCTTATTTTGTAATATTCACAGTTCTTTTGTTACTCCATCTTAAGTCCAGATACGCAAGGAATAGGCAGGTTCAACCCCAGAGATCACTATATATATCGCTTGATTTAATAATCAGTAATTTTGCGTTTTGTGATTCGGGTGTCCTGTGACACTCAGTGTAAACAGGGATTATTTATTTATGGGTAAGTGTTGTGTTTTGAGGTAGAGATGAATTTAGGGCTTCAGAGGATTGCCTTGTGTTGTGCTGGTGTCATCGGCTATGATAGAAAGAGGACCTTTTAGTCAATTTCTAACCTTTTTTGGACAGCTTATGAAATACGTTCGGAAAAATACTTGAATTTCTGATTTCGTAGAGCTGAATTTTTGTACATCGAGGATTGTCACCATTTCGACATAAAGCTGGATAGACGACCACTCGAAACTTAATTGGCTTTCTTAATTACATTCTTTATGTACACAAGTTTGATTGATGACGGCGCTGTCCAACTGCATGTGACGGTGTCCTAAATCAAGGCTTTGTTTTTGCAGTTCTGTTAAGGAACTTTTGTTACGCTCCGCGTCATATGATTGCATGAACCCACGTTCTGCAGTCCTGAGCACTTCCCTTAATTAATATGGCCGGCTTTAAGAGAAGAAGGTGTTTGTGTTGGTATTATATCACCACGTTAATTAGTTTTGCTAATTATTTCTGATAACCAATAAGAACTCTGTACTTCTTCACAAACTCTCATGTGGGCACGAAGCCAAGACCCGAAGATTCAACTCCGAAATACACAACAGGGCGTAAGAGTTTATTTTACAAGCTTTTCAGAAGTTAGCCTCTTTTTAAATATTTCTTACGTTAGTCGTCAGCAGATTTCATGGCTTAAGACAACGGAAGGAACCGCGAGGCTCTAATTCAACAGCACAGTTGTGGTATCTTTGCTACGGCACGAGTTCTGCGCTGTCTTCACTCGCATGGACTCCTCTGTTCGTGTTACAACGTTGTTCGATTTCGCAGAGACCTCGAAGCGTGCGTTTTGGTGATCATAATTACTTCAATTTCATTTTTGTCTTCACAGAAAGATACAGTAGTCACAGCGATACAAAACGAAAGGTAAAATTAAGTATTGCGTGTTTTTTGTTGGAGGCGAACCACGTAAAGTGTGGTAGAAGTTTACCGACGTTTCGGAGGTTCTTGCTGCCTCCATCGTCTTGATGATCTTCGTAATTTCGCTTTTGTGGAACCAGAAGGTTCACAAGAACTCACCGTTGGTCCGTGTCGTGAACCAATCAGATCCATTGTACACTCTTACATGAAACGTTTGTTGTCCATTTTAATATTGTCATCCCATCGCAGATTGTGATAGTGACCATTATGTAGTTTGTAACCTAACATAGTGAGGATAGTGAAATTTAGGAGACTCCGATGGGCTGGACATGTAGCACGCATGGGGCCAAGAATTTTGGTAGGGAATCCTTCTGGAAAAAGACCACTGGGTAGAACAAGAAGGAGATGGGAGGATAATATCGAGATGTATCTTAGGGAGGTCGGCTGTGAGGATGGCAAATTGATGGAGTTGGCTGACGATCGTGTCCAGGTAGTTAGTTCTTTAGTCAGGCTGTCCTCCCATCTGCTTCTAATTTGGGTACGCCGACTTTCTGCATATAATTGAAGACAGTTATTTCAACATAGGCATGAAAGAACATGTTCTGGAATGCTGCTAATTCTTGTGTTAATGCTGCATGTGATCCAGAATAGTGACACTAATTAGTTAAGGCAATTAACTCACGAATTTTCTCTACGAACAGTGGCACACTGAACGACATTTGGAATAAGTCCAGCTGAGGTTAACGAACGGGTCGCAGTTAGAGGTGTATTTGTTTACGTAGTGAAGTTACAATTAGCCTGTAATCTGTGCTCTAGATCACTCACTGCTTGCATTAAGGCAGAAGGAAAACAGTCTCCGATTTTACGGTGAAATTATTGCTTATTTTAAATACTGTGCTGGACGCATTTCCATGTTCTTGGGTGTGTGAGTTTGTGTGTCATTTAAAACAAATCTCTTTGTTTAGATCGTGTTTTAAGGATGTAAGAATAGTAAATTTTTGAGTAAAGTAGAGAGCAGGACACATCAGATCCAATTCTCGCATTCGGTAGGACGTCTTAGAAAATTGGTTTATTTCATCGGATAGCCTCCGCCCCTTGACGGGACAGCACGGGGCGACGACTCGATAACTTTGAGGTTATATACGACAAATTAGCGTATTTGTAATCTGTAGCGGTCTAGAAAGATATATAATTTCTTAAGTTGTTTCTGGTGGGCTCATTAAAAATTTATGATTTGGAGGAAAGTGGGAAACACGAATGTAAAGTAATGTAAAGTAATGTAAGTGTCGAGAAGTTGTTCGTTACAAGCTCGTCGTTGTGTTTTTGTTCACAGAGACCTGGTGCTAAGAGCGTATTAATGTAGACGCCGTCGAGGAAGCCAGGAGTTGCCGTATCACGGTGATTGGTAAGTTGTCATCTGTTAAATCAGCGTTGAGTGGCTTGACGGTAACCTGTTCCGCACTTAACACGCGATACGTCAAGCTTCAGTCCCCGTTATCTGAGAGGGTCTTCGTCAGTATTTGAGTTTTAATCGACGTCCGGCACAAAGGAATTTGAATAGAGAGGTTTAACAGAGATACCAGGAGAGGGTGTGATAAAGGGAGAAGTTTTTTTAAATACGTCGAGACATTTAGAAAAATTGAGATGTGATTGTCGCAAGATATCTCCGAGCTTGCTGATCAACCGAGGGGAAGCGATAGTCTAGCTCCTCCTTGACTTTTCAATGTTTCCTCCCCTTTTAATGTGACGCAGCCTAGGCCCGCAGATATTCTGCGTGTGGTATACATCCTGCTGAACCGTTAGTTGGAGGACCAAGGTGTGAAACTGAAGTCCTTGGGAAATTAGAGCGTTTTGAATATCGAGATGTTATGTAGGATTTGAGGTTTTCACAGCGGTGAGTCTGAAGACGGAGGCAGTATGACCTCTGACACGGTGGAAATCTATCAGACTTCACAGCGCAATAACCCAGAAGACAGCAATAATCGATATATTAATTTTTCGCTCAGAGTTACGTAATTTGCAGTCGTATTTGGAGTGAAGGGTAATTACATGAATTGGGGAGAAATGTTTTTGCCCCTTTCATAACAGAGACAGAAATTGAGAAATTTCTCTTCCGTGAATCCCACACAAAATTCCATCCAAAATATTTTTAAGCGCAGTTCATAATATTCGTGAGTGATGTTAATGTCGATAATTGTTGTTGATTCCGACGTAATAGCGAACTGTTTATCAAGTTTCCTGTTGGGCGTATTTAATGTTGAAGGAAATTGGAATATATTCTATTAGCAACACTAGATTTAAAATTCTCGTGATACACTTTGGAGGATAGTACTGAATTTGAGTCTCGATGTCGAGGCACCTTATTAGGTTAATTTAAATGCGTGTGCATCAGATGGACGTTTTAGGAAATATTTATTTGTTGAATTTCAATTTCAGGGTAGGCCAAAACATGGTAAAGTTTTCCCCCCCGTTACCGAGGAAAATGTGTAATTAAATGACGCATACCAGGTTCTTGTTCATGTTGATATGTCGGGGAAGAATAGACCCGTATATAAAACATGTTTAATAATGTATTGAAGCGTAGATACTTACAGACACAGGGTTTATAATATTTATTATGTTAATTGGTGTTGAAACTAAGCCGACACGTGGTGTAACAAGTCGATCGTTTCGATATTATTAATCGATTAATGTCACTGGCGCCGAAAAATATTTCGTCGATTGCTAACATAATTTCTGTTTCGTACTGACGCCACATTTTGACGGTTTGCACACCCACGTGCAAATGAACAGGAGATAAATCTTTCATCGTTTGAATAAATCGTCTTTCATTTCCGGATGACCTCGTTTTGAAAACAGTGTGACTTAAATATGTGAATTATGTTCGGTAAGTCATCATATAAGCCTCAATTTTGAGCTCAGAAATGACCACCGAGAATTCGGCTCGTTGAACACAAACTATTAACATTAATTAAAAAAAATTAATCTACGAAGTTTACGTACGATGTGATGGGCGAGATACCGGCTGTGCTGTCTGGAATATCTTGCAGTCTATTGGAGTGAATGCAAGGGTCGTGGTTTAAACCGGCCACGACCAAGTTCACATAACGTGGTCACGTTTTGCCGCCATGTAAAATAACCGAAAGACCGGTGACATCTTCAGGAACGTGCCGAGATAGCACCTTGAAATAGGCCACGGTCGCTTTATGCTCTGGTTAACCGTACAGATTCAAAGAAGTTTTGTAGTCTACACAAAAACCTGCTAAGAACCAATGAATCTTTAATTCCTTTGAAGATGTAATGTGAACATACTAATTAAGGTTCAGGCTCCATAAAAGGTAGCGAATTAGCTTTTAAACAAAAACTCTGTTCCATGAAGTTAGTTAGAAGATATCATTACTTAGAAATTAGTCGTAGTTTTTCTTAATTCCCATATTGCTGGGTAATACGAGAGGAATACTTTGTGACGTGATGGTATGTGTAGATCCGGATACAGTGGCTCTGAAGATTTATAGTGAGGGCCCCTCCATCCCCCCTTTCGATCACCACAAAATTCTATAGGCTTCAATACATCCAGTGGCTGTTACAATTTTTAGCATATTTTAGCTTAAAATACCTCTAGAAATTAGAGGGGTTTTCTTTAATAAATTATTTTGTTTTGTATAAATTATATTCGAAAATGACGTAACAGAGATCGTCCTCTGAAATTAAATTAGAAATAAGATAAAGTCGTTATGTAATTCGTTTAACAGTTTCTGTTGTCGAAGAAATGCGTGGTTATGCACTTGATTTTAGATTAGGTAATGAAGGTAATCATTCACACATTCAACCAACAAATTATATTTCCTAATGTTCAGTCATAATAACACCAGTTATATTATGTTACGTATTTCATTTATACTCATTCATTGCACGAACTGCTTGCATGAAAATAATGCATTGTGGGAGGTTTGTCTGTCCGCCAGCGAATTCCATCTTTGAAAGTAGCAACTTGACGGATTTAGATAAAATTTAGTATAAGATAGTGTAATTGCGTCATATTGTGAATATTATATCAATTATTTATTTTAATCCGTCTGATCACAATATAATTTTTATTTAAAATTTCTTATAATTAAGATAATAAAATATCATTCATGTTTCATATCGATTGATCGATCAATGTAAATCGATCAATCGATATGGAACATGAATGATATTTTATTATCTTAATTATAAAAAATTTTAAATAAAAATTATATTGTGATCAGACGGATTAAAATAAATAATTGATAAAATTTAGTATAATGAAAGTTACAGAACATTTTCATTTTGTTTTGTGCCTCAAATATAACCCTTAATTTACGTAAGCCCAAATAGAATTTGATCTACCCTAAAAAAAACAGAATCGTCATGCAAAGAAACTTATATCACAAAAAGTGAGGTTAGAAGAAATATATAATTTATTGCAGAAAAATGGGGACTTCGAAGCTGTTTCTGGGGTCAGTGCCATGGACTGAGTTATTATTTCTGTCTCCGTCCTTCGCTCTTCATTTGTATGAGCGTCTCGTATTTGATATCCGCGATGTCGTGTGGTCATCTCGTAGCCTGGAGGCAGTTACGAGTTGAAACGTGAGCCGAGTCGTCACATCGAGCGCGGCTGTCCACAAGTGCACTGCCCCTCGAGAAGGTTTGTGTTCTCCACTTCTTTCAGTTTTGTGATAGCAGTTGCGATGTGTGAGTTCGGCTGACGTGCGTTTACCACGGAACCACACCCGTTCTCGTGGGAAAATAGGTTCTTCGTTTATTCCACCGTACAGCTTAACGATTGTATCGATTTTTGATTCGAGTGTTGTGTGAGTGGTGTCGATATTCATTATCGTGGTTCACAGATGTTTTACTCGCTTGGAAATCAGGACTCAAACGGATATCAAGTCTACGTTGTGTAAGAAACGTATAACACGCTGGCATATACAGAATTTTGAAGTGAAGATTATTTACGAAATTTATAGAGTGTGAGTTATGAAAAGGCTTTGTGTTAACAGTTTGAAGGCTTAAGACTCGTCAAAATAACGTTTTAAAATGCAGTCCGTACCTCTAAATAAACACACTGCACCAACTATTACAAATTTAAGTATGTAATGATAGTTAATTTGTGATTAAGAGGAAAACGTTTCTTAAATGTTTAAAGAATTCTTAGGAGATTTTATGGTCTTCATTCTAAGAACCAAGTTAAACCCACAAATACCTTTATTGTGTGAGCGATATGCATGACTGTGATCTCAAAAGTTGCCTGCAGAGTATCAGAAGTTAACATTTTGTAAGCGTTGCATTCATTAGCACCGAATTTGTTACGTACAAATACACGGAGCTTCTTGGTTGTTGTTATAGAACGTAATTGTTTGTCAAAATATCTGTCGATTTTATTTTAAATGATTTCTTATGATATATTTTCGATTTAATACGCTTTTAAAAATCATTTAAAATATTATGATTAAAACAATACAAATTTCAGTATTTGTTACTTGTTTTACAATTATATTTTTTTAAAGTTTCTGTAACCTTTCGTAAAAACATTTATTTGTGGGTGTTTTTTAAGTCTTAATCGATCATGTAGTTGTGCTGTCATTAATGGATTTTCATACACGCTTCTGAAGACAGTGAATTGTGGAATTTTTGTGCATTTTACATTACGATGTTAAAGTAGACAAATGTGTTTAACTCTTAAAAGCCTAATATCGACTATATATTCAACACGCTTTAATAATTAGCAACTCTTTGTTTTGTTATGGATTTCGTATGATTCTCACTTTAAACGAAGATGTTTTTGTAAACAGCTTTAACGTATTGATCTTTTTAATGGTGAAGAGTTGTGTTTACTTCGCGGTACGGACTGGATTCGTAAATATTATGAAGACGAGCTTCGGCTTCAAAGGGTTAACCAGCTGATTTTCGTAATGGTGAGGTGTAGTGTTTACTTCGCGGTACGGACTGAATTATTAAAATATTATTTAGACGAGCTTCGGTTTCAAAAGGTATAATTATATAAAAGTTTAATGTCCGGGCTCTGAAGGTGGCCCACGATTTAATGCAATTTAAATTGAATTTAAATGACGGCTAAATCTAGCATTTGGGTCTTCGGTAAGCGGATGAAATGCCGTTGGTGGGAAGACACCGATGATGGACTCTTCGAAATTTCCGATCATGTGTGTGTAGTTAATCCCTGCGATCAGCTGGTATACACAGAAAGTAAGGTTATTTAATACATTTCTAGAACCTGTTAACTTGTAGCGAAGCCGAATAACTTGAAATGTGGCAAAATGTGGATTCCTAAGATGGCTCACGCTCTAAAACCTCTCGTTTTTGTACTTACTTAAAAATTAAACGTTGCGTGTTTGGGCACCCATATCAGCGCTAACAGTGTTTTTATTTATTTTATGAATCATTGAGTTGTAATTAAATTCAACTGTTTGGGTAATTTTAGTAGATAGCTGAACAGTGCCCTTTTTTACATTTTTTATTGTTAAAATGTCTTTTAGTTTAATTTTATAGCCACAAATAAACTTTGTAATTAATACATGTTTTACAATTCTTTAATAATTCTGTGGGTCGGCCATCTTTGGACTGTTGTGGCTTTCAGACGTAACATTTTTCTAAATTTCTGTGCGTGTGCCTTTATTCTGTCCTGTCTAGGGTCAATCTGTGCGGAACACAAAATTAGAAAAAAATCTGACAAATTGGGTCACCTTTGGAACCTGTACCGTATATATTTTAGTTTTTCTACTTTGATTGGTGCGAAAATGTGGAACTGACGCCGTGTCATGTGACATCTGCAGCTGCGAGAGGAAGATAAACAGATGTTCTGACTTCATGGGACGAAGTTTCGTGTCTTAAGCTGAATCAACGAGTGCACTGTGCGTTAGAATGTGTTTGCCGTGTTCTACAGTATGTGAACATGCCACCGTGTACTTTCCAGATGTTTGAAAACTTCTCTCGTAATTCTATATCGTGACATGAAACATGAAACGTGGTTAATTTGAAGCCGCTTACAAGCCAGAGGACGGATGCAACCACGGCGTGTGGTTTGCGATGGTAGCGCTCTCTTTTGTTGCTTTCGGGAGTCAAGAGGAGTTCTCTTGTGGGTAAGTTAACATGTTCTGACCACAAGAAATCCAAGGGATTTTCTATTTTTCTCTTAAAAAAGAAAGCGATTTGTTGAGGTAGAATTCACGTGAAGCCAATAAACTCTTGCCTGGATTGGATTCTTCTGGTTCAGTGTGAAAATCGTGTCGTAACGAAGTTCTTCAGTAAAGGGCTTGAAATTTCTTCATCCTGTCAAGGATTCTGCAAGGTCACATCCACTGCTATTTTCCTTAGGGTCCGGTGGAGGGCATTGGCGTGTTCGGTGATGAACCTTCGGGTTCTGTAAGCCTTCTAGTTAGTTAGTTTCGTCCATTGGCTGCAATTCGGCGGTGTCACGGTGGAGTACCTAAACGCCCGGAAACGATAAATAATTTTTGGAAATATGAGGTTCTTACTTCGACCAGAATGAGGATTTCTGTCTTTTGGGATATTGTACCGTTTACTCTGGTAATGGCTGACGTTTCGGAGAAGCTTACTGTCATCCTGACGTTGTAGGCTGTAGGCTCCTCTGAAATGTAGACCAGTGTAGTATCTACCAGACTGCATGGTGCAATATACCAGATTATAATCTTAAAAGACTGGAAAGTTTTTATAAACCAGATTTATTGTTTTTTAAAAAAATATGTAAATGTGAATGTAAAATTCACACATGAAATTTAGGCTGAAGTGATAGTTTTGCTAAATTACTTGCGATATGAAATGCAGGTTCTAAAGTAACAGGAATGATTTTGATGTAATTTCTGAAGTAAAATTCCATTGCCTGCCGATCAGAGTGGCTTAATTCGTAAGTGTTAATTATGTCGTAACCCTGACATCGGGTAATTATAGTCGACCGGTCAAATCTGGAATTAATACGTCGTCGGTAACATGAATTTTCCAGACAAACGATCCTTCTGTAAGAATCGAGGTAATTGAGGAACAGGTGGACGGCTGAGTTGTGTTAATAAAGTTGTACCTGTTGGGTTATGAACTCGAGAAGTATGTCGATTAGGTCAGAGTCCGGTTGGCACTCTCCCCTTTGAACTGTGTACAGCCGGGTAGCAATTTCTTTAAATTCGTGATGTTAGCCCAGCTACCAGCTGACGCTTGTCTTACATTTCCCGAGTTCTTTAATCACCTGTCGCAGTCTGAGGCGCGTACGGCCTTGAACTCCCGTGACACTGGGATTCTCTGGAATGCTGCTTCGTATTCGGGAAGTTTCTGGTTAAAATCCAGCCGGTCTGTCCTATTTTTTCATGGTTTTCCTCAGTCCGTCTGTCCAGGATGGTACCTTAAAGTAGGACACGACCGCTTCCTCGCATTTTGGGCCGACTGTATTTTTAGTAGCCTTAAACAGGCACTAGGAACTTTCAGTTCTCGAATTATGTAGGATACGCGATGTCTCACTTTTAATAGATTTTAAATTTAAAGTGTTTTTAAACAGCTTCTCGTGCGAAATCAACTGCAGTTCTGTATCTAAGGTGAATTGGAAATGTGTTTCAATGAAATTCACATTTGCGTGTTTATAGGAACGAATGACGTATTATAAAGTTGAGCATGAATTTGGTAAAAGTAGGCGATTATAATTTCCCACACCCATGTGTAGGCGTTCGGAACAATGAATTGTTTTCTAAGCGTCCTTTAAAGCATTTCTGCTGTGCGCCATGGAGGTCGCTTGAGGGGAGAGACGGTATAGCTCATACTCATTCTTAACCTCGGCACTAGATGGGGGTGAGTGGTCAGCGTCACGCCCCGGCCGGCTTTACTCCCGGGAAAGGACCCCCGGTACCCATTGCAGAGGAGGCTGGGTGGGCCCCAGAGCTGGTCTGGACGCAGCGGTTAGAGGAAAAAGACCTCTGCCCCGGTCGGGGATCGAACCCCTGTCGTCCAGCCCGTGGCTAGTCACTATACCGACTGAGCTATCTGGGCTCGCTAACCGGTCCTAAGTTCATCAGATAGCGAGAAAGTTTCGTGTCTGCTTTAGACCAAATATTATTAGGATGAGGTGGGCGGGGAATGCAGCACGCATGGGAAGACGAGAATTGCCGTAAAACCGAATAGAAGAGACCACTAGACAGGAGACGGAGATGGGAAGATGATATTAAAATGTATCTTGAAGAAATAGGATGTGACAGTGTGGACTGGATTAAGCCGGCTTAAGTTTTGGGTCCAGTGGCGGGTTATTGTGAAAATGATAATGAACATTTGTATTCAGTGAACGGCGGGAAATTTTGAATAAAAGTTTTCTTGGATTTTATCCATCGTCTAGTAAATAAAACGAGAATTGCGGGAAATTACTCGACTGGCTGTCTGACTGTCAGCGTCTCAACATAGTTTGTTAAACTTTTCCAAAGGGGCGTGCATTGTATTCGTAAATCTCTTTAAAGTTATTTATAAACTTTTATCCTACCCCTAGCATCTCTACTCCACACACAACAACCCTTTGTGACCTCCAGCAACGAGCCATCATCACTCATCAGAGGTTATCTTGGCACCGATTGTCTGTCTGACACGTGTGGATTCTGGAGCAAGGCCGGAGAACGGGAGGCGGAAGGGAATTGGATCGATGCCCGTGACGTTCACGTAATGCTTAGCAGAGTTTCCACCGCCTTGCTCTCCGCACGCCGTGAACCGTGGTAGGCAATGCCAGTGCCTGGCTCCTCCTCTCCTTGCGTAGAGCTTGTTTAGTCCAAGCGCTTTGTTCGGAGACACGACTTCGTAAATGTTAGTGAAAGTTTTGTAGACAGTCTCATCGCTTAGACTTTGAAAAGTTTTATTTATGTTGGAATTTACTCCTCTACAGATGTGACGAATTCGTAAGCGTGTTTGGATGTTTTGCGCATTTAGCCGGATGTACTGAGACGCGGTGTCCAAACCTCAGATTTTTAAAAGGCGCGTTGTTGTGTTGAACAGCCCCGAAAGTCGTGTTCGAATTGTGGTTGTGACATTTTTGTGTACGTTTTTCTGTGTTGTGTTGTATTTTGTGGGTACTTTGCGACAAGCCGATGTGCGTTTTGTAAACGTTCTTATAAATGTTCAAAATAATTTTTTTGTTTTTAATTAATTCTTAATCGGAACAAGTCAAAGAGCGTAAATGTTGAACTCGGGAAACTAAATTGAAGTATTAGAATCACATTTTGTCAGTTTCTTTTGATCTGGTAGTTAAAACCGAAGCCGAATCGCGTGGATGTTTTGAAACTTACCGGAAAATTGACGCGTGATGTCAAGTTAAATTTGCGAGTGGTCGGTATGTGTGCAGAATCTACCTTAAACGCCCCCGGAGGGAGGCCCGAGGGGTGTCGTTCCAGGTCCTGATGCCAGCTGGTGTCTTGGTACGAATGCAGTGTTTTTACTCCTTCTATTTTGCTCCAAGGTCTTACATCTCTTTTATTTGTGTATTACCGCAATCTTTTCCGAGTGTGTCCAGTTCAAGATGGCTTCTGGTCATTCACCTATTTGCCCCGCGTTCTTGCCGTCTTTTGTTCACAGAATCATCTGTTAATACTTGCACGTATTGACTGAATATTTATAAAGCGGTTAACTTCATTTGGAAGCAGTTCGTGACAATGTAGAAGCCGAACGAGTCAGATGTTCTTGATGGGTTTATTCCTTATTCGGTTTAGTAGATTTCAGTTAATTTAGTCAGTCATTTTGACAAGAGGCTTATTTTTTTTGTCTAAAATGAGTTAAAGAATTTTTATTTAGTGTTCTGTCTGACGACAGGTCCATATGAACAGGATCCTTCCATCCTTTTCTCTTCTCGGACTGGGACCTGTTCATATACGTTCTTGGCAGATGATCCAGAAGTGGTTTGCCATTGCCTTCTTCTGTGTGTGAATGGAGTAATTGTTGGGATGCCACGGAGGAAAACTCCGTGTTGCCTAGACCACGGCCTTGCCCAACACAAGTTATAAATTCGAACCCGAGACCCCAGGATTACAAGGCCAGCGTTCTAACCGCTGGACCACCGTGGCTTTCTTAAACTGGTGGAGAAAAAGATGGTATAGGCCTGTTATGTAAAATATTAACTGAAATAATCCGTCGTCCGAGATTTTTTGTAAATAAACTTATTGAAATTATTAAATAGTTTGTTCGTATCATACATTTATTTAATGATTGCGACTACATTTATAATAAATTAACTTACATTGTGGGTCTTTAATAAAATACGTTAACAGTGATGAATTACAGCAAACTCATAACTTCTTAAATTCAGACCCTAAAAACGAAGGAATTTACTAATTATTTTATCTTGCGTTGTCTCCCAGCATCCAACATGCTGACAGGACGGAAAGAAGGAATGAAACAATTTCATGTTACGCGTAACGTTTGAGTGACATTCAGTAATGTCACTATCCAAAAGGACCATAAAAATTCGACGAAATTGTAAAGGAAGACATTGTAATTTGTATTTAACTCCCTAATATTGAACTCCGACCTTGCCTAAGTAGGCGCTGGGATTCTGGATTTGTTTTATTTTGATACAAGATTCGATATTAGACGTACACATTTTAGTGATGAGTTTTTCATACAGAAATAATTATACAAGTTTATATAAACATGGATCCGAAAATCATTGGATTTGAAGTTGGGGCTTTTCGTACATGCTGGAAATTGACGCCTGGTGAGTGCATCCAGTAGTCGTACACACATTGCACGGCTGTACGTAAAATTGCCTATCGCGCAGTCGCAATGCATTTTGTAATTGAAACGCACGTGAACGGAACATCAGAAGAGTATCAGACGGGGACAGTCACCGTCTAACTGTAATACTTTTTCCTGTCTGTGCATGATGGCTGGATAGCAAGGTCAGGGGCCTGTCAAATGCTTTGGGAATGCACAACGACTGTGCGGTAGGCAATTTGACGAACAGCCGTGCAGTGTGTGTGAACTACTGAACAGGCGCTTTGTCCTTCAAACTGCAGCATGTACGAAGGGCCCTCCCCGACTAGAACACTACGGATCTGCGGACTAGGGTTTATACAAAAACCGACTTTTGAAAGAAACCGGTTTTCGAATTTTTACAAAAAAATTAAAACAGTAAAACAATATTTATACTTATTTTAAAATTATTCAGTTTATTTAATATTTATGGAACTACACAAATATAACAAAATAAAATATACTCGATTCAAAACCAAATAAAAAAACTAAAGTAACTAAAATCCGCATAAAATATAAATTTTTATTCCATTTAGTGTTTTTCTTCAGGAAATATGATTTCAAAAAACATAAAATGTCCACTGAACGATTCTTCTTCTAGATACAAAATTGCCTGAAATAGAAAACACTCTCTCATTGGCTACTGAACTTGGTTTTATCGTTTTCAGGGCATCAAATAATAAATCCAAATTCTTTGTTCTTTTCAAATACTGAAAACTCGGCCTTCAGTGTCTTCGGATTTGATATTATTTCTTCAGGTTCCTCAAGAAACCTTCTTTTCGAGCATTGCCCTGATTAATTGTTTCTCCGTCATCGGAATCTGTTTCCATACAAGAATTTTCCAGATAACTTAATAATATATCGAGTTTCGAAAGTAGTGGAAATTCACTAGATTTTTTTGTCGAAACGTTTCGTGGATTTTGCAAATGTAACAAAAGGGTTACCAATCCAACTTGTCTTCTTTCTCGAATTCGTACTTCTAAAGCATTTAATAATTTGGAACTAATTTCAGTCTTTAAATTTTTTAGTTCGTTTAACAGAACTTTTTACATATTAATTCTAGTATGTAAAACCGGTTTTTTTTAAATTTTAAAAGCCGGTCTTCGAATTTTACAAATTCATCGAAAAAACCGGTTTTTAAACCCGGTTTTTAAAAACCGACAAACCCTACTGCGGACCAATAATCATATGAACTTACATAATTGTTTCTGGATGCACAGCTTGCCACTAAAATGTGTACGTCTGATACCGAATCAAACTATTATTTGCTGTCGTGTGACGTAAGTAATGAATTAATCTCTTCGTTGATTGACCAAGAGGGATTCTCGTTTCGAATGTAGTCCTTCGAGACAACGATATATAAATTGCGCAGTTTTTGTTCCAATTACATTTACTGGGGTGATGAGATGGTCTGGCCGTGCAGCACGCACGTTAACGATGAGAAATGCATAGAATCATCTTACTGCAAAACCTGGAGGCAGCGGTCATATGATATACCCAGGAGGATATTATTAATGTGGATATTTTCTTTAGTAGAGTGTGAGGTTGTGGACTGGATTACCTGCCTCAGGGTAGTGTCCAGTGGCTGGCTTTTGTGAACGCGGTAATGAGACATGGGGATCCATGAAGAACTGCTATTGGCTTCTGAAAAAGGTCTGTAGCGTAGTCGAATTTCAACTGACCTGTTTGCCTTTAGCTGATCCGGAAATAACTTTGACGCACGTATTGACTGCCTTTGTTTTGGCTTTAAATAAACCACTTTACCGTTTGTAGTGACGTAGAGGTAACTAGCCGCATGAGACAGATTCATAATTGAGAAGCTGACAGTCAGTTATCTGGTCAAGGAATTCCTCGGCTTTTATGGAACATGGTTAGTTGCCGTGTTCACGAGAGACCTCGGGGTACAATTATAACTTTGGAAATGTTAAACTGCGGTGAACCGAGACGTTTCGTCTTCTGTTCTAACTCGAGCGCTTCGTTAATTAGATTTTACTGCAATTAAGACGTAGGCGGGAGTCTTTTATCAATGTCGGTCTACGAAAAACAGCAGAAATCGTATCTTTTAGAGTACTTTGACCCCATCTCCCAAGAAGAGAAGCCTTTCTTGGCAGCTTTGTAATTGAAGTCACGCACTTTGGGATCCGGAATTCTAATCTCTCTGTGTCTGTCCGTACGGTAAAATCTCAGGTTCTGATACGAGGAAGATAGTCCTAATTCTAATGTTTAAATTTTACTAAACTCTAGAAAAAGATTGAGATTATTGGTACAAGTTCGTGCTATGTGTTTAGCTTGCTTTCCTGTCTTAAGGAAATAAAGCAGGTTGTGTGTGACTGCCTAAATTTCAACTTTAAATCAAGTGGCAAGGACATGTTTTTATGGAATTCGACCATTTCAACCTCTTAATTTTCGGTTCCTACTGTGGGTAATAACAACATGGCGGACACACGAACTGTGATGTCTGAGCGACACTAGCGCCATTTCGTAAACGGTCCTGAAATTACGTACTGCATTAAGTGTTTGAGAAATGTTCAACTTTGTAAGGCAATGTTTTTTTGTAGACAGAAACACAAGGCCTCTAGTTAGTTAGCGTTAGATTTGTCGGCGCACGGATGAACCATAAAGATATTTACCAATTGTGCGTGGAATATTGTTTATAAGTCAACAGTTACAAACATGGCGACGGTGCGAAACTTTTAGCCCGTGTCCGATAATTAACGTAGACAAGTTCTGTACTTAATTAGACTTTTCCTGTTCTGCGCCAGTTTCGCTTAGACACACCGCAGATATATATCTCATGCCACTTTTATCGTGAGTGGTAAATATAGACCGTCCATGAAACTATCGGCTTACTAATTAATCTACTTACATTTCAGCATGGAATGGATTAAATATGTTTAAAACTGATAATTGTGGAATATTGAAATTACATGACGTGGGCCCTTCTAAGCATGGTAATAAACTCGCGGTTTTCATAAGAGGTTGTGGAAAGAAGGTAGCGTGATTGCATTGTGCCTTTCGGTCTGAAGTCAGATCTCTTCTGGTATGTGTTACTGTCGAATTGTCCCTCTGTCACCATTTATGTAATCCCGTTCAAATCCAGTTTCGGGAGCTATTCATGAACCATCCAGGTAAAAAAGCAGGAGATTATCTCGTAATCCCATCGCTTCTGTGACAGGGCGGTGTAACGTTTCGAAATCACCTTGCAGGTATCGATTTTTTTTTTTTTGAAAGAGATGAAATCGGGGATTTGAAGAGTTCAAACTGCTTGGTATTACCGGGGATACACCGCACATTACATTTACATAAGTGAGTTTTTATTTTCCTTTTAAAGGCATGAAGTTTTTCGCACTGGAATTAACATAACTTGACGTATGTATTTCTCAGGTCTGTTATAGTAAGGACCAGATTACTTACGTGTTCTTGGCGCGGGGGTGAAAAGCAAGGTGCGCGCGCACCTCCACGTTCTACCCGGCCGTTCCGAGCACCGACCGGGCCGTGTCTTGTGCAACTATCCACAGCGCTAGGGAGCTCAACTAGCAAGTAATCTGGTCCCTACTGAACATACTTCGTAAGGTTAAATGAAGAGCAAACGAAGATTAAGGACCGTGGTATTTCTGTTGTTTGGGCAGCAACATTTGTTTAAAATAGTTTATAATTAGAATCTAATATGGGCAGTAAAATAATCATTACACGAGTAAAAGAATATAAATAAATAAACAAATGAAATGAACATTACGCAGTGCAGTTGTCACTGAGTATCGCTGCGAACAGTATTTTGAAATTGTAAACTGACTAAGAAATCAGTAAGTGTGACGATGTATTTAAATAAAACGTACGAGTAGGCATATATTGAGCAACACATACGTTGAATAAGGTACATGATGTATTAAATACAATAAGTCGTGTTGGTGAAAGACTTGTGTAATTTTTGTAGTTTGAGAGTGTTTGGTAACTGGGTTCTGAGGACGACATTTGGACCTAAGAGATTGGAAGTGACAGGAGAATGGAGAAAACTGCGTAACGAAGAGATACATTATTTATTCTCATCAGCAAATATTATTAGGGTTATGAAATAAAGTAGGATGAAATGGGCGGGGCATGGAAGATATGAGAAACGCGTATAAAGTTTTAACCCGGAAAACCTTTAAAGGAAGAGGCTACTTGGAAGACCCAGGCTTTAATTTAAGGATACTATTAAAATGAATCGTAAGGTATTAGGGTGGGAGGTTTTCGATTACATTTATTTGATTCGCGTTAGAGTTAATGTAATGAATCTTGGCAGACCAGTAGTTTCTCAAGAACTCTTGTTCATGAAATTCGATCATGACGTAAATTCGTTTTGAGAACCGAACAGTCGTTAGGTAGTCAAGAAATTTGCCGTCGTTTAGGGAACCTTAAGGTTTTTTTTATTGTTTTCACAAGATTCCACTAGATTATAGTATCCTGGACGTCATGAACCCAGTCCATGTCCTCAGACTGTGTTCCTGTAGCGTCCTTTTTAATATTATGCTCCGAAGTTGTCTTTCCCGACTAAGATTCCATAAAGATGTCTGTCTTCTGGGATGGCCCACCGTGTATTAATACAGAGGTTTACAGACCTTTCAGAGGTGTTTACTACTTCCATCATCAGGGCGATGGTTTACCTTCCTTATAATTACATGTTATACGTGGAGTGTGGCCAGTCGGGTGACCTAGGGGAAGCCACGAAGCCATCTTTCTTTTACGGACTGGGCACTTCGATAGTTTGAATTTCCAATCAGCGAAACCAGCAGATGGTCATTATTTTGATTTGCTGTTACTTCGAAACGTGTCACTAACTGTTGACCCCCGAGGAAGGGGGTGAGGTCATAAGTCAGTGAGTGTCGGCAGAATGACCTTTGATCTGGCGATCCTGCACGTGAACTGTTGTCTGACCTCACAGTTTCTTGTTGAATTGTTAGGACGCGTCGGAAAGGCACGCTTTCAGCTAGCACCTGTTGTGGTTTGTGTTACGGAGCTCCGGTGACGATTTCTGTCTGTAGTTTACAAAACATGCATACGAACTGTTTACACTTTGAAGGACACTAATGCCAAACGCGTTTCGACCTCAAGAGGTCATCATCGGTGGCAAAAAAACAGGTTTTTGATTTGTATTTTATGAATTATCTTGTTTTTTGGGACTGGTGACCTCTTGAGGTCGAAACGCGTTTGGCATTAGTGTCCTTCAAAGTGTAAACAGTTCGTATGCATGTTTTGTATTCCAATACACTACACGGTATGCAAGATTTTAAGATTGTCTGTAGTTTGTTGTGGAAGTTTGAATTTTCAGTATCGTTGGAGTTTTTATGCAACCTGCTAATTAAAATATTGGCCTCACTGCCTCAGATTTATTATTCTCTTGCAGTTGGCTTTGGACACTATATTTACTATCAATTCGCCTGCTCGTAACATCTTCAGTTACCAGTGCACCGTCCCTTAAAATTTTTGGACTGAAATGGTACATACGTCCTCACATCTCCCTCTCGTGCTAAATGTCCCCGTCATCTAATCTCCTTGAAATTACAGAATTTTGAGGTAAAGACGCGTTAAAGCCTACCGCGTAGAACAACGCAGAAACTCATCTAAAGTTATTTGATAGTGGTAGTCAACGACTTTCAGTGTGTGGTCAACTTGACCTCGACCTTAAACTATGGAAATTATACAGGGTGAGTCAGAAGTATGTTTACAAACTTCGTGTGCGTGTTCCAGGATCAAAAATTAGAAAATAATGTACCTATGAACATGGGGTCGCAAATGTTTCATTTTCGAAATAATAGCCAAAAATAAGTTTCAATGTATGCCTTTATTGCCAAGTGTAAGGACAGGGATGTTTCTTTATAACAGATGCTCAAAGGTTGTTCCTCCATTCTCCACACATGCACGAGCACGACGTACACAAGACTGACGAATTCGTTCCTACACTCCAGGGTTTCCTCGAATGATCTGCACGCGTTCCCATTGGTCGTCTTCATTGTTTATGGGAGTTGCAGAAACGACGGACTTCAAGTGACCCCACAGATAAAAGTCCAATGGAGTCAGGTCCGGCGACTTCGGTGGCCATGCTACTGGGCCACCACGCCCAATCCATCGCTGAGAGTACTGTTCATCGAGATGATATCTGACGTGATGGGAGAAGTGTGCCGGGGCTCCGTCGCGCATAAACCACATTTGTCTTCTTGTATTCAGTGGGACATCTTCAGGGAGACGTGGCAAGTGTCTTCTTAAGAATCACCGATATGAAGGTCCTCTTAGAAGCGATCGAAGCATGTCGCCAACAATTCCTGCCCAAACGTTAATTGAAAATCTTTGCTGGAAGCTGGATTCACTTTGAGATAAAGTCATTTAGGTTTGGCTATTATTTCGAAAATGAAACATTTGCGACCCCATGTTCATAGGAACATTTTTCCTTATTTTTGATCCAGGAACACGCACACGAAGTTTGTAAACATACTTCTGACTCACCCTGTATATGTGGGCAATAAGATATTGGAGAAGCGATTACAGTGGCTGCGTGGATCGTTCCAACACTGGGTTTGTGGGTTCGAGCCCCCCTCGCTTATTTTTGAATCTCTGAGTCGGGTGTGCGATGGGCTGTGCCCCTTCGAAGGAGTGTATCAATGTCTAAAATATTAGTAGTTACGGAAGTTAATCCTCAGTTGGCTCAGTGTAGTAGCCGTGTTTAGGGCTGCTTGATATTTAAGCAACTTTATAATACGCCATACTGCAAAGTATTTTTGTTGGTTAATGAACAGGAATGGAGAAGGCTTGTAGGCTGTCTTTTTTACGTTATTGTGTCATGTACGGTGGAAATTTACCGACGTTTCAGATGTGCTTGCTGTTAACATTGCTCTGGTGATAGAGGTAGCGGGTACATCTGAAACGTCGGTGAACTTCTGCCAAGATTATATGGCGCATCAACCCGGAAGACAGCCATCTTAATATTTGGCGTTATTTTTGACAAATCTTTCGTATCAGAAATGTTGTTGCTGTTTTTACTCTTTCAAACCTCTCTGATGACAGCAAAATAAAGGAAACCAGACACCTTAAGTTCTTCTAAGAAGTTTTGTTTTTATTTACAAAATGTATTTACAGTTCTTTTTAATGATTTTATTGTACAACATCGTTACTTTCTATTTCCTTTCTAGCTTGTTTTGTGCTTTTGTGCAATGTCCTCAATCCAAAATGTGTCTGGAACGGACAAGGAAAGTTTTCAATAGGATGGAACTGTGTGACATAGTTCAGTCTGATTGGGGTCTCTTTTGAAAGACCACCTGTGTTGCTGAGTAACTGGACCGTGGTTCATGGAAACAGCGAGTCATTTGTACTCGAAAACAAATAAAATGCGATCGTGTTCTAGAAAAAATTTGCAACATCTTTGAAATGTTGTCTGTCGTTAAATGAAGTGACGTGAAGGAACCGTGAATAGTAAACTTTTCGTAAATATAACATTCGAACAATCTTAATGTCTCTTTTAACTCCCGCCCGGGCATTGAACTCTCCCTTAAAGTTGACACTGATTTGACATGTTGCATGGTTAGTTTAGGAAGGACGTAGTGACGGAGGACATACAACGAATGTTTCTTTATTCATTTAAAACACTGTCTTAATTTCGTCTGCTTTCCAAAATGCGAAATATTGAGGAGGAGAGTCCGATTATTGTTACCTTGTTACTTTTAGTGTTAGTGAAACGTGATTTCTACCATAAGGACTTTAATTACATTACAAGTTCTTACAGAAAAGGACGTAAGGTGGTTATGAACTCATTTGTTCCAAGTATTAATGTAGATGGATTTGTAGGATTTGAGGTTTTCACTGCGGTGAGTCTGAAGATGGCTGTATTCCGAGTTGTTGCGTCGTGTAGCCTGGTAGAAGTTTACCGACGTTGGTAAAGAAGACGGCCATCTTTAGATGAATTCGTGTTCTTCGCCACATATGATTCTCATGATCGATGTGTAGCCTACAAATCAAGGCGACGAGGTGGGTGTGACACGTAGTACGCATGTGGGACATATTAAAGGCATGCGGAATTTTAGCTGGAAATCCAGAAGGTTGGAGAAGATTTGGGGTCCTAGCCGTTGATGCTGTGAATGTATACAAAAAGGTTTTAGATAAATATTTTACGAAGATACGAATTGTATCGAAATGTCCCAGTTGTGGGCCGCGGAGAGAACTTTGTGACGGCCCTTCGTGTTCTGCGAAGTTCATAAGAGAGTACACCAAGCCATACGCCATGTTTTTGTCATAATTCGGTGTGGCAGTGGCTGTCTCCTGGGGAACTACGCCTGCATTTTAAAGAAGGTTATTGCCTCGTACTGATGGAGGCAGTGAAATTCTCCGAAATGTCTGAATGTCTATCAGACTACACGGCGTAACTTCCCAGAAGACAGTCATGTTCATTCACGTCGCCATGAGAACCTGAAATTTATCGTATTAGAATATGTCTGTTAGTATCTTACCATTATTCTTGAGAGCGTTTATTTATATGTCCTCGTTCGTCGAATCCTGGAAGTTAGTTCCCTGCAGGGTGATTTACAGCAATGAAAAAAACACACACACCTGCCGTGGTTTGGATTCGAACCCACAAACCCAGCATTCGATGAGCTTTATACACACTGATGTTGAGTTGATATACTCGTATTGCTGACTGTTGAGAGTAAGTTGTTGGTGTTGCAGATTGCGGATTCGATACGTGATGCCGTCGGCGCACCTGACGCTGCGCGAGGAGGACGTGGTGCGCCTCACCCTCGAGTTCTTACACACCCGGGAGCTACACATATCTCAGCTCAGCCTAGAGCGGGAGACGGGTGTTATCAACGGCACGTTTTCAGACGACGTTCTGTTCCTCAGGCAGCTAATCCTTGACGGGCAGTGGGATGACGTCCTTGAATTCATCCAGCCACTGGAGGCGCTTCAGGCATTCGACATGCGTCGATTCCGGTACTCGATCTTGCGCCACAAGTACGTGGAATTGCTCTGCATAAAGTCAGAGGCCCTGGTGACGTCTGGTCCCATCAGCAATGTGGACAGTGCCGTCGAGGATGTTGTTAAAGTGCTCCACGAACTTGAACTCGTGGCGCCTTCCAAAGAGGATTACTCAAATTTGTGTTTGTTGCTTACATTACAGCGTTTGTCAGACCACCTGCAGTACAAGGACTGGAACCCAAGCAACGCCCGCGTTCAGTGCTTTCGAGAAGTGTTTCCTCTGGTCGAGAAGTTCTTACCCGGTGATAGGAAGACCTCAGAGCAGGCTTCAAATATCGTGAATACTACAGCGAAAAACGACAGACTGATCCATTTAATTATAAAGGGAATACTTTACGAGTCTTGTGTCAACTATTGTCAGGCTAAAGCCACGGGTTCCAAGGATTCCC
The DNA here is from genome assembly GCF_977971745.1 of Zootermopsis nevadensis. Lineage (NCBI taxonomy): Eukaryota > Metazoa > Arthropoda > Insecta > Blattodea > Termopsidae > Zootermopsis > Zootermopsis nevadensis. The sequence continues at coordinate 374,163 of NW_028259135.1, forward strand.
AGCAACAAGAAATGACTTTCTCGCGTCTATTGGACGGTTCTGTGGGATATAGTGACTCAGATCTCAGTCTGTTGTCCTGGTTGCAGAGTATACCGTCGGACACTTTCTCAGTGCCGTTCGAACAGCGAACTCTTAATGTGGATATCGAACGGTTGGAACGGCCATCCCTGGAGACCTCTTGGACGGAACACATGTTAGTGACGCCTATCAAACCGAAATTGTTCCCACATTCGGCCATGCCGTTCACCCGACCTCGATCCGCTGCCGATGTCATGTCGCGGTCCTTGCTTCCAGCTTTAGACGGACTGCCCTTTGGACTAGCTGGTCAGCAAGGCAGTGGCGGTGGCTTGGGAGCTCATAACCGGAACCATAGTCCGATGATGATGGCGCTCTCTACTGGGGATATCAACACAGGCAACGCGATGTCTCGTTCGTCCTTCGCCAGTTTCCACCTCACTGGTTACAAGAATAACAAGCTGATGAACACGTCGGTAGACAGGCTGTTTGAAAACGATGGTGATGTTTTCCTGAGCAGTAGTTACGCTGATTTCCAGCAGTTACCGGCGATTCTAGAAAGTACCCCAAAACCGCAACCCCCTCCTCGTGCCAGAGGGAGATCTCGCAGCCCTGATAAGAAAGGTGGCGTGGTCTCCTCCGCCGCGTCCACACCCGAGCACAGAGGCAGAGAGTCTCCTGCGACAGCGAGGTCGTCCCGCCGGGACTCGCTCACGGACAAGCCGGCGGCCATGCACAGTGGCACAACGGTGGTGCTGACCGGAGCTGAGGCCAGTCCCGACCAGCAGCAAGGCTTCGACGGCGATTTGCTGAAGGAGTACCAACGCCAGAAGCAGCGGCTCCAGGAATCTCTGCAGGTGAAGGAACGAGAACGCGAGGATTTGATCCGACAGCTTCACACCACGGACAATCGATTGCAGGACAGCAGGTGAGTCAGTACTTCCCACAGCCGGTAGGGGCGCATCGTCGGCCTCTTACGTCGGTGTTTGAAGGCGGAATATTTACTTCGTCTGTTGGTTAAAGTGCGGATTAGGAATGGGTTTCTCCAGTGGACCGAGTTTACTAATGGCGGAATCAGAACCAGAAACTTTTTTTGTTTGTAGATTACTAGACAAAGGAAAATGCCCAATGCATTGATGTTTGTTGATGGCTGAGGAAGATAATAGGACGTTAAAAAAACATGAATTAATAAGAGTGTGGAGAATATTTATGATTTTTAAGATTGCGGTCACTAAATGTCTGGGTGTTCAAGTCTAGGAGAAAATTATGGGTGCGACACGTAGTATGCATGGGGAGTTAAGAAATGCGTGCAATATTTTGGTTAAAATACAGACATACCTCGGAGATATTGCGGGTTCGGTGCCAGACCACCGCAATAAAGCGAGTCACGCGAACTTTTTGGTTTCCCAGTGCATATAAAAGTTATGTTTACTCTCTACTGTGGTCTATTAAGTCTAAAAACAACGCGAGAATTACCGAAATGTGACGCAGAGACACGAAGTGAGCGCGTGATGTTGGGAAAATGGCGCCGATAGACTTGCTCGACGCAGGGTTGCCACACACCTTCAATTTGAGGGAAAAAAAAGAGAGATTCACCTGAAGATGGAAGCGGAGTCAGCTTCCGAAACGTATCGATTTTGTTTTCAGTGTACTGAACGAATGTTAAGTCTATAGAAACAGCAGTACAGTAATCCATCATATAATAAGATTAAAACAGTGGTAAATGTTAGTATTTTTGTTCGTGTTTTCTGTCTTCTGATGATTGTGTCCGCTGTTTCGAATTCTGCAAAAGTGAAATCTCGAACGATAATTTTTTCGAAAGTGTTTTCTACGACTCGTATCGGCTTGCACCTGTTTACGTGGCCCAGTTCCTTACTGATCCACTTCCTTTGCCGTTTGCTGGTGTGTCTTTGATATTAGCGTTCACTCGCCAGTCACGAATTCACTAAAGGTAACCCACAATGGACCAGCGGTGTGAAAGTGAAAATGGATTCTGCATTCCAGTGGAGCGTCGTCTCGTACTCGCGGGTGTAGAGGATTTTTGGGACCGTTTAGACTCCGGCTTCTTAGCGCAGAGGCCCGTGAGATTCGTGGTAGACGACATGCCACCGTCACAAGGTTTTCTCCGAGTTAACTCGGTTCGCTCCTGCGTACACATCCGAGGTGACCGATAGCCCCCGACCATCTCTTGTCTATCACAAACTTTTTACACAAGTTCTGAGTTTGGTGCGTGACACCGCGAAGTAGACTCTCCCTTTTTCGCCAAGGAGACGGAACAGGACGTCGTTCGCCGTGCCAGGGCGTGTTTCAGCATTGTCTCTTGCCAGAATTTGGAGCAGGAAAACACGAATGACGAAGCACGTGGACGATACGTTCAGCGATAACTTTTGTGGCCTCGTGAGACCCATTACATTTGACCTCCGTGTTCATACAGCACGACTTATCTACGTCAGATTACCGAAGAACATCGTGAATGAAGATTTCTGTCTTCTGGGTTGTTGCGCTGTGTAGTCTGGTCGATGTTAACCAACGTTTCAGAGGTCATACTGCCTCCGTCATCAGGGCGATGAGTATGAATATTTCCGTCTTCTGGGTTGTCTGGTCGATGTTAACCAACGTTTCAGAGGTCATACTGCCTCCGTCATCAGGGCGATGAGTATGAAGATTTCTGTCTTCTGGGTTGTTGCGCTGTGTAGTCTGGTCGATGTTAACCAACGTTTCGGAGGTGATACTGCCTCCGTCATCAGGGCGATGAGTATGAATATTTCCGTCTTCTGGGTTGTCTGGTCGATGTTTACCAACGTTTCGGAGGTCATACTGCCTCCGTCATCAGGGCGATGAGTATGAATATTTCCGTCTTCTGGGTTGTCTGGTCGATGTTAACCAACGTTTCAGAGGTCATACTGCCTCCGTCATCAGGGCGATGAGTATGAAGATTTCTGTCTTCTGGGTTGTTGCGCTGTGTAGTCTGGTCGATGTTAACCAACGTTTCAGAGGTCATACTGCCTCCGTCATCAGGGCGATGAGTATGAAGATTTCTGTCTTCTGGGTTGTTGCGCTGTGTAGTCTGGTCGATGCTAACCAACGTTTCGGAGGTCATACTGCCTCCATCATCAGGGCGATGAGTATGAAGATTTCTGTCTTCTGGGTTGTTGCGCTGTGTAGTCTGGTCGATGTTTACCAACGTTTCGGAGGTGATACTGCCTCCGTCATCAGGGCGATGAGTATGAATATTTCCGTCTTCTGGGTTGTCTGGTCGATGTTAACCAACGTTTCAGAGGTCATACTGCCTCCGTCATCAGGGCGATGAGTATGAAGATTTCTGTCTTCTGGGTTGTTGCGCTGTGTAGTCTGGTCGATGTTAACCAACGTTTCAGAGGTCATACTGCCTCCGTCATCAGGGCGATGAGTATGAAGATTTCTGTCTTCTGGGTTGTTGCGCTGTGTAGTCTGGTCGATGTTAACCAACGTTTCAGAGGTCATACTGCCTCCGTCATCAGGGCGATTCATCGCCCTGATGACGGAGGCAGTATGACCTCTGAAACGTTGGTTAACATCGACCAGACTACACAGCGCAATAACCCAGAAGACGGATATCTTCATACTCACCGCTGTGAGAACCTCAAGTCTTACATAAACATCGTGAATCTTAAGCGACCGATGAACATAGATAATTAACAGCAAAGATGACTTAAATTTGCAGGGAGTTAGACGACAGATGTGATGATATTAAGTGTCGTGTCCACCAGAGTCCGTGGCGTCTATACCGAGGAAAGTAAATTATAATTTTGAGGCGAACGTGTGTCATATACTGTCTCGAAGTTAAAAGTTTCTGTTTAAAAGTATTTATTTTATCCATACGCAGCCGTGCTGTGGTTTAATCACACACCTAGGTCCTTGTGAAGGAAGGCAATGAACAGATTTCAGCTGTCGGGAATCTTATTACAACGCACCGGGCTGGAACGTTTTAATTGGTTGGGTTCAACGAACTGAGGACCACGTCATAACCAGTTCTTCGACGTTGTTAATTGGTCTCTGTCTATTGTAATCAACATGCACCGCTGTCATTCTACGTAACTTGTGTTTAGAATATTGTTTACTTATTACGAGCGGTAACTTCGTAAGCTAAGAGTACTCGCCTTTTATGACACCGGAAGAGTCATTAGTGTTCACAGTAGCTCGCTACCGGTCTCTGTCCTGAGCTAGATGAATCCAGACACAACCTCTAACCGTGTTTCCTTCACATACATTTTAATATTATCCTCATTGTTAACATTAGTATTTGGCAAAGAGTACAAATTACGAAGCTTGTTTGGGCCCAAATTATCCTTTTTTCAGGCAGTCTCATTCCGCCCCCCCCCCCCCCCGTACGCACGAGACAAGTTTCACGTTCAGGAAAACAACATGCGAAATTGTAGTTTTTATGTATTTTAATTTTACTTGTAGATGAGAAATACTGACGAGCTTAAAAATCTGTACTCCTCCCCCAGTATTGTGAGGGTGATTAAGGCGAGAAGAATGAGATGGGCTGGGCATGTAGCGCTCATGGATGGGACAAGAGGTGTGCACCGGGTATTGGTTGGGAAGCCTAAGGGGAAGAGACAGCTGGGGAGACCTAGACGTAGATGGGAGGATAATCTCAGGCGGGATCTATGGGAGATAGGAGTCGAAGGAGATTGGATTTTGTTGGCCCAGGACAGGGGCCGGTGGAGGGCTTTGGTTAATTCGGTGATGAACCTTTGGGTTCGGTAAGCCATCTGGTTGGTTGGGTCCACTATTTGGGAAGCCTGAGGGGAAGAGACCTCTGGGGAGACCTAGACGTAGATGGGAGGATAATCTCAGGCGGGATCTATGGGAGATAGGAGTCGAAGGAGACTGGATTTTGTTGGCCCAGGACAGGGTCCGGTGGAGGGCTTTGGTTAATTCGGTGATGAACCTTTGGGTTCGGTAAGCCATCTAGTTGGTTAGAAGAGATTCTGAACTTTCTGATAGCAAGCATTCCCGTAAGTTAACTTCTTCGTAATTTCCTCGCAAATGTAATTCTGATTCTGTTAAAGCTGTTTACAGATATTTAAATTTTGCCACATTTTCAAAGTGTACCCTGACGAGACATGAACGTACTTCATTTCCTCTACGTTTGCTTCTAGAAGAACGTTATTATTAGCATCTGATAGAGCATTTATGCGTTTCTTCATCGTATTTACGTTTCCAGCTAAGAAAGTCAAATCGTTGGTATACGATAGATCGATTAGAAGCTGTGAGTTCCATTCATTTTCAGCCCCACTTTGTTTCCTTGGAGCTCTCTGATGGCGTATTCCAAGGCGAAGTTGAAAACCAATGGAAAAGCGTCTTGTTTCAGATTATTCCGAGCCAAAAAATAATTTGCACTATACACAACTCCGACGTCATTTTGCGACTCGTAAACGTTTGGATCCGTAGTCCGTGTGTAGGATGAAGGTTTTCTGTCACCTGTTCATAGATGTCAGTGTGTTGCTCTTCTGCTAATCGCTTTAGCGTTGTTCCCACGCCGTAGACATAATTCGGGTATCTCGGACGTGTATGGATGAGACAGCTTCTGGAGACGACCGGCGGTGTGGGAACGGGTGAAACCCTCGTTGACACAGCAGGACACTGACTTTTGTACATATGGGACAGAGAAACATCGCGCAATGTCGTCTCAGTCTGTAGGACCTGAGGTGTTCACGGCGGTGAGTCTGAAGATGGCTGTCTTCTAGGTTATTGCGCCGTGTACTCTGGTAGAAGTTTACCGACGTTCGACCTGATGATGGAGGCAGGAAGGACATCTGAAACGTCGGTAAACTTCTACCAGAGTACACGGCGCAATAACCTAGAAGACAGCCATCTTTGGTCTCAGTCTTCATGGACACGTAAATTGTTACGATACATTGTTTCTTGCGAAGCTAATAGTTGCTCAGCTCCTCGTATTTTATGTAACTCGAACAGAAATATTTTAAGTCTATTTTAATATGACCCTGTGATCTACTTCTAGGTCTTCCAACTGGTCTCTTTTCTGGAGGGTTTTCGACCAAAATATTTGTATGATGTTTATTTTTCCCAGGGGTCTTAGAAATAGCTTATGGGTTTTATCGTGACAATGTCTTTATCATATCGAAGATTCAGTTCACGATTTTACACGATTTTCGTCCTTGCAAGAAATGGCGGCCGGATTTAAGACGCCCCGTGGCTCGGTCGAGTAGTGTTGACGACTTCAGTGGGTGCGTTACTTTGCCCGAAGCGTAATTCAATATCCGGACACGTAACGCATTCCTGATGACCGTTAATGTGTTTAGTATACACGTTAAACCGTCTTTCGTCTTGGTAAGGAATGTGTTTTACCCAGAGACAGATGACGCTGGTCCACCTTGACCTCGTGCCTGAGTTTTTAAAGTGTGTCGTGCAAGGAATATGTTGAAGGAATTTTTTCCGTAAGTTAAGAAGACAGCCCCCACGTACTTTCGCCGAGCATCAGATTTGCAACAAATTTGTTTTCATAGTCCCGATGTTTATTATAAGTTCCCTTGGTGTACTATTTTCTGTTTTACATATAAGGGGCCCAGTTATTGTGGTTTGGTGTTACAGATTTCTCTTAAGAAAATTCGGAATACAAATTGCGAGACAAATATTACGCAGTCTTCCGAAGTAGGCCAAAATCTCGACGTATCTATTCCAAATCTGAACCAGCGTACATATAATTTTTATTAATTTTGCACTAATTATTTGTTCTCATGTTATGTGGTTTTTTTAAATATGATAAATTGTACTCTAAATCAGGGGTGGCCAACCCGCGGGCCGCATGTGGCCCGCCTTGAACATTTTTCCGGCCCGCGAGATTTATCACACTTTTACAAAATATATTTATTTTATAATGGCCAAAGTAGTGAAAACCAATGTATTAAAAAAATACATTATTTGTGCATCCATATATTCAAAAATTATCTGTCGAAATTATGAGAAAAAATTAACTTTGATTTTAAAATAATATTCTTGCGAATATATGACAGATATTGCCTGTTTCATTATTTTTATTTCATTCATATTTATATATTTTTTATATTTAATTTTTAGTGCTATATATTTCTTTACAATGTAGGCTTAGTATCATTATTATTATATTATCTATGTTTACATGTAAGAATAATAGTAAAGACAATAATAATAATAACTCATTATGTTTCAATTTTTCACTCCAAAAACATGTCTATAGTGTATCTAAATCTAATATGGGGATATATAATTTTACATGTGGCCAGCGGAGTTATGATGCATTTCCAAAGTGGCCCGAAAGATCATTTGGGTTGGCCACCCCTGCTCTAAATGGATCTTGTTCGTTCTGAGTTACCGACACGTATTTTTCCGTAAGTCTTACCTCGTACCAATTGTGCGTCTTTTTATCTACTTTGAGAGAACCTGAAAAAGGCGACCAAAACTTTTGAAGTCTGATTCTTCTACAAAAAGAGGACAAAAACACGGGAGAATTTATTTGATATTATGGAGAAAGCAGTTCAGTAGGAAAATGAAAGGTGCCCGAAGGTAAACCTACAGAAATCAGCCGTTGAAGGCGGGAAAAAATATTGGAAGAGCGAACTAAAGTTTCCAGAAGGGACGGTCAGAGGAGCTTCTGGAGAGCAAGAACGGCATGAGGCACATTGACATTATCCTGCACGCCCGGCAAGACACAAAAAGTGCAGAAACGTGTGACGGACATTGATGCGTAATTGGGTTTGCAGTTTATGAAAAACCGACTTTTTAAAAAACCGATTTTCGAATTTTTACAAAAAAAAACAAACAAAATATAATTAAAACAGTAAAAAATATTTATACTTATTTTAAAAATTTGCAGTTTATGTAATATTTATGGAACTACAAAAATATAACAAAATAAAATATACTCCATACAGAACCAAATAAAAAACTAAAATACCTATAATCCGTACAAAATACAAATTTTTATTCCTTTTAGTGTTTTTCTTCAGGAAATATGATTTCAAAAAACATAAAATGTCCACTGAACGATTACTTAATCTTGTTCTTATTCCAGATACAAATTTGCCTGAAATAGAAAATTCTCTCTCATTGGCTACTGAACTTGGTTTTATCGTTTTCAGGGCATCAAATAATAAATCCAAATTCTTTGTTCTTTTCAAATACTGAAAATTCGCCCTTCAGTGTCTTCGGATTTGATATTATCTCTTCAGGTTCCTCAAGAAACCTTCTTTTCGAGCTTTGCCCTGATTAATAGTTTCTCCGTCTCCGATATATTCGTCATCGGAATCTGTTTCCATACAAGAATTTGGATAAATTCTAGACAGTATTTTTCCAGATAACTTAATAATATATCGAGTTTCGAAAGTAGTGGAAATTCACTAGATTTCTTTGTCGAAATGTTTCGTGGATTTTGCAAATGTAACAAAAGGGTTACCAATCCAACTTGTCTTCTTTCTCGAATTCGTACTTCTAAAGCATTTAATAATTTGGAACTAATTTCAGTCTTTAAATTTTTTAGTTCGTTTAACAGAAATTTTTACATATTAATTCTAGTATGTAAAACCGGTTTTTTTTAAATTTTAAAAGCCGGTCTTCGAATTTTACAAATTCATCCAAAAAACCGGTTTTTAAAAACCGACACACTCTTTTAGGATGAAGCTTAAGAAACATTGCGAAGGAGCTTGGATTTCTGTGGAAGGAGACGGGAAACAAAAGGATGGTCCTGATCGAAAAGAATGAGTCGTCATTCTTCATGAGGAAGGCCGCCGTGGCTTACTTTCCATATTAAAATGATCAATCACTAAATCTGTTTTGTTTTAAAAATCGCCCATAAAAATTATCACCACCTTCTACGGAAGTATATATATATGAGATTAGGTTTTCTTTGTATGACTGTACCTTCTGAAGGCTGTCGACTGCCACGAAGCAAACGGCGGTCACTTCGAACACCTGCGCTGGATTCGATAATTCACGTATTTAGTTTAACAATTTTTTTATTTCTTTAATTGGATTTGTGTGTAAATATTTTTGGGACAGCCTGTAGTTGTAAGGCACCATTTCGAGGAATGGTTTAACCCAGCAAGGGACAATTCCACGATTTCCAGCACGAGCACGTAACCATTTTCCGTTTTGCCATACGCCAGTCTTATTATATTCATTGTGGTTATTTGGTGGCTGTGCCGGGCACGACACGGCACAGCCCGGTATTGACTCTGTCGCGTGATCACCGCGTTTACTGTTCTACTGTCAGAGTTAGTTGTGTATTAGGGAAGTAGGTTATGAGGTTCGGAGGTCGAGGGAATTGGCCTGGGTTCGTGTCTCGTGATGGGTTTTCGTATAACCAGAATCTACAGAACTTTGAAAGCGAACACAGGAACACCTAAGGGCTAGTGAGGATTTTGGTCTAGAAATAAATGCAGAAAAGACAAAGTATATGACAATGTCTCAGCATCAGAATTCAGGACAGAACCAGAATGTAAGGGTAGCTAATGAATCGTCCGAAAATGTGACAAAATCCAAGTATTTGGGGACGAAACTGAGAAATCATTATCACATTAATGACGAAACCAAGGGAAGATTAAATTCAGGGAATGTTTGCTATCGTCCAAACAAAATCTTTTGTCCTCTCGTCTTGTAAGGTTAAAATGTACAAAAATGGTAATTTTGCCAGTTGTGCTGTATGGGTTCGAATCCTGGTCTCTCACTTTGAGGGAGGATCATAGATCGAGGGTCTTTGATAACTGAGTGTTGAGGGGGATATTTGGACCTAAAAGGGGGGAAGACGGATCATGGGGAAAATTTCGTAATGATGAGCTTCAAGGCCCGTAATCCTCACCTGATATTCTTAGGGTGATTAAATCGAGGAGGATGAGGTGGGCAGGACATGTGGCACGTATGGAGGTTGGGAGGGGCGAGGAGGACACCTAGGCGCAGGTGAGAGGTTAACGTTAAGAAGGGCCTTACGGACATCGGAATCGGTGGAGCGCATTGGATGCAGATGGCTCAGGATAGAGCCTGGTTGCGGGATTTTGTGAACACGGTGATGAACCTTCGGGTTCCATAAAGAAAGTGGCTATTCTTTGACAAGATGAGTACGCAATCGACTTTTCAAAGAATTTCCTGCGCCATTGTGAGTGAGAGTGAGTGAGTCTCACCTGTTTTAACATTCAATGAATCAGAATTTTTTATTTCGTGTAATTCTCAGAATAAACAAATAATTTCCTTGATAATCTTTAATCAAGTGGTCTTCGTAATGATGAAGTTGTGTTTTCTTTGCGGTACGGAATTCTCAGATGTTATTTGGACGGTCTTTTGTTCAGTAATTATTTTTTTTCTATTTAAATGCAAAATATCAGGTTTTTTCGTTTTTGATAGGAAACATGCCTGAAGCATAGAGGTGATCCCAATTATATTTGGGGGTTTAATAAGCAAATCGTGGGGTATTTTGATTCAAGAGTCGCATGTGATTTACTCAATAGTTTGGGCACAGAACCAGTGTAATTCTTCAGATCTGCTTACTTCCTGTCGTGTGGATGAGTGTTCGGTTTCTCGATTAGTCAGGCTGTCTGTGCTGAATGATCTATGCTTAATTGATCATCAGTTGTCCGTCTTAAACAGGTAGTCATAAATCCAGCCTCTTTAAAATGAAGCTCTAATTTGACGTTTCTCGATTTGTCAGTTGACATGTCGTAAATGAATCTGATGTTATATAACCATTTAAAGAACAGATCAAATTTGAATAATAGAATAATTTGGCGGCTATTTGCGAGAAAACACACAACACCGCTACTGAGTTCAGACTTTTATGTTGTTTATCAGAAGCTGTGATGTTTATTCTGACCTCAAACCGAAACCCAGGGAACTTCGTTGGCGAAATATGGAGTAGCTAAAACGAGTTCACGAGACTTTTTCAGCAGGAGACGTGTAATAGATAAATAACATTATCTTGGATAATGAACAGACAAAGGTCTGGCCTAGAGTGACTGTTCGGGAATTATACTTGAGAAAATTAGAAATCTGCAGTCAGAATAAATTGTGGTGTGATCTGTAGTCGAATTGGGTACGATGTCCCGGTGTCAATTCTGTTGATTAATTTATCCCAGACAGCAGTACGTAAGTCAGATGGTCGCATTAGGTTTATATGAGAAGTTTGTCAGATGTCTCCAAAACGAGGCTGTTAGTGTTAAAAGTTTTGAATGTGGCTTAGAAGTTAATGTTTCTGTGTGTTGCATGCTTCTAAGTTGTTTTTCAGTCTTGCAAAATCCTCCTTCTCTACTAATGAATAAAAGATTCTCACTTCTGATATGGTGCAGGTCAGCGTGCTACTGTTCAGTTATTTTGTGGAGGCCGCTGAGTTTTGCGCGGCTGTATTCATTCTTACGAACTCGCGTGTCTGAAGGCGTTTGAATCAGCTGGTACCTACGTTACGTATAGTCTCCCAGCAAGCTAGGCAATTTTCATACCAGCAAGGCGCTGTTAGGCACACCCGCGGATCATTCCGAACCCAAGTGAATGTTTAGGTGGCATGAGTCGGAACTGTTTATTCAACAAAATATGATGCTTTACGGTAGGAGAATGTTTATTATTATATCGGAGGCTGAAGCGATCGCACGGGTTAGGTAACCACTGGGCGTTGTCGGAATATACATTATTACCGCCTCTCTTTTCGTATCCGATGCCTGACATCTGTCTGGGTAGACCAGCGGCCACTATAAAATAGCGAGATTGTATCTCAGAGGTCTGCTTCGTGCAGGTTCGCAACTTGGAACTGAAACCTGTGAATGACAAGCGATTGATACTGGAACAAGATTGTGGGGGAGTAAGTAAATTGGAACCGAGTTGAGTCTCGTTCGCCAACGAATCGGTTTGCGATGGTAACGACCTCGATGCTTTTCGCATCATGGCGTGACGTAGTCGTCCGTATAGGTTAGGAATTTACGTCAGCTGTGGGGTAAATGATCTTGTCCCTTAAAACATAATTTAAAATTAGACTTTTGAAGAGTAGGCACCGGCGTAGAAGATTGGAAAGTTGGAATTAGATTTTTTATTTACTGTGTGGAAGAATGGTGGTGGAACCTAAGATCGGAGCTTATAGTAATGAATTCGCAGGCACCTACAATAATAACCTGTACCATCCTAAGGTTACGAGCTTTTGAATTACATACATGAATAAAAGTATTTTATTAATGTGTAGTTTTTTACGTGAGGAATGTCTGTTGAATAAGTGTATATTTTAAATTACAGAGACATTCTTTAGAAGTTAATAGTAAATCAGCTAGTCAAAAAATCTTCCGGTAATTCAGTGACCCCCCAGGGTTCATTACCATAGTCCCTATCCTGAGAAGGATAAATCCATCCCACACCCTGTTTATTAAAGACGAATTTTAATATTTCGAATCCAAATACGTTTCGGCCTTTCGAGTGGTTACTTCCTTCCGGTTTTCAGACCACAACTTTGTGCACAGAATTTTTCAGATTCGTCTCGATTTGATCATCTTGGTAGAATTTAGTGACCAGTGCAAATTACGAAGTTGAAATTTTGAAAATTTCGGACGATATTCATTATAATACATAAAACTGTTATTTTGGACATAGTTTGTGTTCTATACAGGATGAACACAAAATAAATTTATACTTAAAACAAACGCGGTGTACTCAGAACTTCACACCTACTCCAGTCGATAGAAAAAGATTTATTTTTTCGAATTATCTCGGTGTTTGGTGGTGTTCCGCGCCTCCGGTAGAGGCCACTAGTTCAGAAATCGGTTTCTCCGCGACAGAGGAGTTGGTGTGTTATGCAGTTAGCGAAGAATGAGTCTGTAACAGCTGTGCACCGTCCATTTCGCACACAGTTGGAGCCACGCAGCCGAGAATGCATTTTCGCCGGAGTTTGAGTAGCCAATCACAACTGCCTCATCTCTTGTCACAAGGGAGCCTCGAAATGAGTGATCTCTGTGCGTCGTTCAGCTGTGTTTTTAACTGTTAGGAGTAAAGTTGTCTGACCGTGTACTTGTTTGTACTTTTAAACATCGTACACATTTCTAGGTTTATGATTTACCTCCAGACTTAATTTGACATCCGTAGCTCCAGTGATCTAATCATTACCTCATGCAGAAAAACTGAAAACCAAATTTTCCGCTATTTTTCCATTCTATAAAGAAATCGTCTCACGAAATTTTATAATCATATTATTAGTGTTGTTCCCGCCTCACAAGTTCGCACTACCCTACGTTATTATTAGGTCATAGTGGCCGCGCGGTCTGGAACGTGGGCCTTGATCGCTCGTGCAGTGAGATCGTGGGTTTGAGTCCCGTCCTCAACTTTCTGTTGTGGTCTTGCGTCAGAGTCCAAGGGGTCCTGCCAAATGTCTTTAACCGATTAATAATTTCGGAAGTAATTTGAATTTTAACAGCCCACAAGGCTTATTCTACAAGAACGTATTATTATTATTATCCCATTAAATATTCACCACTTTATGGAGTATGTACTTCCATGTACCCGGGACAGACCTTGTACCTTAAGGTACATAGGGCAGCAGCTATTTCCGGGATACATTTTGTTTTTAATATGTATTACATGTATTATATAATTTTATTTTATGAAAGCGTCTTTCGGATTATGTTTGAAGTTCCCAAAATGGCGGTCTTCTGCAGTTCCCTGACGTCGTGATCGCCCGGGATGTTGGCCAAATATTTTTTGATTGATTTGGAGACAGTTCCAGTTGCTCCTATAATTATTAAAATTTTATTATTATTATTATAATTATGATTTTTATTAAATTTAAATATGGAGGCGGGATGGCCTCTAGTGGCGTGATGTTCCATTAATATCCGTCTGTTTGTTCAAAAACTAATCTTGCGGAAAGACGCAGACCACTGTGATGGATGATACTGTAAATCTTTGTTTAGGCCAGGAAACTTCTCTGACTGATTATCACTCTTAGAAGTTTGACCCTTTCCAAGCTGAACGGATGATGCCTTGAATAAATGAACTGTTTTGTCATTGAGATTTATATTGCGATCCTGAGTTTAAACTTACGCGCAAGACAATGTTAAAGTAAACGACTTTATAATGACTGGCATTCAGCGCAGTTGATAGTCGTTTTAATAATTAACTAGCACACACCTGAGGTAATTGCTCATACCGCCCTAGAATCTAGGAGATCTTTTACCCTAGCTGTTTGAGGACTTGCACAGAAATATCACAGATAACGTGAGTTAAGGCTATTTTTTATATAACGTTGTCACAAGGCTGGAGAATTCTGAAAACTGATGTATAATTAATTAATTAATTAATTGTGAATTTACGATTGAGCGAATATCACCTTAATACCACAGACAAGCTTTATTTGTATAGGCTAGGCTGCTGTTATTTTACGTAGTAATGGACCGAGCTTCGTGATCGAGTGTTTAGCATTATCGTCTCGTGTTGTGAGGTTCCAGGTTCAAATATGTGCCTGGGGGCTGTTCGTTGTTTAACCTAAGGTACTCCAGGTGAATTCCTCGGCGTAGTACCTTAAAGTAGGCCTCATGGATTTCCTTTTATATACTTTCAAGTTAATCACTCATTAGTCATATAATTTGACGTAAATAAATACGTGATAGTAATAATTTGATCTATAAACTGTTACTTTTACGTACATAGCGTTACGTTGTTTCGAAAAGAAACCTGAAATCGTCGTGACCTACTTTATAACTGTCATGCAAATCATAGATCAAGCTTCGGTGAACTTACCGAGTTTGATTATGTCTGTTTTAACGAATTAAATGCGAAGTAATGAAGTAGCAGGTCCCGTTTGTATTTGAACCGGAAATGAGGTCGTTAATATGTCACTACCGGTTTACAGTTTTCGTAATTCATTGCACATCGGGTTCTTGTAACGGTTAGCGAGGTCAGGGGTCAGTTGTCTCGTGCGACAAGAGCCCATAACTTTGTTTGCTAGGAGCTGCATTGCCGTGGATTGGTTGGTGTCAGCGACTGCCTGTGTGTTGCGCTGTAGATGGAATTTTATCGCAGGTAAGATCGTCTTAATTCCGAGACTGAAAATTTTGCTAGTAAATAATTTAATGACTACTGAAAGCTCCCAATTTCCCTCTGAATTCAAATTATTTAGCGAATTCTGCAAACCACAACATTTAGTATAAATTATTGGGGAAAATAATTGTAATTGTTTATCATGTTAGCATTCATTTGTCGTTAGGTTAAGTGTTCTGAGTAGATTACTAATTTTGCAGAAACTGCGCCAAATTGAGTGTCCATCTGCCCATATGTTATTATTCCGAAACTACCGAACGGATTTAAGAGCTCCCCATAAACATTTTTTGGCGGAATCTAAATTTTGTTCTCATCTGAAATATATTCGCGAGCAAATTAATGTGACTTCTCAGAGCTGAGGCCTTGGCGGGAATCCTGATTAATGAGTACAGAGTCAATGAGGACGGAGCGCCCACCAGATTTTCCTTCGTGGAGGGAACAGAAATTCCTAGCAGTGCCATTCTTGGGTCCGCGAAGTCGGTCACGGTGTGATAACGAGTCATTCAGTGATACATGACGTCATCGGAGGCTGTGCACCGTTACAAATGTTGCGCGCGCATGTCTCGTTCCTGTGATTGACAGCTGATGTGTGGTTGCTGTGTAGGTATGCGAGGTCATACGCTGTTGTATTTTGTACTCGGGAGTATTTAAGAAATACTTAATATAAACATTAACCCCCTCCACTCCCTACACCCTCTTCTAAGACATTTGCATTCAGCCACCCTCTAACTTTTTTAGCGGTTCGAACGCTGGCCTTGTAATCCTGGGGTCTCGGGTTCGAATTTATAACTTGTGTTGGGCAAGGCCGTGGTCTAGGCAACACGGAGTTTTCCTCCGTGGCATCCCAACAATTACTCCATTCACACACAGAAGAAGGCAATGGCAAACCACTTCTGGATCATCTGCCAAGAACGTATATGAACAGGTCCCAGTCCGAGAAGAGAAAAGGATGGAAGGATCCTGTTCATATGGACCTGTCGTCAGTCAGAACACTAAATAAAAAATAAGGTTGGTCATAGGGAGAGCGACTATGTTGGTACAGCCTTGTACACGTGTTTACATATGGGATTTTCTACACTGCAGGACGCGGCCAGAACTGACCGTCAATTGGCTGTGCTGCCCCTTGTAGAAGGTCTGAATTGGGCTCCTGGGTTTTGTCATCACTGATACAACGACCATTTATCAAAATATGCGTTTACGTGGCTTCGTGTATAACCTAACCTGAGATCCGTTTAATATTATTTACCCACTTACACCGTAGTCTCCTGAGTAAATTAATATCTTGAAGTTCCCCGACAAAATGTATGCATAATTCTCACCCCATACGTGATAAACGCCCTCTTTGATTACACAGCTGACTGACGTAACTGTGAATCATCGACAGGTTTTCCAGTTGCCGATGCATTAGTGAAGGTCACGGCTGAGCTCGTTCGTAGTGTCGTGGAAAGTCTTCTAAGGTTTGGTGTGAGAATTGTGGCGTGGGAACTGTTCTAGTAGGATTTATGCTGTATTCGTATTGAACATCTGCGGATTGTTTAAAACACATTCAATAACCACACACAGTGAGTATTTTAGATAGTGCAACTGTGAAGCAAATGTACACCGTGTGTCAGCGTTAACTGAAATTTCCTCACTAAGTTTAGCGTCTTTATATAATGCGTGTTGTCCAAATAATAAGGTTTATAACATCGTCTTACTCTCAGGAAGGTAAATCAGGCCCGACCAGCAATCTTCGCTTTTGTTTGAACGTGTATGGGTGAGCTCGAAGAAATTTTGGCATGTTTTTATGAAACGCGGTGGGAAATTTTGAGCTGGAAATAACAGACTTGTTGAACGTGTAATTATAAAATTTAAATTATCGACTGCTAAGTGTTGTGAAGTATGTAGATTTTTAAGATGATTTGTGCTTGGTACTGAAAATAACATGGCGACCTCATTAAATGTACCATTTTGTATGTTAAGATGTAGGCCTATCTATTTCATATTTTTATAGCTGATCTTCATGAGCGTAGTAGCAAGATTGGCGAAGTCCACAGTGTATTACGAATTTGTGTTTACAAGACGTCATTAATGAAATTCAATCTTTGATTAGGAATTTAAAGATAGTTAAAAAAATCATCTGACACAACGATTAAGCACGGGTTTTGACGAAAGGACTGTTATATATTTTTAATTGTTTTGATTTTTTTATGGGACCATCTGGTTTGGTGTCGGAAAAATTACGTAAAGCAATGCTGGACGTTTTTGACAATTTAATTTATGATAATAGCTTCCTCCATTAAATAACGCTGTGTATTTATTGTCAACAGAAATTCCTTTCGTGTATACACAGCAAGGTCGCTACGGCCTCGTGTAATGCAGCGAATTATTACGACTCTTAAACAGATTGTGCGTTTTTCCCATGAACTCTGTACATCTTTACGGCGTCCTGTTTTACCACAGCGACAGATTGGTCGTACTATGACAAATTTGCGTCATACATAACCCAGTTTTTTTAAAATTTGAGCTTCGTACGAGCACGAAAATGGCAGTTTTCTGGATTTTTGCGCCTTGTTGAAGTTTGTCGACGTTTCAAAAGGTGTTTGCTGCCGCCTTCAGGGCGAGGAGCGAGGACCTCTGAAACGTCGGCAGATTTCTACCAGATTAGACAGCGGAACAAACCAAAAGACTGGCATCTTTAACACAAGTTTAATATTGACGCGGGATTGAAGTAAAATTGCATTTTTTTTGGTATCGACTGATGTAGTGTTATTAATTACCATTGATAATGTAAACCTCGCGGGCCATTCTTTTTCGATGACACGGTGAACTCTGATCGTTACCCGGCCAAGTTGCGTAAGAACTTTACGCCGTAATTAATTGCAACAGGATTGCCGATCAGAACCCAGTGGTTTATGCAAGACGGAGCCAGGCCACACACAGCTAATTGGTCCCGTGATTTTCTGTATGAAAACTTCGGTCCCACAGTGATTTCTCATCGTTTTCCAGGACGCCATGATTGTGGCCAGGTCTGGAAACCCCACAGCCAAGATATTAATCCATGTGATTTATTTATGTGGGGCCTCATGAAGGAAACCTCGTTCATTAACCCTTTGAAGCCGAAGATCGTCTGAATATTATTTATGAATTCAGTCCGTACCGCGAAGAAAACACTACACCTCACCATTACGAAAATCAGCTGGTTAACCCTTTGAAGCCGAAGCTCGTCTTCATAATATTTACGAATCCAGACCGTACCGCGAAGAAAACACTTCACCTCACCATTACGAAAATCAGCTGGTTAACCCTTTGAAGGTGAAGCTCGTCTTCATAATATTTACGAATCCAGACCGTACCGCGAAGAAAACACTTCACCTCACCATTACGAAAATCAGCTGGTTAACCCTTTGAAGGTGAAGCTCGTCTTCATAATATTTATGAATCCAGACCGTACCGCGAAGAAAACACTTAACCTCACCATTACGAAAATCAGCTGGTTAACCCTTTGAAGGTGAAGCTCGTCTTCATAATATTTACGAATCCAGACCGTACCGCGAAGAAAACACTTCACCTCACCATTACGAAAATCAGCTGGTTAACCCTTTGAAGGTGAAGCTCGTCTTCATAATATTTACGAATCCAGACCGTACCGCGAAGAAAACACTTCACCTCACCATTACGAAAATCAGCTGGTTAACCCTTTGAAGGTGAAGCTCGTCTTCATAATATTTACGAATCCAGACCGTACCGCGAAGAAAACACTTCACTTAACCATTAGAAGTCGAATCAGGCGGTACCACATAAGATTTAACAAAAGAACATCCCGGTCAAAGCCTTAATGGAACTCTGAGCCATGAACATTCTTCAGCTGTGCCGCACACTCTCAGAAGACTCTATTTCATTCTCTTCATACCCTCTTTCGTATTGTTCATGTCTTGTTCTACTCGTATTATTTTCTTTAATCGTCTGCGTTTTCATTTCTCTCATCTTTTCCCGCTTGTCCCGTCCTCCTTGCACGTTTTCCCGCCGTATTCCTCGTCTTCGCGTGTTCCTCTCCCAGCAGACTTCATGCCTCAACGTCCCTCAAGCTTCGGTTGTGGTTAGATAACGCTGTTTGCGTACTCGTGGCTTACGAAGGCTGATTTAACAATCATTAAAACCTTTGTAACGGAAACTGCTGCTGAAGTTCATTGTCGGTCAATAGGAATTCCCCTCGGGCTTCCTGTGCCGTGGTTCGACTGGAAAGGGGAGGGGATGTATTGACACGTGACGTCTCGAAGATCATAAGGGCATGGCGTAGCGGTATCGAACACACGTGGCAACACAGCAGGCCCTACAAAGACAATTTTCATCGCTAGTGGAGGATTCACGGTCTGTAAGAGATTCAGATGGTCGTCGGCGTGCGTGTCGCCAGGAATGTTCCCGGCGTTGTTGGAGTGTGTTCATCTGTGGATTTTAGCCGTGAGTCATTGCAGTTGGAACAGTGCAGTGAAGTGATTCAGTTGTCGGCGTTTGGTAAGACGGGATGTACCATCATAATACGTCGAAATTCGCAACACATTCGCCCGCATCCAGCGGAAAGTCGCAAGAGAGTTGGAGGACGTTGCCTGCCTCGTTACATTCACGGTAAGAAGTAGTTCGCGTCTGGGTTTGGCTTCGAGGGCCCTGTGTTCGTTTCTGGTCAAGTCCACAGGTGTGGAAGGCTACGTGATAATGGCGTGGAGTTGAGTGTCTTCTTAAAGGTGCGAGAAGTGGATTGGAGCAGAAATTCAGAAGCTGAGAGCCTGACACTTGACTGTAACCTGAGCTTTCTGAGTCACACCCTCACAGTTTCCTTAAGATACGGCCTAATATTGTCGGTTCTTGCGTTCGTCTTCCAAGTGATACCTCTCGTCCCTTCAAATTTACGACAAGAATTGTTTTGAAGATTTCTGTCTTCTGGGTTGTTGCGCTGTGTAGTCTGGTCGATGTTAACCGACGTTTCAGAGGTCATACTGCCTCCGTCATCAGGGCGATGAGTATGAAGATTTCTGTCTTCTGGGTTGTTGCGCTGTGTAGTCTGGTCGATGTTAACCGACGTTTCAGAGGTCATACTGCCTCCGTCATCAGGGCGATGAGTATGAAGATTTCTGTCTTCTGGGTTGTTGCGCTGTGTAGTCTGGTCGATGTTAACCGACGTTTCAGAGGTCATACTGCCTCCATCATCAGGACGATGAGTATGAAGATTTATGTCTTCTGGGTTGTTGCGCTGTGTAGTCTGGTCGATGTTAA
The DNA here is from genome assembly GCF_977971745.1 of Zootermopsis nevadensis. Taxonomy (NCBI): domain Eukaryota; kingdom Metazoa; phylum Arthropoda; class Insecta; order Blattodea; family Termopsidae; genus Zootermopsis; species Zootermopsis nevadensis. Next base: position 394,467 of record NW_028259135.1, read on the forward strand.
CCAACGTTTCAGAGGTCATACTGCCTCCGTCATCAGAGTATGAAGATTTCTGTCTTCTGGGTTGTTGCGCTGTGTAGTCTGGTCGATGTTAACCAACGTTTCAGAGGTCATACTGCCTCCGTCATCAGAGTATGAAGATTTATGTCTTCTGGGTTGTTGCGCTGTGTAGTCTGGTCGATGTTTACCAACGTTTCAGAGGTCATACTGCCTCCGTCATCAGGGCGATGAGTATGAAGATTTCTGTCTTCTGGGTTGTTGCGCTGTGTAGTCTGGTCGATGTTAACCAACGTTTCAGAGGTCATACTGCCTCCGTCATCAGGGCGATGAGTATGAAGATTTCTGTCTTCTGGGTTGTTGCGCTGTGTAGTCTGGTCGATGTTAACCGACGTTTCAGAGGTCATACTGCCTCCGTCATCAGGGCGATGAGTATGAAGATTTCTGTCTTCTGGGTTGTTGCGCTGTGTAGTCTGGTAGATGTCAACCAACGTTTCGGAGGTCATACTGCCTCCGTCATCAGGGCGATGAGTATGAAGATTTCTGTCTTCTGGGTTGTTGCGCTGTGTAGTCTGGTAGATGTCAACCAACGTTTCGGAGGTCATACTGCCTCCGTCATCAGGGCGATGAGTATGAAGATTTCTGTCTTCTGGGTTGTTGCGCTGTGTAGTCTGGTCGATGTTAACCAACGTTTCGGAGGTCATACTGCCTCCGTCATCAGGGCGATGAGTATGAAGATTTCTGTCTTCTGGGTTGTTGCGCTGTGTAGTCTGGTAGATGTCAACCAACGTTTCGGAGGTCATACTGCCTCCGTCATCAGGGCGATGAGTATGAAGATTTCTGTCTTCTGGGTTGTTGCGCTGTGTAGTCTGGTCGATGTTAACCAACGTTTCAGAGGTCATACTGCCTCCATCATCAGGGCGATGAGTATGAAGATTTCTGTCTTCTGGGTTGTTGCGCTGTGTAGTCTGGTCGATGTTAACCGACGTTTCAGAGGTCATACTGCCTCCATCATCAGGGCGATGAGTATGAAGATTTCTGTCTTCTGGGTTGTTGCGCTGTGTAGTCTGGTCGATGTTAACCGACGTTTCAGAGGTCATACTGCCTCCGTCATCAGGGCGATGAGTATGAAGATTTCTGTCTTCTGGGTTGTTGCGCTGTGTAGTCTGGTCGATGTTAACCGACGTTTCAGAGGTCATACTGCCTCCATCATCAGGGCGATGAGTATGAAGATTTCTGTCTTCTGGGTTGTTGCGCTGTGTAGTCTGGTAGATGTCAACCAACGTTTCGGAGGTCGTACTGCCTCCGTCATCAGGGCGATGAGTATGAAGATTTCTGTCTTCTGGGTTGTTGCGCTGTGTAGTCTGGTCGATGTTAACCGACGTTTCAGAGGTCATACTGCCTCCGTCATCAGGGCGATGAGTATGAAGATTTCTGTCTTCTGGGTTGTTGCGCCATGTAGTCTGGTCGATGTTAACCAACGTTTCAGAGGTCATACTGCCTCCGTCATCAGGGCGATGAGTATGAAGATTTCTGTCTTCTGGGTTGTTGCGCTGTGTAGTCTGGTCGATGTTAACCGACGTTTCAGAGGTCATACTGCCTCCGTCATCAGGGCGATGAGTATGAAGATTTCTGTCTTCTGGGTTGTTGCGCTGTGTAGTCTGGTCGATGTTAACCGACGTTTCAGAGGTCATACTGCCTCCGTCATCAGGGCGATGAGTATGAAGATTTCTGTCTTCTGGGTTGTTGCGCCATGTAGTCTGGTCGATGTTAACCAACGTTTCAGAGGTCATACTGCCTCCGTCATCAGGGCGATGAGTATGAAGATTTCTGTCTTCTGGGTTGTTGCGCTGTGTAGTCTGGTCGATGTTAACCGACGTTTCAGAGGTCATACTGCCTCCGTCATCAGGGCGATGAGTATGAAGATTTCTGTCTTCTGGGTTGTTGCGCCATGTAGTCTGGTCGATGTTTACCAACGTTTCAGAGGTCATACTGCCTCCATCATCAGGGCGATGAGTATGAAGATTTCTGTCTTCTGGGTTGTTGCGCCATGTAGTCTGGTCGATGTTAACCGACGTTTCAGAGGTCATACTGCCTCCGTCATCAGGGCGATGAGTATGAAGATTTCTGTCTTCTGGGTTGTTGCGCCATGTAGTCTGGTCGATGTTTACCAACGTTTCAGAGGTCATACTGCCTCCATCATCAGGGCGATGAGTATGAAGATTTCTGTCTTCTGGGTTGTTGCGCCATGTAGTCTGGTCGATGTTTACCAACGTTTCAGAGGTCATACTGCCTCCGTCATCAGGGCGATGAGTATGAAGATTTCTGTCTTCTGGGTTGTTGCGCCATGTAGTCTGGTCGATGTTAACCAACGTTTCAGAGGTCATACTGCCTCCGTCATCAGGGCGATGAGTATGAAGATTTCTGTCTTCTGGGTTGTTGCGCTGTGTAGTCTGGTCGATGTTAACCAACGTTTCAGAGGTCATACTGCCTCCGTCATCAGGGCGATGAGTATGAAGATTTCTGTCTTCTGGGTTGTTGCGCTGTGTAGTCTGGTCGATGTTAACCGACGTTTCAGAGGTCATACTGCCTCCGTCATCAGGGCGATGAGTATGAAGATTTCTGTCTTCTGGGTTGTTGCGCTGTGTAGTCTGGTAGATGTCAACCAACGTTTCGGAGGTCATACTGCCTCCGTCATCAGGGCGATGAGTATGAAGATTTCTGTCTTCTGGGTTGTTGCGCTGTGTAGTCTGGTAGATGTCAACCAACGTTTCGGAGGTCATACTGCCTCCGTCATCAGGGCGATGAGTATGAAGATTTCTGTCTTCTGGGTTGTTGCGCTGTGTAGTCTGGTCGATGTTAACCAACGTTTCGGAGGTCATACTGCCTCCGTCATCAGGGCGATGAGTATGAAGATTTCTGTCTTCTGGGTTGTTGCGCTGTGTAGTCTGGTAGATGTCAACCAACGTTTCGGAGGTCATACTGCCTCCGTCATCAGGGCGATGAGTATGAAGATTTCTGTCTTCTGGGTTGTTGCGCTGTGTAGTCTGGTCGATGTTAACCAACGTTTCAGAGGTCATACTGCCTCCATCATCAGGGCGATGAGTATGAAGATTTCTGTCTTCTGGGTTGTTGCGCTGTGTAGTCTGGTCGATGTTAACCGACGTTTCAGAGGTCATACTGCCTCCATCATCAGGGCGATGAGTATGAAGATTTCTGTCTTCTGGGTTGTTGCGCTGTGTAGTCTGGTCGATGTTAACCGACGTTTCAGAGGTCATACTGCCTCCGTCATCAGGGCGATGAGTATGAAGATTTCTGTCTTCTGGGTTGTTGCGCTGTGTAGTCTGGTAGATGTCAACCAACGTTTCGGAGGTCGTACTGCCTCCGTCATCAGGGCGATGAGTATGAAGATTTCTGTCTTCTGGGTTGTTGCGCTGTGTAGTCTGGTCGATGTTAACCGACGTTTCAGAGGTCATACTGCCTCCGTCATCAGGGCGATGAGTATGAAGATTTCTGTCTTCTGGGTTGTTGCGCTGTGTAGTCTGGTCGATGTTAACCGACGTTTCAGAGGTCATACTGCCTCCGTCATCAGGGCGATGAGTATGAAGATTTCTGTCTTCTGGGTTGTTGCGCTGTGTAGTCTGGTCGATGTTAACCGACGTTTCAGAGGTCATACTGCCTCCGTCATCAGGGCGATGAGTATGAAGATTTCTGTCTTCTGGGTTGTTGCGCTGTGTAGTCTGGTCGATGTTAACCGACGTTTCAGAGGTCATACTGCCTCCGTCATCAGGGCGATGAGTATGAAGATTTCTGTCTTCTGGGTTGTTGCGCTGTGTAGTCTGGTCGATGTTAACCGACGTTTCAGAGGTCATACTGCCTCCGTCATCAGGGCGATGAGTATGAAGATTTCTGTCTTCTGGGTTGTTGCGCTGTGTAGTCTGGTCGATGTTAACCGACGTTTCAGAGGTCATACTGCCTCCGTCATCAGGGCGATGAGTATGAAGATTTCTGTCTTCTGGGTTGTTGCGCTGTGTAGTCTGGTCGATGTTAACCGACGTTTCAGAGGTCATACTGCCTCCGTCATCAGGGCGATGAGTATGAAGATTTCTGTCTTCTGGGTTGTTGCGCTGTGTAGTCTGGTAGATGTCAACCAACGTTTCGGAGGTCGTACTGCCTCCGTCATCAGGGCGATGAGTATGAAGATTTCTGTCTTCTGGGTTGTTGCGCTGTGTAGTCTGGTCGATGTTTACCAACGTTTCAGAGGTCATACTGCCTCCGTCATCAGGGCGATGAGTATGAAGATTTCTGTCTTCTGGGTTGTTGCGCTGTGTAGTCTGGTAGATGTCAACCAACGTTTCGGAGGTCGTACTGCCTCCGTCATCAGGGCGATGAGTATGAAGATTTCTGTCTTCTGGGTTGTTGCGCTGTGTAGTCTGGTCGATGTTTACCAACGTTTCAGAGGTCATACTGCCTCCGTCATCAGGGCGATGAGTATGAAGATTTCTGTCTTCTGGGTTGTTGCGCTGTGTAGTCTGGTAGATGTCAACCAACGTTTCGGAGGTCGTACTGCCTCCGTCATCAGGGCGATGAGTATGAAGATTTCTGTCTTCTGGGTTGTTGCGCTGTGTAGTCTGGTCGATGTTTACCAACGTTTCAGAGGTCATACTGCCTCCGTCATCAGGGCGATGAGTATGAAGATTTCTGTCTTCTGGGTTGTTGCGCTGTGTAGTCTGGTCGATGTTAACCGACGTTTCAGAGGTCATACTGCCTCCGTCATCAGGGCGATGAGTATGAAGATTTCTGTCTTCTGGGTTGTTGCGCCATGTAGTCTGGTCGATGTTTACCAACGTTTCAGAGGTCATACTGCCTCCATCATCAGGGCGATGAGTATGAAGATTTCTGTCTTCTGGGTTGTTGCGCCATGTAGTCTGGTCGATGTTTACCAACGTTTCAGAGGTCATACTGCCTCCGTCATCAGGGCGATGAGTATGAAGATTTCTGTCTTCTGGGTTGTTGCGCTGTGTAGTCTGGTCGATGTTAACCGACGTTTCAGAGGTCATACTGCCTCCGTCATCAGGGCGATGAGTATGAAGATTTCTGTCTTCTGGGTTGTTGCGCTGTGTAGTCTGGTCGATGTTTACCAACGTTTCAGAGGTCATACTGCCTCCGTCATCAGGGCGATGAGTATGAAGATTTCTGTCTTCTGGGTTGTTGCGCTGTGTAGTCTGGTCGATGTTAACCGACGTTTCAGAGGTCATACTGCCTCCGTCATCAGGGCGATGAGTATGAAGATTTCTGTCTTCTGGGTTGTTGCGCTGTGTAGTCTGGTCGATGTTAACCGACGTTTCAGAGGTCATACTGCCTCCGTCATCAGGGCGATGAGTATGAAGATTTCTGTCTTCTGGGTTGTTGCGCCATGTAGTCTGGTCGATGTTTACCGACGTTTCAGAGGTCATACTGCCTCCATCATCAGGGCGATGAGTATGAAGATTTCTGTCTTCTGGGTTGTTGCGCCATGTAGTCTGGTCGATGTTTACCAACGTTTCAGAGGTCATACTGCCTCCGTCATCAGGGCGATGAGTATGAAGATTTCTGTCTTCTGGGTTGTTGCGCTGTGTAGTCTGGTCGATGTTAACCAACGTATCAGAGGTCATACTGCCTCCGTCATCAGGGCGATGAGTATGAAGATTTCTGTCTTCTGGGTTGTTGCGCTGTGTAGTCTGGTCGATGTTAACCGACGTTTCAGAGGTCATACTGCCTCCATCATCAGGGCGATGAGTATGAAGATTTCTGTCTTCTGGGTTGTTGCGCCATGTAGTCTGGTCGATGTTTACCAACGTTTCAGAGGTCATACTGCCTCCGTCATCAGGGCGATGAGTATGAAGATTTCTGTCTTCTGGGTTGTTGCGCTGTGTAGTCTGGTCGATGTTAACCAACGTATCAGAGGTCATACTGCCTCCGTCATCAGGGCGATGAGTATGAAGATTTCTGTCTTCTGGGTTGTTGCGCTGTGTAGTCTGGTCGATGTTTACCAACGTTTCAGAGGTCATACTGCCTCCGTCATCAGGGCGATGAGTATGAAGATTTCTGTCTTCTGGGTTGTTGCGCTGTGTAGTCTGGTCGATGTTAACCGACGTTTCAGAGGTCATACTGCCTCCGTCATCGGGCGATGAGTATGAAGATTTCTGTCTTCTGGGTTGTTGCGCCATGTAGTCTGGTCGATGTTTACCAACGTTTCAGAGGTCATACTGCCTCCGTCATCAGGGCGATGAGTATGAAGATTTCTGTCTTCTGGGTTGTTGCGCTGTGTAGTCTGGTCGATGTTAACCAACGTATCAGAGGTCATACTGCCTCCGTCATCAGGGCGATGAGTATGAAGATTTCTGCCTTCTGGGTTGTTGTGCCGTGTAGTCTGGTCGATGTTAACCAACGTTTCAGAGGTCATACTGCCTCCGTCATCAGGGCGATGAGTATGAAGATTTCTGTCTTCTGGGTTGTTGCGCTGTGTAGTCTGGTCGATGTTAACCGACGTTTCAGAGGTCATACTGCCTCCGTCATCAGGGCGATGAGTATGAAGATTTCTGTCTTCTGGGTTGTTGCGCTGTGTAGTCTGGTCGATGTTAACCGACGTTTCAGAGGTCATACTGCCTCCGTCATCAGGGCGATGAGTATGAAGATTTCTGTCTTCTGGGTTGTTGCGCTGTGTAGTCTGGTCGATGTTAACCGACGTTTCAGAGGTCATACTGCCTCCGTCATCAGGGCGATGAGTATGAAGATTTCTGTCTTCTGGGTTGTTGCGCCATGTAGTCTGGTCGATGTTTACCGACGTTTCAGAGGTCATACTGCCTCCATCATCAGGGCGATGAGTATGAAGATTTCTGTCTTCTGGGTTGTTGCGCCATGTAGTCTGGTCGATGTTTACCAACGTTTCAGAGGTCATACTGCCTCCGTCATCAGGGCGATGAGTATGAAGATTTCTGTCTTCTGGGTTGTTGCGCTGTGTAGTCTGGTCGATGTTAACCAACGTATCAGAGGTCATACTGCCTCCGTCATCAGGGCGATGAGTATGAAGATTTCTGTCTTCTGGGTTGTTGCGCTGTGTAGTCTGGTCGATGTTAACCGACGTTTCAGAGGTCATACTGCCTCCATCATCAGGGCGATGAGTATGAAGATTTCTGTCTTCTGGGTTGTTGCGCCATGTAGTCTGGTCGATGTTTACCAACGTTTCAGAGGTCATACTGCCTCCGTCATCAGGGCGATGAGTATGAAGATTTCTGTCTTCTGGGTTGTTGCGCTGTGTAGTCTGGTCGATGTTAACCAACGTATCAGAGGTCATACTGCCTCCGTCATCAGGGCGATGAGTATGAAGATTTCTGTCTTCTGGGTTGTTGCGCTGTGTAGTCTGGTCGATGTTTACCAACGTTTCAGAGGTCATACTGCCTCCGTCATCAGGGCGATGAGTATGAAGATTTCTGTCTTCTGGGTTGTTGCGCTGTGTAGTCTGGTCGATGTTAACCGACGTTTCAGAGGTCATACTGCCTCCGTCATCAGGGCGATGAGTATGAAGATTTCTGTCTTCTGGGTTGTTGCGCCATGTAGTCTGGTCGATGTTTACCAACGTTTCAGAGGTCATACTGCCTCCGTCATCAGGGCGATGAGTATGAAGATTTCTGTCTTCTGGGTTGTTGCGCTGTGTAGTCTGGTCGATGTTAACCAACGTATCAGAGGTCATACTGCCTCCGTCATCAGGGCGATGAGTATGAAGATTTCTGCCTTCTGGGTTGTTGTGCCGTGTAGTCTGGTCGATGTTAACCAACGTTTCAGAGGTCATACTGCCTCCGTCATCAGGGCGATGAGTATGAAGATTTCTGTCTTCTGGGTTGTTGCGCTGTGTAGTCTGGTCGATGTTAACCGACGTTTCAGAGGTCATACTGCCTCCGTCATCAGGGCGATGAGTATGAAGATTTCTGTCTTCTGGGTTGTTGCGCTGTGTAGTCTGGTCGATGTTAACCGACGTTTCAGAGGTCATACTGCCTCCGTCATCAGGGCGATGAGTATGAAGATTTCTGTCTTCTGGGTTGTTGCGCTGTGTAGTCTGGTCGATGTTAACCAACGTTTCAGAGGTCATACTGCCTCCGTCATCAGAGTATGAAGATTTCTGTCTTCTGGGTTGTTGCGCTGTGTAGTCTGGTCGATGTTAACCAACGTTTCAGAGGTCATACTGCCTCCATCATCAGGGCGATTCTTAGTATGAAGATTTCTGTCTTCTGGGTTGTTGCGCTGTGTAGTCTGGTAGATATTTACCGACGTTTCGGAGGTCATACTGCCTCCGTCATCAGGGCGAATTGTTTTAACATTTTTTTATTTTTTTTACGTGTGTTGCATGCCTCTCCCATCTCATTATTCTTGGTTTACAATAATAATTTAATTAATAGAACAATGTTATTAAGTTTCACGTGTGTCTGTGTAATAAGTAAATGTTGGTTTGTGATTTTTATATTTTAAGGGGTTTCGGGGTTTATGAAATAATATTTATGACTAGATTTTCCCGTCATTTTTGACTTGCAATTTACTAGTTGCGTAATATACGCCATCTTCCTCTTACATCCAAATATTCTCGCCACTAGTTCAAAGCATCGTCAGTCAGTATTTTTCCTTTGGGGATGAGGAACCCAGTTTCACAGTAACACAAAACAACAGTTGGAATTGTTTGTCACTTTTGTGCTCCTGTGTAAATATTGATTCATATTTGGGAGGCCCGAAGTAAAAATTTCGTCACTGAGACTCGCCTTACCGACTGAAATATGCGTGGTTTTACTCAGCCCCTCGAGGAAAATTCCGGAATAGCAATTTAAATTAGCCCACGACTGTCACTATCTTTGTAATTAATTACTTAGTAATCTTCCTGTTCTTCGATGATTTATAGTCTGAGTCACTGACAGCGTCGTTTAATAAAGCACGAATAACATTGCCTCGTATACCGTGAAGGTCTTCCTGCAGGAACAGATAACAATGTGATAACCCCCGGGGGTACGCGAAGACATCTTAAGGGGCACGTGAAATTTAAAAAAAATTATTTTACGATAAACACTGAATAATCAGTAATGTAATTTATTTAATTTATTTTAGATGTAGATTATATACTACGTATAACTTGAATTATACACCAACAACTTTGGGGGTACAAATTTGAAGAGAAATTATATCTGGGGGCACGCGAAGACATCTTAGGGGGTACGTGAAATTTAAAAAATATATATATTATTTTATGATAAACACTGAATAATCAGTAAATTAATTTATTTAATTTATTTTAGATGTAGATTATATACTACGTATAACTTGAATTATACACCAACGACTTTGGGGGTACAAAGTTGAAGAGAAATTATATCTGGGGGTACGCGAACAAAAAAGGTTCAATGCCACTGTCTTATACGATGTCGTCTGAAGAAATTTTCACGTCAGAATTGTTTTGCCACCTGCACGTGCTACATTTCTAGACCACCGAGGTCTACCTTATTTACCAAGTCTGAATCGACTGGAAGATTTATGTATTTAACTGTGTAAATTAGTGTTAAATGCGCGGTCTGTTTTTATTTGAAGCACGTGGAGTTACGCTGGAATATCGAAGGTTTCTTATTGTTTACAAAAGGAAAAAGGCACGACCCGGTTTCGACTACCCTGGTATTTAATAGGACAAGTGACCGAAGATCGAACGCCGAGAATACTGCCAGAGAATAGTTTACAGCATCACCTCTCCCAGAGATGTCGATAGTGAAGTAACGGTTCCTTTGACTCGGTAGAACGTCTTAGGTCACACAGACACGAGGATTAATTAAATAGATTTCGTTTTCGGATGACTGTCAGTCTTTATCTCTGAGAGTTTTCCAGTTCAAACGTTAGTACGTGTTCGGTTGAACGCAAAATTCGGTTAAACCAGACATAACGGAACTTTTTCAACTCGAGTGTCTCAGTTCAGCGTAAACCATTACACTGACGACTTGAAGGCCACAGGCTCAGCTTGAGAAATTCTCTACGGAATGAACGCCACAGAATCAAAGGAGTTTAAACTAACTCGATGAAACAGTCCTTGAGAACCTGATAAGCGCTCATCTGACCGAGAAAATACCCATCATTTTTGGAGTCCGAAGGTTCACCCCTGAACCCCGTCGCGAAGCATATAAATCGAGTTAATATCATTCTATTTTATATTTCTAAGAACTATGTTTTCCGATTAAAAATTCTGTGGATCACACTGATAAAAATGCAAAGTTGTAATATTATGTTTTTTTTAAAAAAAAAATTCTCTCTAGTACGCTCTTTCCGTAATCTCATGGAATTTCTGTTAACGCATGAGTGTCGTTTAATAAAGTAGCATATACACTGATTTGGACTGTTTAATGTGATATCAAATTGAGTTAGAATCGTTGGATTCAAAGCCTTTCCAGTCGGTTGTCAGTGAAGCATTTCTTAAAGGAACCATAGAGCCTTTTCGCACGTACTGTAGCCGGGGCGAATGTGCGCGCTCGAGATTCGTTAGAAATTTAAAAAAAAAATACGGGGATCTCACGGGTGATGACGTTATTTTGCAGCTCACATTCACAGTTCATGTTTTCCTTCTACCTGCAAGTTACTGAGAGGAATTCAGATATACATAATCTCGATCAAATCAACCCAGTGGATTGGTACAGCAGTGTTTCGTCAGATTCTTGACGTGACCAACCACGTGCAAGCTGCACAGAATTCGATATTGCGTGTTTCAGTTACCACGAAAAGCCGAGATAATTTTTAAGTAGGCCATGGCAGTTTTATTTGAATAGAATTGCGTGTATTTCACAACCATCGCACAAATTACAGTCTCACCAATTGGTACCCTATAACTATCTCCACGGAGCAGAGGCTTTGGAAAACTTGTAGTCTCAAAGTCTCTCAAATATCTCGCGTTTTATGAAATCTGAAGGTTCATTACCGTGTTCACAACAGCCCATCACTGGACCCTATCACGGGTTAGGATAATTTCATACGTATACACCATGTTTCTTTATGATCCATTTTAATATTATCTTTCTTTATCCCATTATGCAGATTCAGTAAAATAATCAAATAGCCTAATACAAATGTCTGAAAGGCTTTTTCCTGGTCATCCGATGCTATAGTTTCGTATCGTGTGAATTGCTCCAAGCTCTGATTGCAGACAGGTATAGTACGGACCAGATTACTTGGGAGAACAAGGTGACAAGCCCTGCGCGCGCACCTCCACGTTCTACCCGGCCGTTCCGAGCACCGACCGGGCCGTGCCGAGTGCAACTATCCACAGCGCTAGGGAGCTCAGCTAGCAAGTAATCTGGTCCCTACTGTAATTGTATCTTGTATGACAAATGACTGCCGGTAGTGAACTTGGGAAATTGCTATGAAAGTAAAGTGAAATATGGAAACACGACCCTCAGCTACTGACAATTGACGAATTTACAGAGTTAACTATCATCATGGCAGTGGTTGTTAACAGTCGGTAGAATATTCGAGACTTTTGCTTTCTTGTAAGCTGAATGAATACTCTCCTCGAAGTCTTGTTGTAAATGCGAAGAGCCGTAAACATAAATGAAGTATAAATATTTACGCAGTAAGAATGCTGAGTCTGTGTTTTGAACAGGTGCTAAGTGCGAGACCGAACGGTTTTTGTAGAACAACTTTGCCTCTTTCTGCAAGAAGCAGGAAGCCAACCTGAGTGCTGTGGTAGGTTACACGGCGTGCGTGTGGACCAGCTGACGTTTAACCGCTTCGCCAAATCGGTTCCTGCCACAGGGATGGTCCGGATATCTTTACCCACAACTGACTCCGTACCCCCCCCCCCCCCCGCGTTTCATGGAACCTGAAAACTAATTTCTCCAATCGGAAGATTCCACCACTGGTTCCTGCCCTAAGCCAGACGAATCCGCCCAAAACCCTCATGTCCAGTTTATTTTAGAACCGTTTTAATATTATCATGACATGATGTTCTACGTGGTTCCTTCCGTTCAGGAATTGTCTAATTACGAGAAAAGGGCTACTTTACAAAGCTGTATAATCACAAAATGACATATTTTGTAGTCGATATAAGGTCCCAGCGGTGTGTCATCAGTATATCTGTGAGTATGTTGTCGTGTGACGAAGAATTCTGCTCTGCCACGCCCAAGGCTTACACTGGGGCCCACCCAATTACCGCGTGTTCTTTTCAATGTGATGTCAAGGTTAAGAACATATGACGAAGTTTACGATGTGGTGCTTAAGAGGTCTGTAATTTTATATTGATTGTTTCAAACATGGTTCTGTGCACAAAGCAACAAGTTAGGTACTGGATTACGTATTAATAAAATCGAGCCGAACTGAGATTGGCTGTCTTATGGGTTGTAGCGCCGTGTAGTCTGGTGGAAGTTTACAGAACTTTGATGATAAAGGCAGCAGGGACCTCTGAAACGCTGGTAAACTTCTAGCAGACGGTGCCACAATCCTTTAGACAGCCATATTTGTACTCACCGTCGTTGGAACGTCAACGCCTACGTTTTGTGAAGTCACGTGGTAATTGCACGTATGTAATAGAACACGTAGCCATCTAGCGGTGCCGCTAAGAACCTGAGAGCGCAACGAAACATCAAACATGGTTTTTGTACAATGAAGATTGGTTTTCTTGTCGGGCGATAATGCCTGTGTATTCGTTAATGAGTTTTACGTAATAAGATAGCGGTCATTAAACTTCGTATGAAGGTCATTCCAACTCTGCGTATTTTAATTTACTACAGTCGGCACTCAGAACATGGCTGCCGTGCGGCTTTTGTAAATGTGTGAAATAGGTTACAGTTTAATATGATATTGCCCTCGCACAGCATTGTGGGATCAAAACGTAAGTGTAAAAGTTTCAAGGTTACGCCACTAGATGGGGGAGTGGAGATTGTGGATAGGTTGCGCGGTGGTTTGTGCGCAGCTGAAGTTGGCTTCACACTCCGTTGACATTTTATTTTGAAGCATAACGTTCCGACGATACTTGTTTTTGGCAATATAATTGCCTTGTATTTATGATTTTATGTTAATTTGCTTCAATCTTCCACTGTCGCTATCCCGCATTCACTTTGATCTCACAGAAAACGGATTAACCGAACGCTCCGGTTTCGAGGAAAATATTTCATCAGTATCTTCTTACACGTCTACACGTTTTACTGCCAAGAATACGAACATCGTTGGTCTACATATTTGCAGGTATTTGTTTCATTAATGATTCTAACTGGCGCACTGATGTTTCAGATCACGTACGTATCGTGAGCTAATGTAACAAGTTCTTGTTGGACAAAGTTGTTCTAAATTCAAGATTTGCGATGAGACGAATCTTTCATTCAGGTTATTTTAATTGATCATTGGTCGAGACGTTTCGCATCGTAGCAAATCTCGCATTTAAAATAACTTTGTGTAACAAGAAGTTGTTAGATACGCTACATAATGATATTTACGTGATTACATGCGATAGTACACCAGTCAGAATCATAAACATAACAGCAGGTACCTGCAAATATGTGGGCTGACGATGGTCTCTTTTTTTTTGTATTCAGCTCAGAAATAACGCATTTAATATTGGAATTATAGGGGACTTCTGAATGTTGACAGGATATTTGACAGCTTTCATGAAGGATTAGGAGTCGGAGTCGGAGGTTTTAGTACCGACTCTACAGCCCTGATGGGTACCTGTTGGGTTATTGCGCCGTGTAATCTGATGATGGAGACAGCAAGTTTCCAGGAAATTTTTACCAGACTGCATAGCGTAACAACCCACCAGACATCCGTCTTTATATTTGCTGCCGTGAGAAACTGAAATCTAATGTGTCGTTGGATTGTAGACCAGATTGGTGTGAATAACATCGTTACAAAATATTTGTAAGCTTAGAAATTTGTGTAATGCGTATGTTGGTTTTGTAATTTCTGCCCCGAACTACATGTTTTCGGATAAAATGGAGCATATCTACTCACCCATCACATAAATAATAGTCTTGTTATTCGTTTCCATAAAATTATTTGAATTAATCGCCGTGCTCATGGGAACTAAAGTCTGTATTTTGTTACAGCCTGAAGCCTGTCGGTAAATTGCCACCGCCTACAGTGGCCGGAGCTGGAGGCACCGTCATAGTCAGAACCAACCCCGCTCCTCCTTCCGATGCTACCAACCGAGTCTCTGTAATCAGCAACCAGGCCTCGTCACTTCGGCCGGCATCCATCACCATGAACGGGACGGGGGATTCCATCAGGTCAGTGTCAGCTGTTCTGTGCAATTGATCTAACTTCTGTACTCAGCGACACGGACACGGACGACTGACTTTCGGGTGCTTCCGCGGGTCTCCAGTCACGTGATCTGGTCAGCCAATAACCTTCAGTCACTTGCTGTCCGCCTGCTCAGGTGTGTCTGGCATGCAAGAAGTATTCAGTTGATTCAAGCGTGAAGCACTTACTCGGTTTCCATGGTTGAGGTTTTCTACGTTTTTCCTCAGTTGTAAATTCCAGGGTATTTCTTGTTCAAGAACGTAACATCTGCGGTTGGTAATAGGATTGCTGAGATTACTTGAGAGGATTTGTGCGCCAGATAACTAGAATTGTCTTTAAAATTGGTGTGTTAAATGACCCTGTTACTAAGCACCCTGTCATGAAACCAGTGTCGGTGGCCAACGTGAGCGAAATATTAACTCCACATTGTTTCTTCCAGAAACACGCAGCCTCCGACGTCATACCATGGCGAAAACGCTGGTGACATTTCTGGGCTTCAAGAAGGGCACTACGATGCTGTTAAGGTAAGCAGAAGCTTGTTATTTGCTGTGAAGTGTGTGCGCGCCCAGTGTAGAGCAGGCACGTGGATTGGTTACATACGATTTCCCACCCCAAACCATGCCATAACGATCACTGAAGACGTGTAGTCTTCGTAGTACCGGCATTGTTCGGTAGATGTCGCGTACGTAATGCGTAATTCCACCAGTAGGTGTCATGCGGATATGTTACTTTCTGCATAGACTGTGCTGCCATATTTGATATTTCGAATACAGGAAGTGAGAAGAGAACGTATTTAATTGAAACGGGGTACATATTATGTTTTTGGTTATGAAGTCAAGGTGGGCGGGTTGTCTTAAACGAACGCGGAGATATTCGTACAAAAGTCTCTTCGGAAAACCGGAAGGGAGTAGTCCATTTTGGGGAGAACGTGGAATACATTGGAGGGTATATGGATGTTAAAGAAACATTAATTCACTACTCTCGCTTGCCTAATTTCCGTTGTATAGGTTCTAAGAATGTCATCATTTTTATTCTAATATTTTTTCAGTTATTAAGTGTGGTTAATTGATAGTCTAACACTGATAATCGATACCTCGAATTCTAATACAATGGACGTGACCATTCCTATATGCATTCATGCACACTGCACTGAATGCACAGAAATTCTACGTGTAGTTGAATTTTGTGATCACCTGATAAGGTTATAGTACTCCACCATTATAGAAGGTCTCACTACATGCCAGTGCTGTTATCAACTTTAGACATACATTGCACCAAAAGTGATTAACATTAAGTAGACGTAAATTTGGAAAGCAATGGTTATGAACTATTTTAAGATAAGGTACCACGTTTTCCTGCAACAACAGATAAATCCCGCGGAAAATCTGTTAGGGTAGCCGAAGCTGAATTTCGTACAGGGGACCTCCCAAATACGATGTACAATGAATGAGGGAACCTAACCTAAACGTGAATTTTACAGTCAAGGAGAGAAGAATCAATTCAGGAAATGCGTTTTACTGTTGTGAGTAATGTATTCACTTACTTTTATGATTAATGGACTGGTAAAACAGCAATGGTGTTTTCAAGGACCAGTCCCCACATCCTACTTTGTGCAATGGAAGTAGTAGTGTATAAATTTAATTACAAGCAACGCACCCAAATATGTTCCTTTTCGGTATAAAAGTAAGCACTTTTGTGTAACATTAAATTCGATTGGATATTACAATCGCCCACACTGTACGTTCACATTTTAAATTGTTCCGTAATGCCTACGAAATAAGTCTGTTGCGCCTTGTAGTCTGGTAGATATTGACCGACGTTTCAGGGTCGCTCACTGTTTCCATCATATGAAACGTTGCTCGGTGTATGCCAGTCTGTGTGATACAAAATCACGGAAGACAGCCATCTTTGTTTAATAGTGAAGGGAATTCGTCTTGCACGAGATATCGCGAGACTGACGTCACAGGTTTCGAGAGGCTCGAGAATATCCCGAGAGTAGAATTGTGTTGTTGTTGCTGCATTCTGTGGGTACGTTTAGGAACTGTTTGCCGGTTCATTTGTTTATCGGAAACTGCTCGTTTAGACAACAGCGTAAATTCAGAGAGCCTTGACTTTATATTGAAAACTGGTAATAGAAATGTAATGTATAGCTGCCATTTTTAAAAAATAGACCGATTATTAAAAATTATATCTTACTCAGGATACTTTATTTTATAATTGTACATGTGACATGATCTCACTGTTCGTACAAACGTTAATCTCTGGATATCGCTCAGAAATCAAACCGATCTCGAGAGTATCGATTATAATCGCTCGTCAGTACTGTCTAAAAGCGTGTTTGGACCTCGGAGGCATGACGAAAGTGGGGAACTGAGCATATTATGTAGTAAGGTAGTTTGAGATTTATATTTTTCTTTAAAATTCACTTAAGAGGAAGAACTTTTTGAGAATTTCGAATAGATTCAGCTTAAACCATTCTGATTAATTTTAGACTATCTGTCTCATTCTTCGTTCTACTTATGACTGCATAACCTGGTTTCGCCCCGGTCCTTTGTTTGATTTTGTCCTGCGTTTTACACTTTGTGATTCTTTGCTTCAGTCTGAATGTTATTACTAACTTTCCATACTTCAAGTTATTGGCGTACTTCTCCCAAAGTCTGTAATTGTGAGTTAGTTATTTCTCATTGCGAAACCAATATTAATTCGTGAGAGTTGAACTAGTTATGCAAATCAATTGCTGGCTTCCTGTTTCTCAACTGTTAACTTATACGCCAGTTCATTTCTGCGTAAATTTACTGTTAGGACACGCGAGGAACAATTTGCTTACTGGTTGTCATTGAGATACGAAGAGACAGCCTTATGAGACTAAAACTCGATGCATTTTAATGGAAAAGGAAGTTCTTTGATTCTAACCTCAAAGGCCTTCTATCCTGATTTTCTGATTCGTATTTCTTGGTTTTCCTCGGCTAGCAAGACACGTCGATTTTACTAATTTTGCTAAAACGACTTTTCCCTGCAGAATATTTGGCTCTCATTAAGGTCGAGACCTATTCCGGTGGCCCCCCCCCCCCCCCCGCCCTGCGTTCCATTCTCTGGGGTTCAAAGCATACGAAGCTGACTATCAATATTCTCAGAAGTTAAGAACGTATTTTGTAATAGACGCTGCGCGCGCGGCCTACGAAGAAATTGTCGATGGTGTTTTTTTATTTGTATGATAAATCTTGTAACAACGATATCTTCCCGAAAAAATTTCTGTCTGAAAAAAAATATTTAAGATAATTTTGATTACCGGTCTACCCATATAAATCGATACACCCATAAAAATGCACCCATCAAAGGTCCTAACCAACTAACTAGATGGCTTAGGGAACCCGAAGGTTCATCACCGAACTAACCAAAGCTCTGTCCTGGGCCCACAAAATCCAGTCTCCTTCAACTCCTATCTCCCATAGATCCCGCCTGAGATTTTCCTCCCATCTACGTCTAGGTCTCCCCAGAGGTCTCTTCCCCTCAGGCTTCCCGACCAATACCTAGAAAACATAAATCCTTAATCCGGACGTGCGTGAAGTGTACCTGCCCTCCACGATCTTCATGGTGGTTACGTAAGCAGAGATCATTTCGTCTTTTATTCTTTATAGTGGTAATTTTAATGTGGCTATGTTGGCAGCATTAGATCTGTAATTAATGAACATGAAGATGAATGATATATATATGTAAAAAATCGTAAATCTCGTATTTATTGAAGTATGTGAACTCTCAATTTTTAAAATTTCTGTTCCGGACTCGCTCTCGGTCGTGAACAAAATTGTGCTCAGTCTCCTGTTTCGCACTAGGGTTCAAATTTTGGCTCTTCGAGCGGTTGGCCTTTCAGAGGTTTGTCTACCCCGCCAAGAAAGAATTCTGGGGCAGAACTTTAAATCAGGCCACGACCCTTTTTCTCCTACAAATTCCCAATACATTTTACAAATGTACATGAAGTGAAATATATCGAGGTAGTACGAAGTTGTAACGTGGTCTAGTCTGATAGACGTTTACCGACGTTTCAGAGGTCCGTACTGCCTTCATCATAAGGACGATTGTAAGGGCCTCTGAAATGTTGGCGAAATTTAAGTTGAGTAGGATTTGAGATTTTCACGGCGGTGAGTCTGAAGATGGAGGCAGCAGGCACCTCTGAAACGTATGTAGACTTCTACCAGACTACACGATGCTACAACCAAGGAGACAGCCATCTTTGAAATATTTGCGTGTCATGTTTTTCGTCAACTTATTGCGTATTTATTTACAATTGGCCGTCTACCAAGTTTTCTCGTAAGCGTATCTATAGATGGCCGGTCGCGAGGGCAGATATGGACTGGGCGGGCCACGTACAAACATGGCAGCGACCATTTCCCAATTGCGCGGAAAGTTTTATCGCTAATGCGTAGCTCGATTTCTGTTTTCTGGCACATTCCCTCGTTGTCCTTGTTCGGAAAGTTGGTAGTTGGCCTCATTCTTCCACAATTATTTCCTGTTAACCGGCACCGTTATTTGGAAATTTGAATAAAAATATTAAACTCCACGGAGCTCTCGTGTTTCGGAAGATGCTAATTGTTCAGCTGGTCGTTTTGGAACCAGAGCACTCAACGCCTTCTTACGAATTTTAATATCAGTTTTGGTATCAACCCCCATTTATCCTCGGGTCTTGTAAAGTCTCTTCAGATTTTCTGACTAAAATTTCGTATGAATTTACGTGCCCCCATGCATGTTCCTTTTCTCGCCCATCCGCCCTCGATTTTTTAATCTCGGTGTTTGGTGAAGAATGACATTTGTGAAACTTTCTTGCTTAATTTCTCCATAATCTGGTCACATTTTTCCCGTCCTCGTCTTAGGCGCCTGTCTGACAGACGTGAACAAGGCTCCCGAAGATACCAGAAAATAGTGACGTAAATCCGAGTAGATGACGTAAAAGATAGCAGAGCTTTTGTAGGAATGCGGTTACGAGATGTGGTAATTAGGTTGATGCCATTACGCTAGATGGCAGTGCAGGCGTGTCGGGGCACGAACGTGACTCAGTCACGCGTCATGTTTTTTTGTGCAGTCGGCAAACAACTGGTAGAATTTCCTTCTGTCCGCCCTGTCTGCATGCAGTACGCGTTTCAATTGCTTCTAAACTGAGCCCCCCCCCCCCCCCGACGCACAAAAGATCAAAGTTTGTATAGTCGGCGCAGTGGTTTTTGGCCGGTGGAGCTGGCGGGCGGGCCTACTCTACGGTCAGCGTATTTCTTTTGTTTGGGCGTTCAGTCCGAGACTCGCTCCTAGCCTTCCCGTTTAAAAATTCCACTGCGCTGACTATAAGTTACTTGCAGGTCTAGTATTTCTGGAACTAAGTCGTATGTTTATGAAAGAGGCGGCGAGGAGGTCCAGCCTGGGGTCAGAAAGTGACATTTGCATGCAACGTAACTTCTTTAATATACGGGAAGTGGCCCCGATCTTATGAAGCCTGTGATTAGATTCCACCGAACCGCGTATTACGTCATTTTGTAAGACACCGCGACTTTTGTGTTCTCCGGGAATTCGTCCTGAAAAAGCGGACTGCAGTTCTGACTCGTGTGCAGAGAAGGCGTCGTTCCGATTATGTTTAAAGAAGGTACAGTGAAACGAATGCAGTTTAAGAAATAACGATTGAATGTAAAGATTGATTTTAATTGATTATTTCTATCCATTTAACTCAGGTCTGCCTGCATTGATTTTTTTTACAGAATTTGGCTCAGAAGGCGTGCGTTGAGAACTGTCAAATGATTCATTAATTTGTCGTCATATCAACTTGTTATTTACTTACCTGACTTACGAAGTTCTGACGAAAGCCCGTGCTTATGAATTTTTCGGTTTTAGAAAGTTAATTTTTTTTTTAAAACACGACGTCCTGTCAGTGTTGCAAGAATATAAGACGAATACTTATCTATTTTTAGTTTTTTTTTCCTTCTGCGATATCTTACTCGCATTAAAAGTGTCCGGTAAGATATTCAGTGTTCTGTCAGTCGCGTGTATAAACCATCTGAAGGTGTCGATTCGACGTTGTGGTGACTTATCATGCGTTCATAATAATTTTATGGGAAGGAGAAGCTAAATCAGCCACGTGTTGTTGACGTTGACACTTCACAGCGGGGCAGAGTGCTTGTGGAGCACGTTTCCTTTGTGCCAGTGCGAATCGTTTGCTCCTGTGCTGGCCGGCAGGTCTTCTGATGCCCTAATAAGGCAGATCGAGGCCCTGCTTGTAGGAATGAAAGTTATGTCGAGCGGAGAGCAGCACGCAGTCACTTCTCCAGCACGCTCCGCGCTGGTCTGACGTTTATGTGTTTGTGTTAAGTGTTTTGTTAAGTTTACAAGCCTGTGAGGATGTCAAGCTGGGGGAACGTCGCGGCAGTGAGACGCCTCGAAGCTCTTTTCAGTAACGTGAAGATAGAAACCCAGCCTTCAGATCACACACACGCGCAGTCGAAATTCGAAACCAGAGGCTGTGATGTTCACGGGGATGGAAACCATAAGATAAATGGTTATGGTTCACGAAGAGGATCCTTGGGCAGTATCTTGCATAATCGCCGTGAATCGGTCGGACCTCGTAGGGAATCGATGCCGGCCCTGAATTCTTCAGTAGGTCACCGACGAAGGGATTCTGTGGGTTTACCGCATTCCCCGCCACGCAAAGATTGCCCAATGCATCCATCTGCATTCCCTTCGACGCTTCGAAGAGATTCTCTGGGGTCTTCCATGGGCTCGTTGCGTAAAGAGTCGTTGAACGTGCCCCTGCGTAGGGATTCGACGGGCTCAACGGGTTCCCTGCGTAAGGATTCCGTAGGGCTGGGCCCTGTATGTTCTACACGCAGAGACTCCTGTGTTTCGAGGCGTCGGTTCTCGACGGATTCCTTGGATTCTGTGCGACGTAATTCTTGGGATCCTGGCCGCCGAGGGTCGTCGAGCAGTTCTGGCGGATGGGATGATCCGATCTGGGAAGAGAACATCGTACGTAAGGTAATGTTTCCTGAAGTTGGTGTGGAAGGCTCTGATGTTATTCTTGGTTTATTTAACGATACTTTAAGTTGATAAAGTTATTTATTTTGTTTGTTGTTAAACGATATCAGCATAGAAGTTTATGAATAGTTTATAATTAATTGGCAAGGAATTATAAGAAAGCTAGTGTTTTTTTTAGTTTGAAATACCACGAAAACCGTGTTGAGATTTGAACTAGGGTAATTCTGAATAAGAAGTAGGTGTGTTGATCGTTCGACTGTGGCATTAGCCTGTGAGATTTTTATTGTCAGTATAAAAAAATCACGTGTCACTGGCAGCTCCAGAGAAGGTTGCCAGACTCGGCCATGACCAAGAGAGACGGCAAATAGGCTGGGCCACTGCATGTAAACGTGATATGAAGATGGCTACCGACGTACTTAGAGGATGACGCACGAGACAATACATTTCTATATCCATGTATGGCTCCGGTTTCAAAGAACATGTGCATATTAAGTGATGTCTTTATTGTGTACTCTTTTCTCAACCCGCGCAAGATTTAAAGCAGCGAGATACAATCCATGACCTTTGGACCTAATGTTACGACAGCTTCGTGTTATTCCTGGAACTTGGGCACGTTCACGTGTTGAATCATTCGCCTGTTTTCATCGTTTGCTTTTATGATAACGAATTAAAAGGTGATGCGGCCTCTGGGGGTTGGAATGAGTACCTTCAGTTTAACAGTAAAGCCGTTCCACTGCACGCCATTTGCGCGCTTGGGAGGGGAACGGGAGGGAAACTCGTGCTCGTTCTTGACGTCGGCGTTAGATGGGGTTAGTGGTCAGCGTCACTCAGAAGCCCAGGGCCTGTCAGGATAGTCTGAAATAAAAATGTCTGTTATCCAATCAGCTGTCAGATATTGTACTGACTGAGGTCTCCTGGCTCCTGGTAGTAATTGTAAATAAAACCCGAATTCGTGGAAGGTGATATAACTGATATGGATGATTTGAGGTTTTCACAGCGGTGAGTATGAAGATTTACTAACGTTTCGAAGGCCATACTGCCTCCGCCATCAGAGTATGAAGATTTCTGTCTTCTGGGTTGTTGCGCAGTGTAGCCTGGTAGATGTTTACCAACGTTTCGAAGGTCATACTGCCTCCGTCATCAGGGCCCTGATGACGGAGGCAGTAAGACCGGAAGAGATTAAAGTTGGGTTTTGTGGTCCAGTTATTTGTTAACACCAGTGTTAAGCTTCGTTCATTTTATGACGCACTACCAATAAAATGCACGTGCGTGTTACATGCCTCGCTCATCTCTTCTTGATTCGGTCCTCCTAACAATGTTTGGAGGTCCTCATCCGAATCTGTCGAGCTTCAAACGCGAAATCTGTGTTATGCAGGTGTTCTCGGTCAGACCATGCAGTGTGTGGGCGTAGCCCAGTTGAAGGCTGTTTCTGAGAAGCAAACTTTGTCAGCTGTATTGAAATCCAGGCGTGCGCGTGAGAAAGTGATGGCTTCGTGTGGATTTGAGTGAGAGTTTGATCGCTAGTGATATTTATGGCTGTTGTCACTTAAGGCGTAAATCCCATCAGACGATGACCCCGAATATGGATGTGTCTTAAGGCTTTGACCGGGATGTTCTTTTGTTAAATCTTATGTGGTACCGCCTGATTCGACTTCTAATGGTTAAGTGAAGTGTTTTCTTCGCGGTACGGTCTGGATTCGTAAATATTATGAAGACGAGCTTCGGCTTCAGAGGGTTAACCAGCTGATTTTCGTAATGGTGAGGTGTAGTGTTTTCTTCGCGGTACGGACTGAATTCATAAATAATATTCAGACGATCTTCGGCTTCGAAGGGTTAAGGAAGTGCAGACTTGGTTCATTTTAGCGACACACCGAATTTCAGTTTCCTACAGGAATTTTGTTAAATTAACTTCGTGGAAAGTTTCGTGTTGATATCACAACCCCGAGACTAGTTATCGTGACTTATTTTGTTCATGATTTTACTCAGTACCTTCAGACAAGTCGGGATAGAGTCTTTTAATAAGCCACGATCGCCTTCTTCCGCATTCTTAGTCAATTATCATCTCATTCGACACCGTACAATCATAGTTACTGACAGATTCTTCTGTGTTGACGGTTTCCAAACACGGGGTTCAGTCACTGGGTGAAGATTTGGGAATTAACCGGCGGATTAGGTCGTCGAAATTTGTTCTTCGCCTAAAGCTTAGGCAGTCCATCAGTACGTTTAGAGCCACTGAGCTATTTTATCACGTGACAGGCCTCATATGACGGGGATATGTCATTGTACATGAACGAGCATTCACGCATGCGCGAGGCGGGATCTCGTAACTAGTCCTCTCAGTATGACAACTTCTTAAACGACGCGGGCACCAAAATAGGATCGAATCAGGCCTTTTCTCTTAGTTTTATTCAAATTGAAAAGACTTTTAGTCCAATTTAACGTTTAGTATAAATGCGGATAAATTTATCATTACGATAAGCTTTGCGGGCGGAGTTGTCTGTTTCTGAGTGTTTAAAAGCATAATTCGCTCTGTCTTCTTGGTTGTTGCGTGTCATCGCCCAGGTGACGAATGCAGCAAACACCTGTGAAACGTCAGTACATTCTTACGAAACTAAAGTCTGTCTGAGCGGAGAATTGACTCCACCTTCGAACATAAGTTTAGGGCCACGCGGTATCGAAACATCGGCAGACTCTCGATCTTCTGTTAGTTTTCTAGATTTCTAGTTTTTCGCCTCATTATTTTGTTGTTGGTGTTGTATACTTTATACAGAGTTTAGTACATCGGTTGGGTCACACATTTATAGTTTCAGATGTGAAGATTACTGGAACAGTGGGAACATTTTTTTAGGACAGCATTTAGAACTGCGTCACGACTTGAAGGTCGTCGTGAGATCCTGAAATCTGAAAACTGTCTAATTGTTCCCGTGTGTGCGTAAAATCTGCGGTGGTTTGTTTGCGAATAAAATGCAGTATTTGCTCTTATGCATTAGTGACGTCATGAATAAGAAGCTATGGCCGCGTGTTGCGAGTAGATGTTGAATGATACAGCGTGAACCAAGGCCGATGAACCCACTCGAGGTTAAATCGAAGTTGTGTGCCTTTCCTGTACGCTTAATTCGTGAAGTGATGATTGATGTTCAGTGTCTCAGAGATTGTATGTAATGAATAAAGTATTCTTATCGCTACGGATTTGTTAAGAATTACGGCGTGGAGTGCATTCCTTTGTATTGCCCTTTTTTATCTGTGCTAATTAGAGTGTTGACTACGTGTTAATTTTTTAAATACTTTTGCTGAGTAACTTTGCATATGCGTTTTAATTTCTAACACCTGGAGATGACCATTTCGGCCGAAATATGTTGCGGGAAAAGCCTGAATGATCCAGTGTTTATAGCAAAAAGGTTTGTTATTCTAATTTCGAAATTGTGTCGGGTTGTTTGCGTGTTTAACGGGGTGTTAAGCAATAGTAATGTAGTTTCGTACAGCCTGTACGTAGGTTACAAATGTGTGTAAAAATTATGTATGAACATTTTTCGTCTGCCGACAGTTTAAACATGGCGGTGATGCGAAACTCGTGAGATTTTAGGGGATATATATATATAAGCTGACCGTTTGAAGCCTAATATGTAAATAACATTTAAGATTTCCGTCCGTGGCTCAAGGAAAACAACACGTTGCCTTTCCAAAGACTATTTGATTAATTTTATGTAAGGAATTATTTCTGTTTACACTGAGAATCATACGAAACCCGTTAGTACAGAATGTGAAATTGTTGATTGCTAAAGCAGATGGTACGTATAGTTACCACTGGGCTGAAAGGAGAAACGTAGTCGAGATATTTGCACAGAAGGATTGCCATTTGGAGTGGTTATTAATTACTGTTGTCGCTGGCTGGCTCGTAGGTTGAGGCGTTTAAAGAAAGTGGGTGTCAGGTTGTGAGAAGGACTTCGTCGTGTCCAGTTATCCCAGGAAGTCTCTGTCTATGACGGACAACTAGAGTGAAAGGAGTTTGGCGTGACCGCTCTGGTAAGAAATGGAATGAGCTTCTCGCAAGTGGAATCGAGGCCTCGGGGGCTGTTGGTTGCCAACACGAACACGCCGAGTACTAGAAATTATATTGACCGTGTACACCAAGCGTAGAGCATAATTATTTATGCACGATGTCCCTTCAAGGTGAGATGTGGTGGGTGTGGCGTGGTGGCAAAGGAGAGAGCTCTGACACTTTTCCAAGTCCGTGCTATCGATATTAAGTATCGAGATTTCGGTTGAGCGTAGTTGTTCGGGGAAGTCAACGTTTCGTAGGCAGATCTTTTAATGACTTCGCTGTTTTTTGATGAACGTTTAAAATATAGTTAAACCCTCCTCCATCGTGGGTTTGTCTAATGCAGATTCAATTATACGCGTGAATATTTCTTTGCCGAACGCGGAATATCCTCTGCGATGAACGAGGATTTACTGTAGTACGTTTGTTAAATCGATATTCTGTTATATCTTTCCTTGTCACATCTCGAAATATTTTGTTACATTTGTTTTTATATGGGTGCAAAATATCTGTCGTTCTTGGTACCCTGGTTCTTGGTGTGTGTGGTGTTCCACTCCCCACACCAGGGGAGTCACAGAGAACTCAAGGCCTTCAGCTGGATGCTGTACGCGTTGAAAGGAATGCATCCACGTTCGATTTCTCTCTAACAAGAGTCTCTCTTCACAGCACACTTGTCTGTCGGCTGCCATTGACAGCTTATTCAACGTGTTGGCTTCAGCGCGTACTATCTGAAGTTGGTCTCTCCCGTTAGAAATACGAGTCTGCGACAATCATGGCGAAAGACGATTAGTTTGTGAGATGTGTAAAAATGTAGTACGCAGATCAAATTTCGCTTTCGATTCTCGTTCTGAATGTCTCACAGTCGCCGGCTGGAACTTGGTGATAATTCAGTCCATTTCCTTTCTACAGAGGAAACCACAATTCCCGGTGTTTGTTTGTGGGATGGACGAATGTGGTGCATGAGATGACGTAGGACTGAGAAGATGACGCCATTGGACACAGTCCTTCAAAGCTTATAGTCGCTCAGCTGGTTAAGAAATACCTCGCATTTACCAAGGTCCATCCCACTGTTTACAGGAGCCATTTTGAACAAACCTGCGACAGTCTACTTCCATTTTAATAGTATCCTCCCTTTTATAGACCTTCCATATAATCTGTTTTAAAGATTTTCGTACGAAATCTTCGAGTGCAGTTTTGGGAGGACACGAGAAGGCAATAATGCATTCTCGCTATGCACTTTGTGCAAAGAACGCCTTTTTAACGTACTTTCTTAGGGCTGAAAGACTTTCTTTGCTTAATTGAATGTTGAATTATCATTTTCACCCACAGTCGTCACAACTTCTAAGGATCACCGCCTTCTATATCCACTTGCTGATCGCTTGTAAAGTTGTTTGTTCACTCAGTGATCACAGATTCAAGGACAGCAAAATGTCAAATGCGGGAAGTGTCTTGATGTGTTACCAATAACTTAATTTGCCACGTCGTCTTTTGTTTCTTATTGTTCCTGATCGCAGTCTTTTCGGCTTTTGAACGAGATTTAGATGTGATTTTACGTGACACTGACAGAAGGATTTAGAAACAGCTGAACTACTACGGGTTTTTTGCGAACGAAAAATCTAACCATCAAACAAGAATAAATGTTTCTTAGAATTGTAACCGTCTTTGTAGTTGTCATCGGAATGAATTTGCGGGACTGAGCCTTGTTCTGTCTTCCTTAAACCAGACACAATTTGTCTTTGCTATTTCTCTTCTGTTCTCGTTCGTGTGTCCTGTGTTTTTCCGTCCTTAGTTTTAAATATAAACAGTTCTGTTATGTCTTGTAGTTCCCTAAACGTATAGTCGGCGCAGTAGTTTAATGGCCGGTGGAATTTTTCAAGGGGAAGGCTAGGAGCGAGTCTCGGACTGAATGCCCAAACAAAAGAAATGCACTGACCGTGCCACCTCAGGTACACAGAGTAGGCCCGTCCGCCAGCTTGGAATTTTCAAGGGGAAGGCTAGGAGCGAGTCTCGGACTGAACGCCCAAACAAAAGAAATGCACTGACCGTGCCACCTCAGGTACACAGAGTAGGCCCGTCCGCCAGCTTGGAATTTTCAAGGGGAAGGCTAGGAGCGAGTCTCGGACTGAACGCCCAAACAAAAGAAATGCACTGACCGTGCCACCTCAGGTACACAGAGTAGGCCCGCCCGCCAGCTCCTCCGGCCAAAAACTACTGCGCCGACTATAACAGCGCAATATGAAGTGATTATTATGATCCTTTATGATTATAGTAATAATTTATGGTCTTTCTGCCTTCTTCATGTGGGGAATCTAGCTCATCGCTTCAGGAAAAGCATTCATCCCAATTGTGTATATAAGGTGACTTTGTGGGTGTATTACCGCTTTCGAAGTGAAGTGCGCTCTATTATGTGTGTCATAAAATTACACCGTGCATTAACCAGATTCCAAACGTATCAGTTGTCGAACTTTCACTGTGCATCTCATGTTACTTGTGAGAGCAAATTGGGCGAATTATTAAAGAGAAACGTAAAGAAAGCTTAGCCGTGGCTGTCCTAATTAATAGGAAATGTTCGCATGGCGGATTGATACATGTCATCAGGTATTGTTTGAGGCTGTTGTAGGTTGGGGAGACAAGTAATGCAGACAATATTTTGGTGGGGAAATGCTCACTTGGAAGACCAAGGAAAAGATGACAGGTGTTGATCGGGTCTAGGTGGGATATGAACTGGGTTTTCAAGAATCGAATCTTGGTGGTGCTGGTCGATGTTAACCAACGTTTCGGAGGTCATACTGCCTCCGTCATCAGGGCGACAATAACCCAGAAGACAGAAATCTTCATACTCACCGCCGTGAAAAAGTAGGGTGAAATCGGCAGGGTTTGCAGCATATAAAGAGCAACATGTTTCGACAAAGATGTTGCCATCATCATCATCAAATTGTTATTAGAGGCTGAAATAATTTAATGACGGGTCTACGTAGAGTTGTCAGAGTTGTTTCTGTCTAAAAATTTGCGTAGCTTTTTTTTTTAAAAAAGGCGAAATATTCGAAATGCTCAGTTCTTTTTTTCCGGAGTTGTTGAGACCGATACGTCAGATGTCGAATTTATCTTCGTATAATTCTTCAGTCGCGATTCAACTTTCTCTCGGAGCTATTATGATTTTTCTTTTCCCTAATTCTTGCAACCCGGTCTACATCAAATACTCTGCTGTAATTAAGGAGCCATTAAACAAGTATATAATTTGGTTCACTTTTCATTAACTGTGTTGTTTAGTTTGTCAACCGATTAACATTCCAATGTAATGACGATTTATATCAGCAATTCGTCTCGTCATAAAAACCAAAAATTTACAGTACATTAACAGGTTCAGAGAACTGATTGATGTTGATGGCTGTACTTTGGAATGTTGCGCCGTGTAGTGTGATTTATATTACCGACGTTTCAGATGTGCTTCTTTTAGTTGTTGCGCCGTGTAGTGTGATAGAAATTTACCGACGTTTCGGAGTTGCTTGCTGCCTCTGTAATCAGGGAGATAATGGAGGCAGAAAACACGCCTGCTAGAACCCAGAAGACCTTGAAATTTCACTCACATTGATTTGATGATTGCATGGTCGTCTCTGTCGAGGGGTTGGGTGGACTTATTTAACAGGCCAATGACTGGGAATGCTCGTACGTGTCTGTTAAACGCGCTCCTAGGAAATCCTAATACGGAAGTTATGCACACAGAAAGTCTGGGGAAACGAGTGTTTGCCTTTGTTACAGTTCACTTTCCTTTCACATGTCAAAAACAAACACCTGGTGCCCCCGATACTGTGAAGGTCTTGTTCACGAAGTACCAAGCCGTTCCACCTCGTGGAACCACCTGGGAGAACGTTGGGCGGCCGACAGGCGATGTTACATGACGCAAGTGTTGTGAACTTTACAACGATGACATTTCGTGTTTTATGAATAAGTGTTTGGGCGTAATGATCCGATTAGATGAATATCTCTCTAAACACAGTCGCCAAGATTTTATCTAAGGAAGTTCGAGAACAGTTGTGTCTTATCAAAACCTCTTAACAGCAATTGAATAACAAGTCCGTTAAGTGAAATACAGTTCGATGTTTACTTGTTTGGATTGAGGCGTAACAGTTGTTGGTACTGACGCTAGATGGCAATATGTTCTATTTTACAAGTGCTACTGTTCTTAGATCGCTTCAGACGGACTTCTGACGTGAAGTTTGGAGGTTTTTGGCGATGGAGCGTTATACTAAGTAAAATTGTTGATTTCGACTTGGCCATAATTGTGCAAATTAAAAAAACAACGTTGACTGATTGTATTGGTGTGCCGAAAGATAAGGATAAGAATGGATTGAGGTGGCATCCATCACAGGGATTTCGTGTATGAATGTTTTGCTAGCATTCGTGGGCCGTTCATTTGGGCTTCAGTGGGTGGACTGCCCGTCGATGTTTTGTGTCAAGTTCGCGGACATTTTTGTTGATACCGTGTTCCTTTGTGCGATGCAAACTTGATATCAGAAAACACGCTTTGTTCCTGTCCGTAACAACAACCCAGAAGACGGAAATCTTCAACTGTAAGTTACTTTTACTTTTAAAATAATTTGCCATAGCGTTATAATTAATCGTCGTCGATTTTTACGATGCAGTCCGCGAGTCGATTACCAAGGGTGACCGTGGCCTTAGGCCGGGAAGTGGTTCCAGACCCCCTGATATAAAGTGAACTCTCTCGTTCTGATTAATCGCCCATCTAATACAGTTTGTAGCAATGTCAGTGTGGAACGTAGCCATTTTGAACAGGCAGTGCATTCACGTGACCTGCGTCGATGTGTCATTAGCAGTAATGACGCAGGTGTGGTACTTGCCTTGGCCTGAATGTGTGGTATTACTCGATTAGGTCACGTTCGTAAACCGTGTTGTTGGCAAACACTGTGGACGGGTCAGCAGATGCCGGTCAGCACTAGGTCACCGTGGCCTTGACGCGCTCACGTAAGTTAAGAGAGACCTTTGACTCCATCGCACAATTAATGTAAATTACGTTGGCAGATTTGTGTCATAGACTGTCGTGTTTGTGGGACAAATCAACTCTGGGTCCGGGTATGAGGAACGGAGTCCCAGAATTTGGGTTTGTGTAACAGTCACGAAGCCAAGTTTTGGGCTTTTGTTCAGGTTTGTTAGTGAACTTAATCGGTATTCAGGGTCGGACTGAATCCGATGCAAATCTGTAATATCATGCAGTTTAACGTCGCTTTTTAAATTTTGGAGCCGCGTATCAAAAGTACCGTACATTAAGTATTTACCAGTTTGTATTTAACAACATAATCCAAAAGTCCAGAAGTTTCCATGCAAACTCTCACATTTGATGATAATTATTTAGATTTAATACGATGGATTATAAAACTTCTTATGACAAGGCATTGTCTTGAGGTATGTGTGGTTACGTGGAGTGCAGTGAAGAGTCACTGCGGTCTGCTGTTACAGTGACACTGTTGCCACACTTCGCCAGGTACATTGTTGGCGTTTGCGTACAGCATTTGCCACAAGTTGAGCATTCGTGTATGCAAGAATACATATTAATTGTCAATTATTCAGCTTTACACAGAGACAGTTTTTTTTTTTAAAATGACATGTACAAAACATGCCGGATCTGGTTATGGCAGAGGTTGTATGCAGTTTATTACATGGTCACCGTTGCGTCGTGTACGACGTGGCAACACGGTACAGGCTGTTACTTTAAGCGTACGCAACCCTCGCAAAGTAAATTAAGTGCTTGTGTTGTTGTTAAGAAGCATCTAAACGTTTTGTTCTTACTAATGAGACAAAAGCACCTCCATCAAATTTATTTCATGCGAAAAGTTATTACATCTTTGTCAACTTTCTTACAGAATTATTTGGAGATGTTTCGCTAAAGTAAAGACACGCGAAAGTTGGCGGTCTATTCAAAACAGCGAATCTTTGTAATTCCACACGGAACATTTTATTTGGCACTACAGTCTACAACAGGAACTTGGAGAAAGTTATATGAGGGGGTTATAATTTTTACTTCGCAATATATTATTAGATCGATGAGATGGGCGTGACGTATGCTACGTTATAGATGAGAAATGCGTACAAATTACGTCGAAAAACTATTTTGAAAAGACCACTTACGAGACACAAGGATAAATGTGAGGTTCATATTAAAATGGACTTTGTTTGAGCAGGTTTTTGTGCCATGAGGGGAGTTATTAGACTGGTGAACAAATATACATTTTGAAATTTAAGAACACTGAGATATTTTACTGCGACGTTGCCAGATATGGCAGAAAACTCCTTTTTCAGTTGTTGAATTATCAAATAAAGGATTTAAAAGTGGCATGTTTGCCCATAAAAAGAAGTTGTTTGAGCTTTCCCTCGTTCAGGAGAAATGTCTCTCTATCCTGATTGACCGTTTTTGAGCATCGCCTATTCAATCACAACCCATGTTTGATGTTAGTTGCTTGCTCTGACATCGATATTCAAGCTGCTGGCTGGTTTGTTTTCTGCATTTGTGGTATTGTGTCTTCCTGTTTTCTTAAATATAGTTACATGATACAGGAAACTCTCGGTTTACGAACGAGTTACGTTCCAAGACGTTGTTCCTTATGTGTATTTTGCATTCCTGAGCTTTTACGATACGTTAGCAGCCATTTTAAAGCATTAAAACCATGTACTAAACATCGAAAGGTCTTTACCAGTGGTATTCAACCTTTTCTGTTTGCGTACCCCCAGATATAATTTCTCTTCAACTTTGTACCCCCAAAGTTATTGGTGTATAATTCAAGTTATACATAGTATATAAATCTACATCTAAAATAAATTAAATAAATTACATTACTGATTATTCAGTGTTTATCGTAAAATAATATTTATTTTTAAATTTCACGTACCCCCTAAGATGTCCTCGCGTACCCCCGGGGGTACGCGTACCCCAGGTTGAATACCACTGGTCTATACAATGTTTTTTATAATATATATATATATGTGTTATGGTTTATCGTATACGATACGTAACGTACGCCACGGGGCGTGGCTTGTAAACCAACATTTTTTTTATTGGTTAGATTTGTTTTATTAACCAATAACAGTTCAGTATAATTATCATATAATAATTTTGTACTAATTACATTTTTTAAAGTTTATTAATTTAAATCTTAAAATTATGTTCACTATACGTTTGGCATTTTGTTTTATAAGGAACTCTATCTGTTGGCGACTTTGAGAAGTTTTCAATGAATTGTGACGTTCGTAAACCGAGAGAGTTGCCTGTACTATAAAATCCGTCGTGTTACTGTCAGTATTTGGCAGTAATAAAGCTTTGATAAACTGTACAGCTTAATGACAGACGTTCGATCAAGAATCGAGAATCTACAGTGGACACAAAATAACTCCGAGCTTGAGCTGCGTCACAGCTGTGAATGGAACATTGAGTCTGTGTGCGCACGAACACAGAATCCGCCACCTTCGTTTTAATTTCGGCACAGTAGACTCTAAAACTGTGTTTTGTGAATCAAAGGAACTTTATGCATGCCTTAACCAACCCGCGTGATAATTTAACATCTGATAGCTTCAAGGAAAGCCTGGTTTTGATGAAGAATGTTGTTGAGTAATTTGTCGAACTGTTTGGACTTGTAAGCCCGGTTTAGTGGTATTTTTAATAACCTGACATGGCTGTTGAATAAATTATCATTCGTAACCTTGTGACCCCCGAATGACAATTCGTAATCGTGAGTTGTGTAAAATTTTGAGAGCCTCTAGGGTTGAAGGGAAGGGAAGGGTATCGTACGAGGTGCGATCGAAAAGTTTCCAGACTGCGCATATAAAAACCCGTACACTTATCTCAGGTATTAAATTCATCAACCACCCTCAAAGTAGTTCCCCTGGGAGTGAACACAACGAAAGATTTCCAGGGATGCTTCCAGGCTTGGCAGCGGCGCTGGGATCGTTGTGTTCACTCCCAGGGGAACTACTTCGAGGGTGATGGATGAATTTAATACCTGAGATAAGTGTACGGGTTTTTTTTTTTTATAGGCGCAGTCTTGAAACTTTCCGATCGCACCTCGTATCTAGCAGAGTTGAGCAGTGCTGCTGGGGGGAGGTTTTAGTTTTGGGATGGCTGGAAATAGAACTACGCGTTGGGCGAGGAGGAGATTCATCAGCAACCCTGGGATCAACGACGCGATGTTACTTCGTGCTATTGAAATTCATAAATAAGATAACATAATTACATTCCAAAGAAAAATACAGCTGCAAAGTTGAAATTCTGGGCCGGCAGTTGAGGAAATGTCGTGGGTGGTTGCCTTCCCGTTCCTACACTCAGTGGGCGATGCTAGAGAGGCCAACGTCAGGTTTGGTACGCGTAGGTTTTAAGGAAGATACAAATGTTGTTATATAACTGGTGGTAAGAGCGTGGGTTTGATGTCTAAAGCTTTCGGAGACATAAACAATTGTCTTCTTGCCATTTGCTGTGCCCTAATTGATGTAACTCTGTAAACAACCCCGCAGCTCCTAAACGAGTCTGTCTTGCGCCTTGGCCTTGGAGTCTCGTGGTCATCTGCAGTCAGGTTCCGCACCCAACACCATTTACAGCGGTGACCCTGTGGTCCTCCTCGTTCGTCCACACGTTACAAGTTAC
Organism: Zootermopsis nevadensis; assembly: GCF_977971745.1. Classification (NCBI taxonomy): domain Eukaryota; kingdom Metazoa; phylum Arthropoda; class Insecta; order Blattodea; family Termopsidae; genus Zootermopsis; species Zootermopsis nevadensis. Next base: position 428,438 of record NW_028259135.1, read on the forward strand.
GTATTGCAAATAGGGACCAGCATCTGTGTCCTGGTCCCTTGACAACAAGCCCTTGTAGGAAACAATTTACCTGGCGACTTGTACGTAACTCTTCTTATATTGGTTGTTTACACCAGCAGACGTTCATATAATTGTCTTGTTCTACTCGCAGAATAGGCTCGGCCCTGGTCTGTCTACATACGTAATTATCTTTTACAGGATTTCCTTGTGTTTGGGTTTACTACGAACTGCAAGTGTTCGTTCTGTTTATCTTCCAACTCTTTAAGTAGGCTTAGAACTTGCTTTTTGCTCAAGTCGGCTTCAGGCGTTCACCCTTCTTAAAAGTTTATTTGTCTTGTGTTGATGTTCTTTCCAACAGGAAGTATAATTTATATATTTCGAAGTTTCCCCGCTGATTGTCACGTCTTATGAAATTCGTTTATATATTTAAAAATTTCACTCTGAACTCCGCTAGGTCTCGAAGACTTGCTTTCCCGCGGTCTTCAGATTAGAAAGTTTGTGTCCGTCAACCGAAGATGATTAGCTCAGTGATGGCAGCCAATTCTTCACGGAAGTTGTGCCCTAAAAGAAATTTGGAAAAAAAAAATCGTGGCGGGTTTGACGAGTTACCAAATAGAACAAGATGGTTGATGGAATAATCTCCCACAAGTTCAAAAGATGTTGAACGGCGGATTTGTCTACTTCGTTGACGTCGAGTGGCTGAAAACTCGGGTTACAGACGACATAGAAGATCTACGAGTTCAGACACGTTCTAAAATATCTGGGACACGATGAATACTTGTTATAAAGATTTGGTGATTGGAGAAGTGTTTGTCGGTAGCACAGCCGATATTTGAATCTGTTAGAAAATATACTTTTTTTAAAATTTAGTTTTCAAAAAATTGTCACGTGATACTGTGGAATTTGCCTGATGACACGCGCATGAGCAGAATTATACCGGGTGTTCATTTGAGATGTTCTCCCAGTTAACATTTCTATGCGCAGAGAGGATTTTATATTCCGGTGTTTTTCAGGGAAATATAATGCAATAAAAAATTAATGCAACAGTCCAGACGATAGGATATTATTAAAATTAATCCTAGAGATACAATACGTGAAGATAGGGATAATTGAGTTGGTAGGCTTTTGTGAATACGGTGACGAACCTTTGGATTCAGTAACTACAAAGACTGTATGAATGAGTGTGAACGTCTCGTGTAGTAATTATAGCGAATGGCCTAGTTTGTTACGTGGTCGGTTAGTTGGTTTGTAAGTAAGTTTGTTTCCTTGTTGCAGGTATGTTGAGAAGTGCGCACAGTAGCGTGAGTTTGATGCAGTGGTGCCAATCAGGTATTTGTGCTACCAACTTAATAATGAAAACCCTTGAATTCTCGAATTCCTTGCGTAGTGATACATTGATGATTCTCATAGCTTTACACACGTATTTCGGTTATATAAAATTTAAAATGAAGAATTAATCGAACATTTTAATTTGATTCACGTAAATTAATAATAGGTTTCTTATTTGTTTTGATTTAGGTACAGAACTACCGTGTTTCCTCGTGTTTAAGACGCACTTTTTTCACGTTTTGATGTTTCTGAAGTCAGTGGCGTACAAAAAACGATGTGGCGTATTTTTTTTTAAAAAAAACCCTGTTATCTTACGATCGGTGACGTCATAAAATCGAGGAAATTCGGCAATCCCTTTTACTTGGTAGAGATTGGAAACATTTAGATTTTTTGAAACAGGACAAAACCATTACGAGTTTGAAGCCGAAGTTTATCTGAATACTATATAAGATTTCGGTCCGTACCGCGAAGAAAACACAACATTTCACCATTACGAAGATAAACTGGTTGACGCTGTTTAAGGAAATAGTCGCTGTTTGCAGTGAGAATCGTACGAAACACGTTAGTACAGAAGCAGGTGGTACGCTTACCACTACAAGGTCACGCCCCGAGTTCCCTGTGCGTTATCATCATTAGGAACTGTTCAAACATCATCAATATTGCATCCGTGTAATTAAGTTTGGTTGTAGAGCATTTGTGTGTATCCAAAGTCCCTCCTCTTAACAAGCGATAGGTTCAGGATAATTTCTGGTTTTTATTTGGTTAATTTAAGACGCTTGTTACGAAATCACAAACCTCTATAGTTCGTAGGAGAATATTTGCATGTAATATACGAATTAACGGGAAATTTGTTTATAGTTAATTTCCCTTTTCTTATGCATTATCTCGTGTTGTAAAGGGGTTAATTGAAAGCCAATTAAATCTGACTTTTAGCACGTAAGAAGGAAACAGTAAGTGAACAAAAACATTTGCTGCGAAATGAAGCGAGATCGCTTGGAATTTCGAAGAGTAGATGATAATTTTGAATATAGAATTAAGAATTAATCTTTGCCGATTACACTGGCTGCGCTGTCTAGGGCGTGAGTTTGTCGTAATCTTCCATAATTCACATCTAGGTGTCGTTAGTGATGGACTCTTCTACTAACGTAGTGAAAGCGTGTGTTTGTACACTACCGCCATCTGTTAAACGTACTAGCAATTACATTGATGAGTACTCCGTTGTAATATTTTTAATCAAGTTTATTTTAATTTAGATTTAGATTGTGGAATTTAAGGTTCTTACTGCTGCATTTATGAACATGACTGTCGTTTCGGATGTTGTTTAGTCTGGTAGAAATTTGCTGACATTTCAGAGGTCAATACAATCTTCTCGGGCAATCAGCCGCGTTAACTGGTTAGCTTAGTAAACCGACGTTTCGGGAACCAACTCTGTCCCCATCTGGATATCCAGTCACATCAGAACCCTGAACCTGTATAGGTAAGTATCTGATGTTATTTGAGAAAAGATAAGTTGAATGAAAATTAATTCTTACGCATTAATAATAAAAATAATAGTAGCCCACTTTCTCACGGAACCCGAAGGTCCATCTTAACGTCATTAGGTTGGTCCCTTGTTACCGTGGCGTGTCTTCAGGTTGCGGATGTAGGAGAAGGCCTCCAGTCGTGGAGGGTAGCCGCGAATATGTTGAATACGAAGTCGCGGGCAGTCGACAAGGGGTGGTCCCCAAGCTTGGGGTTGGACGTAAAAACTTAATTTTGTTACGAAATGTCTAAAACGGCCTCGGACCTGGACTAATTCCTTGGCACTACCGAAACAATGTAAAAAGGACATTAATGGAAATCAGTGGTCGATTAATCTCTGAAGCATGTACAGGGTGAGTCAGAAGTATGTTTACAAACTTAGTGTGCGTGTTCCACTATCAAAAATGAAAATGAAACATTTGCGACCCCGTGTTCGTAGTAACATTTTTTCTTATTTTTTGGTCCTGGAACACGCACTCGAAGTTTGTAAAAATACTTCTGACTCACCCTGTAGATTTTTTGCTTAAATTGGCATGTGGATGTTTATACTAATACTTACGAAAGGGAAGTTGGGCTTTGGTGGGGTTTAGGTGGCGTTAGCTTGGGCTGGGTCAGGCCAGGTGAAAATCTAGAAGATTCCGCCCGTGAAGATCACTATGCTGCTGAATGCATAGCGGGCTAGCAACGTACAAGCCAGGGCTGTTAGGTTTCGTAAGAATGATGGTAGATGGCAGTAACAAGCGTAGTGGAAAATACGCATGCGCAAGCCCTAACCTAGCGTAATAAATGAGAAAGTCACTTAACGTAGCTCTTCTATAGAACTTGCTGTGGCAAATTTTGTTTTGTTGTACTGAAACACGAAAATCGGGTTATCTGTAAAGTGACAGTCACGATGTTGACGCGCCTGGCATGAGGAGTGACGAGGATATACAATTATAACGAGTACAGTGTGAAATCGTTGTAACACAGAGCTGTTGAAGAAAATGGCTTCCAAGGACGATGCATCAGTGGAGACCAGATTGAGGGAGAGGTGTAGGACAACTTAAAAGGTGATGGGTGAATCAGGATGGTGTGGTAGTCGGCTAGACGTATTATAATTATAATTTATTGACTATCTGAGCGTCTCAAGAAGGTCTCGTTAGTTAGTTAATACTCCGAGCGTTAAGACAGTTGAAGGACGGAAACCCGCGAAGATTACTCGTTGCTCTCTCACTGATTTCACGGAGCAGAGTTCTTTTTGCGAACTTGGTCGCGACGAAACGCGACATGGATTAATCTGGATTAGGATAGGACCCAGTGTCGGGCATAAAGGACCTTGAGGCTCCATAAAAGGCGGCGATAATGAATTCTTCTCGGGCTACCAGGCGTGTTTGGTGGCTTAATGACGAAAACACCAACGTTTCGAGAACCATCTTCGTCCTCAGGGTGCCATAGTACAGTACCCTGAGGGCGAGGAGAATTCTTTATATACTTAGTCGCCATGACAGCTTCAGATTATAAAAAAGGTGAGAAATTTCTTGACTAGCTGGGCAACTGTTAGATTTTCAGTAAGGACTCTGGTTATAAGTCGGATAAAAAGTTGAGGTTTCAAACCAGAGTTGAATTCGTCCGTAATTTCGTCGTAATCTGTTAGCCTCAAATTTCAGTCGGCAGACTTCGCTGTACGCGCGTTCCTTTCATGAAGTTCGTGGCTTGGGGGTCCTCTGATGGTTTCTTAAACTGAAATTTAATCGCGTATTGAACAAAGTGTCGTTCCAACGCGTTAAGTTATTTAGGACTTAGGATGGCAGTATTAAGTGAACCACTAGCCTCTTTCCCACGAGTGTCTTCTGTTAATGTTATCCCACTTATTGTTAAAAGACGTAGCCTCAGCTTAACCGAGGCGTGAGATTGAGATCTTGAGATCTTGAGCAGTCATTGTGATCCGTTTTTACCCTTTCGTTCAGTAGCCTCAAATGAAGTTTTCTCACCGAGTTCTCAGTGCCTCCACGCCCTATATATCTAAGTCTTTTAACTTCTAACCTGAAGATTAACTGCTGTGCTCACAAGTGTCCACATGTCGTCATCCGGAGCTATATGAATCCGGGCCACACCCTCCATTTTAATATTATATTTCAATTTATTCGTAGGTCTCCTAATGGTGTCTTCTCGTGACGTTTTCTGATGAAAATGTATGGATGTATAATTTTTCTTGTGCGTGATACATGATTCTTTTGTCGTGTTTCTTAATTTTATTTTCGAAATGTTTATTTTGTGAAGAGTGTGTGAATTGTCATTTCAATTTATTTAACTACGTCGTATGTCGATGAAATATAAAATTTTTTGAATGAACCACTTTTCTATGCAGCGAATATTTAAAGAAAAACACCCAAAAAAAGAAAATTGTTCCATGAAATGTGTCTTTGTAGGACATTTATCTTTGAAACAGTCAAGTTCTGTGAACTTGTATGTGGTAAGATTTAAAATATTGTCGGGGAATAGTCACGTACAGGTCTTTTCAATTTATTTAACTACGTCGGATGTTTTGATTTTGAACAAGAAAGTATGTGGAGGCCAGCGAACGTTGTCTACTTAAGATTCTGACCATGAATTTGCAAGGGCAGACTGAGGTAAACCACGAGAAAGCTCGGACTTTTCAAGTCTTCGGACCGAGATTCGAACCATGAACCATAACAACAGCGCTACCTTCCGAATAACGACGCTAGGCGGCATTACTCGTGGTTGTCGCCATATTGTTTCTGCGTTAGTAATGTCACCCGGCGGTAGGCGGAAGAAGGGTCGGGGTTCTTTTCTGTGTTTGGTTTTTTTTTCGTTTTTGTTGAAGTTTAGCAACAGTTCGTGTCAGCGATTGTGAACGCGAGGTCGTCACAGGCAACGCGGTGATCATATTACGTCAGCTGTTTGTACAGTAAAGCTGAGCGACTGTGCTCACATTTTCCCACCTGCGACTAGCCAAGACGAAATACCCTCCCTAATGATAGGAACTTTATTCATACGTAGTCCACACGATATTCGACAGTATTTCGATATATCGATGCACGAGATAGGTCGAGAAAGGCGATGTAATAGTTTGTTCTGGGTTCTGACCCGTGGAGTGGGGAGTCTTTGCGTCAGCATGGGCTAGCTATTGCAGCTCAGGGCGATGGCGCGTGACTGCAACACCAGGAGGCAGACGTGGCCGATGTAGGCCGCGCGGTTTGCCCGCTGAGGCTTCGCGTCTCACAGCCAGTCGCTTGGTCGCTCTCTCCAGGGAAGTTGGCTCTACCGGAGTGCAGTGACGTTGATAAGTTTGGGTGATGTGTGAAATGTGTTCGTCTGATGGATGAACAGCGAAGGGGAGTCGAGAAAGGGACAATGTTACGCCGACCGTGGCCTCCGCTGTACCGACATCCTCTCCAGCACCGTCCTCGGTTCTGTTTCCGGACACCGGACCCGCCCGCGGAGTGGCGAGAATATAACCACACGAACAAAGGTCGGGACTACTATTTCATGGCCCCCATGTACAGGAACGCCCTGCCACCCCCGCCGCCTCCAGTGCGACACATGCTCCTGCTGGACACGAGGCAGAGACGGGTACCCCACAACCACGTGCAGTGTCCGTGTCTTCAGGGGACGCGCTCACGGTCTCTGGAAGATGTCCGCTCCGAGGTGAACAGCGAGTGGGAAGAGGAGGCTGGCAACGGTGGGCCGTGGCCACTCCAGCAGCTGGGCTGCAGCAACAAGGAGAACCACCGTTTGCAGAGGCGATCCATGGAGAACCTCTTGGAGCCGTCGACGCCTTCCAGGAAACCTGGCAATAAGGTTCCGTTCCTGCTTCTATGACTTTCATATGCGGTCGCTTGGGAGGAGAACATTAACCATTTAAAGCCGAAGCCTCTCTAGTATTCAAAATTTAGTCCGTACCGCATAGAAAACGCGTTAGACTAATTATTAGTTAATGATGTTTAAGGAAATAAGCCCGGTTTACACTGAGAATTATATGAAACCGTAAATCCGAAATGTGATGGTGTAAACTGGATTTGCTTAGCTTGGGATAAAGACCATTGTGAATACGATAATGAACCGGATTCATTAAAAGGCGGGGTTTTATTGACCAGCTGAACGACCATCAGCTTCAAAAGAAGGGTTACGTTGGCCGTGGATTTGGTTAGTTGGAGCTGTTCACTTTGTAGTTCCATAGGATTGCATCAACCTTGAAGATGGAGACAGCAGTATACGTAGTGCAGATCGTGCTAAGTGACCAACACATGAGCTTGGCGTGCAGAGTTCCAAGTTCGCGTGTTAGTTACCGTGATTCAACCAAGACAGTTCGCGCGGTCGCCATGTTGTTGCTTTTAATTTTTTTTTTTCAAGACAAGAAAGTCTCATGATTTTTAAATGTCAGTCTTGTTGCAGTATTTCCATTTCACGAGTTTCCTTGTGCGCCATGTTTTTACTTTGAGGACAGATAATTAGAACTCGTTAAGATGTTCACACTAAGAGTTAGTTTGTGGTATTTAATTGGGTTCGTTGGTTATACATAAACCCAGCAACGAGGAGGAAATACATTTGTAACTCTCCTCAAGTTTATCAGATGTAAATTAACTTCATCCCAATTAATTACGCAAAATCCCAAAGAACGCCGTCAAGATGGAGGCAGTGTGTTTCTCCGAAACGTCCGTACAGGTCCTCATGGCGTTATGATTCAGAAGACAAATTTGAATAACTTAGGTATTATTTAGTCTAACAGAGAAAGTCTTGAAGATGGCTGTCTTCAGGGTTGTTGCGCGTGTTTTATAGTAGAAGTTTAGGGTGATGATGGAGGTAGCAATGACCTCTGAAACGTCGGTAAACTTCTTCCAGACTACACGGCGCAACAACCCAGAAGACTGCCATCACCGTGTGGTACTATGAGACACTGGTGTTACAGTGGATTCCGGTTAATTGGGACACGTCGGGACTTGAACACTCTGGCCCAATTATCCTCCGTCTTGTACGTAGGTAAAAATTGTGGCGCGATGCGTAAGTAAACATCGGGACAACTTGCCGATATTTATTAAGCAAATGGAAAACGTAGACACGTACCCGGAAGCAGGAACCCAAACTTAACGAAATTAACTCAGAAACCTTGATTTACATCGAGAAACGAAAACACGCGGAAATTTGGGAATGCGATTTTTATGAAATCGTAAAAAAGATTTGATCGCACGCAAATGATTTATTGACGTTAACATCTAGAATGTTCGGCTGTTTAACACGTTCGTACGAATGAATTTATTTTTGCGTGTGTGTCTCGTTCGTACAGTGTTACTGACACAATTTTGGTCTCACGCACTTATATTATTTTTTTAAAATATGATTCCACAAATTCCTAACTGCTGATTGTAGATATAAACGGTCAGCAAACTGATACGCTCCGTTGACTTTTGTTAGGTTTCACCGGTGAAATCGCTCCACAAATCATCTTAATATTTTAGTAGCCGTGTCACTGTTATTGGCAAGCCTGTAATTCAATAGCGAAATTTGGAGAAGTTCTGGTCCGTTCGCTGTGTTGGCGCGGATTTCTCTTTTATTCGCTGTTGAGAGAATTTAATCTTTTGCTGTTCGTAACGAAAAGTTTGTGTCTGCATGTCGACTCGATTTTAATTACATTTTATATTAAGAAATTCATCAACACGTAATACGCGAAGACCTACTCGTGTTTATGCGCGTATAGAAATTCTTCGAAATAGGATCAGAAAATTTTCGAACAAAAAATGAAACACGTGTTGTCGTAAATCTTCCGATTTTCAGCGTCATTAAAAAGTGACTTCTGATCTCATAACACAAGAACCTTTGGTCTAATTTTGATGGGATTTTCAAATTAGAAATGTAAAGACGGTGACAGAGCCGGAGAGCCTGAATTGTTACGCTGTTCTTACATTTCCTAACTTGTTATTTTGCTAGCAGCTGAGAGAAAGGTCTTAAACTTTGTTTGCTATTTTGACGTTACCCTAAATTTCGTGAACTCGATGCTGTCTTGTTATTCTCCCAGGAGCCAGAACGGAGGCCACTTGCTTAAAGACGCCTTTTTGTTGTGACGTGTTAATAGATTCTCTTTATTTCTGCAAATGTGATGTGACATCCTGTGATGTAGAAAGGAGGTATTGAATTGCACGATTCCTTTTTGAACCTTTACTGTTCACCAAAAATTAAGACGATCAGATAACGGAGAATGAGACGCGCGGGGCATGTAGAACGCAGGGGAGAAATTAGAAATGCATATAGAATTTTAGCCGGGAAACCCTAATATGAGGGGCCATTTGGTTAGATTAAGATATGAATGGGAAATTAAATTAATTTTAAATAATTATGAGGACGTGAATTGAGTTCAACTAACTGAGGATAGGTTCCAATGGCGGGCAATTGCGAACACAGTAATGAATCTTTGTATTCCATAAAAGACGTGGAATGTTCAAATATATATTTATTATTCAAGTCTATACACAAACTTTTAAATTGTTGATGTTAAAATTTAAAATCACCATTAATATTCTGCGCCATTCATCGTTATCTCGATGTTACAATATTGCGCTATATATTACAATCTGGTGATTTTAAATTTTAACATCAACAATTTAAAAGTTTGTGTATAGACTTGAATAATAAATATATATTTGAATTTTGAACACAAACATGACGCATCTAAACTATAAACGTGGAATGTATTGACTACCTGAGATACTTGCAGTTTCACAAGAAGGGCCCTGCTCTGTGGCGTTAGTAATTATACAGAGGCAAGGATTTGGAAGGAGGGTGTTGTCGCCTCTTTGCTCACGGTATCTGGGAACTATAATCCGGTGAAGAGTCGAACCCAGTTCATCTCTGGTCTGTTCGGTCTGTGGCAGGTTGAATTGTCTCGAGTCATCCATCGTGTCCAGATATTTTAAGTGTTGTCAGAATCCTCGACCCGTGTCTTCTGAACACGGTCTTGATGAGAAGAGGTCGATAGTCCAGGAAGCAGTTGCGTGTGAATTGTTTAATCGGTTTTCTTACCATCTGCGCCGATCCACTCTTATCTGATTGTGCCGGGTTCGTGAGCGGTGCGCTCTGGAGCAGTCTGTCACTAGTTCCTGTCCCGCGCGGTGCACTACGGACAGGCAGCGCTGTGAGAACAGGTTCTGATCTCTGGTATGTCGGTCACCAGGCCACGAGGCCTCCTCTCGCGCGTTGACGATACATTTCGGACTTAATTGGTCAGCTATTTGTCCTCAGGTACTGCTACTTTCCTCGGTCCTCTGTCCGTGTTCTATAAAAGTCGCAGACTCCTTAGCCCGAGGCCTTGTACCATTACCGTCAGTTCGTTATTGTGATCGCTGACCAGAGATTGTTCTTAATGGTGCGTATCGAGTTTACGACTTGGAACGTTTTGCATGAGTGGTCGGTGCTTCTAGGAATCCGGAGTTCGAATCTCTCTCCCCGTGCTCTTGGTATCTCAGCAGAATTTCATTTCTCCGGTCTCCAGTCAAATGACACACGATCATTCGGTTTGTTTCTACACCGTTCATAGTCGTTATAGGTTTCGATGATGTTTCGCCTGGTATTTGCAGTTCTAATTTCATGGAGAGGTTTTTCTTGCAAAGCGGACAGTCACACATAACCTGCTTTTTATGGAATCTATGTTCATAATAGCCCGTTAACGGTATCTCATCTTATATGTGTCTAGGATTATATTTTAATAGTATACTCCCATCTATGCCTTCGTCTTCCAAATTCTCTTTTGCCTTCAGTTGTCAATACTAAAATGATGCTTGCAAATCGCATCTCCATCCTTCTCCGATCTTTTCATCCATTATCGTATTACTTTGAATAAAAGATGGGAGATAAAAATGTATATTTTTAGACGTTTGAAGTTAAACCCTTCAAATCTTGGTGGTAACGTCCCAACTGATTCAACAGTCGATTAATCGACACTTGTGTTTATCGATCTTGTGTAATTCTCTGGGTAGAGATTATTTTCATAAACCGTTTTATCTTTTTGGTGGCGAAGAGTTGCTACGGGCTGAAATCTTTAATATTATTTAGACGAAGGCACATTTCGTCTTGAGACTGAACTTGACCGAGGCCGTTGTCACAGCGGTCCGTTACTGCATTGTGGCGCTGCTGGTACCGTACGGGACGCCATCTGTCAGCTGATCCGAGCCTCCGTGGCCTTGAATCTCGGGAGGCTGTGATCAGCGTAGCGGTACGTTCAACTTGTCTGTCACATGCAAAGTGCAATGCCCGTCCTTCGGTTTGATACATGCCCAGCCGATCACCTTCGAAATGTCTGCCTACTTTTTATTTGTGTACAACAAACTTTGACCAGGAAGCCCTTCTAGAGAAGCTGATGGTCGGTCAGTTGTTCACTAAATTCCCCGTCTGTTGTCGGATCTGAAGGTTTATTACCTTGTTCAGGAAAAGCCGATGTTGGACGTTGATTTATTTAGCCAGTTGAGTTCATTCCACGCCCTCACGTGGTTTCAGTAAGACCTTTCATCTACCTTTAGACCTCTCAGTTGAGACTTCGTATTGGTCTCTTACATTGACGGAAGAACGTTGAACACAAGAGTTTGAAAACAGAGTTCTCAGGAGGAAATTTGGACCTAGAAGGGATGAAATAAGTGGGGAATTTAGAATATTGCGTAACGAGGAGCTGGTGCATTGTACAGTTCACCTAACATAGTGAGGATAGTGAAATGTAGGAGACTCCGATGGGCTGGACATGTAGCACGCATGGGAAGGCAATGGGGCAAGAATTTTGGTGAGAAATCCTTCTGGAAAGCGATCCTTGGGCAGACCAAGAAGGAGATGGGAAGATAACATCAAGATGGATCTTAGGGAGTTGGGCTGTGAGGATGGGAAATGGATGGAGTTGGCTCAGGATCGTGGCAGGTGGCGGGATTTGGTGTTGTCGGTGTTGAACCTGTGGCTACTACTACCGGGGGGAGTTGGTTATGTGTGAGACTTCGTCAAAGGTGAAACCCGAAGATCCGATCCGTGTCAGAATTTCATCAGATTAAGATACAACATTCAACGACTTGCTCTAAGAAATGGAGCTCAAGATATACAGGGTGATTCAAAAGGGACTCGGAGAGAACAACTTTTGAGTAGGAATCCACGTCCTCCGAAGTCATCCTGAGTCAGTCGAGGCCATTGAAGATCTGATAACGTACCGATGAAATAACCGTACTTTGCTATTCTCCTACTAGTTTAATTTTGTTTTTTATTAATGTACAAGGATTACATTAGCAATCTTACAAACCAAATTATTTCAGCGGTGTGTTATCAGGCGTCCCTGCCTTCAATGGCCTCGACTGACTCGGGATAACTTCGGAGGACATGGATTCCTATTCGAAAGTCGTTCTCTCTGAGTCCCTCTATACGTTTGGCCCTAACCTTTTGAATCACTCTGTATTTAAACACATATGAGAAACATTGGATACAAAATTGTTTTAGACTAAGGTCTGGTGGATATTCAGAGTTATTTGATAACAGAATTTAAGTGTGGAGGAAATTATATGTTGCTAGAGTGACTGAAGGGTTTTGTAGAAATGTTAGGCATTTCTCATAAAACTACCAGCAACTACATCGAACATTACTTCTAATCGAACTCGTTTGCTGCTATTCGTAAATCATTTAGCGATGTGTGTCCTGACGTGGAAGTGCCGACATCGGGCGACAAAACAGTTGAAATTAATGCCATTTTTCAAGCAGTGTCTCAGCTGCAAATGCATGTAGGATTTATTGTTTCGGAGTTAATTTTGTATCGGACATGGGCATGGGACGGAATGGAAGAGAGAGGTTTTGTTCATTCGGTTCAAACCTGCGAAAGTATTTTTTTTTTTTTAGAATAGACCGTATATTGAATAGAATTGTCTGCTTAATCACGCTGTAGGCGTGATTAGAAGAAGTGTGTCGTTTTGAGAAAGAAAGTTCTTGCGTCTTCCTTGTTCCGGTTGAAAGTTCATTGGTGTGATGATATCGCAGACCGAACACGGAAATATTTTCATTACATATTATTCCTTTAAAGGCCAGTGGTAATTATATGTACCAGATGCTGTAACAATCATCAGCCCTACAATTTGTATATATGTGTTTCGTATGATTCTCACTGTAAACAGCGGTTATTTCCTTAAACAGCGTTAACCAGTCGATCTTTTTAATGATAAAGTGTAGTGTTTTCTTCGCGGTACGGACTGAATTCTTACGTAATATTTATACGAGCTTCGGCTTCATAGGGTTAACCAGTCGATCTTTTTAATGGTGAAGTGTGGTGTTTTCTTCGCGGTACGGGCTGAATTCTTATATATCTTTTGACGATATTCGACTTCAAAGGGTTAATTAATTATCAGAATAAACAGCGATTATTTCCTTAAACAGCGTTAACCAGTTGATCTAATGGTCAAGTGTTGTGTTTTATTTGCGGTACGGGCTGAATTCTTAAGCATTGTTTATACGAGCTTCGGCTTTAAATGGTTAATCGTATCAGTACATTTTCGGTGTGTCTAAGGACTGTAATGTCGTGTAGAAATTATTTGTACGATGGATGAAGGATGTTCGACGTTACATATCGAAATGAATCGAACTCTGTTCGGCACTAAGTAGCAGACAGACTCGACTTCTAAATTGCGTGTTAAAGTTTATGTACTCTGTCTAAGGAGAATATTAGTGTCATGTGATCACGTAATTATACGTCAGTTGTTACATGTGACTTCTTGTGGTCCACATAAGAGATGTAAGTCTGCACCTGTCGCACGTAGACCCAGCAAACCAGTGTCTGAAATGTAATGATGGTTAATCACCGTATAGAACATCTTGACGCCATGAAATTTGAGGTTCTCACGGAGGGGAAAATAACAGTTGTCGTGTAGGGGTTACCAACGTTTTGGAGAAAAATATCTCCTCCATATTTAGTTGGTGGTCCACCTAAATTGACTGCACGGATCCCAACCAAGAAGATCACGAGCTATAGTTCTTTTTTTCTCGTTTTATAATATACGTTGTTTTTCAGATCTTGTACGCGTCAGCTGCTTTGCTTGGCATTTTATTTCGTATTTCTTTACTGTATTTTCTCACCTTAGCCGTAAGAGGTCTCGTTTCACAGTTACACGAAACACATGGTAGCACTTTTTGACGTAAATACGTCTATACGGAAGGGTCATTCGGCAAAAAAGTGTAACAAGTGTACCTAGGCAACGTCGTGTTTACTCGGAATTGTTGTTACCTAGGAAACGTTACCTTACATTACCCTACATTACATTACCTTACATTACATTCAGCTACCACAGAGCCATCTTAAGCGTAACTAATTCAAGTTAAATAAGCAATGTCTTAATCAAACTTATCTCAATTGTAAAGCATGTATAAAGGAAATATTTAGAATAAAGCCAATATATAAACTTCCTTTCCGTATAGACGTATTTACGTCAAATTCTCCGGAACCGTGGTTCCACTGACAACTTTTAATTAGAATATTCTAAAGCTGTATCAGATTTAAAAATGTTATGGAAAACTTTTTGTACCGATCACGTTACAGGGGCGAAACTTTTTTGTGTTTACAACACTTCATACCGCCATTATGGCCGCACACCGTGTAATAGTGCTTGAACACAGCGATACAAGTATCGATAAGTCGATTGAGGCAATCGATATCTGCGCGTGGGTGAAAAATGTGCCGATTACCGACACTTTTGTTCTGTAGCATGACGAATGCAAGTGGTGTAGAATGCGTGGTCGTGTTCTTAAAACACCTGAACATCGCCACGTGCTTCATATTACGTAAAAACTTCGAACGTTGTTTGACCCGAAAAGACGAACTAAATTCGCGCACAAGATTTCCACAGTGTGATTCCCTGTTAAAGGACATTTTTAAAATTTGTACAATATGTGTCCTGTGACGGTTACTTTTATTAATACACATATTATTATTAGTGTTCTGTCTGACGACAGGTCCGTTTACTTGGCAGATGATTCAGAAGTGGTTTGCCATTGCCTTCTTCTGTATGTAAATGATGATGAATGTGAAGTAATTGTTGGGATGCCACGGAGAAACCGGGGAAGCCCCGGAGGAAAACTCCGTGATACCTGGACCACGGCCTTGCCCAACACAAGTTATAAATTCGAACCCGAGACCCCAGGATTACAAGGCCAGCGTTCTAACCGCTAGACCACCGTGGCGCAACTCACCAAATTATCAAACCATGGCCGTCTCGTAGTTGCAATAGGTATTTGAAGCGACCTACATCCATTTCAAGGCAGACGGCGTGGAATTCTCTTGAATACGCTGTAATATGTTAGCATTGCCGTCGTCAGAGGTGCTTCAAGTCTTGCCACAAGATCGTCGATTGTCCTGGGAGGGATTGTTCCCACAGGAAAAAGTCGATTGGGGTTAGATCCGGTGACCATGCAATCGGGCCTCCACGTCCTGGGTATGTCGTGCTGAAACCACGTCTGCCATCGGTAGAACAGTTCCCACGAAATCGTTGAGCTGTTACCCTTTCAGGTAGTAGACAGGGGCCCAGGACAATGTCCCCGACGATACCAGCCCAAACGCTGACGCTGAAGTGGACTTGGTACATTTGCGGATAGCCTAAGGATTTTCTCGTGCCCAGAGGTGACTTGAATTGAAGACTTACAGGGATGCATGGAATCATGGGAAAAACGCTGGTATCGCTTGTATCCATGGCCAAGGGAACTACTTCGAAGGAGACGGTGGAAACTAGGATTTTTTTAAGGGCAAATTTCCTGAACGTTTGGGTAGCTCCTCGTGTGTATGACATCTTCATTGGGCTGTGTCCGTGGAGTCCGTGGGCGAATTTCGTTTCATGTTTGTGTTAACGCGAGAGGAAGATTGTTTAGCTTTTATATCTGTACGTATTCGTTTAACCAATTTGGTTTGTTTTATTCAGCACAGGGAAGGGTATAAATAGGATTCAGCTCAACTGTAATCCACCCCCTCTGGGTCCCTCAGTCTCCGCATTTCACTGTTTCTGATATTGCCCTCGCACAGCATTGTGGGATCAGAACGTAGGTGTAAAAGTTTCAAGGTTACGCCACTAGATGGGGGAGTGGAGATTGTGGATAGGTTGCGCGGTGGTTTGTGCGCAGCTGAAGTTGGCTTCACACTCCGTTGATATTTTATTTTAATGCTGAACTTTCCGATTATATTTTATCATTTATCACAGTTTCGTCATAATAAAATATAATTCAATGTGTTTATGATGTTTTGTATGTTAACGTTGGCTTTCCACGGCCTTGTTCCCGTATCCCCATTAAACCTTAACAATATTAAGTTCGTCGAACGCGGATTTACCGTACGCACCGCATTTGATTAAAGCATTTCCCTTAGGAGGAGGGTTCACTGCTGGAACCTCCGACTCCGACTCCTTCATAAAAGCTCAATATGTATTAATAATGGTAAACCTACTAAAATGGTAAATGGTACCACAAGATATTTCATCACCACCACGTGAACCATCAGCCTACTTTTTAGACTTATAACCGATATTTAAATATAAGTCTAATGGTTGTTGCAGAAATCGGTTGATTTGTAGACAGTTCGTATTTTTAAGGTATCCCAGCCAAAGTTACAAAGCATTTTCCCCACACCACGTGGCTCAACGCGTCGTTGAATCTCCCTAAGCGTTAGGCCGCCTGCGGCACACGCGGTATAGAAATTGTTCTTAAGATTTTATACCGAGGTCGGAGTCAGTACATTTTTATCGACTCAGACTCCACAGCCCTGGTTCGAGACGTACATGCAAATGGGAGTTTAATCTTGTACTAATAGGGCGTTTAAATGTTGGCTGGGCTGTATTGACATTTATATCGCTGACCTCTACAAATGCGGATCTCATGATACTGAAGCCGTCAGTTTTTCCGTGTACACAAATGTGAGAGCCCCTTTTCCAGGAATATTTAAATCCTCTTTGTTATTAGTAAATCTATACAAAAATTAAGTAGAGTATGTCTGTAAATAAACTTACGTATTTTTGTTTTTTTAGCGAGTTTTTTTTTTGTAATTTTTGCGGATTATCCGAGAAAAATGTTTACCAACCACCGCGGTTAATCGAGAGTCAACTGTTTTTGACAAGCCTTTAGAGAGTCTTCGGTACTTTTTAAGTACACGCTGCAATATACGAAATCGAAATAATAGATTCTGTGATACTCCGTTTTGGCAAGTGATGAGATGTGAAGTCTTCCGTCTGGAACTTGTAACACGATGACTCTACTGGAGTGAAAGGCACAACCAGTGGAAAGCAGCGATGGCCAAGATTCTGAAAAGGACTGCTTTACGTAATGCAGATGTTTGTGTTGGAAACCGGAAGGGAATTCGGTCGCGGATATTTCTCAACAAGAAAGCTTCTTGGAGACGACACTTCAAATGCGTGTTGCTTGTAACTTCCCCGTTTCTATTTAAACTAGCAGAATGTTCGTAGTGTTAATGCTGGGAAATTGTATTATTGTATTTGTTATTAATCTTTACTGCCCGAAAGTTTCTTGTAGGCCTGATTATTTGATATGTTTCGTTGCAAAAGAATTTTTGTTTTTGAAAAAAAATTATGCTTGAACACGACATTTTTAATGTTGAATCCAGGACAGATTTTAGATTTGTGACCTTACTATAATCTTCTGGCTTGAAACAAACATCTGTCGTTCTTAATTTACGAGCTGTAGAAACCGCAGTCACCGGGTTTTGAACCCAGAACGTTTTTCGGAGTTTTGACATTTCCGAATATTTTTCGACCATGATTTCCGTTAGGAACACAATTAAACAGTTTTGTTTGTAACTGCACTCCTGCAACGACGCAAGATTCAATAAAAGACAATGAACAGAAAAATAACTATCGGTCATTAACGGGTAATGGTTTAATGGAATTAGAAGTCGATATTTCAGAAAACATAGTCGATTCACGTCAATGATATCGATATACGTCCATGATCTTTAGTCGGCTTATGTTTACTGGAGACGTTTAGGTTATATGCATTTGGATGACGTAGCTTTCAGTTTGATGTCTTCATTTTACATCCAACAGACTGAAACAACAGAAGATGGATCTCTTCAGTTATGTTATGCCGTAGAAATCGACCGACGTGTCAGAGAGGCTTACTGCCTACGTCGTCAGGTCGACGATAAATTTCTATCGATAGGTTAGGTTTATTCAGGTATCGATTAGGTTGAAAGATTTCGACTTTTGTAGAATTTTTTAGAAATGTGGGTCGTGTGTGTGTGTGTGTGTGTGTGGAGGATAACTGTAACTTTTTTGAATAAATTTTTACTTTCGTGTCAGGCCTAATAGGCGTACTCTGAAGAATGTTAGATTTTAAACTAATGACGTAAACATTATGAGTCGCATTTAATAAGTGTCGTGTGCCAAGTTTGATCAGTATCTGCAAAAGAGAAGGGCGGACATTTGCATTTTAGTTCCCTTAGGCACTTAAGTTAGAAGATCGTTGGGAGATAGTTAAGACTTTGGGGGGGGGGGGGGGTTACGAAACAATTTTTTGTAGACGCTGTCTCGAGTTTGGTCTAAATAGACCAGTTTCGGTCTGTTTTCATGCGAACCCAGCTGTGAGACTAATTGTGTGATTTTTTTGTTTCAAAACGCACGTAAAACATATGTTAACATTGATTTTGTGATAAATTAAGTGGTTATTTACGTAGTGCCACATACGAGTAATTTCACATTTTTCAGAAAGGTACGAATGCTGTTCCAAAGTATGAATTGCCGCCGAAATTGATGTGTAATCGTCGTGTACAGAGTTTATATTTTGTGTTCCGACATATTTAGCATATTCTAGCATTTCAGCCCAGTCTGACATATTTGGACTTTACGAAGATTAGCTGAGGTAGCTAGAATTTGGCTTCTCACCGCAGAGACACGGGTACAGTCGTGGGTGACTTTTAAGTTCTGTGGTGGACGAAGGTTTTTCTCCCAAGTTTTATTTTCCCCTGATAATTATCATTCTAGCACTGCTCGACACTCCGTCTTTTGATCTGTGCCTAGATCACACACGTAGCTGGAGAGAGAGAGATATATTTGTCTCGTTTATTTCGGGTTTTACCCCCCCCCCCCCAGACCCTTGTGAAAAGGCTACACTACATCTCTGCATTCCGACAGTTGTAGATTCTTTGAAATTGGGCAGTGCACAAACTCTGCCTAAATTCGTCAACACCATGGTGCTTCAGTCACTGAGTGCACTGTGTTCTGTGATAATTTTTTAAAACTTCCGAGTTACAATGCTTTATCGACATTTTATGGAGATCGAATTCGTAATGAACGCCGATCACATTGCTTTCTTGTTTTTTTTATAAATTAAACCTTGGGTATTTATATCGGAATATTAATCGATGTTCACAGAATTATGTTACACCGAAAAAGTAATTTAACCCCTTGAAGCCGAAGATCGTCTGAATATTATTTATGAATTCAGCCCGTACCGCGAAGAAAACACTACACCTCACCATTACGAAAATCAGCTGGTTAACCCTTTGAAGGTGAAGCTCGTCTTCATAATATTTACGATTCCAGACCGTACCGCGAAGAAAACACTTCACTTAACCATTAGAAGTCGAATCAGGCGGTACCACATAAGATTTAACAAAAGAACATCCCGGTCAAAGCCTTAATACGCGAAGGTATTTTTGCGGAGTGTGAGGCTACTACTCACAGCATATTTTGGTCCTAAATGTCCCTGACATGCTTATGTTTAAAGATGTTATCTCGCCAGAATCCTGTGTGAGTTTCACACTTCATCCTAACTTCCAACATTGTGGGTGAGTTTTGAGGTTATGTCTGTTCGTTGTCCCAGTTTTGTGAAGTAGACCGCATGATTTTAGCAGATGACAGACGTGAAGTGTTCGTGAGAACAGCTGGCCGCTGTTGCATTGTGGGAAGATAACGTTGAGCGCCATCTTTGCTGTTGTTTTGATGATGTCATGGACACATCAGACTGAAAGATATGTAAATATAGACTTCGCGCGGTCGCCATGTTTTTGAAATGACTTTAATGCGAGTAATGCGTTTATGAAGATCTGTTACCATAAACAGTTTAATGTCCATATTTTAACTGTCGCTAAGTTGACTTCCCGATGGCAGGAAAGTGAGTTTCAATAATTACGATTATCCGAACATGGCTTGAGCTTCGATGTGCAATTTTAAGGTTATATTTCCCGCGTATTTTTGTATCATTTTGATATTTGTAAGTTCTGCGATCTCGATGTTAAATGTATCGCTATACTGTAGGGTTATCGAAAAATCACACAGTAAATATTAAAATATTTATTGATGGTTGCAGTTCAATACAGTTGAAGCCGAAGCTCGTCTAAATAATATTTAAAAATTCAGCCCCTACTGCAAAGAAAACACAACATTACGCCATTACAAATATCACCTGGTAAATGATGTTTAAGGAAATAATCCGTTGTTTACACTCAGAATCGTATGTATACATAATGCAGAATTATTGATTGAGGAAGTAGATGGTACGTAAGGTTACCATTGGGCTTCAAGGGGTTAGTAGACAGACATTATCGCCGTGACTGTACAAGAGGCGTTGCATTTCACGCCAGCCTGTCAGTTGTCTTTTGCAACGAGGTTTCATTTTCTAACACTACGTGGCGTCTCGTTCGTAGAACTTCCTTCACTTGTCAGAACGAGGTGTTGTGGATATTCTTTACGCTTCACAGATTTTCTATGAACGTATATCGCCATGTCATGTTCTCGATTTGATATCTCCAGTGAGATGACGATGATTATTATTATTACTTGATTGGCAATGAATGCGAAGTCTACAGACGAGACTTTTCCAAGCATTGTCTCCTGTCGCTTTCTCCATCTCACCGTGGAGAGATTTTGTGCCATGCCGAATAATAAACTGCTCTGAATTGCGTGATAGACGGAA
This sequence comes from Zootermopsis nevadensis, assembly GCF_977971745.1. Classification (NCBI taxonomy): domain Eukaryota; kingdom Metazoa; phylum Arthropoda; class Insecta; order Blattodea; family Termopsidae; genus Zootermopsis; species Zootermopsis nevadensis. Next base: position 449,192 of record NW_028259135.1, read on the forward strand.
CGTGACAGCTGAATTGGAAACCAGTGAAAGGTTTGAAGTCTGATGAGACGACCGACTGCCCATACGAATTTGAATCGTGTGATGCCAGACTCCACGCCTTCTCCTGGTCAGTACGCGACAGAGAAGTGATTATTAAGTAGTGGAACTATTTCTTGTGAATGCGCACACCGGTCTGCCTTCAGTCTTGTGTCGGGCGGAAGGTGACATGTTTGTTTACGTCAGGATCGTTATTCTGCGAGACAGGAAATAGAAGTGTTTGACTTGTTATGTTTTGTTTCTTGTAGCCCGTGCCTCGAGCAGATGCTGAAGTGAATGGTGGAGGGGGAGGTGCCGGAAGGCCTCGGTTTGTGGCTGTCACGTCTCTAGAAGATGTTCAAGCTGTTCGCTGCGCGGAGTTTCACCCCCAGGGCAAGCTCTACGCCGTGGGGTCCAATTCCAAAACATTACGTATCTGCTCGTACCCCAAACTCTCAGATCTCAGGTTTGTATCTGGAGCACACGCACTAAGTCATTTAATGTTTGAGGTTGTTGGTTGCTGTGTTGGTGATTTGGTCTGTAACGCCCTGAAGTATGTTCCTCCGAAATTCTGGTATCTGGCCACAAGTCCGCACAGCGTTACTACCCGGGATCAACATCGACACAATATCAGGTTTATTTAATAGTATTTGACTTTTTGGGATTACTGCGCCGTGCTGTAAATGTCAGGTCCATTTTACGTGATACAGTCGTAAAACTATTATCTATAAGTCATGCACATATTAATAATACGAGCAGTGGGTCTACTGAGATTAATTTAATTAACAAAACAGTTATTTGTTCTGGTTTTAAAGTATTTTGGTCTACACAGCTACAAGTTATGTTGCAATGGCGGGATCTTTTGGACACTGCTGTGAATCTTCCGGTTTCATGGAGGAGGTGACTTCACCAGCTTAGCGACTGATAAATTCCATCGAAGGTCTTCGCTCCATCGAGTTACTATTGCCAGTGGTCCCATTAGATTATCGCAGTTATCGAACTGTATGTTTTTTTTCTTCTGAAAGTTTTCAAGTTGTCTGTGGAAATTCAGAAATCAAACTTGGTAAAATGTATCTCGCGGTTATTTTACTTTCATTCCTGTTAAAGGTCAGTAGTTCCTTTGTACTGCACGCAAGAGTTCAGAAAGTCCCTGTGACGTCACAAGCATGGAAAGCAACCGATGTAGTGCGCATGCCCAAACCGCTCCTCCGTACCCGAGTGGTGGACATTCGTGTTTATTACAAATATATTTCTCACAAGTCTCTCGTGCTTTTCGCTGCTTCACTGTCAAGATCATAGTTGTTCATCCATTTGTTTTATTATTACTGACTGTTTTATAACTTCCAGTGGTTGAAACTGTTACCAGTGAAGTTCAAATCAAATCTGAACAAGCACGACGTTTTTCGGTCTGCTAGTAGTGCGGCACGTGACTTCACGTTTCAGGAACTTACTTCACTTTCGCGAACAGTAATTTCGCGTAAGATCAAAGCCTGTGTTTCGACGTCTGTACTGGCTGATAGACCAACTGATGGCCAAGACTTGTTTGTGCGCAAATTGATGCAAGTAAAAGTTGTTATGAATACGCCTCGAAGGCCAGGTAGTCTTTGATGTCAATGCCAAGTTGACACAACCGAGACTGACTGTAAACCAGTTCCTCGTTTCCTCGTGTAGGCTGATTCAGCGTAATGTTAGTAGCAACACTCATTCCATCCCCAAATCACGGAGATTTTGAAAAGAGGATTCGTATGTTTTTACCAGAATTGTGCAGCGCCGTCCATTTTAACTGCAGTCTGCACCAGGATATCTCAGTCGATACGGCGGCTAAGCAGTAGACTGGATTACTGGGGTTCGATTCTCTTCTCACCCCATCAACCCGGCCCTGAGACCCATCCAGCTGTGTCTGAATTGGATATCGGAGTCTCTTTTGTTTTGGAGGCAAATCGTCCGAGGCGTGAACCTGCCGAGGGTAATGTGTGGAGCTAACATTAACCTCACTTCTCCATGAGTCTTTATGCTGTGGTGTTTTAACCCTTAAAAGCTTAACAAAGTTCGTTTGAATATTATTTGGTTATTCAGTCCGTACCGCGAAGAAAACGCCACACGTAACCATTACGAAAATAATCTCTGTTTACGGGGAGAATCATAGGGAAGTCTTTCGGCTTCAAAGGTTGATTAAGTTCGACGAAGCTTTGCCTTGCCCGATATAACTCGATCAGATTATTGAATTCGTACTGCGTTGTCGTTTGTAATGTGACCGCGTAGTTCGCCTGCGATTGGGCTTACCTGGGGACATCATCTTGCTCTGTGTTCCGAGAGTTTGGCGTTATCGTCGTGTTTAGGAATTTCACCACTAGATGGAGTTGAGTCAGCAACACACTTCTTCCGCCTTCCCCAGTGATTGAAGGTTCAGTGGAATTGTTTGTCATTCTGAATGTTGCAGTATTCTTTCCAGTGATTGCCTGTCTTTACTGATGTTTTCTTGAGGATTTGAGGATCTGCTTGTTGCTTGTGTAAGATTAGAAGGGCAAGGCGTTCGCAGAATAAAAGTGATCGGTCTACGTGTCCTGTTGATGCACTTAAATCCGGAGAAAGTTTGTCAGACTGGTGGACGCTCGCCTCGCTGGCCATGTGGCTCAGTGGAATGAAACCGATTTCAAGGGATTATTGAGTATGAAATCGCACAACTTTCACTAACGTCGTTAATTTGCAGGTGTGCGATGCACGGTGGAGAACGAAGTAGTAATTTATTCATCCTCAAAGACATTTACGTCTTCACACTACTTACAAGTTATTTAGCGAAATTATTGTTATAGTGAAACATGGTCTCTTACATTGAAGGAAGAACGTAGATTATAAGTGTTTGAAAACAGAGTGCTCAGGAAGATATTTTGGACATAGAAGGGATGAAATATTGAAATCTAGGATGTTCCGATAGCCCAGACATGGGATTATGACATTTTAGAAGGAGTTATAAGTACCTAATTAGAAATTTTAATGTTTCGACATTAAATTAGAAGAATTGTAGCAGTGTGTTAATGTGAAAGTAAATATAGACCTAAAGATGGGTCTGTGGGCCTGAAACATGTCATATTAAACCAAATACTGAGACGTGGTGTTTTAAATGTTTTGTGATCAAACATTTACAGATGTATAATTCACTATAAACTTGGAAATATTTTAAAGGTAACTTTTCTGTTGTGCTTGTTAAATAGATTAAATGTGAGTTTTTCACGGCGGTGAGTACAAAGATGGCTGTCTTCAGAATTAAATAATTGTTTAACCACAATCGTGCTTAATATACTGCACACATATCAGTACCGTCAATGCACGTACTACCATTTTGTCATCTACACTTACTAATTACAATTTCGTGGTCTAATAACACTGATCAACAATGTTTCGGTAACAAAATTCAAATATGACCTTGAAAATTTTCCATCATGTAACAATTTTTGTGTTATTTTGTCTTAACGTCTACCAAATGAGTAAATTTCTTGATTCCATAAGGATATTTTTTTTTGCAGGTTGGCTACACTGTCTGTCTCCCATCCCATGTCGATCATCCGGCAATACGTTTTAAGTTTTGTGATTCCACCCGAATATTACATTATTACTGGCATTTATTTCAAAAACTTTTTGTGATTTTACTTTGAGGCTGTATAATGAAAATTATTTTCGTATTTCTTGTTTCAGGGAGGACCATGTCACGTACCAACCGACAGTACTCTTCAAACGCACGAAGCATCACAAGGGTTCCATCTACTGCCTGGCATGGACACCGATGGGGGACTTAATGGCTACTGGGAGTAACGACAAGACGGTGAAGCTGATGCGGTTTAACACGGACACCTCGAACCTGGAAGGTGAGATAACTGAATTGCCTTTACAGTTACGACGACTGCACCTTTGTTGTTGTTTTTTTTGTTAAAAGCCTTTTATAAATGAAACTTCATGGAAAGAGGCCGCTCTGACCTGAGTTTAGGTCAAACTTTGGGCTTGTGTGTGATTTTGTAATAAGAAAGTATTTTAAAGAACTGTTATCTATACGAGACGACCAGGAAGTAAGTAATACCTACGTTGAAGTGAACGAGTGCTTACAAAATCTGTTCGGTTCAACCGAGTGGCTTGAGAACGTGTGTTCTGTTCTACGCGGCGCGTGCATGTCTGTATTGTTCTCATACGTGTGTACTGTAGCCACTCGGATCCTCCGAACGCCAATCGCATTTTGCCGAGTTCCACACGTCTACGACTCTGTTTTCAAAAATAGTTTGTTGGGAAACCTAAGAATTTTAAAAAAAAGTCTAAAGCAGCTGTCTTCTAGGTTGTAGCGCCCAGCGTGATGATTGCCCTGATGACAGAGGCTGCGAGGACCTCTGAAATGTCAGTAAACATCTACCAGATGACACGGCGCTACCATGAAAACCTCAAAATAGTAATTTGTTGCTAAAGCCACCGTTGCATTGAGCACCACGACATGTGACCACCGGCTCTACTTCCTCTCCAAAGGAAGTTGTGCTACAGATTTTTATCACCCTTAAAAATCTGTCGACCTCGGCCAAGTTTGAACCCGTGGACATTGGGTCCAGTGGCGAGCTCACTCGCCACGAGTCCACCAACAGCAACTCCTATACTTGTATGATAAAGGTTAAATTAGGCCAATTTCATATTCTGGGTACTGGGAACGACCCGTTCTCCATGTGCCTGAGCACTGCGAGTCCAAACTTTTTGTTGGCTTTGATCTATAGACATTTTGGTAGGACTCCTTGGAAGAGGGATCGGCCCGTCGCAAGGCCTCTGCCTGTACACAGGACAACGGGGACAAACATCCATGGCTTGAGTGGGATTCGAACCCGCGGTCCCAGTGACCAAGCGACACCAGGCCCTCGCCTCAGACAGCACGGCCACTGCGGACCCCCAATTTTATATTCTATCCCGTTCATTACGCATTAACCATTCTGACATTTGACGCTGTAAAATCTGAACTATTGGCAGATTCGTTAGTCGTACGCAGCATTTTTGGTGTGTGGCGGAAAGATTAATACTAATTCTGTCTCGTTTCTGTTGATAATTTGTTTGCAGGACAAGAGATTGAACTGACAATGCATGACGGGACAGTGAGGGACCTCTGCTTTCTTGAGGACACAAGTAACAAGTCTAGCCTTCTGATCAGTGGCGGTGCTGGTGATTGCAAGATCTATGTCACCGATTGTGCCACTGGTACTCCATTCCAGGCTCTGAGTGGTCACTCAGGTTGGTTCCTCGGCTTTAGCGTCAGATCCATAGGATGCGCTTGTTACCAGTTGTTTCACTACCTGAGATTTAGCGTCTTCAGCGGACATGGCAAATATTAATTTGTCCACGTCAGGAAATTACGAAGCACTACTCTCTTTTGATAATTATTTAATTTAATTTCATGTTACATCTTTTCTCTGATGGGAATGTTACGCCGTTAACAATAGTAGGCGTGCATATGTGCATTATTTCTGGGTTTCTACCACAAGATATGAAACGTATATAATAAGATGATTTTTTGGCCAATTTGTTACAAATTTTATGTAGAATCAGTAGTTACGTACACTTTTTATAAAGTTCACAGCTTTGAGCCCAGAAATTCCTAAAGTCAGTTTTCATTAATAAGGAAGTACAAATTTTTGGGGAAAAAATGTTCTTTTACAGATTCCGTAGAATTATAGTTGACGTGCCACGATGACGCTCGAACCTCGGGTGCATAAAAGAGCAAAGACTCTGTTCGGTTTACTTACTACTGTATCAAAGTCCGTGTGATGTGTGACCAGAAAATGGAATATTCTGGATGCGGCAACTTTGGGTTTGGTACGATATCGTTTAAGCGAGAGGCAGCAACGGCCACGCAAAACTGATTGGATCCAAGAACGCAACTAAGGGCTTTCTGATGGTTGTCTTCATTATGTCTTCTTCTCCGTTCCAAACGTTTCTTGAAACAGGAAAGTTGATATTCGTATATTTAAATTGTAATTTCAGATGGGATTTTACTAATAAGTGTTTTGTCCATAACCAATCAGTTAGAGTGAGCTAGTTGTTAAAATGCATTAAAGCGTCTGCAAATAAAATGTAGAAGGGGATACAGATCAGTGTATCAAATATACAAAATTATTTATTTCCACGACTCGCTTGTTATTTGTGAGTCTGTACTCTCATTGACTAAAATTTTATTTCTTCTTTCTTGACTCTAGAACCCACTTGTGGGTCTTTGTCACTCTTTTCGGAGGATTTCCTAATCTTTGAAGTGTGCATTTGTGAGCAGTGAGTGACACGCCCACTGCCTCCGCACAATTTCTACTCTATCCTTATTTGACTGCTAGAGCCATCTAGTAGTAAATCAGGAGAGACTTGGGTGAGAAATGGCCGCTGAATTTTGCTTACGAAACATCTTGTTCACGCTCGTAAGGTTCTTTTACATGCCGTAAATCTACGACATGGGACCTTCCCCTCCGAAGGAAGTTGTGCTACAGATTTTTACCACCCTTAAAAACCCACCGACCTCGGCCAGGTTTGAACCCGCGAACCTTGGGTCCAGTGCCGATCACGCTAGCCACTAGTCCACCGAGGGTTACAACTAAAATATTACAGGCAATAAACATTTAAGGATTTAAGAAATACACATTTTTAATATTTATAAATGTCTTGTTTGTTAGATTAAATTAAATTAAATTAAGTGCATGTGAGATTGTACCCCGTAACCTTAACTAATGGCGAGTGTTGTTAGTAGCCATCACCAAATAAAACCACAGAAGGTCTTCACCCCCTTTACTGCATGGTTGTAAGTCAACAGTACATTTTTGCCGGATTTACAATTTGGCGAGAGCTAGTGCAGTTCATTTTTCTAGAAACTCGTCGCAATATTAAGATAAGGAGCTGTTTGTTGGTTTGATGAATGGTCATGTAGAATGTTAAGGGTTTTCTGTGATATTGCTCTTGCAAGTGAGATCTTATTCTGTGTGCACAGGACACGTGTTGACGCTCTACAACTGGGGTGGTGCCATGTTCGTGAGCGGTTCTCAAGACAAGACGGTTCGGTTCTGGGACCTTCGAACTCGTGGCTGCGTGAATATGGTGACTCCGGCAACTGCGCCCGGCAGTCGGGTGGGTTTCAGCCACGTACCGAAATGTTTGTTCAGTGTGAAATTATTCATTATTCTGAACAACGGATTATGTTACAGCACTTTTTAAATTTTAAGTATTCACTGACCGAACTAGTTTTTCTTGTTACGAATTTAAATGAAGCACATTGTTCATCCATCATCATCTCTGGAACATGATTTGAACCTTAGACCTTATAAATATTATACATAAATGATAATTGTTTTACTGCAACATTTGTTATAAACTACATTAAGTCATGCTGAGTGCAGCGAAGACAGATGCAGATCCACTCCGACGCTAAGCAGAGAGACTTGAATGCACATTTTGTGTTACTCGGATCATGTCTCTCTCTCTCTGCAACTGAATCTCTACCCATGTTTCAATAATTATTACCTTTTTTTAGCTTTGTGATGTGAAAAATTATGTATTCTGGTACCTGCAATATATACAGCAGCACTGAGTCAGATTTCAGGTTCTCACAGTCCGAAGTATGAAGATGGCTGTCTTCTGGATTGATGTGTTGTGTACTATGGTGAAAGTTTACCAACATTTCATAGGTGCTCACTGCCTCCATAATCAGGACATCGACGGAGGCAGCAACACTGAAATGTCGGTAATCTTCAACCTGACGACGCAGCACAATAACCCAGAAGTGCTGTCAAGTTACACGGGTAAAGTTGTCCTTGTGTCTAATAAAAATGTCTTGAAGGCATAAGGAGAGATGGCGGTAAAACTCCAAATACGTATTCTTAACTCTGGCGCTAGATGCAGGTGAATTATAACCTCCATGTTTGTCATTTAACCCCAGGAAAGAGAGTCTCTGGTACCTAATTGCATTGAAGACTCGGCTGGTTTTGATGTGATATTAAAGAAGAAATTCTTGTTTGGAACCTCAATTTTCCATCCGTTAGCAACTCATTTTTATAACTGACCTACTTCAGTGACACATTAATAACGTGTTTAGTAAGTAAGAGTTTACTGCAAGAAAGTGAAGCCCACACAATACAAATTTCAGTTGTTTTAATTATGCAGGGCTCTCCAGTCGCAGCCGTCTGCGTCGACCCGTCGGGGCGACTTCTGGTGTCAGGCCACGAGGATTCTTCCTGTGTGTTGTTTGATATCAGAGGCGGTCGCAACGTGCAGTGTTTCAAGCCACATTCGTCAGATGTGCGTTCCATCCGCTTTTCTCCCAGTGCCTATTACCTCCTTACAGGAGGATACGACAACAAACTGGTGCTCACTGACCTGCAAGGTAAACGCGGTAATGCAGCCGCAAGTTTTGTAAAGTTTAGAGAATTTCTAGACTAAACTGACCAACTGTTGGCTTCTGAAAAGTACTTTTCTCCGTGTAGTTCGTTAGTCAGGAATCACCGTGTTTCTGCTTTAGGCGTTATTCGCGTGACATCGGAGTCCGCTTCCGTCTTGTGAAACTGTCATTGAACTCTTCAGGTTGAGCTGTTTAAAATGATACTAGTGAATTCCTCCTGAAAATGGATATCACTTTACTCGTCTAAACAAATAGAATTTTATTTTTATTTTGCTAAATACCAAATTAAGAATATTTTACATATTCTTGTTGTTTTTTGTGGTATTTGTTTCTGTGGTATGCTATTTGACCAAGTTTACATGATCAATATCCATAAAGGCTTGATCACGTTTTAAAATTTCTCACGAACAGCTCATCATGCACGTGTGACACACATTAATGATATTATTCAGTGTTCTGTCTTACGACAGGTCCATTGCTCTGCCCAAAAAGAGCTCTCCAGTTGTCCCTATTCTCGGCTTCTCGCTTTAATTCCTGGAACGTCATCTTCTTTCCTTGTTTAAGGTTGTCGGTTAGCTGTATCAATCTTCTTCCCAGTCCTCGCTTTCCTTCAACCTGGCCTTCGGTGATATCACTCAGTAATCCATTCCTTCTCATAATATGTCCCAGCCAGTTAGCTTTCCTTCGTGTAATCGCCTGCAGAATGTTTCTTTGCTCGTTGACTCTCCTCAATACTTCTTCGTTGGTCACTCGATCCGTCCACCTGATCTTCTCTATTCTTCTCCAACACCACATTTCAAAACTCTCCAGGTATTTCTGTTCCTTCTTCTTGAGTGTCCAAGTCTCTGCTCCATACGTAACACTTCACTAGTTTCTCCTTCATCTCCAAGCCCAACTTGCTAGTGAGAAGTATCCTCTTCTTGACGAAAGCTGCCTTGGCCATGGCTATCCTTGCCTTTACCTCCTTGGTGCACAGAGCGTCCGTCGTGATTATGCTTCACAGCAAAATATGCTTTAGTAATTTCTGTAACATGTGTCAATAATAATAACAATGGCGATGTCTCATACGCTTCTTTCTGATCAGCCCAAGCAGAATCCTTCAAATTAAGGAACACAGGTGATGTGTATCGGTGATATCAATATTTGAGTAGGTGGAGATCATTCGTGCCTCTTAGTGAATGTCCATTGTGATTAGTTTATTTTGTAGTGATCTACTGATATAGAAACTGCACTGAGGCATATTAGTGTAAATGAAAAGTGAAAGATTGTTATTTTTCAGTAAACATATTTGAATCATGACTTAGAATTTAATATTAGATTAAGGTGTGCTTGTATCTTTGACTCTTGAAAATTAATGTGCTTGCGGATTTCAGTTCCTACGTAAAGGATCTATACGTTGGGCAAACTAAATTACAGATCATACAGAACTGTTACTTATAGTTTGGGTTACAGGCAACTCTTGGTTTACGAACGAGTTTCATTCCAAGACGTTCGTTATACGTTTTTGTTCCTTATGTGTGTCTTGCATTCCTGAGCTTTTGCGATATGTATCGTATACGTTAGCAGTCATTTTAAAGCATTAAATGTTTACATCGCAAGCAAGTGATGATTCTAATATAATAGGAGGGAATCACCGATTTCTTTCCCACGAGAAAACATTCTACGGGGCGTGGCATGTAAACCAAAGTTTCTTTACTGGCTGGGTTTGTTTTATTAACCAATAACAGTTCAGTATAATTATCATATAATAATTTTCCGATAATTATTGTAATAAATACATTTTTAAAAATTTTATTTATTTACAATTATGTTCACTATATGTTTGGCATTTCGTTTTATAAGGAACTCTTATCTATTGGTAACTTTAAGAAATTTTGAATGAATTGTGACGTTCGTTAAAGCGAATGTTCGTAAATCCGAGAGGTGCCTGTCTTGAAAATAAGAATAGTTTAATTATGTTTTTCTTCTGTTCAGGTGACCTGACAATGCCTTTACCGAGTGTCGTAGTAGCCCAACACCAGGATAAAGTCATCTCTGGGCGCTGGCACCCAACAGAGTTCTCATTTCTGAGCACCAGTGCAGACAAAACTGCTACACTGTGGGCCCTTCCTCCAGTGTGAATATGCTTAATGCCCACACTGACGTGAGCACAAAACCACTGTTTCGTGGCAGTCGCGTTGTTTTATTGTTCGTTCGAACTGCAATGCATTGAGATTACCCATAAAAGATTAATTATTTTTTGGGGGATTAATTAAGGTTGACTAATTCCTACAGACTTACAGAGATTTATTACGTTAACTTCTGTACTAGTGGAATGTACATTTGTTGATGAAGAGAACTTCATTTGTAAAAACACATCCAAATAATCAGTGAGACTGAGAATCGTAACCAAAACTGTATTTGCTGTCTTTGTTTGTAACTTTAATTTTATATGAGAAAGAGATTCAAATCTTGTTTTAACAAACCAGACAGAAATTCGGTGAGTATGTGAGTTGCTGTGGTAAGGCGGTTTGCTTGTCGATCTGATGTGGGTCTGACATCGGTTAAAAAGTCTGTTGACGTTAAGGATTCTAGGTCGAGAGTGCGGAGTGCATAGGAGAGTTACGCTGCTCTTTTCTTGTGCATGGTCACAGTATATTTTGCACATTCGGGCAGAATGTCTTTGTAACATACATAAATGGTCCATGATACAGACTTTGCTTTATTGAATTTGCAGACGAATGTTTACACATGATTTGGGCTATACAAGATTTATATTCATCTTTGTCGTTATGTGTTTTTTTAATTATTTTTTAATTCTCTGCACTACCAACACTAAGAAGTGTTTTCTTTACGAGTCCTGTGATTTTATTCAACTGTTTCTTAAGAACTTGTTAACTTATTATCATTATTGTGTTGCATAATTGTTTATAAGTTGATAATTGGTGAGGTGACTCTGTATTATTGTCTTTTGTTTTCTTCTAAGAATCGTAAGATTTGTCCCGTTGTAATAAAGGAAATAATCTACAAGAAAATAGTGATGAGAAATATGTTTGAAATATCAGGAACTTGCAGCAATAACACTCGTGTTGTAATGTTCAGATAATGAGGTCTGCTGCGAGATGGCCTCACATGAAAACCTAACTCCATTGAGTAGAGTCCTTCTTGGAAAGCTAATGGTCACTCAGCTGCTCAAAAAATGCCCTGTCTTTTTTGGAATTTTGAAGGCTCGTTATTTTCAAAAGAGCCCACCATCAGTCCCTGCCTTCAGTTACATGAAATCAGTCCACACCTCATCATATTTCTTCAAGATATATTCTGATATTGTCCTCCAATGTTTAGCAATGTCATCCAAGTACTCTGATCTGCTGAAACTATTATTGAAAACATAAAAAATATCCATCCGCTGATGTTGGCCATGCCATAGCTCACGTAATTACTGTACCGCATGCAAACGTGTAAACCATGCACCCCATTTTTCGAGGAACTAAAGAAATTATTTTAAAAAGTTTGTAACTTTTTCTTCGTATGCGTCTTGTAGCCTCTTCGCGATCTGGGTCCGTATTCTTATGGTTAAATTATTGTGGGCAAAACACCTCGCCAACCACCCTTGAATTGCCTAAAAATTTGTTACATGCTTGGCCCTAGCTACTTCCAGCACTTTCATCTGGCACATTTCTGTCGATACAGCTTGTCCGAACTGCTGCTTCTCGCAAATAATGCTCGCTAGCTCCTCTTCGATAACTTCAAACTTTAGTTTGGATCTTCTGAAGGCTCTTATTACCTGTAGTCTCTCTTCTTACTCCAGTCTCTTCTTATACATGCCTCGAACCTTCTGCCAGCAGCCCAATTTCCGATTTCCTCGGCCATCGGAACCATAATCTCGTACTCATTTTTAAAATAATATCTGAAGCAGGTAATGGTCAACCCTGCTTTTAAAGGGCAAGGAGCAGGTAGAGAGATACAGTTCAATGACTCATTTTTGCATAAGCCACGCACTCCATTGTACAGGTAAATTATTTTCGAGAAAGTGTTAGTGGGGTACATGAGTAAATACGGCAATTCCTGGCTGTTGGAGCAAGGTTTGCACCCAGGCCAATTCAGCGGGATTTATACTGGAAAAGGGGCACTGAGACTGGTTTTTCTCCGAGTTCCACCATTTGCCCCCATTATCATATTCATATTTAAACAAATGTCTGGGGTATAGGCAGTGGGCCCCTCGGCAGCTGCCGTTCCATTGCAACGATAACAATCTATTCATTTTAAATGTAAAAATTCTGTGAGGCGCATCATCGGTCAACCACGTGTCGTCCTTTGCCATGGCAAAACCAAGTCCCACTATATGCTGCGTAGGGACTCATATTTTGACCTTGCTCCGCTGATGTAAATCTTCCTGTTTACAAGGGAGTTTTGTTTCTTTAGGTTGGATTGGTCCCAGCAGCTGTCTCATTCGCATTAAAAATGCTTATGTAGACCTTGTTTATCAAGCATGGCATAGATATTTTTATATATCAGTGAATGTTTCGGGTTCTTTTTTTAGAGTCATTGAACATATATTTTTCTGACAGTCTGATGGCTGTACTTATGTTTTCTCAAGTGCAGGAATTTGTGGATTTTACTGTTTTTTCTTGTTGATGAAACTGAAATCAGTTTTGTCATTTGCAGGTAACAAACATGTACCATTCTGTTACCGCAGGCCTGCCAGTGAGGAATATTATCAATTTTTTTTTTGGGGGGGGGGGGGGTGGCATGTAGCTTTCCTTGTCTCCCTCATTGATATTATTAACATCTCCATGTTTTATGGTGAAGTAATTGTTTTTAATAGCTAAGCCTTTTGCCTTTTGCCTTTTGTGTGACATCAACCAATGGCCAAGCAGTGAAAATTCTAGTTTAAATATGTGACCAGTTGTTGGGCCGTTATGTATCAGGACAAGAAACCTGTAATAGCACGTACATGTTTTACTATCTCCTGTTCAACTGTTAACTGGTGACATGGGTTTTCTGTAGCGCAAACAGTGGCATGAGATATGAGAGACTGCTCGAGTTTTGATAATCCTATCTGGCCCCAGATTTACTCGGCATGCAAGAAAATTTTAAATCTAAGACGATGTCTCTCACATGGCATATGTATCATAAAAATGTATTTAAAAGAAACTATTTTGCACCTTTTCTGGATGTTAAAAAATGAGTGTGGGTTTAGCGCAAAGATAAACACAAAATTAGAAATTTATTTTATTTCGTCATTAAGAAATCTGGACAAAGTTTCAAATTGTGATACTTTCATTGTGTTCTGGTATAACACACGAAGAATGAATTGAAATGCTTGGGTGAAAATCTGCGGTGGGTAAACTTCTTGGTTACTTTTTTTACTTTTTTTGATTCATGTAACTTAATTATCTTCCTCCTCACTTCTTCAGCCTTTTCTATGAAGGCATCTCGCTGCTCAGCATGCTCTGCTTTCATAATATTTTTGGTCCTTTCAAGGGACAAATCAAAATGATTATAGACTGTCAAGTCGGCATCTTTCTTCCCAATCTTCACAAACAAGCAAGAGGAAGAATGTGTCTTGTGTTCATTCCAGAACCATTCCAGATTTCATGTTATGGTTACTTTAAATTGTGCTCACTTTCACTGTCATCATCACTGAAACCTTCATGCAGGACCCCAAGCACTTCTTCAAAATTGGGATCACGAATTGTAACCCACTTTGAAGTCTCCATGCCCACCCTAAAACTAGTAACGTGTGGTCTCCTTCGCCAGACTAAATTTCCAGGTACAGTCTGTATCAAATGATGGAGGAATGGAAAGAAATATGAGTAGACATATAAGCGAAAGTAAGAAAGAATGGGATTAAGAGAGCACTGCAAGCCATGATCTTGAAAAAAAAAGTAAGATGTAATTTGTTCTGAGGACTGCAAGTCGCCAGTTGAGGGTTAATCAGTTTTTGTTACACTCGTTATGTTAAATATCTTCCAGATGAAAATTGCAAAATATCTGCACACTTTTCAGAGATGCTAAAAAATTAGTTTTTGGCGCACAAAAAAGTTGCATGGCAGGTAAACATCCATCAGTGTGGAAACTAATTCACATGCAGTAGACAGATAGTCCACTAGATAGCAGCATTGGTGATAGGAAATGACCACCTGCTGTTTTATACAAGTTTTTGCTGCTAATGCTGTAAAGAAGTGAGCTTTGTATATTTGAATGAGAGTGGCAAGTCACTTCAGGACAATTTGCTGCTGTTGAATGCAAATGCTATCTGTGGTTATTCTGTAATAACCTTAACATTTGATGATGTATGATTGGTGAAATTCCATGCCTTGCTCCAGTCCTGTAATCAGAAGGAAATACAAACATAACCTCACACAATCAATTACTTTAGGTTTTAGGCTCTTACGAAATACCAAATATTATATTAGCATTAAATATCTTAACATATTTGCTTGAGTACTGAAATATTTTGTATGTAAAATAGATTGTGACCTACTTCATGTAACCATGACTATTATTTTATTGTAATGAATATATTGATGTAAAAGAAAAACCATGATATTGAAGTGTTTGTTTGTATAAATGTATTTGTGGTGCCTTCCTATTGCATATGATCAGTTTGGCAGCTTTACTGTCAATAAATCATAATGTAGCCTTTTTTTCTCTCTGTAGAGTGGGCTACTTTGTAAATGTACATCTGGGTAAAATATTAAAGCACATGTTTTTATTTTCATCATTAGCCAGCTTGATATTATCATACTTGAGCTTTTTAGGTTTGCTTGCAAGGAGCACAGTAGTGAGGCATGTTTTGACATTTACTGTGATGAGCAGAAGCAGCTTTGCCGTTATGACACGAACCTCAGAAAGAAGATCCACATGTATAAAGTAAAACTTTTGCGGCAACTGAAGTTGATGAAAGACTTTCAGGTTACTACAGCAGGTATTTTAAGCAGAGGCTTAAACTTCGCACAAACATTGGGTCTGAAGGCAAACCTCAAGGACTTCATTAGTGGAGTGGAACGCGCCATCCAACACCTTCCGACCTTGCAGTTGCCCTCATGTCAGAGCACTTTGATAAAGAGACTGTTGAGCTCATCAGACATGTGCTCACCACCACACATTTCCCATACGACGGCTCGTTCTATGACCAGAAGGACGGTCGTCGTGGGATCTCCTCTGGTCCCAGTCGTGGCAAACCTGTATGTGGTGTGATGTGGCAGTGCAGACAGGATGTGCTATGGGTCTTTCTGAAACACCTCAACAATATCCACCCAAACATCACGTTTACAACGTTTAAACGGAACACTGCCGATCTTAGACGTTCTGATAAGCAGGAGAGCAGATGGTGTCCTGGGACACGGTATATAGGAAGTCCATTCACTTGGATCTCTACCTCCACGACAGGTCTGAACACCCTGCACAGAAACAGGCCGTTTGAAGTACCTTAGTCCGTCGAGCTAGAAGACTGTGAAACAGCAATATAATCTATGGTCATCTTTTCCACTTGTGATTCATTCAAGCGATTAATTTGTACGTGCCATAACAGGATGCCTATTTTACCAACTGTACACCGTTCCCGGAATTTGTGCGTTGTGTTATCTTTGGAGGAGAGTAGGTGGCAGAATATATCATCGATATGACGTGTCGTCTGCTGTGCTACGTGCGTTGCCAACTTTTAGCACTAACTTGCAAATCAGTTTTGTTTCTGTGTTTGTTCGTACCCATTGCTACCAATGATTTTCTTTCCGACCGTGAATGAGTGATCAGAGAGAACTTTGTTGTATTCTGTGGTAGATACTGTGAGAATGGAAATAATCTGATTTAGAATATGTCAGCTTTTGTTTGTGATTTTATTTTAATATATGATGTGTAAGTTTTCGTAAAATGTAGCTTATGTCAGCTGTTTTACCGTTTGTGAGGTACACCGTAGGTAAGAATGTGTGAAGTACGGAATAGAATATAATTGAATTTATTTACATTCCATACATGTTTCGTAGGCCTAAACCAAGGATGTAGAACATGTCATAGAACAAGTACAGTATTTTTTTCGAATGCAATTATAAATTGCATAGTTATGGCTGTGATTTACAGTCAGATATAGCATTACATCAAAAATAATCACAATAAATCACCATTATTGCTTACGTGTATATACGTTTTTAAAATCCACGTAGAGCTCATGTCTTGTGAGTCATGGATTGAGTCTAGAATCTGGTTCCCACACGTTTTGTTTATTGTAAACTGACATTTTTATTACACCTGTTGATTTCGTGCCTTTGATTTGACCATAACTATACTTTGCATTCAATTTACATCAATGCACAGGCATAATGACTTCGTGATAACAATGTGCATTGCGAATTTAAAAATGTACATGTTCTTTATATGGTTGACCTTTTTAAAACTGTGTGTAGTCCGATGTTTTAAATTGGTTTAATGCATACAGTATAGTGTTTTATTACTGAACAGTATTGATTATTCTTAGGTCATGTTCTGTTCCATGTTGTAATGTATCAGTACTGATCTGAGGTATGTTCTGCATCTTCAGATTATTCATTTTGAGATTTCAACAGCTTTTTATTCATTCCGCAGGGGAATTTTGCATGTTTTGTATTATTTCCATAGTCTTTAAAATATAATGGACCAAAAATGCTACATACAACAGTTAAACCTCACTTATTCATCATCATCTGCCCTAAAGGGGTGGTGCTTTCTTTCTTTCTTTCCACATTCACTAAAAACTGTATTTTTCACACTTCTTTATATTGTGATTCAGACTTTTTAAAGTGGGTGGAATGTTTTCATGAGTAATGTGATAGCCGTCATAGCAAAGCATGCTGAGTGTAGTTTAGTATAATGAATTGAATATGTGTTTTCTGATTTAAGTTACTGTCAATTTGGAGGCCAAGAAATTTTCTTTCTTCTTTAATAGGAGCTGGCGTAGCTCAGTCTTTATAGTGACTGCCATTGATTGATTATTTAAAGGAATAGTAATGTAATCTGCACAGCTTTTGAGTAAAGTTGTTGGTATTTTGTTTTAACCACATGAGTTCTTCGATTTGAGAGAATTTATTATACTTTTAATTTCTTTTACTGTTATGACCGTAAGAATTGTGTTTGCTTGAGTAAGGTACTTTGTTGATTGCTGTCTTCCGGGTTGTTGTGCCGTGTAGTCTGGTAGATTTCTACCAACGTTTCAGATGTCCTTGCTATCTCCATCATCGCCCTCATGATGGAGGCAGCAAGGACCTCTACCAGACTACACGGCGCAACAACCCGGAAGACAGCAATCGTCAGACTCACTGCCGTGAAAACCTCAAATCCTACAAGGTACTTTGTTGTGTCTTCTGTTGTTATGGTTGTATTGTCATTGTTCGTTCTTATATAATTGTTAAGAAGTAAGCATTTAAATGATTTGCTAAGAGTTTAGGATTCTTTATTGCTTATAATTCATCTCTATTAATGGGGTCACTTCTGTAGAATATTTCTCTGTTTCCTTTTTTACTGTTTTCCAGACTGCTTTTATTTATTTATTTCTGTTTATTACTAGCAGTAGTAATAACACTCTTGAATTAGCAGTTGAAAGTTGTAAACACACATTCTTGATTTATGCTTTCACCATAGTCCCTTCTGATTCAACATAAATCATTACCACAATTTTTACATCTTGTGTGATACTAAATAACAGCTGCAGTTGAATTTGCATCATCAAGTAACCCACAGAATAAACTTTTTATGTCTTGCGGTACATTTATGTATTAAGCGTTGGTATAGTCGGCGCAGTAGTTTTTGGCCTGTGGAATTTTTGAGGGGAAGGCTAGGAGCTAGTCACTTGTGCGACTGTATAATGCTGACTGCACCGAGGAGCTGAACGCCCAAACAAAAGAAATGCACTGACCGTGCCACCTCAGGTACACAGAGTAGGCCCGCCCGCCAGCTTGGAATTTTCAAGGGGAAGGCTAGGAGCTAGTCACTTGTGCGATCCTATAATGCTGACTGCACCGAGGAGCTGAACGCCCAAACAAAAGAAATGCACTGACCGTGCCACCTCAGGTACACAGAGTAGGCCCGCCCGCCAGCTTTTCCACTGGCCAAAAACTATTGCGCCGACTTCCATTTCACATTTCAGTTGTGGAATCGGTATTGTCTGTTGTTCTGTATCGTGGGTGTAGGAGGGTCTCTTAGAGGGACTGATATTGCCCGTTGTGGTTGGTTTGCAGGGAATATGCTTGATGGCAGGAATGATTGGTGTGGAGAACAGTAACTGTCTCTGGAATTCTGGTGAAAAGGAGAATTTTCAGATGGAGGACAGTGGCATTGACAGTGATCAGAAACAGCAGCACATCCAAGAGGATGGGAGACTGTTCACGGTAAGGGCACTGTTTGTTGTTGCATTTGTCCAGTAACTTGAGATTTCTCATGATTGTGTCTTACTAAGATGTGCATTAGTGTTGTGTGAATAGTTTGGATTTGTATCTGAACTTTTTGTGGACTTCTTGTATGGGTTGAGGTTGAATTCATGTGACTTGGCACTCTGTAACCTTAAAAAGTTCCATTAACTCACTGGTATATCAGTTAATTTAAAAAGAGTTAATTATTTTCTCAAAGTAATCGCAGAACTTTCATACGCATTTGGGCATATCAGATCTGTTTGCCCAGTATATTATAAAACACGCTTTTATTCATCGACATTTCAAAGCTGTCAAAGTAGCTAATGTTGCCCAAATAGGAGCATGTTCTGTACCCATCAAAGTAGTTTACGTACATGACCTAAGAATTGGGTCATTTATCTCTCTTTAAATTATGGAGAAGTGTATTTCTTTGCCACTGATTGCATGCATCCAAAATTTTATCTTAACTGATTATTATGAATTTTAATATTGGTGGCACCAAATTATAGAGATGTGATGTAATTTTGGTTTGTAATGGGTATTTTGATGTACCACTATGTATTTTTACTTTGGTGGTTGGTGTGTACGATTTAAGTTGTATTTTAACAGATTTTGATGTGATTTGGTTTAGAGAATTCTTAATAAAATCAAAGTCTAAAATGGTACTTCAGACCTATAATGATCTGGCCAAATGCGCTTTCTACTTCAGTTTCATTACCGAGCTTCTTAACAAATTCAGTACCCAGATGACTACAAATTTTACCACAGCACCTCTTATACTTGTTTGCAGCTAAAGTACCAATTTTTTTAGCTCATAAGAATTTCCATATAACATGAGGTTATAATTCTAAGAAATTAAAATTACTTTCAAATGTCTCTCATACAGCACAATGACAATAAATACTGGTACTGGGAAACTGGGAATGACCCGTTCTTCAAGTGCCTGAGCACTGCGGGTCCCAACTTTTTCGTTGGGTTTGATCTATAGACATTCGGTAGGACTCCTTGGACGAGGGATCGGCCCGTCGCAAGGCCTCTACCTGTACACAGGACAGCACAACACAGAAAAATGCGGGCAGACATCCATGGCTTGGGTGGGATTCGAACCCACGGTCCCAGCGACCAAGCGGCAGAAGGCCCACGCCTCAGACCGCTCGGCCACTGCGGACCCCGAGACAATAAATAACTTAATTATTCAACTAACACTTGATATGTGTAGTTACTTTAAAGGATAATTAAGTAAGCCAAATTTTTACTAAATATGTCAGTATATTTATAAATGGAATTGATGGCTGATGCACATTTAGCAGAGGGATAAGATTTATGTGAGGAACCGACAATGAAGAAAGGAACATCTATAAATTTTATGTAGGAATATGAATGCCAACAGTTTCATTTAAGGAAGGACACATTTAAAACCATTATAAACAATAATAAAAAATCGCATCAGGTGGCGTCTTTCAATCCTTGAGGTATGGAAATTTAGGTGATGTAAATCATGCAGACCGCTCAGCCCCCTCTAGTGCCAAAGTCAAGAATGAGCAAGAGCTGTACCACCTCTCCCCCTAAGTGCCTACATGGTGTATACTGGGACAACTTTACTTTAGTTATTAAGAAAAACCCTCAGGTCTGTAGAATTGATACAAGATTCACAAAGCAGTCATATTTATTTTACTAGTAAAAGGAATTAACATTGTTTTCACTAATATTAAGCTTCTTCTGGTTCACCGTGCATAAGTGAGTCAATGTCCGCTTGAAGTAAGGAATGATCTTGAGGAAACTTTATGGCAGGCAGTAGGTGGAGATTTGTTTTTTTTATGGCTCTGTTCTTCGTGCAGTTAGTGAGGCAAGGGTGAAAAGTATGTAAGAAGGAAACAAAATGCTGTTGGATTAATCCAGGTGCTGATACTCCGACGTGCAATTTAAATGGCTGATGATGTGATGCTGTTTGTAGTGCAGATAGCCATAGAAGTTGACACAGGCACCTCTAAACACACACGTGCGTGCGCACACCAAATGTTGGCTCTGTGGGGATTGGAGAGGATTGTGAAGAAGGAATACAATTTTACAGTTGTGTTATTGCAAAACCCCTTAATCGAACATTTGAATTAATTTAATATTACATTTTATTTTCTTAGGTGTTCGGTCAGGACCATGTGCCTAGTTACAGAGGTGTTAAAACATGAAAATGGTGGAAGGCGGAGAATTTGAGATTCTCCAAAACTTTTGAGTTCATGTGATTTTACATGTTGATGATGCATGCTCTTCAGTTGTGTGTTAGAACACTAGACGCCGATATTACTAAAAAGTTTAGATACTGATTGTCTTCTTGTAGGCGAGTGACAGCTCATGCAGCAGTACAACTGCCGCCTCTCCTCAGAAGACTAATGTCAGACAGCTACATAGAAAGCTTGGTACGGTTCTTGTGTGAAGGTGACACGTCCGTTTGTTATCGTTGTCATGCTTACATTTGGAGCTTTTGTATAGTTCGAGCATATGAACGACTCGAATGATCTGTGTGTGTTACAGGATAATATTAAAGTGACATTTAGAGAAGCATGTATTTTGAATTGAAATGATATAGGTTAGAATCTGTTGGCAGGCTTATTTTGATGATCAGTTTTCAGGGGATTTTTTTGGTGGGTGAACCCTACTAAGGAGTTAGTTGTCTTTTCATAATGAATATTCACATGAAATATGATTGTTATTTTGTTCAGCAGTTAGGCAGAACCAATGTTGTGGTGATGTTTTGTGCAAATTTTGAGCTTTGCATTTTAAGTAGAATATTTAAATCATAATTATATTTGTAAGGAATCTTAATACAAGTGACTTGCATAAAGAAAGTTGTCAGAAACTTTTAGAAAACTGAGCTTGCTCCGATGTCAGAAATGGACCGGACTCGAGGTATGTCTTTAAGTTAATCTGTTTAATGAGGAGGATACCCAGGCTAATGACTGTAAAACCCCGGTAAGTAACGGAAACAGGTGTTTGTTTGTTTATGGCATGTCGTGTGACTGATTCTGATTATGAATGAAAAGTTGTAGAGTTGTTTCATAGCTCAGATATCTGTCAGTACTAGCCCATTTCCTGTAAAATATACTATTTTTATGTAACCTTAAATTTGAAAATGTAACCAGATATTGTCACCATTTGGCTTCATTCTTGTCCTTAAGTATAAACTAGTCATCTGACCTTGAATTGTAATCTGCATGTCTGCTTATTTGTTGTCAGTGTCATTATCGTAGGTTCTTGGGGCTTAAGATGGTTGTTTTCAGGGCCTTAGCACCTTGTAGTCTGGTAGAGATTTGGCAATGTTTCAGAGGTCCTTGCTGCCTCCATCACCAGGGTGATTGCCCTGTTGGAGGCAGCAAGGACCTCTGAAACGTTGGTAAATCTCTACCAGACTACATGGTGTTACAATCCGGAAGAAGCTATATCATAAATCATGCGGAAGCTTTCACCGTGCTTAGATGTGTGTGGATTCTTAACTAGAGCTTTAGATTTAGTTTAGTGATCAGCTTCGTACTCCACCTGTCCTTAGTTTCAGTCCAGTAGCTGCAGGTAGTTATTGGATATGAGGTTTCAGAATTATTACAGACGTGATGAGGAAAATCCAGTGATCATCTTCAAAATTAAACCGTCTCTGCTCATCGCTTTATTGACTTCACATTTGTGTCTCAAACAAACTGTTTACATGTTATAATATCATAGATTTTCTGTTAAAGTTATTGGGAGAATATTGCTGAGTAATCAGAACCAAACTCAACGCATTAAAAGGACTGCATGTCCATATTCAGTTCTTTCGCGTTCCCTTCGATTCTACACGTTTAAGAACAAACCGCTAGCATATGATTTTTTTCCCATGGATAAAGAATGTGTTTGAATACTCTGATGGCTGTGAGATGTCAAATTGTTTGGGTCACAGAGCAAAGTACTTTGATAAACTGATAGTCACTCAGCTGGCCAAAAAATCTCTGACATGGAAGTTGAAGGTTAATTACCGTGCTCATAAGAGCTAGCCTCTGATCTGTATCCTTAGCCAGATGAATCCAGTACTTATTTTTACTGGGTCCCGTTAATACTCTTTCTTCAGGATTTTTTGCGAAACCTTTGTATGAATGTACACCAGTCTCATCCGGCGTAGCTCAGTCGGTATAGTGACTGGCTATGGACTGGGCAACCGGGGTTCGATCCCCGACGGGGGGCAGAGGATTTTTCCTCTAGCCTCTGTGTCCAGACTGGCTCTGGGGCCCACCCAGCCTCCTATCCAGTGGGTACCGGGGTCATTTCGCGGGGGTAAAGCACGGCCGGGGCGTGATGCTGACCACGCACCCCCATCTAGTGCCGAGGTCAAGAATGAGTAGGAGCTATACCGCCACTCCCCTCAAGTGCCTACATGGCGTATAGTGGAACAGCGTTACTTTACACAAGTCTCATGGTAATGACAAGTGTTTCACAGTAAAGTTGTATCTGTACTGTCTTTCCATTTTCTGCTTTTTCACTTCAATCCTCACTGGCTGTTGGCTGCGATAAAGTAATGGGATATTTCTGCATTACTTTTTGGTGTATTGCTGTCGCTTCCTTTGCTTGCCGACCCCATTGGGTGGTTCCCACTCTTTTCTCAAGTTTTATGCCCTTTTTTGTCATTCTTTCTTCTCATCATTTGAAGGATGAAATAATTATGGAACTCAACAGGAAATAAGGACAATTAATAGACTTATTTTTATTTTGAGAATCATAGTTGATTGAGAACTTGACGGTGTAGAGTGTTTATAATTCGTTCTTACGTTTTTCTCCAGTTACTTTAATTTTTCATCTCTAGAAGGCTGCCTCTAACAGTGCTACATATAATTGACGATGACCAAAGATGGGCATATTTTGTACATTTTGAAAACATTGGCTTTATGCTTTGTTACTTTGCGTTGTTATTAGCATAACCATCTGTTGGTACACTTTGACACTACTAGAAATGAATGTGTATCAGCACTTTGTGTTAACAACATCTAGTTTTATGTTTTTCTTATGTAGAGAAACATTTTTTGTGCCTTGCCCGTGTTTGCTAAGAGTCCAGCATGTTGCTTTTTGGAATAGACCACTTTTCTGTACTTTCTGCCCTGTGTGAGCTACGAATTATGTTTTTTAATGTTAGTATTATCACAAATTTCAGAACAAAGGATAGAACAAGCAAAGAAGATCCAGAGGATTCAGGAATACAAGAAGAACTCTACCCTTATTCCAATTCAGAGACTTCCTATTCCAAGTAAAGCTGTGACGAGTGCTCACCGTGAACAGCAGCCGTTGGTGGACTGGGAGACCGATGAAAGGTGCACACTCTTTTTTGGAGTTATAGAAGAACCGAATTTATTTTTGGGACCCAATTTGTGAGCTCTGTGGTCTGTCCATACCCTTACAGCTACACCTATCAATATTATGCATACTCTGTGATTGATTTCTGCGTTCGTTAGTGTGAACGGCAAGTTGTGGGAGGTCTGCCAAGCTTGGCATTTATTAACTGCCATCAGTAATACAAACATGGCGGCTATGCAGAAATTTCTAGCATCATTCGGTGTAGATTCATGAAATTTCTTTAAAATGTAACTGGGAAATAAAATCACGGCTACCAAATGAAGTATTTTGACCTGGTCATCTTCTTTTTGAGATCTTCTAAACAAACTAATTTTTTGGTTTTTCTGCCCCCGGTTCAGTTAGATTAGGTTATTATGAATGGTATTTAAGGTGCATAAAGCAAGTTGTGTGAACAATATTTTGTTGCTTGGCAAGTATGTACTTCACAAAGAGATTACTATGTCAGTCACGAATTTAGTGGTAACAGAAAAATCCTGATGAAAGACTCGGGTTACAAGCCGCGCCTGTGCTCTCATCCTCGGCTACTGTGTAACAAATCTGTTCCTCTGTAGCTCACTCGCAGATGGGAACTGGCGATGTAACAAATCTGATCCTTTGTAGCGCGCTCACCTATGGGAACTGGCGGTGTGTAACAAATCTGATCCTTTGTAGCGCACTCGCCAATGGGAACTGGCCATTTCTCATTGACGAGCATGCTACAAAGGATCAGATTTGTTACACTGAGGATGAGAGTAGAGATTGTTCTCGAAACGTTGGCAGAAGTAATGGTTTATTCACCATTCAGACACCTGACGCGGCTTGTAACCCGAGAGTCTTTCATCAACTTTAGTTTCCGCGAAAGCTTCACTTTATACAGTAAAAATCCTGTTAGGTACTACATCATTAAATCTCATGGTACTGTAGTCGGGACAGATATGTACGTTCAAGGTCCATTAGAAGTACAAGGCAACGGATCATTGGGGTTGGGAGGGGTAGCAGGTGAGGAAGCATATACTGTCTGTACTATAAACATTATTTCCCAGCGGCAGCACTTTGCAGCTTGATGTATCAATGCCTACGTCAGCAATGTGTCTGGTTTACATAGTATGTGTGTAGGTTTTTGTTCTCCCCGAAACCCAGTGACGTAGATAAAGTGCACAGTTTTGTCCCAGGTACAGTAAATGGTTAATAAGCGGAATGTTTACCAACAGATTTATATTAACGCCGTCATCTCTCCTTTTGGTGCAGATATCTGAGGTCAATGTCTTGCTGTTTTTAATTCCATTTCCTTTCTCGAGCAGTTCAGTATTCGCTATAAATAATTGGGCTGTTATTCTCTTAAAGTTTCACGTTATGTTTTTATAGTATATATGTATAATTTAAATTTTACTTCACAGTGATGAGGATATAAATTTCTTCCCGTTGTCGAGAATGAAAGACGGCAAGCAGGAACTGACGGACACTTTCAGCATAGAGGACTTTGAAGTGTCGCCAGATGAAGATGACCTCAATTTGCTTCCACCAAAACCAATGTACCAGCGTTGTGTATGTTGTGTCGTTCCCGGCGATTGGAAGTGCACCCTCATTTGAGCGTCGTCTGTGCACGTTTAATTTTTTGTCATTTTTCCCTTGTGCTTATTGGTTTAAAGATGGCAGACATTGAAAATATATTATCTTATAGCTTCAGAATGTGACTTAATCTGTTCTTGCAGTTATAACATTTTTAAAATGGGGGGGGGGGGGCGATGCTTTGTCTTCATATTTTTATGCCTCTTTGCAGAGGTTGTGTCATATGTATGGCGAAACTGGTCACAGTAAAATGTTTAGCAGTTCATTTGTGTTTGTAAGTAGTAGCTTCTGGATGTGTAAACTCTAGTCTCCATAAACGTGCAATGTGAACGTGACTAATGGATTATATTCTTATTTATGTATGTTAAAAGTAAATACAGAAATTTACTGAGATAACATTCAGTTTATTAAGACACGTGCTATGGATTTACTGAGAAATACTTTGGATTTAATCGTGGTAAGAACAATTCGTAAAATATCCGAAATACGCTGTTACAAGTCACCATATCGAACATGAAAAGGGAAGGGGAGACGTCGTGGTTTGATTGATACATGGTGTCTAGTAATTTCTGACACTATTCCCATAAGAGGAAGAAGTGTTTCTAGACTCTCAGCCCTAACTGAATACTCCTGCTTCATATTGCGGGGGCTGTCTTGAATTTGAATGTCTGTCCAGGGATCAGCTATTCTGTTTTTCGTTTTTCCTCGGTCCGTCTTTGCAAGTGCCGGGATAGTACCTTAACATACGTCAAGACCAGTTCCGCGTCTCTCAGACTCGTCGTTCATAGTTATTCGACCCTGTGTATTCTAAATATATAAAATCATGCGTACAAACAAAACTTTTTACACTTTGAAAAGACTGTCAGTGCCAAACGCGTTTTGACCTCAAAGGGTCATCATCAGTGGCAAAGAAATTAATTCATATTAAATCATACGATTCATAAGACGACGGTTTGTTATAAAGCGTAAAAGGTCGCACTTTATAAAACTATATTTTATGTAATATCACGCGAGAGTTGGTGTATTATCTAAATTGAGTTATGTCTGCTGGCCTAAGTTGAGGTTTCCGTTGTTGGTCTTCGTGGTTGCGTTGTGTCCACGATTTTATATTTTTAGAAAACACTGCAAGGTTTTAAGCCTGTGTATTCTGTTCAGTAGAAATAGAATTAATAAATAACCGAATAACCAGTCAGTACATTAGTCCATTTAAAGAGCCAATGTAATTTAATGTTAAGTAGAGTTTTAGGTTCTCAGGGGCAATTATGAAGATGGGCGTCTGCTGGATTGTAGCACTGAGCAGTTTTGTATACATTTACTGATGCTTTAGAGGTTCTTGCTGCTTTCATCATCAGGGTAATGATGACGGAGGCAGTAAGCAGCTCAGAAACATTAAACTTCTTTGGCACTGTTCGGAGCTTCTTCTTCTTCTTCTTCTATGGCTCTCCGGTCCGTATTCGGTCCATGGCCTCCACAATTCTCCTCTTCCATTCAGTCCGTCTGTCCGAGGCTTTGATCGAGGTCTCGAAACATCTTCCTTTTTACAGCGCAAGGTTGTTAGCCTTGCGACCAACCCCCAACCTGGAGGACCAGGGTACCTGTCTTAGTCTGACCTCTCCCCCTAGGGAGGCCCTACCAGTAGCTCTTGGGGTCAAGCCCCACCACCACGACAAGGTGCGCACTGTTCAGTGCTACGACCCAGAATTCAGCCATCCTCATATTTTGATGTTGTGCTGGCTTGAAATGTAGAAAATAGGGGTGCAAGATATGTTTAATTTTGTCCCCAAAATTGGTATAGTAAATTTATTTTTTTAAATTTTTTTTGTGTCAGTTTTCAAAACAGAAATGTGAATAGAATCTTGTTTTTTCTCATAGAACATGGTATTTTTTGTTCTTGAAGAATTGTTATGACTTTAAAGTAGTTAGAACCAGTTACTTTATATGCAATTTCAAGGTGTTTCTTGCATCCATACCTTGCGCATCTTTTACGATACTATGACGTGATGTCCAATGTAGCCATTGCCACTTCAAAATTCTGTTGCTTTTTCAAGGAAGTTGAGTTTTCCAACATGGCCGCCATGATGTCAGTCAACAGCCTTGCACAAGGCATTAGAAGTGAAACCTTTTTTAAAGAAAATTATCATACCAGTTTTTGTATGTGGCAATTGGAATTTTTTTTAGATCTGATTAAGCAATGATGTGTAAAGGTTATACAATAAAAATGTTTTATTTATTAAACAGCCAAATTCTTTAATGGCTATTATCTGAGAGAAAATTCAAGAGATGATTCTGTAGTTTGCATTCTCTGTCTCCAACTTCTGTTCACTCTTGTCATAAACAAAAGCTTATCGACTATGCTTTATTACGAAATATACTCATCTGCAAATGTTTAGGTTAGGAGAGGTTAGGTTAAATACCTCAGCTGAAGGGTTAATGTGGTAAGAGGCAACAGTCCTTACGTGATGAATGTTCTTTCCAGCGCCTGGGGGTAGCACAGAGGTAGGTTATGTGTGGTATCAGATGTTTGAGAACAGTGGAGCCCGGACTGCGAATTGGCACAGTACAATGGCCAAACCTCCTCATCTGTATTCCTGAGCCGTCTTCATATATAAACGCCAAGGTAATTTCAAGAACAGACTATTTTTTAACCCTTTACAATGCTCATGCTTGAGTAATAACCCTAATTTTCCATGAGAAGCTCAGCTAGTAAAATTCCGTACCTTTTGTGGAATCCGATGGTTCATTACCATGTTGACAATGGTAAGCTATTGGATCATATTCTGAGCCAGATGAGTTCAGTCTTACACCATATTGATGATTATTATTATGATCATCAAATAAAGGAAGATGAGATGGGCGAATGTGTACCACGCGTATGTGAGAAGAGAAATGCGTATACAATTCTGCTCTGAAAACTTGGAGAACCAGGACATAGCTGGGATGATAATATTAAAATGGAATGAGGAAATCAGCGAGAATGTAAAATGGATTCAAGTTGGTTAGGTTATAAAGGATGGGAAATTTTATCGTCAGAGCTGCCTTATCTTGAAACCGATATTTCGTCAGTTGGCTGCACTGACCGTGAGCTTCGATGAATCGTTCGAGACCTGCAGGGCGTAGGGATATTCGTTGGAACAGCGGTCGACGCGTAACGAAGGCTGCACAGCGCTGGAAACAACGTAACATGTTTATACGCAATTTTCCAGTCCAGTGGTTGGCTTTCCTTCATATCTTCGAGGTCCCATATTCGACTCTTATCACGTGAAGCCCGCTATCCTGAATATTTTCGTGATTTCTATCGGTCCCTTCAGAAAAAAAAAAAAACGTTGGGATATTATGTACGATTTGAGGTCTTCACGGCGATGAGTCTCAAAATGGCTGTCTTGTGGGTTGTAGTACCGTGTGGTAAGTCATCGTCCTGATGATGGAGGTAGAAAGGACCTCTGAAACGTCTGTAAAGTTCTGCCAGATTACACGGCCACTTAATTGTATGTCATTTCTGATTCATAATTTATAAACTACGCAACTGAGAATAAGCCTTAATAAGTTAAACAAAGGGAAAATGAAATTGCTGTTCAGACAGCGCCTTGCGTGCTCAGATGAAAGAGGAACTAGTTAAAATTGGTTTTCTGATAAAGCTGTTATGAAAAAGTGGCTGTGTAATTAAAACGTTGTACAAGAGGCAAGACGAATCCTACGTGAGTGTGAAGATTTGTGCTTTGCGAAAAGCTGAGTTGCCTTTGTGCTTAATTAGTATCACAAGCTTTGTAGGATTAGAAATATGTGCCGTAGGGAAGTACGCTTAGAAATGGGTCTACAGCTCCTTGTTCTGTGGGTGTGAAACTCCCCCCCCCTCTCAAATTAACCTTTATTTTACCCCCTTCTTCGAAACATGACACGACAAAAGAACAAAACATCTTAACAGTGGTATATTTTACGTAATTTTTAAGTTCTCTGCGAGGTCCGCGCCCATTTCAACTAGGCACAAGCAATTATGAAGGTATGAAACTGTTTGGGTGTACCGAGCTGAATTGAATGAGGTTAGCGACCTCTCAAAGGGGAGGGAGGATGATGAACCTTCGGGTTTAATAAACATTTTCTTAGCCTGCTGTTCAGCTGATGATCTCTCAAAGAAGGCAATGTCTTGGATAGTAAAAGAAGTGAAAACGTGTTTCACGACGAACACAAAGTCAAATCGTATTTCTTTTACTATCTTCACACCTCAGTACATATACCGTGGCTTCTACCACCAGTTGACTTCGTAAATGTTCGGCAGCATTCGGTTGCTATGTCACGAGGTGCCGCGCATGCGTCCCGGTCGCCCTCGCCACTGTGATTGCTGTGGTCCTGAAGTGGATGTTCGCATCGGAGCGGTTGTGGCGAGGAGGGTGTCGTGGTGTGTTGTGTTGTGTAAAGTGTGTACCGCCGTCAGCGCCACCACGGGACAACCTTCGAGGGGACTAGGGTGAGGCGATGCCAGGCCTGCCTGGAGAAGACCACGACATCCCAGATCACGTGACATGTCCGTCCGTAGCCTCCAACGGAGGGTGTCCGGCCCGGGGTGAGTCTGGAATTGAGAGGCATTGTTAAGAAACAATCCTTAATGATGTAGCTGGTTCCTGCAACTACTCCAGCTTATTAATTGAATCTTTGTTAAGAAATGCTATAAACTGAAGTGATGTTCATGTTTCATTTCATCCTTTTCATTATCACTTGATTTATATAGTAACCGTGTGTCATTGGACGATATCGTTTCAAATTAAATTGTGTTCGTCTACATGAATGTGTTACTGAAGATCGGTCTATAAAGCCTAATAAATGTTTTATTTCGTATCACGACAACAAAACGTCATCAACAAACATCGTTCCTGAATATGTTTGTGATATCGTGACAGATCAGTGTTTAAATATCGAAAGTCTTTGTCGAGTTGTGTCGATCATTGAGGGATGCAGAAACGTGGCGAAAAGTTCCACCTCCATTTTGGTTTTGTTGTGTTAATGAATGTAGCCGACATCTGATCTGTTCTCATGATCAATAGCAGTGGTTCTGTGTTCGGGTCCCATTCTGGGTGTGGCCAGGGGAATTTAGACGAGCTTAAATGATTTCAAGGACCAAACCTGATGTAGTTACCCCATCTCTCTCTGTGAAGGCACTATCGTCAAAAGGCCACGGACTGGATTGATTATAGCCACACTGTCGCTCGATGGGGAAGGGGGTGGGGGGGTGCTGTAACCATCTTCAGTGTCCCTCTGACACGATTTCAGAATCTTTCCCACACACACGCAGCGACTTTCTTTAACTCAGTGGCCCGCGAATGCTATGGTTTAATTGGTCCTTGCCTTATTTAACGTAACCTCAAAAACTGCTTTTGTTATACATCGTTCAGTTGTAGGTTAGGTTTATGAACGACAGAGACAAACGGATTTAGGGCATAGACTCGTGACTTCCGGATTACGAAGTCTACCGCGATTTTCGTCGAATGATAAGAAAAATGTCTTGTGGTTCAAAAACATATTTTTGTGTCTCGATAAACTTATTTTTTAAGGTAAATCAAGGAAAACTAATAATTATACGTGGCATTGCTCTCTTCGTTCGTTTTTTTTTTCAGGTGATTTGTTGTGGTGCAGAATCAGTTACAGTTTCTTAATTTAATTTTAGAAACGGTGGTAATGCTGAAGTGTAGTTAAACTGGAATAGTCTACGTCAGTTGTGTGTCTGGGGAATGTGAACGGATCACGTAATGGAGAACTTACATAGAAAGTTTCAGAATGTATTTGTGTATTCTAATTTTTTCAGATGTTTTGTGAAAATACGAAGTTTGGGAGACTGAAAGATTGTTGAAATCTGCATTAGTGTTTGGATATGCGTAAGGATATGTGATCGAACAGTTATTTTCAATTCCGTATTTTTAACAGTTGCGAAATATTAAACTATGCAACACAAATTGAAGTGTTATCTGTGCCATTTATCTGCCTTTAGATGGACGCTGCTTTGTGGAATGGATTTTCTTTTAAAGCACGTAATGTCATATTAAGTGAAACAGTCGCGTTCTTAAAATAAAAAATTGAAGTTCATTTATTAGAGCCTTTGTCAACAGGCAAACGTGAATAAATATATAGTATATTAAAAATTGGCCTAAATACACGTAAACAATCTAATAATTTTCCCGCATGGAGAAGGTGTCCTTGAGGGCTTTAGCTGAAAATATCCAAAAAATCTGCATATGCCATTTGCAGCTGTGACACGTCTAGATGAAGGATTATAAAAATCTTATAAATATAAATAATTTAAAACTTAAAAAAATGTAAAAATAATTTATTTAATAGTAATTATTACATTATCTATTTCTGAAGTTTAGGCTGGACAACCATTTTCCTCCCTCAATCTTTAGTCGTAATTTCAGGCTCTGATGTTCAGAATACTACAAAAGTTGGCGACTTTTCATGGTTTTGTTATTAATGGTTATTCTGAAATAGTAATTTCTGTTCTTAAGCTAATTTCTAACCGTAGTTTCTCTACGTTCCTCTACTTTACGGAAGCAAAGAGTAGTCCCTGCTTTTTTAAAATAAAACATGATGGCCTTTTCAGTAATTGCAAACCAATCGCTGTTATTAAAAGTTCTTCGGAAGTGTTTTAATTTACTATACATTACGACTTTTCTCATTATTTCGACTTTATCCCCCCCGGGGGGCATAATTTCGCTAAGCCTTAAATTTCGTTTAATTCGTTCTCAACGTCATGTTGATCTCGTCAACTTTGACCTTGTTCCTCACGCCTGTATGCGTTTTGACTTATTAACGCTACAACAACTACAAACTTTCTGCCTTCGTCGACAAATTCGTGTGTGCACTCGAAATTTCTGAGATTTTACTTCGCTCGCTGTTGTCTCCTCGTTCATGACTTGTCGATCATCTGACACGCGCTTCGCGTGTTAATTGTTTATTTTTGTGTCTTGTATCTGTAATTGCCAGTTGGTTTATTTAAAGATGCTCTGTTAAATATAGAAGTTACTTATCGTAAAATGAAATAAGAGTGAGACTGGAGTGGGGTGTGGTCTAATCTGTGGCAGCCGACTGATTCTTCCGAATGTAGTTGGCTGATGTAGACATGATTCCGCGCTAATTTGTGCACTTGAACAGAGAGACATCAAGTTCGGTCGCCTTTATTTAATCAGTTTATTAAATTTACTTTGATGTTAAATTACGCTCATAAGATTTTAACGCGGTCGGTGAGCCGAGGCCTGAAAAACACCAGTACTTTTAAATTTAGGTCACATGTTGTTATTTGCGTAAAAATAGCAACATGGCGACAATGCAAAATTTATACCAGGCGGTGGTTTTATGTTCGGACCGTATGACGTAACCTCGACCCGCCACAGACACTATCAGACGCGGGCTTCTCCTCGCTAGTCTTGTTATCTGTGACTCACGTGTCCAGGCTGAGTGCATTTTAAGTGCTATTCAAGATGGTGTACTGTTAGAACAACGCATTTTAACGTACGGAAGTTATGTAAAAAAGCTATTCTACTCGATTGTATCGAAGAGAATTTCATAAAAAAATGTTTCGTGTTTACACAACTTCAAATTCACTATTTATTATTTAGTTTTTAAATTAAGATCTAATGGTTCGGTATTGGATAAGAAAATATGTATTGACTAAAAACATAACATCACTGGGAAAACCAGCCCAGAAATTCGACGTTTCCGTCTCCAAAGCAAGAACTGATACAAAATTATTGAAAAATTAACACAATTGAATTCATTGCAACCAAGAGACTCAGGTACAGAGATACATTTTTGAAACTGGTTTATCCGATCAGTGTGTGAAGGAGCTTAATTTAAATTTACGTGTGAACACGCAGTATAAATGCCACTGGTCAGAAAGCCTTCGGGTTCCTCGTGAGGCGCCACTACTCGATTCTCGACATTTTTTCCCCTGTGTTAACAGAGGAGGAAATACTACACGGTTATTGTCAACAGGCAAGAAAATGTATTCCCCCAGCCGGGAATCGATGCCCGATCTTTCGGGGCCCAATCTTTTTTAAACCTATTGCTAGGCGTTCTTTTTGTGTGGAATAAAACGCCTTAGGTTCTGTGTGCCTGTTGATAAATTAAAATCACCGGAATTTTCTGCGAAAGGATTTTGATATTTTGAGACGTCTCAGTAGATTAGGCCACCAGGGTTTGACTCGATGACGGAATTAACGTAAAGGAAATGCTCCGGAGAGAGTAACATCAGCAGCTGACTGTAGCTAATGACGTCTGAACCGGTTTGCTGATTTTAAGGGAAGGAGACCATTACAGTGATTTGTTTTGAAGTACAGACAACCGAGCGGGTTTACAACTCAAAGACACAGTGAGCTTGGAAGCTGTTCTATGTTTTAAATGTCGCGTTTTACCATTAATTAATATTCTTATTCTAATAATCACCGCCATTTCTTAATTTTCTTTGTTTATTTCTTTTTAAGATGGAGACAGTTACGTGTAAAAAAATATTCATGGTTTGTATTCTTCACCGTTATCACAATGATTAGATCAAGGAAAATTAGACGGGCGGGGAATGTAGCACGCAAGGGAACAACATAAAAATATAAGATTTTAAAGTTTCGTCATATTGTGATATAATAAGTATATATTAAATCTTGTCCGTCTAATCACAATAATTCTTATTAAATATTAAAATATTACAATAATTAACATTTTAAAATATTTAAAATATTAAATGATGTTGTTTATCGAAATATTCGATTTACATTAGACCATCATTTTTTCGTGTTTCACGACATGTTTCGGTTCCTAAAAGAACCATCCTCAGGTTTATATAATTATATAAAGCTTCAAAACGATAAATAATTTCAAATACAATTTTCATACATTATGCCAGCGTACATTTTTATCAGATTTTTACCAGATATTAAACGATGTTCTTTTTCAGATTTATTTTAATATTTAATAAGAATTTATTGTGATTAGACGGACA
Source organism: Zootermopsis nevadensis (assembly GCF_977971745.1). Classification (NCBI taxonomy): domain Eukaryota; kingdom Metazoa; phylum Arthropoda; class Insecta; order Blattodea; family Termopsidae; genus Zootermopsis; species Zootermopsis nevadensis. The sequence goes on from NW_028259135.1 coordinate 483,849, forward strand.
AGATTTAATATAAACATAAAAATATGTCGCTAATCTTAAAGTAAAGAGGTCATTTGGTAATTCAAAATATAGAGGGGACGATAATATTAAAACTGGTCTTGTAGACGTAGGATGTGAAGGTATGGAGTGTATTTAACTGCTTCAGAACGGAATAGCGGTACGTAATAAATCCTTGGGTTACGTAAATGGCGGGGAATTTCTAGTTTCAGAATTCCTCCTTCCTTCCGAATGCAGTTTACAGTCCGTAGACATCTCTTGAAGAATGAAGATAAAACTTGGTTGGGTTTTCATCACCCACGCTCTGTCGCAGAATACACGTCTCTGAAAACTGTTTCTGATTTTTCCTCATTCTGTGCTCTGTCTTACGCGAGGGGCCGAAAGACTGTACAACGACATTTCAGGAAATATATTCTTAATTATACATTTGTTATGACAAGACAAATTAAATATAAGCTCTTTTATTCAAACTAATTTCAAAAGAAAGGGAGCCTGTCGCTTTGGTCGTGAAATCCAAGTATTTGACCACTTGAACATTAGAAAACGTTTTATAATCTCCTTCGAGGTATCGATGTGCGCCCTTTGTCGATAGAGACCTAAGTAGGAGTCGATTCCCCATAAAACGACTTCTATCAACGTAACCTAACAAATTTATTATTTCAAACGCTGGGTTCAGTTTGTGACAGCTGAAAGTGAAAACCCAGGAAGTTAATATCGAAAATAAGTCCCTTTATGGTCGTTTGTCAGAATGAATATATTTTAGTCTTTAAAGAGGAAAAGTTTGAGAAATGATTTAGACAAAATTTTAGATTTGTGCAAATTGAACTGAGGCACTAAGATTCAATTTGACTGATAACTCTAGGTGTAAACGTCGTTTCGTAGAAATTCATCGAATATTTCTGACGAACAGAAACGATTTCATCATTACGAATATATTTTGAACATTTTGCAGAAAGGAAGGGCAGAGAGACAATTATGGATACAGTTCGTTGACGTAATTATAAAAAAAATATTTTTATTTCTACTTAAATTATTGTCCTATGGCAATTAGCACACGAACTTTAGAATTGGCTACATATTCCGTGTTTTAACTATACAGAGCGGAATCCTTTCACAGTCGCTTAGCTGGTCAACAAATTCCGCGTCTTTTACTGAAACTGAATTGTCAGTGTGCCGAAAAACCCGCAAAGGATGTCTATCTGAGCCAATTGAGACTAGTCCATACGCTCAAACTCTATTTAAGATCCATTTTTAATATTATACGACTAAAATTTTGTATTTATGCATTTATCCTCTGCTGATACTGTTTGCAGATCACGCACTGAAATCGGACGGGAGTGTATGGTTGGATGTTACTCGAAAGATTTTGGTACCATAATGCTAAAATCTCATTAATATAGGGTGCACATTTTTTTTTAAAAAAAAAAAATTAGGCTCTGACAACTGAGTTACGGTCTTATAAGCATTTCGTGTGTTGTGAAGAAAATGTAGAATCTAACCTAACAAAAGAAGAAACGAGTCATTGCAGTTTTGCCCACTAGGTGTCCAGAGATGTCGTAACCAAAATTTAGATGAGGTTAGAGAGAAAAAAAGAATATGTTAGAACCATGATTCCTACGTTTTGATCTGGTTAATTAAATAACTTCACAGATGCAGACAACTAACGCAGTTAAACCGGTTTTAACAGACTCAAGAATTATAAACTTTGGCTTTCGGGTGTGAGCCGAATGAAATGGTGAGCACAAAACCAATATTTAGGCAAACACTGCCAGTATGATTCAATGTTTCGTTCCACCAATCAGCGCCCTCAAATCAAACTCGTCACCTTCTACTGTCCTATATAAGGCTTCCAGAACTCGCCCCCACTACACATTACCCTGAAGATGGTAACTGCAGTGTTTGGTTAATACTCAGTGTTCAACACGGCTAGCCCGAAAGAAAAACGTCGAAACGCTAACCTGCTTCAGTGCAGTGGTATCCTAGCAACGCAGTTGTCAAATATCTTGTGAGTCTCGGAGTGAATGCACAAAAAGGCAGAACGCCTCTCTCTCACACACGCACAGCAAAGCCACTCGACTCGGCGTCGCCTGACAGGTACAAATACACGTCAGAGAAAGCAAATAGACTCAGCCACGCGGGGCCATGCTCCCCTGAACAGTAAGAATACAAGTATCGTGTAACAGATGTTAGATTGATATTTTTCTCGATCTTCTCGATTCTCCGCTTCGTAATATTTTCCTGTCATTTTATTCTCATATTCCTTCTTCCTTCTCTGATTGTATTGACGATTCTTCATAGTTTTTTTGCATTTCGAAATTCCAAAGCTTCGTGTTGCTTTCCGGGGTCTGGCAGTGACTGAGAGCTACGCGCATGCGCAGAAAGGCTAGTGTTACCGCTGCATCTCACGAAGATATATAGGACGTGTGACAATTCTTCGACGTTGTGCCAGATGCTTCAGCGTTGAGAAACATTTTCTAGGACATAGAATCCTGTTTCCTCATGAAAATTTTACCAGCTAATGGAATTTGCAAATGATATTTTTCTAACATTACGTATTGATGTAGGCGTATAGTTTATTTAACGATTATGTCAATAACTAAGACTTTCGAGAAGAATTAATAGATAATTAATGAATAACGAATTAAGGAAAGACATAAAAGGAAGTGGTCGTGGCCTAATTTAAGACAATATCCCTGAGTTTGTGTGTTGGAACTGGTGAAGACCACGAAATTCTGAGTCAAGATAGTCGGTCTCAGAGCCGAGATTTTAGCTCGGAAACTCCGGTATACGAATCAGGGTTGCCTACCATTAGTCCGTGAAATTATAAAATTATACATTTCTCCCCTGTCTTGTGTGCTACATGCATTAGCCATCTCATTGGCGAAAAGTACAAATTGTTAAGCTCCTCATTACGTAGTTTTCTCCAGTTTTATGTTACTCGTGTTACTTACTTTTTATTAACTCAAAGTAACACTCCTTGTTCCACCCTTGTCTCAAACGTCCCCAGTCTAATTTATTTGCTTTGTATGAGAGAAAAATATTAACACCCATACAATTAACAGGTGACGTTATATTTCTGAATATTTTAATCTTTGCGTTTTAGATAGATAACAGAAAGACAAGTGAAGAGTTAAGAATAATATTTAGTAGCCGTTAAGACTGGAAATGTAGGAGAAGACGTAATTCACGTGTCAGTATACGAACAGAAGACAGCGATTTGCAGTCTCTTTAACCCTTTGAAGCCGAAGATCGTCTGAATATTATTTATGAATTCAGTCCGTACCGCGAAGAAAACACTACACCTCACCATTACGAAAATCAGCTGGTTAACCCTTTGAAGCCGAAGCTCGTCTTCATAATATTTACGAATCCAGTCCGTACCGTGAAGAAAACACTACACCTCACCATTACGAAAATCAGCTGGTTAACCCTTTGAAGCCGAAGCTCGTCTTCATAATATTTACGAATCCAGACCGTACCGCGAAGAAAACACTTCACTTAACCATTAGAAGTCGAATCAGGCGGTACCACATAAGATTTAACAAAAGAACATCCCGGTCAAAGCCTTAACGTCTTACATTTCCGATGACGAAGTGTTTAAGCCATGGACCACATTAATCCACTTGTGACAATGGGGCGTGTCCGTCGAATATTGATTTGTGCTTACTTAATTAACATGGCTGGACAGGCAGACAGAAAAATCCTCAGACATGACTTTAAAATTTTCTACATCCAACGAAGATGACAAAACGTAGTTAAATGAACTTTAAAAATTAACAAAAACACGTGGAAAGATAAAATCAAGTTACAGTTTCAAGCACAACAACTAATTAGCTAAGTTCGTGGAGTGAAGTCCTTCTTGAGAAGCTCATAGTCGCCAAGCTTGTCAGGAAATTATCTGCTTTCATAAGTCACAATATTTGCCCCCGAGATTTCGGAGTGGTAATTACGAATTAAAAAACATGCATATTTTATTGACACATTCTGAACATGTCTGTAACACTGTCAATAAAGAGACTAGTTCATGATGAGCTACGTTTACAGTTCAAACAGTGTGAGGTTGGAAGGTCTACATGATTCTTAGGGATTAGCAGCGGTTTTGAATAATTTTCGCGAGACACTTTTCTGGAAATGAACCAGGTACGTCGAAGTGGGAACATCTCTGCAAGGACCAACGAACACAGGACTTAAAGGATGTAATAAATGCCGGAATACACCCTCGGAATTCTTTGCTAATTCTTAATTCTTAATAAAAAAAAATATATAAATTATCTTAATTTTAGTTAACAACTTCACAAATCATGTGCTTTTTCTATTTAAATAATATGAAACAAAATATTACTACGTCATAGCATGCTTGACTCCTGCACATGGTGTTATGGGATCGAATCCTGGTCAGACCAAATTTTTTTATGAAGCTGTCATGTTATTTTATATTACACAAAGAATTACCATACAAATTTTTGTATTTTTTTTTTTTTGAAATTCTGTAACCATACATCATTGTACGGCTCTATTGCAAGTGGCGCTAGTGTCGATTCCACCTCATAAGTTTGTTCGCCCACCATGTTAGTATTAGCCATTGTAGGAAATTGAGAAGTACGACTTTAGGGGGAGGCTTCCAATGGCATAACGTCCGTACCAAATATTTTCCACATCCGTCCAGTTCTTCTCGAGTTTAATCAAGCGGACAATAAGCACGAAGCTATTTTTTTTGACGTAAATACGTCTATGTTTTAGGGTCAGTGTCATTCGGCTTAAATGTGTTACGAAAAAATGTTACAAAAAAATGTTACGAAAAAGTGTAACTTCATTGTTATGTTACCTAGGAAACGTTACATTACATTACATTACATTACATTTATCTACCACAGACCCATCTTAAGCGTAACTAATTCAAGTTAAATAAGCAATGTCTTAATCAAACTTATCTCAATGGTAAAGGATGTATAAAGGAAATATTTAGAATAAAGCCAATACATAAACTTCCTCTCCGTATGGACGTATTTACGTCAAATTCTCCGGAACCGTGGTTCCACTGACAACTTTTTTCTATTTCATGTCTATCGAAAAAATAACCTAACCTAACAACCCATCATTCAGAATAGTAGGCCTCTCCTGGTCGGGATTCGAACCCTCCTTCTCCTGAATACGAATCAGGATTAGTGTAATTTAAGTTCCTTGTAGAGCTTAACTAAGTGCGTAGATTTTCACTGTCTAACAAGTAACGGCTTGGGAGAAGATCCTATTGAATGAAATATTTAGTGTAGACAGGATTAGGAATTGAGTTGTGCTAAAGACATGTATAAAATATGAGGCAGAAACTGATCCCACACCTTGGAGACGCTTGCATTACCCAAACCATTTTGCGGCTGTAATACTTAATGGCACCATAAAACAAATGAGATATATCTACAGAAACTCATAACTGTTCTTGAAACTTATTTTTAGAAATAGCGCTTCACGGAACAAGGGAAAATAATGGTCAATGTAAAAGCTTTGTTAACGATGCATTTCAGAGTGAACTGTCTTAATTAGAACGACGTCTTAACCCTTTCCACGCTGGTTTATAGTTAAATGTCCTCACATTTTCATCGTAACGTAATCATTTCAAAAAAATAGTGAGCTTGGCGAGAAATATTTCTCTCACTAATCTAACATCTAACCGAGATATCTCGTACGAAACACTCAAAGGAATAAAGAATGTTTAGTGCAAAAGATTTATAGTAGCTTATGATAAATACACTTGCAGTAATAAACAAGATATTCTGGACTAAATGAATGATATCACTGACCAGTGTTCTTCTCGAAAAGCTGATGATAGGCCACAGATCCATTATATTATTCGTCCTTCATGGAACACCGGTCTCTGTACTGTGCCAGATCAATCCAGTCCAGACTTTGCCAACCTGTTTCCTGAAGGTTCATTTTAATATTGTCTTATCGTCGCACAAATCTTCCCAGGGTAATTTTTTCCTTTAGGATTTCCAGCCAAAAATTCTGCACTGTGCGAACTACATTCTTCGCTCAATTAACATTCCTTGTTTTGATCATAAAAATGACTGGTTAAGATTTAAGATTCGTCGAGGTCCAAACTGTGGTGTCTTGGCCTCTTGGATATTGGGACTGTGGGTTTGAATCTCGCTCAGGGCATGGATGTTTGTCTTCGTCTTTGTAATCTGTGCTGTTATCGTTAGATAGAGGCCTTGGTTCGAAGAGTCATACCAACTGTCTAAGAAATGTTTTTGGTGTCTCAAATGAGGAGGCTGCTAAGGTTCTCCAAAAAACTGTAGAACCGCGGAAAAACGAGATAGAGCACATATTACTAAGCTTCTCGGTATGTAATTTTCTCCAGTCCCCTGTCATTTCCTGTACCTAAGATCCATATATTCTCTTCAGCACTCTCTCTTCGATTATGCTCAATTCAGGATCTTTCTTCAATGTAAGATACGAATTTTGATACCTACACAAAACAATTGGTAAAATGATGTTTTTTTATGTTTTAATTTTTAAGTTTTGATATGTTATACTTCAAGACAAAAAATTCGCAACTGCATGTTAGCAGGAATTGATTTGAATTTTCTGTTGACGTTATGACGAATACAATTTTGATTTGCTACCGACTTTCCCATATATTTCAACACCCCCCAAGTACATGTATCTATATATTACGATGTCTTAGAGTCTGGTGTTGGAGCGTAAGTACATACTTAATCTGGTCAAAATATATAATATAATTCAGGTCTATACACAAACTTTATTTACTTCATTGGCGCAGTATTGTAACATCGTTGTAACGATGAATAGCGCAAATTTTAAATTTTAAATTTTAACATCTGTAACTAAAGTTTGTGTATAGACCTGAATTATATTATATATTTTGATTATAAAACACAAACATGACGCATTTAAACCTTAAACTTAATCTGGTATTCTAGACAAGACATGGAAAAAAAAACTTTTTGAAAATCGGTACTTTGCTTTTAAATTCCAATCTTGGATAATTCCAACAGAGCAACCATGGGAAATTCGATGTGAAATCGACTTCATCCGTATCAGAGTATTATCTCATAAATTTACTAAACCCAAGAAGCAAAATCTTTTATTAAGTCATTAAATTATCTTTACAGAATACCGGGTGTTTACGGACTGCAGTCTACTTACTTACGTACTTTCCCTAATGACGCTACGTAAACGTAGAAACATTATTTTTCTAACTAGAATCCTACCCCATTTTTCAATATTCTCATTTGTATCTCACTAGTTATGTTTTTTCCATCTAAGTCTAGCTTTACACAAGTATTCTCCCATTTTCCTTAATTCAACAACCTCGGCGTATTTTATTATACCCCTACAAGATACTTCATTATTTATAATAAACCAACTCTTCAAAAAAAAAAGTCACTCTATCTCTCCTCGTTTTAACACCGCGTAAAAAAACACCTTCTTCCGCCTTACACAGAGGACGTCTCTCTTACTCAAACAATTCCTTCGACCTTCATCTGCCGTGTACCAACTTAAAACCACTTATCCATTTCACGTATAAAATATTAATTACCCCTTGTTACTAAAATCTGCAAAGGATATGATATTCAGTCTCTTTTCTCACTATTATCCTTTAGATTATGGTAAATGTATTTAAAAGAGTCCTTTTTATTGTACTCGAAGTCTCATTACCCAATTCAACTCTGTCCTGAGCCTGGTGAATCGATATTAGAGTGTCACGTCCAACTTTTTAATGTTCGTTTTAATATTATCCTCTCATCTGTATCTGTGCCCCGGATTGGTCTTTAATTCAAGACTTTTGACTAATAATAATCCTCTTTGCTTGATAAATGTCCTAACATCTAATCGTCCTGAATTTGACCATTTTAATAATATCTTATCAAGAGTACAAATTATGAGATTTCTTGTGTAATTTTCTGTGTACTCTTATTGAATTCGCTGTCACAGCTTCGTTTTATCAAACACTTTCAACCTATGTTCCTCTTTCTGGAGAGAGATCAGGTTTTTACGCCCATATAATAAACGAAAGACAAAATTCTATTTAAATCTGTACTTGACGGGTTCGAATTTGCGATTCGCGATTCTTACCTTCAGATTATCCCCGTCTTAGTCTGGCCTGAGTATATTTGTTAGTTAATTTCGTTTGTTTTGTGTTATTAATAACATGTGTATTTGAAGAAGCGTCATTAAATAACCAAATAAATGACCGTACAACAATAACATTCAGTTAATTTGACTTCTGCGGTTGGTGAATCAAAGTTAAGAATATCTAACCTATAAATTTACTAAATAATAATATGTGTAACTTACACTTTTTGATGGAGTCGTATTTGGTCTCAGGGATAACTTAACCTGTACCTCACGTTCTTCTCTGTGATATTCTTAAACGACGAAAGCTTAAAATATTAAAATAAAGAAAATGGACTGACGTTTTGCGAAGGTAAATGATCTTGAAACATCAGTGAGAAAATGTGACACATTTCAGTTACGAGCGGTTGTAATGTTCCGTTATGAAGCTAAATTATCCAAAAAATTCTCCTGGGGGAAGGAGGGGTAGTATGGCTGCTACACAGAAAGCGAGCGGAGGTTCAGGATGTACAACGGTACAAGAAACAAACCAAACGCATTTGTTTTGGGACTCTGAGGTCCCTTTTTCAAAACCCTGTTACCAAACTGCAAATGTTATCTCTCAGCCGTCCAGACACATTGTGCATTACGTCACAGTGTTTTGGAAAGGTCATAGGTTCGACTGTGGGCTCGGAGACAAGTTGTCCTGACAGCGATTTCTCGGGGTAGTATGTCTGCATATCCGACCACTAATTCAACTACAGACATCGATATTATGATTATATTAATAAAAGTATAATAAGATTTATTGTAATATTTATTACAAGCGTATTGAATTAAATAATATAAACAAAATATTGTTAACGATAATAAAACAGCAATCAAAATAAACTATGATAAATATTTAACAAATCTGAGATTTGTATGAAAATCAAAATGGCCACCTTGCCAAAATTTTGTTTAGCGATGATTGGTAGATTCTTACGTAATTTGGCGTCGTTTTTCAATAGAATATTTATGGACCTGTAGCGTAAAACCTTAATGTGAGTATTGAATGTGATTATAAAGAATTCGGAATGAAGCTGTCGTGTCCTATGTAAGGTAATACCCAAGAATTTGCCAGAGATTGATCTACAGACATAAATCACATAAACTAAGAGATATTAATTTAGTCTAAAATTTTGTCTGTTGTTCCTCATAACAGCCAAAACTGTTGCATTACATCAATTTCAATATCATTTGGGAAGGAACCAAGAGGTAAGTTACTCACGATAATCTGGTTCGAACAGAGTAAGAATAATTTGAGAAGCTTTGGCCCTTAACACTTTAAGAACTGGTTCTCAATCCAGTTCGGTCGGTAGACAAGAAAAAACAACAGAGGATTTTCCGACGACAGAGGTCTTGCATTGTTCTGCACAATACAATTAAGTTTACAAATCTACACCACGTTCACTTTACTAACTTTCCTCGCTGGCGTTTCCAATCAAATGTTGGTATTTTTATTATTACGAGCTGTTAGGTTGTCACAATCTACATTATCAGTAGTAAAAAAAACTACTGCCATGTTGCCACATTGACGTAACGGGGAAAATGGTACGTGTTCCATAGTTTGCTGTAGTATCCGTGTCTCGTTCGCTACCGTTTCACCGTGCCCAGTTACGTCAACGTGGCAACATCGGAGTAACGTTCTTCTTTCGATGATTTGAAGGGCGGAGAGCCGTTAGAGTCTTACGAGGTGCGATCGGAAAGTTTCCAGACTGCGCCTATAAAAACCCGTACACTTATCTCAGGTATTAAATTCATCCATCATCCTCGAAGTAGTTCCCCTGGGAGTGAACACAACGATCCCAGCGCCGCTGCCAAGCCTGTTAGCATCCCTGGAAATCTTTCTTTGTCAGCCTGTCAAGCACCATCTGCGATTCTGCCTGAATCTCTTCTATCGTCTCAAATCTCCTTCCCTCTAGCTGAATTTTCATCTTTGGGAAGAGGAAGACGTCACACGGAGCTTAGAAAGGAAGTTGGGGTCGGTTCTTGCAAGATCTTTGAGCTCCTGACAAACGAGAAGTCGATTCTGCTTCTGGTCCTCAGACAGGATGCGTCGCATGTGGAGTTCTTCCTTTAGAATCAGCTGACAGGTCCCATAGCCTATCCCAACAATGTCGCACAAGTCGTTGATGGTACGACGTCGATCTTCGTGACATTTTCGGGCGTTGTGCTCGAAGATGGTCGTCCAGAACGCTCGTCATCATCGACAGAGGTTCGGCCATTTCTAAAACGTGAATGCCACACAAAAGTTTGTGCACGACCCATTGCGGACTCCCCAAATGCTTGCTTTAGCATTTCATAGGTTTCCGTAGCCGTTTCGGCGAGTCTTTGGCAAAATTTGATGCACACGCCATTCCGAAATCGCAGGAGGGTCGGTGTAATGCACTACCAAAACGCCCGTAACTAAGAAACAAATGCTAATTCGATGATGCCGGCTGGCACACTGATTCACTATGAATGTAGGCCGCACCCCCTAAAGGCAGAAGCTCGTACTACATCCGGTTCGCCCTCTATTGACACAGTCTTGAAACTTTCCGATCGCACCTCGTACGTGAATAATTCCAACGTTTTTGCTAAATAAAAAATGTTCTTGTTCGGACCCAGACTTATGGGACACTCTGTATATCACTTAAAATCCAGCTAGAAAATTACTATTCACTTCTAAAGTTTTGCAGAATCTAGCCTTTACGTAAGTAAGTAAGTAAGTAAGTAAGTAAGTAAGTAAGTAAGTAAGTAAGTAAGTAAGTAAGTGAGTGAGTGAGTTTCAACCCCTGCATCAAGATTTTTGGGAACTTCGTCACTTATATGACAGAATAAATTTTCTTTAGCATGAAATTGTTTTATAGCGTAATATGTGGAATGAATTGCAAACAGCCATTCTCCAGACAACTTTAAATTAACGAATCCACGCTTATAAGTTGTTCTCGAGCAGACAGGACGTTGTGACTGAGTTAAATCGTCATTTAATATAAAAAGCCGCCTCTGAGTTTAACTTTGTTGTCTATATTGTGGGTTAGCAACCTGCGTCTGCAATTGCCTTGTCGTATCGACACGCGGACCGTCAAGTTATTAATGACAATGTATTGAAACGTCATGAGGATTTATTTAAAATATTATTTTATTAAAATATTATCGAAAATATTCATGTTTGTAACTTACAGGTCAAATTTTTCATCACGCAGGATGATAAAATATTCCTAACGTGGAAACCCGTGGACTGTATTATTTCATTCTCTGATTTGAAGTAAGAATTACTTTATCTGGAATTTGATATGCCGTGTTTTCTAGATTTTAAGACACCTTAAATTGTAATACGGTACTTTATTCAGAAATAGACTTTCAGGGGGAAAATATGCTATATCAATTCTTAGATGCCGTCAAATGTTAAACGCGCACCGATTTCAAAAATTTGAAAATGTGAAAAAAGTTCGAATTAAAAACTAGGAAATGTTGTAATTATTACTAAATAATTATTAATATATTTAGATCCCGCTGATTTTCAACGGGCTGATCTCCTAGTAATAGTAGCAATGCTCAAAACGAACTATTCAATGACCAAAATAAACTGAGAACACGAATTGATAATTGTAGATCAGGGGTCGGTAACAACCTCATTACCGAGGGCCACATTGGCTATTCATATATTCCTCGAGGACCACAGAAAAAATTAATATCGTGGACAATAAACGAAACCTAATTTCCTTAACTTAAATAGGTACAGCTATTATTAATTTAAAAACAGATAACAGTTCATTTCCCCACACAAATGAGTTTACTGTGAAGACTTTTGTTAGCTTTCAAATAGTTCCGATTAAAAGTCATTGTTAATTTAATACAATTTTAGTTATCAAAGCCAAAGTAATTTTCATATCGTTTTATTGAATTTTATATGGTTTTAACAGCAGTACAATGAACGTATGATCAATATAGCGATTTTAAAATCGTAAGCCTGTATCTACAAAATGTGTATTTGGTTCATTAAATATTTTTTTCAATTGTTTGCTCTCACGCTTATATATATATATATATATATATATATATATATATATATATATATATATATATTCCTTTTCGTTCTGCCTAATTCAAAAATCATGTGACGGGTCACATAAGAAGTTTCTAGGGCCGAAGATTTCCAACCGTCTGGTGTAGAATAATGATTTTTTTCGTCGCTGACTGAAATTTGCATCTAAACAATCATCCAGCGATCTGTGGATCACAGATTTGTTACCGTGTGTTTACCGTTCACAGTTATATTTTATTATGTGTTTGGTTATTGAGAAGTTCATAAACGTACTTTACAATAGTAAAATTAAATCTAAAACTTCTTGACGATGGTGAAGAGTCAATTGAATAAAAATTTACTTGGATATTATCCATCGTCTAGTAAATATAAAACGTAAAACGACATTTCGGAGATGGGACTCTATCACCGTCTTCAGGTTCCTACACAGTTGGGCCCACTAGATAGAGCTAATCCGGTCCGGAGATAGGGATTAGCTCTATCTAGTGGGCCCAACTGTGTAGGAACCTGAAGACGGTGATAGAGTCCCATCTCCGAAACGTCGTTTTACGTTTTATATTTACTAGACGATGGATAATATCCAAGAAAGGTCCGGAGATAGGGATTAGCTCTATCTAGTGGGCCCAACTGTGTAGGAACCTGAAGACGGTGATAGAGTCCCATCTCCGAAACGTCGTTTTACGTTTTATATTTACTAGACGATGGATAATATCCAAGGAAAAAGTCCGGAGATAGGGATTAGCTCTATCTAGTGGGCCCAACTGTGTAGGAACCTGAAGACGGAGATAGAGTCCCATCTCCGAAACGTCGTTTTACGTTTTATATTTACTAGACGATGGTTAATATCCAAGGAAAAAGTCCGGAGATAGGGATTAGCTCTATCTAGTGGGCCCAACTGTGTAGGAACCTGAAGACGGTGATAGAGTCCCATCTCCGAAACGTCGTTTTACGTTTTATATTTACTAGACGATGGATAATATCCAAGAAAGGTCCGGAGATAGGGATTAGCTCTATCTAGTGGGCCCAACTGTGTAGGAACCTGAAGACGGAGATAGAGTCCCATCTCCGAAACGTCGTTTTACGTTTTATATTTACTAGACGATGGATAATATCCAAGGAAAAAGTCCGGAGATAGGGATTAGCTCTATCTAGTGGGCCCAACTGTGTAGAAACCTGAAGACGGAGATAGAGTCCCATCTCCGAAACGTCGTTTTACGTTTTATATTTACTAGACGATGGATAATATCCAAGGAAAAAATCCGGTGATAGGGATCAGCTCTATCTAGTGGGCCCAACTGTGTAGGAACCTGAAGACGGAGATAGAGTCCCATCTCCGAAACGTCGTTTTACGTTTTATATTTACTAGACGATGGTTAATATCCAAGAAAATTTTTATTCAGTAGTAAAATTGGTAATCATATTTTTGTTTAACCACGGAAGTTATAAGTGAATGTATAAAGCGATTAGGCTGACTGGCGATACCGAATAACAGCGAAATGGAGACAGCCTTCAGAATGAATGCACGAAACCAGGCTATAATGCCATCAAACTGAGCACCTGTCCTTTCAGACATTCGCTAACCTCGCTCATTTGTCTCACTGGATGGATTTAAGTACCACGGCGCCGTATAAATCTTCGTAGAAGGAATCAGAGAAAATCTGGTGAAACTTTCTGTAATCCGGACATTTATAATATGAAGGTAGAGAATAACTAAGCGTTTGCTGAAAGAGGTGAGATGTGAGGTTATGTGATCTTCACAGTATTTTGAAGGAATGTTTGCGTCTGTTGGTAAATATAATACGTTGTGATTGAAATTAATTAACTTAGTGGTAGTTGGAAAAATGTTTTGGTCTTTGTTGGGCATGTACACAGATGAGGAATTTCAAAACTGCAACAAAGTTATTGATTCCAAATTTTGACGTAAATACGTCTATAAGGAAGGGTCATTCGGCAAGAAAGTGGAACCAAAAAGTGTAACAAGTGTACCTAGAGAACATCGTGTTTACTCGGAATTGTTGTTACCTAGGAAACATTACATTACTTTACCTTACATTACATTCAGCTACCACAGAGCCATCTTAAGCGTAACTAATTCAAGTTAAGCATTCAAGCATTTTTGTTACCTAGGAAACGTCATCTGTTTACTCGGCATTGTTGTTACCTATAAAACATTACATTACATTACATTACTTTACATTACATTACATTACATTACATTACATTTATCTACCACAGACCCATCTTAAGCGTAACTAATTCAAGTTAAATAAGCAATGTCTTAATCAAACTTATCTCAATTGTAAAGCATGTATAAAGGAAATATTTAGAATAAAGCCAATATATAAACTTCCTTTCCGTATAGACGTATTTACGTCAAATTCTCCGGAACCGTGGTTCCACTGACAACTTTTTCTCTCTAATTTTCTGTTCCTGATGCTATGAGCTATAAATCACTGATATTATTTGGCAACCGTTTGAATTATTTATTAGTTACATAATGACTTCTTAAATGCATAAGAATAAAGTGTTGAACTCCAGTAAAAGAAGTTTTCTTGAGACGCTGATAGTAGCTTATGTGGCTATGATGCTCACGTCATTTATGGAACCTGAGGGTTCATTATTGTGTTCTCAAGAACCGCTTACCGGATGTTATTCTGAAGCAGATGAATCCAGTTCACATTCTTATATCCATTATCCGTATTATTATGCACTGATTGCATTCGTTGATAATTAATGCTTTTATTAACGCATACATAATTCTTACGTATGTTATTCGTTGTGACGTCACGTGTAATAAGCGGATAAATGCCAATGTGATTACAGTATACAGTTTCATTGAGGTTTCGAGTCCAATTTAACATACCCGGAAAGTTTAGATTTTGTTGAACGTTCCCATTCGCCGGGTTTCAAACCCGATATCTGTCAGGCCGCCAGGTCTCACACATTAAAATTGATCATGCTTTCTTAGCTCGTTAAGTCTCTTGGACATATTGTAAGAAACATTTTTGTTACTACAGGCATACCTCGTTTTATTGCGCTTCGCAGATATTTCGGGGTATTTTTTTTTCCCAAATCGAAGGTGTGTGGCAACCCTGCGTCGAGCAAGTCTATCGGCGCCATTTTGCCAACATCACGCGCTCACTTCGTGTGTCTGCGTCACATTTCCGTAATTCTCGCGTTGTTTTTTAGACTTAATAGACTACAGTATAGAGTAAACGTAACTTTTATGTGCACTGGGAAACCAGAAAGTTCGTGTGACTCGCTTTATTGCGCTCCGCAGATATTGCGTTTTTTTTACAAATTGAAGGTTTGTGGCAACCCTGCGTCGAGCAAGTCCATCGGCGCCAGTGCAACTATCCACGGCGCTAGGGAGCTCAGCTAGCAAGTAATCTGGTCCCTGCTGAACTCCCGAGTTTTATATGGGGGATGACTGTGTGTAATCTGCGCATTAGAAGTCTTCACAGGTATAGTAAGGACCAGATAACTTGCGTGTTCTTGGCGCTGGGGTGACAAGCACTGCGCGCGCACCTCCACGTTCTACCCGGCCGTTCCGTGCACCGACCGGGCCGTGCCGAGTGCAACTATCCACGGCGCTAGGGAGCTCAGCTAGAAAGTAATCTGGTCCCTGCTGTTTGACAAATTATGCCCTGTGGCTTGTTCTGGTTCAGAATTGTGAAATTCTTGAGCCTGATACCATTTCTTGGACGGTGACCCTCCCGTTGCAAGAACTTCACCTGCACAGCACAGAGAAACTTGGATAGACTCGTACCCCGGGCGGGATTCGAAGCCAGTGTCCCTGCGATCTCTTACACCGCACAGCTGCAGTGACCAGCCGAACAAACACTCGTTCCGACAATAAATGTTGACGAAGGGCTGTTGAGGGGAAATGTTTGAAAACTACACCGGAGTTCGCTTCTCAACTGTTTGTTGTAGACAGAGGAAAGTAATTTCTCCACTTGAAAGCTACCCCCAATTAACTCTCAGTACTTTGAATCTTGTCTTAATGCGTAAGAACACTGACAGAACGTGCTCTTAAATGCGTATAATTATTCCGACTAAGAGGTGTATAATAAGGATTATATCCATTTATGTATTTCTTTTTCAAATATTATTAGAGAAATGAGACTCAATTGGATGGTAAGAGACGAAGTATACAGTACGTATAGTCGAGTAACTGAAGAGATCATTCAGAAAAAATATACTAGATGGGAGGATTCTATTAAAACAGGGGTGACCAACCCGCGGGCCGCATGTGGCCCGCCTTGAACATTTTTCCGGCCCGCGAGATTCATCACACTTTTACAATTACATCAAATATGCAAAAGAAATAAGAAAACTTACAGCTGCTTTTGAAAGCCGATTCAGTAATTTAGAGTTAGACAAATACAACAAAATTTTTGAAATATATTCATCTCCCTTTCATGTTAAAATCGAGTCGGCCCCACAATATCTCCAAATGGAACTGGTTGACTTACAGTGCAATATTGAATTAAAACACATTTTTGAAACATCAGAATCAAAAATAGATTTTTATAACACTTACGTCACAAAAGAGAAATTTTCCAATTTGAGAAATCTGGCACAAAAAGTTGTTAGCGCTTTTGGTTCAACTTACACCTGCGAATCGTTTTTTTCGAAAATGAAATTGACCAAACACAAAACACGCTCAAACATAACGGACGCTAACCTGCAACACCAATTACGATGTGCAAATACCCAAATTGAGATCGATTTGCAAAAGCTAAGTGAAAGAGTGGAGAAACAAATATCGCACTAGTAAAATAAATATTTTTTAATGATTTCATTATTTTTATTTCATTCATATTTATATATTTTTTATATTTAATTGTTAGTGCTATATATTTCTTTACAATGTAGGCTTAGTATCATTATTATTATATTATCTATGTTTACATGTAAGAATAATAGTAAACACAATAATAATAACTCATTATGTTTCAATTTTTCACTCCAAAAAAATGTCTATAGTGTATCTAAATCTAATATGGGGATATATAATTTTATATGTGACCCGCGGAGTTATGATGCATTTCCAAAGTGGCCCGAAAGATCATTTGGGTTGGCCACCCCTGTATTAAAATATATCTTGAAAGACTGGGAGGGGGGGGAGTGCGCTGATTGGATTAACTTGGATCAGAATAGTGTCTAGTGACGAGATCTTGTCAACACGACAATGAACCTTATGATTCCGTAAAAGGCAGGGAATGTCTTGACCAACTGAGCGAATTTTCGCTTCTTAAGTAGAAATTTGTAGCATCGACTTAGAATCACACACGTTGCTATAGTGCGTCCAGATATAAGAGTGAATCATTCATTGAGATTGTGGTCCCCAGCGTTGCAATATTTGCTAAACGCTCGCGGTGTTCGTTTGGGAGAAGCAAAATTATCCATTCTGTTTAAAAACACGAATTAAACTTCATGAAATCGCCCTTAAAACACCGACACCTGTTAACTTTTCTTTGGATTGAACTGTACTGCACTCCAACTCACCACGTGCACTGCGCTAGTGGCTGTTCCTTCCTCCGTACACAACCCCGCTAATTATAAAATAAAAATACATTTATATTGGATGAAATTTAAACATTTAAATAAACTCTTTACACATTAGAAATGTACTACGAATTACTCAAAGTGAATTCTTACGAATCACAGTCGTACTGCAACTCTCGGTTTTGTAAATGGAAACGTATGCATAAGGGGGGTGACAGAAATGGAAGTAAGAGCCGTGCTTCACTCTTGTGTTTGGATTGTATAATTTGAAGGGCCTTTTCGTTGTTGTGACTCATTGAAGAACAACTCAGTAGCTGCAGGTGGCGCGATTGTGCGTACGTGCCCGCTGATTGGTCAAGTGTTGTCCGACGTCCTCATATTTTATTGTTCTGTGTTGCGCGACTGTGTGAAGTGTGTGCTGGAGGTTATCCAATGTTTGATTGCAACTGTATTGAATATCGCCTGCCATATTAACATTGCTTTATAGCATTAAACATACGTTCCAGTGTCAGTGGTTCAAATATCGTCCGCATCGACTTCGTATTTTCGTCTCGTATGTTGGTGGTAAGTGTTAATATTTAAACAAGTTTAAGTTATTAATGTCATTTCAGGATACTGAGTATTTAATGCACATAAAAATGAATGAAGATTCTTTACTGGGTCTGCCATTTTATTATCTGTGCAAACGTGTACAAGTACAATTCATATTATTACAAAAATGTAACACAGTTTAAACAAAGGGTTCGTGTAAAGTTGTAGTGATGTGTTACAAAACAAATCCACCCACTACGCGCGTTAGATACACAGACCATTTATATTATACGGAGGCAATGAACATTATAACTTATTAATAAGCATTTGGAATTGAGCCTCTGGGTAAAATGAGTGTGTAATTAAGTGCCTTTTTTTAAAAGCTACTTTAAAGACTTGTGTTGACAATTTTGATGCCTGCATAATATAAACTCTTCTGAAGAATGAGAGGTTGGCAATTGGTCTATGAAGCTGATTTTTATTCCTTGTGTTGGCACTGTGTACAGCAGAATTAGTTTGAAAGAGTTCTTGGTTATTTACAATAAAGTTCATTAACGAGGTTCTATATTCACGTGGAATAGCCAAGATCTCTAATCTCTTTAATAGACTCCTACACGAATTTTTAGGTCTGACACCAGCCAATTATCTAATAATTATATTTTGTAATGTGAATATATTTTTGATATTAGATGAATAACCCCCCCTTAAAAAAATCTGTTCCTCAATTTGTTGTAGAGCAAATTAAACGGATTTGAGTATGTCAGTGAAAACATCGTAACATGCTCCACTTAACTCAAGGCAGGACCGCGCTACATTAATAATGTCTCAAAATATTTTTAAAGTGTAGCGTCATTATTATTTGCCAAATAACCATCTTGTTCATGCAATATTAACAGAACTTACAAGATCCTTTGAACGTTTATGTGTTCTCTATGCGAATAAATACACGAAGCAAACATTTTTTTAGATTATGTTAACAATATTGAGGAAAGTAATAGAAATTTTTGTAATCCAACAAAAAATTAGAAAATACCAGTTTTGTGTGTTATTTTGAAGAAGATGGGAGATAATATGCCTTGCGGTTGTCAGTAATATTTTTGTGGGAAGACGTAGTAACAATAAAATATTTATTTATATAGTTTATTGTAAGAGGAGATGTTTTTAATTACATCGATGGTAGTTTTTTAAAGGTGGACAAAAAAGTATATATATTTTTAACGCTTGTAGAAGAATACTTTAGAACTAATACTGAGTCTTCAGTTACGTTTCAGGCAGCGTTTCGGATTAAGAGTAGACTTAAATGATTAGGAAGTAATTATTTTTTAACTATCTTTGTTGAGAACCTCGCTTGAGTTCCGGGAATTGTATTAGGCGTGTTTGAAATTAAACAATACAAAATGTATACATTTTTGAATGAGATTGATTACAGTATAGAATAAACCCTCTGGTGATTAAAATTGTTTTAATTGCGTCTAGTAGAATTTTTAAATATCTTTTAACATTTTGAGGAAATTTTAGTTTTGTTTCAATATGAGAACAAGGTTTAAACAACAAGGAGAGTATAGGAGATCTGTGTTGAGTCGTCAGTAATCTTTTGAAAATATATACAAATTTTGAAAAGTAATTAAAATCGTCAGGTTTATTTTAAAAGGAACTGTTATTCCAAATTCTACAGGTGGTTGGATAAAGCTGTTTCGTGAATGAATGTAAACAGATAATCAGATATTATTTATTAGTGTTTGGAAGTTTACTGCTGTGGTATAGCAGGTGATCTCTGTTAAAAGAATCTTATTCCTCAGGTAATTTGTTTAAGCACATCTGAAAGTTGGCAAACAACAATGAAATACCGGGATTTTTAGATTAGGGGCTCTAAAATGTAGGGATATTTTCGTGACAAAAGCAATAAAAATGTTAGGATAATAAATTCAAACGTATAATTAGTTGAATTTACAGTAATTAATAATCTTGATAATTATTTAATAAATACTATTATTTGTAAGGGCTTAAAGGAGTATGTTTCAGCGATTCAACTGTTTCTTGTACAAAACAAAATGTACTTAATTTTGGAGGGATCTGTCTGCCGTGGACTGATATATAATGGATAATACTCCGGAACATGACCACCGGAATATAGTAAATGTGTCTGCAAATGTTTTTATGCGTTTCAGAATTTTATGACTGTTTATACTAAATTCGTCACTTCACAAATATCAGTACGCGAACGTTTACAAAAAAAATAATTTTTTTCTGACCTAAACTCCTGTACTTTTACGAAGCGGATTCCACGTGTCCACTTCGTTCATGACCACGTACTTAGACTATAAATTGATTCGATTCTGCAGCGGAAATTCAGATTTATGAAGGAAAGTCAATGAAGCCGGGTTATTTTTTGCATAAAAATTGCAGAACTTTGAAACACTGAAAATATAACATTTCTACGAAATCAACAAATACGTTACGTAAATTTTATATGAAATAATACCGACAAAAAAATGTTTTTATTCATGTTTACCGACAAACCGTCTGAAATGTTTCATGTTCTGTACTCCCTAGGGGTTAGCAAACCAATGTTGCAGCCCTTAGGGGCCTAAATTTTTGAAAGTTCGTGTTTATACGGTGATGCTTTTGTGAAGAACAGAGGTCGAAAGACGACATAGAAGCACTTATTTTTATATATTCTCTCTCTTCATGTTCTCCTGTTTGTTCTACACCTTTCCTTTGCAAGATTTTGAGCCCAGAGACTGGAAGGAGTAACAGTTTTATTGGTAGGGTAAAGTGGAATGCGACTTCTTGTTAGCAGCTTTGTTTGTTTTACGAAGCTTTCTCAAATGCGCATGTTGCAAATGATTTCATTTGGACTTGATGGTCAGGTTGCTAACCCCATCAAGAGGCCTTTTTCAACTGGACTCTCAGCGGAACCATAATCAGAGCCCTGAAAGTTTTCGACGTTTCTCCGCTGTAGCAGAAAACGCAAGAAATGAACCCGTCGGTGCAATCAGAAAATATCCAGGACCCTTTATAAAGGAGTCGCTAGATGTAACTCGTCCGATCTCAGAGGAGTCAGACATTTCGGGGTAAAAATAACCGCGGCGTCTTATAATAATTAACTTTTATATAGACGTCCCACGAGCAGCTAGGGCATGCTTAAGGGAGGGTGGATGATCGCGTGGTGATTTCAAGTACGCACGGTGCAATGTAAGCCATCGCAGAGAAGCTCACACCTTACGTAACCGCAGAATTATCCCTAGCTTACAGACAACGCCACTAGGAGTCTTCGTTGTTAGTGATATGACGTAAAGTACTGAGAAGTTGTTGATACGATGTTATGAACCAAGCAAGGACAGCTTTTATTTAGAATTAGAGCATGTGTTTTGTTACAAATGTACCAGAATGAAAATTATGTTATGGATTTTATTTTAAAAGTGGTAACGGCAAGAGAGACCAAGTGTTAACACGAAACTCGTAATGGTGTTGGAGGTGGGATAGTAAATTTTGTTACGTAAAATAATCTTAATTGTCAAGGGTACAGTGTTTCCACATCACGAAATTAATATATACTGTTGGAGTTCTTATGGAAGAAGTGATTTATGAATTTTTGATAGATAAAAGACAAATATAAAATATATCTGATGTCCGATCCTTCAGTCTAGCTGACTTATGGGTATTTATTATTTTATTTAGTGTTCTGTCTGACGACAGGTCCATATGAACAGGATCCTTCCATCCTTTTCTCTTCTCGGACTGGGACCTGTTCATATACGTTCTTGGCAGATGATCCAGAAGTGGTTTGCCATTGCCTTCTTCTGTGTGTGAATGGAGTAATTGTTGGGATGCCACGGAGGAAAACTCCGTGTTGCCTAGACCATGGCCTTGCCCAACACAAGTTATAAATTCGAACCCGAGACCCCAGGATTACAAGGCCAGCGTTCTAACCGCTAGACCACCTCATCTTAATATTATTTAGTGTTCTGTGTGACGACAGGTCCATATGAACAGGATCCTTCCATCCTTTTCTCTTCTCGGACTGGGACCTGTTCATATACGTTCTTGGCAGATGATCCAGAAGTGGTTTGCCATTGCCTTCTTCTGTGTGTGAATGGAGTAATTGTTGGGATGCCACGGAGGAAAACTCCGTGTTGCCTAGACCACGGCCTTGCCCAACACAAGTTATAAATTCGGGCACCGCCGGGAATCGAACCATGGGTAAATACATTGTACAAAAGTTTGATACGTAGACATTCTGTCTCAGGAAACTTAAACGATGTAGGAAGTAAGGAAAAGTATCGGCTAAAAATTTCAAACAGTTCTTCACGTCTTGAAAGCTCGGATGGTTAGTGTAGACATCAGTAGGGCTTGCTGGGGAACATATAACCATTTGAACCAAAGACATTTTAGGTCATTATATGATAAGCAGCTTTAATTATTTTACTTAGGGCAGAAGGAAACAGCATACATTTCGGTGGTTGTAGAACTTACGACAAATGAATGACGATAATATGGACAATGTTAATGGTGTTCATAGAAATTTCAGGGTTATAATTAGATAATATCTGAAGGCCCGAATTAACGACCTTTAAGCGAACAGTCAGAGCAAAATTATTAGGGACCTAAACAGAATATAAACGATTTAAGAAGGGTTAGCGATCTGGAAGTAACTTGGTACAAGATGAGAATGTTGATCTGCTTGCAGAGTCTCACTGTTTTCTGAACAGTTGAACAAATTACGTTTGAAAGCCGCTGAACGTACATGGAATTTTGTTAATGGAATTTTTGCGTATTGAAATACACAGAGCTGAGCCATTAATACTTGAGACCAGTTGTTTTGAGGTTAAGAATGCTATTGAAAAATATATAATTTGCCATTTATTGACTAGATTCTAGCATAATTGTTCGAAACCGGAGGTAATGTGTTGTGTACTGAGGTCTACAAACTTAGCGATTCGATTTAGAATAAGGAAGAATTACTACAGCTGTGGTAGCAATATATATTTGATTTTTGTATCTGTCCATAACAGGGACTGTAATAATTACCGGTGATCACAATTTAATAACTGCGTACACATTTTTTATTCAGCATTCTTCTGTCAGATTTAACTCCATGAGTAGAAAAAAATTATTGTGGATTATCTATGGATTTTGACGTAGTTGATCGACATTCGTTCAGTTTTTCTACATTAATCAGACACTAGAGAAGAAATGGAAAATACAAGTCGGACAGTACATCATCTAGTTACAGACTACAGGAGAACCATGATTAAGTTAGAGAGATATGTAACATTTCCATTGAATTCGGTGAAACAATGAGACGAGATACACGGACTGAAATGTTTTTGAATGAAACCGAGAGCGAAGTCTGTGTATTTGAACACATCGTACACAATTCCAGTTCAGAATGGTCTGAAACAAGAAGATGTTTTATTATAATTGATTTTCGACTTAACTTTGGAATATGATATCAGGAATGTTCATGAAAACAAAGTGACTTTATCACTGAGTGGAATTCATCACCTGGTCTGCGATGGTATTCATTTATAGGACGAAAGATTAATAAATATCTTATCTTAAGGGGAAAAAACAGAATTTATATCAGGTACTGGTAACGCAGTTATATGACTAATAGAAGAGAAAACTAGATATATGTTAATTATTGTCAGTAAACTACAAAACCAAATTAATAAATTAATAAATCCATTGAAAATTTAGCAAAGCTCAAATCTATGGGGGAAAAGTCTTAAATGTTGTGTAGTATTAAAATGGAAATAGATTTGGAGTGTGTGTGGATTGGACTAATCTGGTTAAGACCTCTTATGAACATACTAATTAATTAATTAATTAATTTTCGTGTTCCATGAAGTGATAGGAATTGACCAGCTGAGCTTACTGGCTCTTAAGAAGGAATTTTTTTTTCCGTGGAGAGAGATGTTTAGCTATTTTCGAAAATAACACTGATAATTATTATAATTTTTTTCTGTAAGTGGACTACATGGAAGTGAATTTGACAATTAAAATTTTATATACGGAACGCCTCAGAGTCGCGTCTTCCTGCTGAAGAATATGTTTTATACTTTGCGTGTTGTATTTCTGCAGTTACAAAGGGATCCTTATCTCGACGTCCAGGAAACCACCTGTCATATAAGATAATGAAAGTGTTCTTATTTTATATCGTTACGTTAAATATTTTATGTTATTAAAAATATCTTGGGGTTCCCATTGGTTCCGTGTCGATTAGTTATCTTGTCGTGTTGTCAGCCTAGCGTGAAGTTAATTTATGGAAGGGATAAACGAATTTTTTATTACAAACCCACCAAGTCACCGACTATGCCAAACACTCAAGTCATTAATCCTTTCTAATATGGTCTTCGTCAATTCCGGGTTACTCTTAATATATATGTGTTCGTCGTTAACACTACTGTATAAATCTGCGTGTTTCTCAGGTATTTATATTTCCACTTATTGTCTTTGAGTTAATTTTTCTTAAATTTCTGATCTTTGAGGTTTCTGTTTTGTCTCGGCTTTGAAGATTTGTCTTCTGGTTTGTAACACCGTACGGACTTGTTGATTGATAACATTGGTATATACGATCGTATATATAAGTCTACACGGTGTATAATCCAGATGACAAACATTGGTATTCTACACTACGATATGTTATGTATAACTTAAAACCTCGGATTATCGTGGATAGTTTTCATAAGAGTGTGTAGGAATGTAATGAATGATATTTAAAATATTGAACTGACTAGATGTTTATGATTTTATTTATATTTTAAACATATACGAATATTATTAGGGCTTTGTGTTTGTCATAATGTCAAAAAAAAAATCACGAAAACTACTAGAAATATTTCTTTGGTTTAAATTTGTCACCAGTCAGTAGGAAATATTGGTATTCACGTTGAATTTTATACTGTGACACCTTAGAAATATGACATTATTTGTCATCACGGTATAAAATTTAGCTCAAATTGAATTTAAGAAATTTTTTCACTTATTTAGATCAATATATTAAAATTTTATAAGCATTTCTTGTCTCTCTCATACTCCCAACGACATTCGTTACAGTTTGGTGGTAGAAATTTGTGTCGACGTCGTCTTAGTAATGGCGACAACTATTTTGTGTAGACTGTATTGTGATATCTGAGCACATGCTAGTAATGTTAACGGTTGGTGGGTCATTGTGAACGAGTTGTGTTTGTTGTGTGGCTGATTATGCTAAGAATAATTACTGTGGCCAGTTGTTGGTAGAAATTAGTTGTCCTTATAATTTCTATCCGGCGTGATCACAGAAATATAAAAGAAATATATAGAAATATTCCTAACATCATGCAATATTTTATATTTTAAAAATAAACTTAATAATACTTACTCAGTGGGAAGTATAGGGCTGCTTCACGGGCGAATTTGATCACAGATTCTTGGGATTTAGTATTTATTTTAGTTAACGTTATGTTTAATATTTTAACATTTTTTTAATAATGCGTTTTATTCACAGAAGGTAACTATTATCAACAAATTAATGTACGTATTTATAACATTTATTTTATTTATTTACAGTAAATATTACTTTTGTTGGGCCGGGTTCTCCAAACAAATATTACATTTGAATGTACTGGTCTTGGGGAAGGATTACGATGTTTTTTCGAGTGTCATTAGTCTAACGTACCTTCCATTCTGCGATGAGTTAACTGTAAAGAAACTTTTTTTAATGACGTTGGTGTGTGATGTCAGACAAAGAGGGTTTTATCCTGAAACCTATCCGAAGATGACAATTTCGTCTAGTATCAGTGTAAGTTATTGTAGAGTTATGAAGATAAAATAAATATATTTTGCAGAAGGAAACATTTATATGAGTGAATCAGTGGTTAAATGTGATGAATTTTAGGAAATAACGTACCAATGAAATTCTGGAGCGGAGCGAATCATGAGCAGTTCTTAAAATATCTTGAAATATTGAAGACCGTGGATTACATTTGAATTTTATTTAAATATTCTTAATTTGATTCCCAGAAATGTGATTTATCCTACATTTAATATCGCGATCTTGTATGATATTTCGTTCCATGTAAGCTATGCGACAGAGACATTTTGGCAGAGTGTTTAATGACGTTATATCTGTTAAAATTGTTATCCAGACTATCAAATATGGCGGTAGTACTACTTTATTATTAGTTTTCGCTCATTTCACAGAATAAACAGCCAATATTTTTCGTAATTAACTAGCAAAAAGATTTCTGTCCTCTGGGTTGTTGCGTCGTGTAGTCTGGTAGAAGTTTACCGACGTTCGCCCTGATGATGGAGGCAGCAAGGACCTCTGAAATCCTACAACCAGCAACCAGTGTGTCGCGACATGGTTTTTTAGTGTGTTGAGAATTTTTGGTAAGCAATTGTGTGTTTACACGTTAAGATGCGCTGTCATAACTATAACCCTTAAGAATTTGAATTAACTTCCCCCCCCCCCCCCCCCCTGTAATGTCTGCATAAGGATTACAATGTTCGGTTTGTCCTTCGCCCTTCGCCCGTTAGTTTACTTACGAAGAGAAAATTATCTGGGATTATGAATTTATCGAAAATGGGTTTTGTGCAACAGTCATTAGGGCTTATGTTTTATTAAGTTTCAACGTTCATGTTCACATGAATATGGACTCTCCTATGACTTGTTTCATCTCGTGAGTGGCATTGGCTTAGTTCAGATTTTTTATTCTCTGGGCCAAGGATAATTTTCCCAATTCACCCAAGGACCAAGAAATGGTTTTTTTGTTACTATTTTAAAAAAAATTATATCCAGTTTTCGTTATCTTTGTAAATATTTATTCAGAAATGTCAAACTTAGTATATGTTCAGATACAAGTTTTATTGAAATATGTACGAATTAATATAAAATTGCGTTCTATTTATAATCTGCTCCTGAAACAGCTTGCATATGAAAATTTTTACCTCGAAAACATACAATTTGTGGCACTTGAGCGTAAAGTAGCTGACGAGATAGGATTTTTTAATCCTTCGGAATAGGGAATGTAAATGAGCTAGTAACAATGTAACGATTAATTTCACGGGTATGGTTACAAGTGGTTCTGGTCACCATTTAATCCGCGTTGGTCTAGTGCAGGGGTTCTTAACCTTTTTTCGCTGGAGTAACACTAATTCTAATTTAACAAATTAAATGTACCACAAACCAAATACGTTGAGGGAAAACTTATTTACGTTAATATTAACTTTTGATTTGTTTACGTAGTTCCCTTACCACTCAACATACCACCAGTGGTACGCGTACCATAGGTTGAGAATCGCTGTTCTAGTGCATTGTTTTTCACACTGTGACTGACATCTCAAATTGCTACTCGTTTTCTAAATTCTGTTGAGCTCTGTGTTTTACCATAGCAGAAAATAATCGCTATTTTACGTCTGTCTACAACTTTTTTTTACATTTCCTTTTAACCATTAAATTTTGCATCTATATTTTGCGTGGTGTAGGGGGTGTGACCGCCTGTCATCTCTTGCTAATTCTCTCAAAAATAGGGATTCAGAGACATTTTACAGACCCCAGGTCCCTGGAAAGCGAACGTCATATGACCTATTTCATATGTTTAATTATTAATAATTTGATTGGATGATTATGACTCGTCTTCTATTCCAACATTAAGTAAATTAATTATTTATTATTTTGTATGTAGACGTGCTAGTTACTGGATTTGTATCGCGTTGTGTTTTATTGATCCTGGTATCTGTGTAATGTGACATGTGTCCGCCGTTCCAAGTGTTTGACTGCTACTAGGCACGGTGCAAACCACTGAGCATTTCTAGCCAATCACCGTGGTTTATAGAAATAAGAAATAGCAGTCTCAGCTGTCACTACATTATTACCACGACAAAATAATTTAATTTCTCATAATAGGATAAGTCTGTTTCAGAATAACCGTGGAATGTAATGTAACTATCTGAAATACAATTTCCCCAAACTGGCCAAGAGCACTCAATTGTTTATCTGTTGTTAATAAACTTGGATAGTTTTTTCATAAATAATGTCTTCATACGGTCATTTCCTGAAGTAATTCAATCCATTTTTTTCTACCCTTAATATATAGACCTATGGAGTTAACTACTTCTTGAAAAGTTAGCTTAGTTTGGCTAGTTAAGAATTTTCCCTCCTTTGGTGTAAGCCAAATGTTGATTATCGTGTTCATATAAACCTACCAAAGATTCCACTTTTGAGCCAAATGAATAAAATTCATACTAACAAAAATTCTTTTTTACAAGATCCATTTTAATATTATCCTTTGTCCTACTCCAAGGCCTTTTGAATGGTCTCTTACCATCAAAGTTTTCAAGAAAAAATGTGTAATAATTTTTCATCTCCCCATGCGCGCTACTTTATAGATTCACACTGAAATATTTTCAGCCCTGTAGGATTTGAAGTTTTCACGGCATTGAATGTGAAGATTTCTGTCTTCTGGGTTGTTGCTCCGTGTAGTCTGGTAGAAGTTTACCGGTCGCCCTGATGATGGAGTCAGCAAGGACGTCTGAAACGTCGGTAAACAACTACCAGACTACACGGAGCTACAACCCAGAAGACAGAAATCTTCAAGGGGTTGACTTTTATGTAACAAGAAATATGTCTTACACGAGACATCAACTTTCTTCTCTCCAATCGATAATGCAGGTTACTTAACGTTCTACATTCAACAAATTTATAAACTTATATGCAATAAAAATATAAATGGACAAAAGTAGATTCAGGCTTTTGAGGTGTCAGGAAGGACGCTGTGCAGAATTGAGTAATGTGGAAAGATGGATCAACAGGCGTATATTTAAACAAAAACTTTTAAGCTAAAAAGAAAGTAATGATATATTCAAAATAGTCGAAACGAGCAAAAACACACACAATGAAACTTTTTGAGCGGTTTTTACAGCAAAGTTCTTCTTTATCGAACGAGAAAGAACACGTCAAAGCCTCCTGCTACAAGCCGCGCCTTCACTTGTCACTAAAACAAATAAGAACGTACCTGATGCAAATTGAATCTTCGCGAATTTGCGTGTCCTTCCACAACAAATACGTGAAACAGACGATGTATTATTCTGTGGTGAGATTTTAGGTTCTCGCAGATGCGAGCACAAAAATTACTTGTCTCCTGAGATGTACCATCTGCCGTCTGTTAGAAGATTTACCGACGTTTCAGAGGTCCTTGATATTCCCATCATCATCGTCCAGACATGATTTTTGTTCCCTCCTAGCCAAATTTTCAAACACTACAACTCCTTCATTTTTGTGTTTTGAACATTTCGATATGAGCAGATATAGAAAATCTTAACTTCATATTGTGGTGGCCTAGGACACCAGATATCCTGAGCTATCCTCAGTACTCCTAACCATATTTGTTACTTCTCGTGTACGTATTTCTCTTGAAACCTAACCTAGTAACCCTGAAGGAGGCTTGTAATTTAAATTTAGATTTCGTAATGAAATAATGCCCAATAAATGATTTTTAAACTTTTAATACCGGTAACTTTACACAACGATTATAATTACAAATATATTTCGCACAGAAGTGAGTTTTAACAATGAATGAAATTGTTAATATTATTTTCAAAATTATCGTCGACCTTTGTTAATTCCAGAAAATTAAAGAATTTATTACATACGAGAGAAAATATGCACTTAATTCTTGAGCACGTTTCTTCAGATGTTCTCTGTGGTTCTTCATATCTCATTGGCCTTGTTCATTTATTACTGGCGTAAGTCTTTGGATGGAACAGTTACAGTTTATTTATTCTCAATGGTGTAAAATATTTAAACTGATGCAAATCTTGAATAAAATATCTCTTTTTGGAACAACCGGTACCATTGAAATACGTAACTGTCTGCTTCTGAATAAAAAAGAGTATAAATTTTGGGACAGACTGTCCACTTGTGACTAGTTTTGTGGGTTATAACAATCAGATTTGAATAATTAAACCGATGTATCAAGTTCAGAAAATTAATATGACGAAGTATTAAATATTTAAACTTGCTGGAAATAACAATCTGTATTATGAATTTTATTGGTTTGTTAATAAAAGAATGGTACAACAAAATGGTATATTATTAAAGGTAATGCTTATGCGAACTGCATACATGATCTTCATAACGTAAATGTGTGATGTCCTTTGTGTTTCAAAGTTAAAATGATAAATGATAAAACAATTTGCAATCGTCAGGTTTTATCAAAACTCTTGTGCCTTACGCCATAATGGTACCAGGTCTCTCAAGTTTATTCTTAAAAAATTTATTAATGTGTAGTCTTGCTTATGTAAATCTTGTATAGAATATCCGTTTGAGACAAGCTGAGATTCTTTGCTTCAACAATCTTGCTTATTCACTATTAGGTCCTGACACATTTGCCCGGCGTATAATTTAAATCTCAAATAAAAATTCAATGTTTATTGAAAATAACTTTAATTATAATTCCAATGAGACGCGTAATTCATAACAATAAATTTATAGTTTAAATAGGTAAATATTCTTGAATAATAAGACTGGAAATAAATGAACGCCGACGTTTTATATATGGACGCGCTGTCGTAAACCCCACCTACACTATCTACAAGTTCCATGAATTTCGACAAATATTTATCATATCCAAAAATTATTATGTAAAATGTGTAGACCGAAATGTAGCACGTGTTTGGTGACAACAGGTTTATTTTCTACGTAATTCGCTTTGGGTTTCAAGAAAAGTAGTATATTTGCCCCCAGTGCGAACCAAATTTAAAGTCGTTCGACAGCTTTCAATGTATATTTCCAATACCACATTTCATGGAAATTCGATTACTAACTTCGTATGTAGATATCAGGCCTGAAGGAGATGGGGCGTTTGGGAGAAGGGAATGAGAATAAAAGTACGTACAGTAGACGGAAGACGATCCAATTTCCGATACGCAATTTTATTAAAATTTAGACAATTGACAAAGTCTTAGACACCACTTTTATATATTATAACGCACCATCGTCACTGACATTAAAGTTTATGAAGATATTCGTATTTAATATGTTTACCAGTTACTGAAGTTGTGTTTGAAGGTGGCTGTCTCCTGGGTTGTTGCGCCGTGTAGTCTGTCTACACGGCGCAACAACCCAGGAGACAGCCATCTGCAGAACTCTAATCCTACTGCTAGACATTTACCAGTGTTTTAGAGGTTCTGGCTGCCACCGTCATCAGGTCTCAAATCATACTATTGCGTTGTCAGGAACATTGAACGAATTAAATTACATTTTTCTTAGAGAAAATCACGGAAACTGTCTAAAACCGTTCGGTCAGTGAAGATCATGTCAAGAACTTGCATTGTAGTTTTGGTACCGGTTTATTAAATGAAGACCTCGTCGATTTATAGCTGAAAGTCTTACTCAGATCGTCACGGCATTTGAATAAACGTGGAACCAAAGTACTGTGGGGGTGAAGGCTCCCGGTTCGCTCTGGTATCGATTAGGGAGGGTCTACTCAGCAGCAGCGTCGAGAGGGCATCCCAAGTGACACTGTAATGATGCTGGTTCCTTAAAAGAGTCACTAACTTTGTCATGCCGATCGGGACAAGAGACAGTAGAAGACACCTTGGACTATAAAAGACTAACTATATGAGAAGCTGATAGTCTCTCTTTCATTTGTTAAAGAAAATTTTCCAACCTTTTATAAGATCAAAAGCTTATAAGCTTGTTTACAAGGGCTTGGCACTGTTCTCAGCCCTTTGCCAGATGAATCTAGGTCACATCCTCTCATCCTCTTTCTTGAAGATCCGCTTTAAGAGTATTCTGTTATCTACGTCTAGGTCTGGGTCACGCAATTTGTCTCTTATTTTCAGGTTTACAGTTTGAATGGATTGTGGATTTATATTTCTCACGCCTGCTATGTGTGACTGGCAACGAATCCCTAAATAATCTTTGTTTTAAGTAATATAAATAATGCATATAAACAAAACTGTCTACACTTTGAAGAACACCAATGCTAAACGGGTTTCGACCTCAAGAGGTCATCATCAGTAGCAAAATAAATTAATTCATATAATACAAATCAAAAAATCAAAAATATTACGGTTTTCTACAGAGCATAAAATGTATGTGTGAGGTCGAAACGCGTTAGGCATTGGTTTCCTTCAAAGTGTAAACAGTTTTGTTTGTATACATGATTTGTGTTCGAATACATTACAAGGTATGCAAGGTTTTAAGATTTGTTGAAGTACTTCGTACACTTAAACTTGTGGCTACAAATTTTATAACGACGTAAAATATTTTAAATTTAACTGTGGCAACTATTTATCTGGTGTTAATAAATAAACATGCTCGCTTCTCTTTAAAAAAGAAACGAATTCCGCGTTATAACAAAGGAAGAAAATATTTTCCGGACCACAAAACACCTTTAACATCAGGACAAGTAGATAAAGGTACTTAATACAGAATTTGTGTTGGGTTAACAGATGGGGCAGAAGATATAAACGGATTAAGTGGGATTTGAGGTTTTAAAGGCGGTTGGTTCGAAGATGGCTGTATTCTTGGTACCTCCATATTCAGGGACTCATCACCCTAATTATGGATGCATCGAGAAGCAACTCTCAGAGTTTGGCAAACGTTTACTAGAACACTCCGTAGAGAGAAGTTGGAGTTTCTGCGTTTTTGATTGTTTAATGATGCTTTATTAACGTCAAATTGAATTGTTGGGGGGGGGGGGGTAGTGTGAGGTCTCTGTTCTGATATCCTTGAGGGATTCTAAGGTCCTTCTAGGATTTTATTTGAGGAGCTGATGGAATGTTGGACGAAACTCGATTAATCTGTTGTGTGCTGATACGTGTCTGGTACTTTACTGCGATGTACATTGTCAGCGTAGATTTGTGTATTTACTAAGGAAAATCAAATTTGGGTTGTCGTTGTGCGTGCTCTGTTGTTTTGTGTATCGTCATATCTTGCGACAAAAAGAGGTTTCGCATTTTCAGTGAGGTCACATCATCCTTTGTCTTGTTATAAATTTAGAATACAGAGGATAATAAATAATATGAAAGATGGAAGAGTAAGGAATGTAGCATGCATGAAATAAATAAATGCATACAATATTTTAAACGAAGGGGAGGTCACAACTTACGTTAAACAGTGGTATAAAACGGTGTGACGATGTGGCACAGATTGATGTGGTTTTGGACAAGCATAAAGCTCTGGAACTGCCTGAGCGAGGATTGACTTCTCAAGAAGATATATTATTTTGTACAATATGGCTGCTACAATGACTGGCTACGGACTGGATGAGATGGGGGCAGAGAATTTATCCTCTAACCTCTGCGTCCAGACCGGCTCTGGGGCCCACTCAGCCTCCTCTACAATGGGTACCGGGGTCCTTTCCCGGGGGTAAAGCCGGCCGCGGCGTGATGCTGACCGCTCAGCACCATCTGGTGCCGAGGTTAAGAATGAGTAGGAGCTATACCGTCTCTCCCCTCAAGCGCCTACATGGCGTATAGTGGGACAGCTTTACTTTTTAATTTAGTAGACAAATTCTTCAATTAAACTGGACATTTTTCCTTCGTCTATCAGTCAAATTTATACGACGTTTCGGAAACTGAACTTTATTTCTTCCTTAGATAAAAATAATACAGTCTAATCAGTTGTATCCACTGGGACAAGTTAATCTGGTTACTTAACATTTTCCATTGCACCCAGTTAATTAGATATCTGAGAATGGAAGCACAACCAGCTTTCGAAACGCCGTTTGTTTTCAATGTACCACCAAAGAAATGTGTTTAGCATTATGCATCAGTTTAACTATTCACCTTGGGTTGAAAGGTGAACTTGAGGCTACGACGTTCCTTGTGGATCAGTAAAACAGCAGAGATACTTACTTAGTGGCTCTGATATTCTTTAAGGTTGTTGTCAGACTTTCAGGGTGAGTTGTTGTTGAGGTCAGCCAGCCAGCCAGTTTTTGGGCAGTTACATCTCGTTGTGGTATACTGAATATACCGATAAAAAAATCAATTTATAATTGAAAAGTGGGTCTTGTTGGAATGTTTGTCAGCTGTCAGATATTGGAGGAATCAGCATTAGCGGAAATTGTACTAAAATACTGACAGATAATATAAATTATTTTACGGACAATTTCCTCTGACTCTTCTGTATTTTCATCTTCATACGATAGAAAATTGTTTCATTTAAACTATTTTGTGGCAGATCTAGCAGATCTAGAGACGAGATAATTGTTTTAGTCACTACCAGAAGATGTCGTACACTTCGGAACGGACTGCCAGTCAGAACGCGCCTGACACGTAGAACCAGACCTTTCAATTAACGTCACATCTGATGGAGGAAACGTGAAATGCCAGCTAGGGCACCGGGATCGATGTCGGACTGGTGACAGTTCAAATACGTGGCTGCTTTTTTAAAAAACATCAACTAGCAAAAGTTATTTAGCAACTATATTTTTAATAGATTGCTTCTTATTAACTATTTTCTTGTCATTTTAGTGGTCTTAGCAGAAACATTTCAAAGGCTTGAAATTGGTGGTAAATTTTAATTAAGATATTTAATTTTAATTGTACTAGATCATGTGTTTATTCCTTCTTATGTGACGCCATTTCTCCGTAAAAGTAATAAATAAGATTATTCATACCCTATTTTGAGCTGCAAAAACACTAGCTTAACCTTTCAGAACCACTAAAATATAAAACAGGTATACTGACATATATCTTCTTGACAACAGAAAAGAATCACTGAAATAAGACATAACTGGCAACCCTAAACGTATTTTACGTTTGTCTGAGTTCGTATATTAGCCATGAGATTCCAAACTATTCGTTCACAACGAATCCCAGCGGTAGGTTTAATGTCAATATTGGCCGTGACCGAAATATGGTGGCACCTGCCGGCGAGGTTGAGTGGCTGTGTTTCAAAAGTCGCATCATGTCCTTGAATATTAGTAAAATTCTCTGTAGCGGATGCCTTCTTGGCTTGGTACCAACCGTTCGAACTTTGGAGTTTCAAACACAAGACTTTATTTTGATCGTTGGGTTTTTAGTTTCAAATGTCAGTGTCGAAATGATTTTTGTTCGTGTGCCCATAGGAAATTTATACAAATAACAATACATAATAAAAAATAAATAAACTTAGCATAATCCTCGTTTACATGTTGATGATACTCGCTCGGCTGGTAAAGAAATTACTCGGGTTTTCACAAAGTGTGAAAATTTCTAAACATTTTATCAAAGCCCGCTTAGGAACTGACGCCTGTGCCAGTTTAATCCACTTAACATCATTACACCCAGTTCCTTTAATAACCGTTTTAACCCTTTGAAGCCGAAGATCGTCTGAATATTATTTATGAATTCAGTCCGTACCGCGAAGAAAACACTACACCTCACCATTACGAAAATCAGCTGGTTAACCCTTTGAAGCCGAAGCTCGTCTTCATAATATTTACGAATCCAGACCGTACCGCGAAGAAAACACTTCACTTAACCATTAGAAGTCGAATCAGGCGGTACCACATAAGATTTAACAAAAGAACATCCCGGTCAAAGCCTTAATATTGAAACTGTAATATTAAATTCAGAGTGTTTAATATTCTGTATCACTGAAACCTTGCGTGTTATAACCTTATGTGATTTATAATTAATGTACCCCATCTTCGAAATAATCCATCAGAACTACTACTAGCATCATATATAACACCTTAATTCCTCACACAGACTAAACTCGAAGACACCAACACCTGCCCACCGTAACAAGATTCGAACGGCCAATGTAATAACCCACTCAAAGGCATGCATACAAATGACAAAATACCTTCAGAAACAAAAAGTTTGAAACTATAAATAACAACGCATAACTGATTGCTACAGATACGCGCTTAAACTGTGGGAACACAACTAAATTACATTACGACAAGGTATTAACATTTGTTTATAAGTAACATGAGATTTTAACAGAAATTTTAGCAGAATAACATTTTACGTTGCAAATAAAAAAGTAAAATATCTTAAGTGTGGACCTGATGATGCTAAAACTTTTACAATTATCTGTATTGGGTTACAGAATATGTCGACATCACACTTTTATTTCCGTGTTGTGGTAGCAATGGGATGTGTAGAACACATCTAAAATCAAACCACACAGTTACTACGAACACATGGTCGTAACTGTTTGTTAGTAAGATTGAAATCATTGTCCAGTGACGAGGTATCGACTCGATTAGTAAAGTTTTGGGAGAATAATTGACGGTCTCCTCATAGGGGTCTCTTATTTACATTTATGACCAAAGATTTATCTCGAGTACTGGAGAATGCACCGTTGGTAAAGCTATGTAGTTATGCTTTTGATGGAGCTAATTCTCGTTCCACCCGCGACATAAAATAGTTCTTCGGAGCTCGCTACAAAGATCGATGGTTAGTACGAAATGGACCTGTTATGTGTCCCCCGCGATCGCCTGATCCCACACCTGCCGGCTTGTACGCGTGGGGTCATCTGAAGGGCTTAGTTTATGTGAAAATATTAAACATGCGGGCGGCTGTGATAGCGATGGGGGTACATGCTTTGAATTGTTCAGCGTGCCATGAATTCTTGGCGGCACAAGGCTCAGTCATGCATTCGAACTAACGGAAAACATTTCCAGCGACTTCTGTAAATATCAAGACGCTTTTGTGTTAAAATATGAAGTTACTTGTCTTAGTTGATTTAGTAATGTGTCTCGTTCTCTAACAAAAGTAGTTGTGACAATATGTTTATATTAACGTTGTGACTTGGTTTTAAGGAGTAGAACACGATTACTGTATTTATTACACGCATTTATAATTCACCTTGCATATTATAAGGTTAGGTTTGTATATAGCATTAGGCTATTAAGGAATGTAATTATACGTCTTTGATTTACCGTTGAATTTCAGCAGATAACTTGCTCAGTTGTGTAGTAAGGCCACTTGCTGAACAATTTTCGCGTAAGTCCAAATATTTTTTTAAAGTTTATCTCCTTTTCTCAATCCACGTAGTTTGTGATTTTTTTTAATGTTTTGGGAAGTACGTCTTCTTGAATTGTCAGGATATTGAATACAAATTTATTTTTATTAAATTTAGTTCCGAATGTTCAATGTCTTGAAAATTGCATTCATAAGACCTGAAACTCTTATAAAGATAGACATTTTAGCTTGTGTGTAGCTTTGTATAACCCAGGTAATTAAATTCTATTATTGTATTATTTTATCGTTTTGTCAGATGACAAATTTTGAAACGATGTCATAAAATACCGAAGGGTCTGTGTAAGAAGGGAGAAAGTATTTTTTTTTTTTAATTTATATATTGGGAGAAGGTAAATTGGAAATCCGAATTATGGTCCCTAGTGTAATAAATTTTACGATCAGTTCTCGAAAACACAAGGTGCCCCAAAACGATATATATACAATGCTGACGTATATAATGGTTGTGTATAGAGCTTTTGAGACACTCGGTACTACGAAAGATGTTTGTGTTTAAATCTCTCGATATAAATAAACATCCGAGTAAAACTATAACAAAAGTTATAAAATAATATTTTATACGACACAATAAAATAATGAAGCAGAAATATCTTTAAAAGCTTGGAGACGTGTTGGTGGTTAATATTAAAATTGGCCAATAGAAGAAGTTTTTTAAGAATAAGTATTGGTTTCAACTGATTTAGGACAGCGTCCAGTGGCAGGCTTTAGTATAATTTCTGCATCTATTACCAGAGAGCCAATAGAAAGTACTTTGAGGAATGTAGGCTTTATTGAAAGATAATATTAAGATGGATCTGAGCTTGTGATAAAGTGCTCTAGATTCAGCAGGTTCAGAATAGAATCTAATTGCGGGTGATATTTTACTAGACTGTTAGATTTTGTGCTTCATGGAGTTAATCAAAATAGGCGTGTATGTATTCAAGAAATAGAGTGACGTGTAGGATTTAAGGGTTTCACGGCGGTGAGTCTGAAGATTGCTGTCTTCTGGGTTGTTTTGCCGTGTAGTCTGATTGGCGATAAATTTTCATCGCCCTGATGACGGAAGCAGCATGACCTCTAAAACGTTGGTGGACATCTACCAGACTACACGGCGGAACAACCCAGAAGACAGAAATCTTTAGAGTGACGTAGATTGAAATGAATGACGAGCGTTTGTTTTAGCGTATTAAATCTTTGGGTTCTACTAAATTGTCATCCGGTTTAAGAATTTCCAATTTACCCTTCATAATTATCACATCGCTTAATAATTGAGTGCTAAGAGCTAATTACTGGAACGTAAGCGGACTTGGATCTGTGCCATCTGACTCTGAGGAAATGGGTTAAGGGCGCCGCCAAACTCTAAAAGTCCGTAAAGGTCCCGACATAATTGCGAACTGCTATGAGGGGCAGTGCACTTTTTGTGAGAAGTTGTAATTTGCAGTTGCATTGGAGAACTATGGACCTGCGCGATTGTAGATTCACAGGGAAGGCACGTGAATAGTATTTAAAGACTCGGGGGGCCGTACCGCGAAGAGAACATATCACAACTCCTTTACCTGGTGAGATTTCAGGTTTCTACGGCAGCGAGTATGAAGATGGCTGTCTTATGGATTTTCCCCCCGTGTATTCTGGCATAACATTGCAGATGCTTCAAAGATCCTTGCTGCCTCCATCATAATTGTGATGAGGTATCTTCTATGGTGTTATTGTACATTCTAAGAAAATGATTAGCTACTACAATTTTTTTTTTAAAGTTTTTACGTAAGGAATTCCACCAGCATCACTTCCATCTTCAGGAGAAAATTAGAAGTACAAATGTGGTGACCTCTAAAGGCATGAAGTTCATATCAAGTTAAAAGAATGTCCGTTCGTTGGTTTAAAATGTACTTCTGAGGAACCGACTAGCAGACATGGCTATGCCATAAACCTGCCATTTACTAATCTCTGATGATGATGGTACCAAAAGCCTCTGAGATGTGGTAAACATCTAACCAGATTATAAGGCGTAATATCCCACAAGGCATTCATAGTGTCAAACGCACAACATTCAATATTAACACAAAGCCATCTTTATTATTAAAAAATCCGTTCATGTAAATTTTGATTACACACAAAAATTTTCAACCTTACTTGTCATCTTCAGGTGTTAAATATTTATAACATAAAATGCGAGTACATGAATGACGTTTTAATATAGAGGTTGTCCCAGAAAGATTTATACACACGAGAATAATACAATTCAATTCCTTTATTAGAGTTTTTGCCAACAGCAAAGAGCCTATGTCAGGAAAACTCTAATATAAATGTAAAAAAATACTAAAACAATGTAAGGAAACAAAATGAAAGCAAATTAAAACAAATAACCAAGCTAGATCCAATCTAGACCACTCTCTAAATCATTTCTCTTAGTGAGAAAGTGCCCTCAAAAATGTTTATGCCAAATACGTCCAAAGATTTACATACGTCATTTGCAGTGATGACGCACCTCGCAGAAGGACTATATCTACGCGCACTGCACGCACTAAAAGTAGAAAATTCTCTTATTTGCCTCGACGGCACACGAATACCAACACTCCAGATAACACCGCGTAGAGAGAAGAAGACTGTCCTAAAATGCGAACAAAGGCAGATCTGGATGATAAATAACTTTGGACCCACTTGACATAAGGAGAAGATAGTCCAAAATTATTAAGCTTTTCCAAAAGAATGAAATGAGGCTTGTCTCAGATCAAAATACACAGAGTCGATCTGTCCCTGTGAACAAACAGACGGCTGAACATCATTTAGGTAGGTAACTAAATTGGTTACCGTAGATTTAGATTTACAAAAACCATGCTGACTGGGGTGTAATTTGAATTTGAAATAAAATTAAAGATGATCATGAACAATACTTTAAATTTTTTTGGAAAAATTATTTAAAATCGAAATAGGCCGATAGTTAGAATCTAAAGCACTGTTGCCTTTCTTAAAAATCGACACTACGGATGTTTGCTTCCATAACAAAGGAAAATTCCCACTAGATAATTTAAGGTTGAAAATATGGCGTAAAACAGGAGTGCAATGAAATTTGGAATCTCATCAGGTCCGACACATTTCGTCGAACGAGGACGATTAATCGCCCGTTTGACGTCTGCAACGGAGATGGATGGAATATTAATGAAACCAGAGCAGGTGTAACCAGAAATATTCTGAGTATTAATACAAAAAAAATGTTTAAAAACAGAGGAAAAATGGTCTGCAAGGGCTTCGGAAATTAATTGGGGGTCTGTAATAATTTTGTTTCCAACTTCAATTTGGGTAACAGATCGATCATTCTTTTTAGATTTTGAGATATATTTCCAAAAGTGCTTAGGTTGAGTTATTAAATTATCATTAATATTCAGGATTATAATACGTATAAATATTTCTGGAACACTTTATAGATTTATGTAGGATTTTTCATATTTGACGTATGTATGTGACGGTTATGTGCTCGCATCGTTTTTGAACAGCTTGTACATCGCAGCTGCGTGCTGTCTTATAATTTTTATGCTCGGCGCCGTGAGATTTTGGAATCTTTTTTGACTGACGATAGTTTGTATGTAAGTAAAATTTTTGAAATTATAACTGTTCTTTTATCTTACATTGCTAATTAGTTTATTATAATGCTACAATTTGAAGTGGGTACCTCTTAAATTGACACAGGTGTATTTTAATTTAGGTGCACTAATTTCAGGTTCTAATGGAGATTTAGATAGAAATTATGTTACAATTCTTGTTAGCTAGTAGGTCTTGATGACATGGACATATGAAGTATTACATTTAATTTGCCTTCGTTTTGCATTAAATTAAAAGTACTTAATGCTGAAATGAATCGAAGAATCCGAGAATTAAAATATTCCGTAGACTTCAATAATAAGTTAAGCCTGCGTAGCGAACGACATAAGTCCTGCTAAGAAGAACAATTTATGCTGTAACAGAAATCACAGTACCCTCTTTATAGTAAATTCCATTTATTGTTGAGTAATTAATTTTATTTATCTGTGAAAAGTTCTGTCACGATAAGGAAAAAACACGAGAGAGAGTTAAGACAGGATGCAGGGGAGATACAGGGATACTTTGACGACCCGTTCTTCAAGTGCCTGAGCACTGCGGGTCCCAACTTTTCGTTGGCTTTGATCTATGGACATTCGGTAGGACTCCTTGGATGGGGGATCGGCCCGTCGCAAGGCCTCTACCTGTACACAGGACAGCACAACACATACGATAAAATGGAAAAATATCACATAACTTGAAGAGTATGAAGTAGACAAACATGTCTGAGATTACAATATTAAATTGAATAAAATTTGTTTAATTTGTTTATTTGTTTCGATAGAGAACATCATTTAATATATTTTAAATATTTAAATGTTAATTATAGTAATATTTTAATATTTAATAGGAATTTTATTGTGATTAGACTGATAAGATTTAAACAAATATATATTTATCACAATATGACGCAACTTTATCATCTCATGAATAAAATTTTCTCGGGTTATCAGTCGCGTCAGACGGTTAAATAAAGAAACCGACGTTTCAGGGACCATCTCTGTCCCCCTCATCCGAGAAACGTTTATTGAGTTACGTCGCCGCGAAAGCTTAAAATCAAATATTAAATTGGATTTTAAGGTTATAATGTGGGTTCATTTGTTTCGAAAACCATAACGAAATTTCAATTCCATAAAGGACGAGTACGTTTGTAACTAGCTGAGAGACTGTCAGCTTATAAGGCGGCACAGTGCTAGTACTTATTTAGACTACAGTTAATAACGACGTAGTAATTGTTCAGTTTTTTCCAGGAAAATTAATATTGCGCGTGAGTCGCCCCGCGTTTTTCGGGGTGTTTCACTGTGGACATGCTTTCGACAGGTCGTACGTGAGAATTAACACCGAGCGGCGGGTCGGGATAACAACTCAAGCTCGTCTTTGAACTATAACCTGCCGTCAGAAAATTTATTGAGCGTTAATTAATTTTACGTCACAGCTTCGTATCGTGCTTAAAAGTAACTTAATAAAATAATAGACAAGTAAAATTCTCCCAGTGCCTAGGGACTGCAATTTGAAGACGTACAGACCTAGTCACTTCACACCTAGCCGCCAGATGGAGGTGAGTGTTCGGGGTCACGCTTCGGCTGTTTTAAACCCAAATAAAAATATCTGGAATGGTTGTGATGGGGAAGTGATACTTCTTTGCCTGTGAACTCCCAGTTGTCCAGTCTGACTGATTTATCTGTTGCCATCATAAAAATACTGACGCTTTCGACCGAAACTTCATTTTACTTACTAAAATTTTCGATCTTTTATTGACATCGAATCTTTATTTTATTCTGTCTTCAAGTTTCATCTTGAACGTATGGACCCCGTTTCTGAGTTAAGTCTTTATTCCATAGTAAACATTATTCTTTGTCTTATTTTATTTTACTATTTTATTATATTAACTCATATTTTAAATTTCTTATAATTTTACGCGACTCATAGTTCATTTTTAGCCTATATAAAAGACTGTGCCACCTGAAGATGGCAGCGTATTCACCGGAACAAGTGGAATTAATAAATAAGAAATTTCAGTAATAAAGTTGCGTTGAATGTTCGTAAGAAAATTCTAGGATGTTCATTATTGTATTCAAAACAGCCCTCCAGAAATCACAAGCCTTAATCGTGACTCAACTTTCATACCTTCATATAATATGTTCATATATTTTAATATTATAATCCCGTCTACGCCCTGGTCTCTTAGGTAACCGATTTCTTGGTATTGTGTATTAAAGATTCAGTGGTACATTCAGATCCACGTTTCGGCACATGATGTAGTCTATGTAACGCGAAAACGTGTTAGATCTTCAATGGGAATCTATAAAGTGTCTCGTACAAATATTGAACTTTGCCCTCTTCCCTCGTTCAGAGTAACGCTTCATAACAAAGAGTGCATCTGACAATGTGCGTTAGCTCCACATCAGTCAAGTCTGTCATGCTACGGCTGTTGAATGAGTAATGGAATTTCCCACAATGCGCACTCTTACTTAATACTTAACTTAGGATCCGACAGCTGGTATCTGTTCCGTCCTTTCATGTTGAGTAGAATTGCGAGATTTTGCGTCAATAATGTCGAGTCACCTAACGCTAAGAGACTTAATTGGCGAAGGAAGTCATTCAGCCATCTTCAAGCAAACCTAAGTCGGCTGTCTTCTGGGTTTTTGCGTCACGTAGTTTGTTATAAGTTTACCGACGTTTCAGAGGTCATACTGCCTCCGTCATCAGAGTATGAAGATTTCTGTCTTCTGGGTTGTTGTGCCGTGTAGTCTGGTAGAAGTTTATCGACGTTTCAGAGGTCATACTGCCTCCGTCATCAGAGTAAGAAGATTTCTGTCTTCTGGGTTGTTGTGCTGTGAAGTTTGGTAGAAGTTTACGGACGTTTCAGAGGTCATACTGCCTCCATCACCAGGACGATGATCCCTGATGATGAATTCAGCCGTGAAAACCTCAGGTCTTGCCGTTTCAGACGACAGAGCAGATACGTCTCTTGGTGGACGGTTCCGACTTTACTAAACCACAGGTCCTCAGAGTTGAGCTGACTTTTATAAACTCTGTACTGAACCTACGAACCCGCAGTGATCAGGCACTTGAAGAACGGGTCGTTGCCAGTACCCAGTGTTCTTCATGTACAGTAATTGGTGACGTAATTGATTATTTTCATCTGCGAAAATTGGAAACTTTGTTTTTGTTTTCGAGTTATAATGTACTTAAGTAATTGTAGCGAAGCGTCTACGAAGTGTGTCGCTTGCTTTCCCTTGTGATTGAATTATGTTGGACAGTAACTGAACGTGTACGTCGCTGGTTGAAGAACTGTAGGAAGGCATTGACGCCTCTTATAATGAGAAACGTTGCCTCTCGTAACAGCGCTTTGGTTCTGTGGCAGTTCTGTGATGAATATACGTACACTTTATAAAGAGCATCGCTTAAAACTCCCTCATGTCTGCTGTACATAGTTAAGAAATAAAAGTCTTGAGTGTCATAGAATTTCTTTTTGGGTGCGTTATTTTCGCTGTCGTATGCAAAACCAATGCAGCTTGACATTTTTAATGTGTGCTTGAGAAAACTATTATTTACGAGGTGAACGTAATATTTTACAACTCTTACAGACTATAGGACGCGAACACTTATAAATAACATATAAAAAGAGAGACTTGTTTTTAACGACTTCAAAGGGATTTTGACAATTTACCGTTTCAGAAAGCTTTTTGTTTAAAGTAGGGACTTCATTAATAAACGCATGGAAACAGGTAATTCTTTACGGATTTGAATTATGTAACATTTGCGCACTATAAACTTGAACATTCTCAGTTTTCTGTATTTTATGCCTAGAAGTTCTTCAGTGTTCTTCATTACAGCTTTCCGAACATAATTTCTTGACAGCCAGTTCTCATTCACGAGACTAAAGCCACTTTTGAGAGTTGCAATAAACATTGAAGGAGACCACTTTTCTCTTTAACTTCTCTTGGCAAACAGTTTTCATTTATTAACCTACATTCATTTTCATTCTGTTTTCTCAGAATTTGTTGAAGTCATTTTACAGACCCGATAAAGCGAAGACGGATTTCTGTCGCACACACGCATAGAATTTTAAAATTAAATTAATTTTCGTAGTCACAATGGACTAGTTTATCTGTAAACGTGCCTGAAAACGCAGATAAGGCCATCACATTCTGTAGTCGGGGCGAATCTGCGCGCTCGAGTTGCA
Source organism: Zootermopsis nevadensis (assembly GCF_977971745.1). NCBI lineage: Eukaryota > Metazoa > Arthropoda > Insecta > Blattodea > Termopsidae > Zootermopsis > Zootermopsis nevadensis. The sequence continues at coordinate 528,740 of NW_028259135.1, forward strand.
ATACAAGTATAAGGCGGGCTGATAAGCACAAAACATGTTCTACGTTCTTGTGTGTTACTCAGAAGAGCTTTGACCTTAACAGTGAGGATGGACTTTGTCAAAACATAAGGATTTCATTCTTTATAACGTAGCGTTTTGAGAAATGTGTTCCAGCTGATGAACTTGTAGCCACAGTTTGATCTATTGGACTTATATGGGTCTTCTTCAGAGTAACGAACACTGTATGCGTTTGGTTTCCTTCTACCCGCAAAATACTGACGTAGGAATTTGCCCTGAGTTTGGTTCGAAGTTGGCCTTGTCACGTGTTACTTTCTGTTTACACAAAATTATATTGTAATTCAGAAACCTTGACACTGTTTAAAGCAATTGTAGGATTTGAGGTTTTCACGGCGGTGAGTATGAAGATTTCTGTCTTCTGGGTTGTTGCGCTGTGTAGTCTGGTCGATGTTTACCGACGTTTCAGAGGTCATACTGCCTCCGTCATCAGGGCGATGAGTATGAAGATTTCTGTCTTCTGGGTTGTTGCACTGTGTAGTCTGGTCGATGTTTACCGACGCTTCGCTGGTCCTTGCTGCCTTCATCATCAGGGCGATACAACCCAGAAGACAGCCATCATATAATTATAGGCTGGTCACTTGGAACGATAAATTCATAGCATAAAATCTGAATAAGATATACGTTTAAACACCAAATTTTTGTTTCAATTTATTTATTAAAGAAATTTTAATTATTGTATACATATAAACCGTTTTGGGTTTATATATATATATATATATATGTATGTTTATGTATATGCATATATGTCTAGATAGTAAGTAAAGTCAATACAAGGATATTATAAAAGTAAGCATTGATTTTGATATTCTTAGTTTAACAACCTTCGTGGGCTAGTGAAGTTGAAATTTCGACTTACGTCACCATATCGATCTGTGTACCGGTGCTAACAGCAGTCATGGATAAAAACCGGTGTCAGGAGGCTGTGTCTCAGTGCACATCAAACAGCGCTGGTGCGGGAAATTGAATTATGGTCGTTACACATCTGTTTCAACACAAATTTCTCTACCATCAGCTGTTTAGAATTACAGCAAATATTATTTCAGGCAGATTGAAAATATTAGGAAGTTTGAGATTTCTTTTCCCCAGGTAACAGAATATCCTCTATGAATTACGAAATTAGAAGTAATTCAATTTATAAACGTCTTCGTCAGAAATAAAAATATCTGGGTCATTTGACTACTCTGGCGTAACATGTGAGAGAAGCCTAGCATTATCTTTAGTAATTTTTAGACTTTTCCACTGATTTGTCCTCATATTCTTCTACTCTGTACAAACGAAAGAGTAGTGAGATTTTTATTCGTTTCAACACTGCTTTGTTTTTCAGTTGTTTCGTGTACGAAATATTCGAATCTAGGGTTGAAAACTAGTTATATTGAGAAGCTATTCTCAATTTTTAAAAATATATTTAGAAAGTGATAGCAACTTTTCATAAAATTTCGGTACAAAATATTAAGAAATATTTATCTAATTAAATTTTTAAACTCCAATAGAAAACAAGTATAGAAATATTGCCCGCTGTTTGTTTAAGTTTTGAATAGGCTTATATTTCATTGGTAGAATATTTAAAATAATTTTCAGAATTCTCACAGCTGGATTTTCCATGTTTTGTAAACATCAATCAATCATGTAGATTGTAAATAACACAAGTGCCTCCTTAAAATCAGTTCTCATTACTATACTATAGCCCTGGATCGAACCCGGAACCTGTCAAATACTGGGCCAACAAGATATTATTCTAAAGTTCCCGTATTCGATTCCGATCATTATCACTAACAGTACAGGAGACTCCCGAAACGTCGGGTAAATCAAATATACCTCAGACAATGGACAGTGTCTATCATAGTTGAAGTAAATATTTTTCTGGATATTTTCCGTTGTCTAATAAATAAAATCATAAAATCCACGACGTTTCGGAGATGGGGCTCTATCTCTGTCTTCAGGTAGACCTACTTAGTTGGGCCGAATCGATAGAGCTAATTCCTATCTCCGGATATGGCAAAAGTGAATGTCCCTTTAGGTCTGCCTGAAGACGGAGATAGAGTCCCATCTCCGAAACGTCGTGGATTTTATGATTTTATTTATTGGACAATGGAAAATATTCAGAAAAGTCTTTACTTCAACAACGCACTATCGTCACAGACTTTTAGAATTGAGTCTATCATAGTGTTTGCATGATGATTTAACAATTCTCACAAACATTTAAAGAATCATTAAACTATAGATTTTAAACAATATTTTATAGTATATCCACGTTTTTTTGGGCTTATTTGATAATGTACTTAGGCCAACATAAATTTACGTGTCTAATATGAAACAAAGATTTCAGCACTTTCAACCAAAACAAAATCGAAATTATATCTTTCATAGTTTTCAAATTACGGAACCTTAAATATAAAGGGTTTTCGTGTGTGGAAGATACATCAGATAATCACAGATATTATAACAGCGAAATAAATTAACACCAAAGAAAAACACGAGTGTTGTTAATTCTTTTTCGCTGATTTTTAGAAAAAATTCTGGTAGTTACATGACTGTGCCCTTCCGACTAGAAATTGAGTGCGTCACACGTATAATCATTGCGACTTAGTTCACTTTAAATTAATCTAGAAACCTGATGATGTAAAGTGACGAAATTTTTCTAAAATGACGTCCTGCTAAATAAACTTTGAATGTGTCATGAAACTTTTTATCTCGTGTTGTTCACCCCTGTGTTTCATGCCATCTACCTGTTCTGGTGTTTCCACGTGACATTGCCATCTCCGTATTATATATATGTTTTAACATACTGTTCTATTATCAGATTTAATCGTAATACTCAGCTTTCCGTTCCAAATCTACGCATTTCACAAAATTTTAAATTTTACAGTTTGTTCAACGATGATTTATCATCCCACCTAACAGTGTTGCTGTTTTTTTGTTGTTAGGTTGTTGCTAAATTTTTAAAATAGCCATCATTTATATAAATAATTTAATTAATATTTATTTCTCTGTCTTAAAATCGATGATCGACGTTTGCTAAGAGACAAATGAACATTTTGGTTCCATATAAGGCGACGATAATTTTTCGGGTAGTTGATAGGCTGTTAGAATTTATCGGATTTTTAAAAATTTTTATCATGTAGTCAATTTTATTTTCATAATTTTTGTAATTTGTTACTGTCTTTTTCTGTGAGGAGTTTGTAGTTATGCAGAATTACTTTGTTCTTTGAAAAAAATTATGCCTGCGTTATTTTTCGAGGGTCAAATGTAAGTAATTTTGTAGTTCTTGATGCAGAGACCGAAACGTCGGCTTCCCGATATAGTTTTGCAGATAACGTTCCTGGCTAACACTTCAGTCGTGCACAAATATAGTTAAGTTTTTCTTGAGTCAACACGTGGTGTGTTCTCCTTTCTATTTGATGATAAAACTGTAGTTTTGAATTTATTACCAAAATTGATTGGTAAACATAGCAGGAATATAAATACCAGGGCATTTTTATTGAAATTCTCGAAGATATACGTGAACTGAATCGATTTTTACGTATCTGTCGACATGAAAGTGCAATGTTGTACTGTGTTCTTACGTATCTTTGAACAGCACTTAACCGGTGTTCAACCTCGACACGTTAGGCACAGATAACAGAGTAGTCGGAAAGCACGTGTCTGATAAGATCTGTGGCGAGAATCGAGGTTCTGTCAAAACAAACACGCTGTATAATCGGCTATTCCCTGCTTTGACTAAACCTTGTCTACCATTACTATGATGCTAATGGCTAGCCAACTAAACCTACCCTGAGATATTGTATGTGGAGTGCCGTGTAATTAGAGAAAGGGGAACGTTAAACAATCCTTTATTTTCAGACCATACTGGATAGACAAATGTTTGTTATTAACTGAACTGTGGGGTTAGTTAACGTTTGTTAATTTACAGGCAACTCTCGGTTTACGAACGAGTTCCGTTCCAAGACGTTGTTCGTTATGTGTATTTTGCATTCCTGAGCTTTTGCGATACGTTATCAGCCATTTTAAAGCATTAAAATCATGTACATATATTTATTTTCACAGTCTATACACAAACTTATTTAAAATGATGTTGTTAAAATATTATAACATTTATAGTATAAAGTATATTATGGCGCTTTTTTTATCGTAGTACGACATTACATTATTCAGCGCTTCTATTTTTGAACTACATGTTTCGATGTTTTAAGACATCATCTTCAGGTTTATCAATTTATATTATTTTAAAAACTATTATACATTTTGATGCATTGTATTTATTGATCTTTTAGTATGTTTTTAGAATTTTCCGTCTTCATAATGATCTGGTGTCTGTATTCATTTGCATAATAATACTTGGAAATTAATTCCACAGATAACGAACGTCTGAATACATAAATAAGTTTGTGTATAGACTGTGAAAATAAATATATGTATTTGATTCAACACAAACATGACGCACTTAAGATACAAATTAAAATCATGTACTAATTATTTTTTAATTAATTTTCTGATAATTATTGTAATAAATACATTTTTTAAAGTTTATTTATTTAAATCTTAATTATGTTTACTATACGTTTGGAATTTCGTTTTATAAAGAACTCTATCTATTGGTAACTTTAAGAAATTTTGAATGAATTGTGACTTTCGTTAAAGCGAACGTTCGTAAACCGAGAGTTGCCTGTATTTAGATTTCTGAGCGCTACGGACTCAGTTGTAATCTGTAGAAGTATTTGCATATATGAGATACGTAATTGCCTTTCTGAAGCCTATAAATATGACCTAGGGTTGGCTTGAACAACCTGTAACTTGCGGTCAACATGTTGCGCCCGGAGAAATTTTAAATAAGAACCATGAAAGAGAATTCACCACCAATTCAATATTCCCAAGTGACACTGTCATAAATCTTTACCGAGATTAAAATAACTTTGTCGACGATTACCCACGTGTTTTGTTAAGGGGATGTTTTATAGTTAACGATTTGTAGATGTGATGGCAACAGCAGCGGATTCTTTAAAATACTTTCATTGCCGGTCATATCGTGCGAAAGATCACACCCAAGTTAAAATCTATTCAATATTTATTTTAAAAAGGTTATGAGCTATTTATGTATGGAGACATACATCACATTACTAATTAATTTTGTAAAAATATGCTAAAATAAACACACCCTACCCTAGGTTGTGAATTGCATTATTTTTTTTTACAAATTTTTCACATTATTATCAGTATAATTTTATTTTATATAATTTATAGAAAAATACGCAGATAAAAGTATATATATATAATTATAGTATATATTCTATATTTTATATACTGAACTTCATGTTGTATGTACTTTAACTCTGTAGTTACATTTTTCTCCGTATGAGCAGTGCGAAAGGTTTGACCTCTTGACAGCGGACAACGACGACCCAGATAATTTAGTCCACGCGTGGAGGTGAACTTTAGAATAAATTTTTTGTATTGATTCTCTTGATTTTATTTCTTTCAAGGGTTGTGATCTCAATGCTGAAGAACTTGTAGTTTTGTATCGGCGTTTCTCACGTTATTGGAGGAACAAAATTTTAATGATTGGGAACGAAGTTTGAGGAAAGTATTAGGACCGAGTGACAGACGTTTCGGCAACATTTGACAGCGGGAAATTCCATAATCCGTACTCTTCGTCAAATATTATCAGGATTTTATTATTTATTTATTTAGTGTTCTGTCTGACGACAGGTCCATATGAACAGGATCCTTCCATCCTTTTCTCTTCTCGGACTGGGGCCTGTTCATATACGTTCTTGGCAGATGATCCAGAAGTGGTTTGCCATTGCCTTCTTCTGTGTGTGAATGGAGTAATTGTTGGGATGCCACGGAGGAAAACTCCGTGTTGCCTAGACCACGGCCTTGCCCAACACAAGTTATAAATTCGGGCACTGCCGGGAATCGAACCCGAGACCCCAAGGATTACAAGGCCAGCGTTCTAACCGCTAGACCACCTCATCTTATTATTATTTAGTGTTCTGTCTGAGGACAGGTCCATATGAACAGAATCCTTCCATCCTTTTCTCTTCTCGGACTGGGACCTGTTCATATACGTTCTTGGCAGATGATCCAGAAGTGGTTTGCCATTGCCTTCTTCTGTGTGTGAATGGAGTAGTTGTTGGGATGCCACGGAGGAAAACTCCGTGTTGCCTAGACCACGGCCTTGCCCAACACAAGTTATAAATTCGAACCCGAGACCCCAGGACTACAAGGCCAGCGTTCTAACCGCTAGACCACCTCATCTTATTATTATTTAGTGTTCTGTCTGACGACAGGTCCATATGAACAGGATCCTTCCATCCTTTTCTCTTCTCGGACTGGGACCTGTTCATATACGTTCTTGGCAGATGATCCAGAAGTGGTTTGCCATTGCCTTCTTCTGTGTGTGAATGGAGTAATTGTTGGGATGCCACGGAGGAAAACTCCGTGTTGCCCAGACCACGGCCTTGGCCAACGCAAGTTATAAATTCGAACCCGAGACCCCAGGATTACAAGGCCAGCGTTCTAACCGCTAGACCGCTAAAAGAATAAGATGGGTTGGGTATGAAGCACGCGAGGGAGACGTAAAATATTGTAATTGGAAAGACTGTAGGGTCAAGCCCACCCACAAGATCTAGGTGGAAGTGGGAAGATAATATTAAAAATGTATGTGAGTCAAATAATTTGGGGATTAGTGAATTGGATTCGTCTGGTAAAAGACAGGGGCTGATGTCGGTCTGTTGTTAACGCTGCGATGAACATCTTGGTTTCGTAAAAGGTGGACGATGTTTCGACTTGATCAGATTAATATCAGTTCTGCTTCATGCAGTTAGTTAGGCTGATAATAATGAGGTTACTCGATAATTACAAATGTCCATCTTATTTTCACATCCAATTGTACGTGATTTTGTTACGATTCGTGAATTTTAAATTCTTGACAGTTAAATTTATAGTTTATTTATTTTTTCTTAAAGAAAATATGTTTACTTACGAGACCAACAAATTGTCTATATGTGTGTGTGTGATACTCTTTCAAAGTTTGAATTGATTTACCAATTTTCATGAAATTTTGTATTGATTTTATATCGTTTGACTTTATCGAAACCTCCTACTTTATACAGCCGCCCCATTACTATAAATCCTAAAACTATGTATGACAACATTTAGCCTAAGAATTAATAACTTTTGTTAATGTTTTGTAGGATGAACATACAATTTTAGTCTCAACTTCTATTTTCACAGCGAAGGCTATAAATATTTTCCGATAAGAACATGGAACTTAGTAGAAGGATAAAATTATAAACGTACCTAATTATAAATAGGTTTTGAGGTTTTTAGGGCGGTGAGTCTGAATATATATATGTCTTCTGGGTTTCAGCGCCGTGTACTCTGGTAGAATTATTTCAGAGGTAATTGCTGCCTCTATCATCAGGTCAACCTGATGATGGAGGCAGCAAGAACCTCTAAAACGCTGGTAAAATTCTACCAGGCTACACGGGGCTTCATACATACAAATAATAAAGAAGCTGTATTTAAGAAATATGTCACGTTCTCTCATTAAGAAAATACTAACATTCAGTTACTAATGTTACTTATGTTTCTGACACCGCGATATTGCTGACGAAAATTTTCAAAACAATACGTAGTTCATGATTTGAGTTCTCGTCAATCTTGTGGTGTGTTTGCTTGAACCCTGAACTGTAATCCAGGAACTAAATTACGTCTCGTTTTGTAGCTGTAAATTTATATTACTTAATATGACATTAGGAACACAGGTTTAATGACAGGATGAAATTAAGGTTTATGAGTTTTGGTTGGAGCCATTTGTATAATTACCACTTACGTTAAAGCTATTAGCTACATACATTGGTTATCGTATGAAGTCTCATTTCCGTATGTCAGTTTAAAAATGTTCTGTTTTGTTATTGAGTTCATTTTGCTTAAGAGTATTGGCAAATGGAACGTAACAAAATCATTTGATCGAACGTTCTCGTTATTAATAAAACAGTTCTTTATACAGCGTGTTCATCGATAAAGCTGTATCCATACTTTCAACTTTACCAATGAAAGCAATGTATAATCACCTTTGTGCTCGTCTGTTAATGAATTGATATTTACATTGATTTCATTTAAATTTAATAGATCTTCAATAAATACCATGTGAGGTTATGGCTTGAATTCATGTGATTCAGAACAGCGTTCAGTTGTGGGCTTTTGTGAACAGGGTACTAAACTTTTGGGTCGTGTGAAAGGTTGGATATTTCTTGACTGACTGAAAAACTATTAGTTTTTGAAGTACTCAGCTGCATGTGGGTAGTTATATATATTTGTCAGTTTAGGTCGTAAATTTTGTTTCTTTTACAAAATTAGCGTCTTAACCTCTTTGTTAAACTTCGTCGTGAATAATAATCAGATCGGATTCAGTAAGTGTAATATATTTTGTCAACTTTGTAGTAATGACATTTAGGCGTAGTGTGTGACACCTGACACGACACGAGACGCGATTTTCCTGTCTGGGTGACATCCAAGCCATTGTACACTAGAAGAGCTTCAGAAATGTAAATCATTCACCATTGTATCGGAATTAGCTGTAAGCCCGGGGCCTGACGGTTAATTAAGCCTCAAGACGTCTGTATTGAGGCACACCGTCCCAGGCTCGATTGGATCTGAGGAATACAGAATAATTTAAAGCGAAACTCCATCCATGATGTTACGTTGAATGGAATACACTTTCTGAACACTTTACCTTTGATAGCTATCTAAGGAGTTAACTAACTCCATGGATCACTGTATTTCTAAGGAAGCTGATAGTTGTTCAGAGAGAGAGAAGTTTAATAAATTATTTTCGGGCTAATAGCAGTGCAAGATGGCTTAATGAACGAAACACCGACGTTTCGAGAATCAACTCTGTTTTATTCATTAAGCCCGAGAGGAATTTATTATACTTAGTCGCCGTGAAAACTTCAGATTATAAAAGCCTTTTGTGGAACCGGTATGTTTCTTACAACCCTGTGTCACACTTGGTAACGTGCTGTGAGGATTTCTTAGCCTCCTTCTGAATCCCTGAACTGAAGAACGGTCCCTTGTCGGTTGTCCGCCACTGATTATTCCATATATTAGCATCTGCCTTCTACATGCAGTGGTCTTTTGTCCTAAGGAGCCTGCTTTAACCGTATGTGCAGAATTTTAATCCATAAATCAGATAGGGATATACGAAATTACTTTTTATCATGCAAAATTATTATTATAAATAGTTTTATTTTAAAATATTATGAGCAAAAACAACATTTCCTGAAGATAATATACAACGCGATGTAAACATTATTTTTCTGAATTAATTATAGACGAGATTTTGTTCTTTAATTATGTATAAAGTGATATTCATTATGAAATTAAATATTCAATTCGATAACATTTATTTAAGTTCTTGACAAGGCCAATAACAGTCAAACACTGAACAACTTTACAGGATGAAATATGATACAATAATTACATTCATGTCGATAATAATAAAAGTAAAACATTACAAATACAAAACCAAACAAATTAACCCTTTGAAGCCGAAGATCGTCTGAATATTATTTATGAATTCAGTCCGTACCGCGAAGAAAACATTTCACCACACCATTACGAAAATCAGCTGGTTAACCCTTTGAAGCCGAAGCTCGTCTTCATAATATTTACGAATCCAGACCGTACCGCGAAGAAAACACTTCACTTAACCATTAGAAGTCGAATCAGGCGGTACCACATAAGATTTAACAAAAGAACATCCCGGTCAAAGCCTTAAACTAAATAAATAAATAATAATAATAAAATTCAATTCCTTTATTGAGTGATAATTCTCAAGTAAATGGACTTAATTTCACTGATCACAATTATAATTATTTGAAAATCCGACTGACATCGGTAAGCAAAATACGATCTTTGTTAAAGACGTCGATGCTCCTTCAGACTGCATTGGCAGGAGAAACGCATCTGTCAGAGGGACTGGTCTTGAAATTACGATGTACAGTAAAGGTAGAGTAGCCCCTGATAGACGTAGTGGGTACTCAGAGACTAAGTGTATCAAAAACAGATGAGCGTCTGTAACAAGGACCATGTGTGAGACGATAAACAGAACAAGAGAAGTGAAGATGCAACTTTGAAATGTTATAAAAATTTTGGACTCTCCATACCTTTATATGTAAGTGAACGCATTTAAGATTTTACTAAAAAATCAGGCAGAGGAAACAGTTTTAAGAAGCTTTAAGCGGATTGTACGAGATTAGACAAATTAAAAGAAGCAAAACGTTTATTCATTAAATGCAGGAACAGAAGATTACAAAAGAAACGTTGTTAAACCTCTTGAAGGGGATGAAAAGTTAGCGAAACCCAAAACTGTACAGAAATTTTTGAGCTACAGAACGTGTCAGCTGAAGCTCTACAAGCGGTTACTAGGAAAATGATTACTGGTGTGATTTTTCACTCACTGTAGCATTTTGAAGTTCAGAACTCATTTAAATATGCACAAACAATTATAAATAGGAAATGTTCTGTTATAAATCCTGAGAACCAAGTGAAATGTAAATTAGACTGCTTAAGCGACGCTCAGCGTTACAATTTTGTACACATAGTCACGAGTATATTCGTGGAATTCCAAGGAATTTAAAATCGTGGGAATAAACCGTAAGACATTGGAAACATTTGATTTTAAATAATAACGAAAGCAACGATAATTAAAAAATTAAGAACGTGACTCTTTTAATTAAGTGCTATTTAATTAGATTATTTCTGAATTTAATTGAAAGTAATTTTCACGATCAACGCTGTCTGTATTTTAATTGTGGCCTTATTAATCAATAGTAACACAAGTTAAGTCACACCTTAATGGTCAGCTATCGGACAGGAAATTAATGTAGATATAGTCTAATACAGCGTTTCTTAACCTATGGCACGTGTACCACTGGTGGCACGCGAACTAAGTAAGAAAATCAGTCAAGGCTGAAATTAACTGAAATCGAACCTGACATACGAAAGTTGTGTTTTGTTAAACAAACACAACCTTCGAACTGAAGCCTAGATTGGTCTGTTATGTATCCAGAAATGTGCTTTTTGTGAAATATGAAATTGTCATGTATGTACGTACACTTTAATTTCCAGTATTATGTGTTTGAGTAGTTGCTAACCTATTCACTATTTGAATATTATTATGCACACACCTTTCAGTATATTTTATGTAAATGCAGTTAAAGAGAGAAACTATTTCTCATTGAAGTACGTACACTTGTGGTGACTGGGGGTAGGTATCGAGATTTCCCTGAACGAATTTGGTTAGTGGTGCATCTAATGTGTTAAATTAGAATTAGTGGTACGCCAGCGAAAAATGTTAGGAACCCCTGCTCTAAGAAATGGAATGAATGGTAAACATAATTGTTTACACAAAAGCATATAATGGTAATGTATAAATCGTCCCGAAAACTTGCTAATGTGAAAATTAAGGGAGTAATGGAAAATTTACTAATGTATTTAAAATTCACACTGTCAAACTAAAATGTTCGAGTTATAAAGGTGGAAATGGATTAATGAGAAACGTGTTAATTTTACACAAATTTTTTAAAACAGCACACAGATTAAAATGTTACGATTTCTACTAGCTGGAGTTGAAAACAGAATTATTAAATTTTTTTAAATTCATGTTGTCGCTACGTTTTGTATTGTTGGAGACGAAGTTTAGGAAGTATAAAGTCAAAATTGATCCAACTGCTTGTGATTCACGATAATTTATGGTCCAAAGTATTTATGCTCTTTAATCACATCGCAGAGTTCGAGAGAAAAAATTCATGTCCTCCAGTGCCTTAAACAATTTTGGATGATTTACTGTAAAATGAATAAAAAATAAGTTGGAAAATCAGAAAGTAAGGGCATTTAAGACCTGGGTGTAGACGGAAGGGAAAACACTAAAATTTGTCGATTCCTCGTAGGTATGTGACAATGGTTGATTCATTACAGGAACCTTGTGTTGTGCACTGCTTATTGTCTGAGGTATATTTGATACACATGGAGATTTTAAGAGTAGATTCAAATCCGAAACACCCTGTATGTTGAAAATGGCCAACGTCCTACATAATGTTCCTATACTAAGATTTATCTTGCAGAAACAGGATTTGAAATGTAGGATTTGAGGTTTTCACAGCGGTGAGTATGAAAATTTCTGTCTTCTGGGTTGTTCCTCCGTTTAGTGTGGTAGATTTCCACCAACGTTTAAGAGGACATATTGCCTCCATCTTCAGGGCTGATTCTCTTACTCTTTGTGAAATAAAAAATATCCATCGAGGTAATTATTCAGACGAAATATCAGCTAACTGCAAGAAAGTATAATGTTTTACGTACCAACGAGCATACAATTTGCACGCTGATAATGTAGTAGAGAATGTGACGTACTTTAAAAAGGGAAGTGTAGGTTTTATACAAAATCTATAACAAGAAATTCCAATGTTCCGTAGTGATTTGTTTCATGGTAGTAGTTAATACAGTAGCCAAGTTGAATCACTGAAGCAGGAAATTTAAAATGTGATGGCTTCGAACGAACCATCTTTCTATCAAAATAAGGAAACAAATGAGCTATCTGAAAAGTTATTAGTGGGGATTTGGAGCATGTAATATACATCCTGAATTTTTCAGTGTTACGAATGGCAGACTATTTATTTATTCATATTACAGCTAAAACTTAATGAGGCGAGGCACATAGTGGGGGACAATTCTGAAGTGAAGTGTCTGTTTGAACGAGCTATGTGTGATATTAAAAGTTATTTAAAAGAAATAGGATGTATGGATGTTGACTGGTTTCATCTGATTCAGGGTGGGTACAACGTCAGTGAACCTACGGCTTATAAAAGATGAGGAATATGAGTTTTATTTTATGTTGAGCTAATAAGGATTTGAAGGAGATGGTCGTGGAATAATTTGAGATATTATACTGTTATTAGCCGGGAAATGCTGAGTAAAACCGCGGAAACTTCAGTCAATAAGTGGCCCTACAAAGATTCGATCTGGGAACCTGTTGAGTAGAAGTCGAGGGCGTAACCACTGCAAGAACTTTATCTGCTTCATTTTCCATTTACTGTTAAGAACTCGGAGAGTATTTGTGGTAATGTTTGTGAGATTGAAAGTGCTTTTAAGTGGTTAAGACTGCGGACACGTGGCGATGAATGTTACGCCAGAATACTACAAAGTTGACAACGTAGATGATTGGATTAAGCTCTACTTGCTACAATGGATAATTTGCTCATGCCTACCGGCGTTTCCAGTGAAACTGAAAAGAGACGGAAATTTTTCGACGAAGAGAACTCAGTTCTGAGTTGTCTTTCAGTTAGCAATGATAATTGGTACTGCGGTAGAGTTAGCTATCAGTTTATCCGCTAACTTACACTGCGGCAAATTTTATGCTCAAAACTTCATCGGTTTTTCTATTACAACAAACATAACTGAGAAGAATGTTGATTAAAAATATCTCATTATGTAGGCGTAAGGACAAAAACTCACAAACAAATATTTTAATACAAAGGTTGAAGTCTCGTTATTCATTTTAAAGTGCAAATCAATTCTAGCCCTTTGTGCTAAAGAAATGAAATTTTTCTTTCATAATTTTATATTTAATATTATGAAGCCAATATGGTGACCTTGCGAAATTTGTATATGAAACAATAATAGCGTCACTTAATATACATCGTTCTGAAATTCTGTGTGACTTGGCCTTTACCATGTCGAAAGTTTCAAGCTAAAAGCAAGTAATCAAATTTTTTTGTGCGTTTATTTTCACGATAACTCGAAAATTTGAAGAACCGAAAAGCCACAAAAGTTCAATTCTAAAACTCCAAAAAAATTACAGGAAAGCCTCCATTCTAGTATTAGCATTGGTAAAAAAATGAATTTAAAGACGAAGACGGTGTTTCAGATCGATATATCGCGTTGATGACTTTTAAAGGGTCAGTGTATAGCAAAGTTAATTCAGAGGTTTGTAGAAACGTGAGGCTAAATCTGGGCTCTGATGTGTGTGTGTGTGTGTGTGTGTGGGGGGGGGGGGGTGATGACGTCACGTGATCGATAACCTTATAGCCCACGCAGTGTTATCAACAATTCGCTGCTTCAAATTGGATTACAAATCTGCGCACGGTGGCTAAGAGAAAAATTGTGTTATTTTCCACAACGAACACGTTTGTTAGTCGGTTTCACTTTTAGCAGTAGATAATGACTACCGATGTTCTCAATTCTTATCTGTGATAAGAGGCACGATTTCAAGACTCGGCGAATTTATGTGCACCGATAATGTAATCTGGGTTAGTTTACTAATAATGAAATAATTTATTAAAAGAGTTGAAGTTATTTTTTATAACAACGAACAGTTATTTCATGTAAAGTATTGTAAATCCCTTAGGATATTCCATTAGCCCTGCCATTACTAACACCTATTAATTATTACTTTAAAATAATTCCATAATTAATGACATTTGGATGAGAATTGAACATCTGGATATTTAGGTGTCCATTTTATTTTGTCTATAATATATATATATATATATATAGTATATATACATACACATACGTACATATAATGCATCGTCGACGTCATGTCTGATGCTGTGCAAAATGCCTAGAAAAGTTTTAGGAAAGAAGATTCATATTTTTCCTCTAGTTTTTGGCATTTTAATATAATATCTGACTTGGTTATTTGCCTGTAACATGTACAATTAAATAAGGCGAACAGATCTATGATAATGACACTGGAACAGATATAGCCAATGCCGGAGATACTCGTAAGAGTAGGAATTAATCTGGAGGCTACAAGAAACAGCAGTGTTCGGAATTTAAATAAATGAATGGTACTAAAATGAAGAGGAGTTGTTACTTGCTGTAACACGTAGATTTCTCTGCAAAACTAACTAACTAGATGGCTTAGGGAACCCGAAGGTTCATCACCGAAACAACCAAAGCCCTCCACCGGACCAACAAAATCCAGTCTCCTTCAACTCCTATCTCCCATAGATCCCGCCTGAGATTATCCTCCCATTTACGTTTAGGTCTCCCCAGCGGTCTCTTCCCCTCAGGCTTCCCAAGTAGTGGACCCAACCAACCAGATGGCTTACGGAACCCGAAGGTTCATCACCGAATTAACCAAAGCCCTCCATCGGACCCTGTCCTGGGCCAACAAAATCCAGTCTCCTTCAACTCCTATCTCCCATAGATCCCGTTTGAGATTATCCTCCCATCTACGTCTAGGTCTCCCCAGCGGTCTCTTTCCTTCAGGTGCACACCTCTTGTCCCATCCATGCGCGCTACATGCCCAGCCCATCTCATTCTTCTCGACTTAATCGCCCTGACAATATTGGGGGAGGGGTACAGATTTTTAAGCTCGTCATTATGCAGTTTTGTCCATGCCCCATCGTCTTCTCTCCTAGGCCCAAATATCCTCCTCAACACCCGATTCTCAAACACCTGCAATCTGTGTTCCTCCCTCTGAGTGAGAGACCATGTTTCGCACCCATACAAACCAACAGGCATTTTTTATCTTAAGGTTCTTAGAAATCAGACGGGAAGACAAAACAATATGAAGATTTCTGTCTTCTGGGTTGTTGCGCTGTGTAGTCTGGTCGATGTTAACCAACGTTTCGGAGGTCAAACTGCCTCCATCATCAGGGCGATGAGTATGAAGATTTCTGTCTTCTGGGTTGTTGCGCTGTGTAGTCTGGTCGATGTTAACCAACGTTTCGGAGGTCATACTGCCTCCGTCATCAGGGCGATGAATATGAAGATTTCTGTCTTCTGGGTTGTTGCGCTGTGTAGTCTGGTCGATGTTAACCGACGTTTCAGAGGTCATACTGCCTCCATCATCAGGGCGATGAGTATGAAGATTTCTGTCTTCTGGGTTGTTGCGCTGTGTAGTCTGGTCGATGTTAACCAACGTTTCGGAGGTCAAACTGCCTCCATCATCAGGGCGATGAGTATGAAGATTTCTGTCTTCTGGGTTGTTGCGCTGTGTAGTCTGGTCGATGTTAACCAACGTTTCGGAGGTCATACTGCCTCCGTCATCAGGGCGATGAATATGAAGATTTCTGTCTTCTGGGTTGTTGCGCTGTGTAGTCTGGTCGATGTTAACCGACGTTTCAGAGGTCATACTGCCTCCATCATCAGGGCGATGAGTATGAAGATTTCTGTCTTCTGGGTTGTTGCGCTGTGTAGTCTGGTCGATGTTAACCAACGTTTCGGAGGTCATACTGCCTCCGTCATCAGGGCGATGAATATGAAGATTTCTGTCTTCTGGGTTGTTGCGCTGTGTAGTCTGGTCGATGTTAACCGACGTTTCAGAGGTCATACTGCCTCCGTCATCAGGGCGATGAATATGAAGATTTCTGTCTTCTGGGTTGTTGCGCTGTGTAGTCTGGTCGATGTTAACCGACGTTTCAGAGGTCATACTGCCTCCATCATCAGGGCGATGAGTATGAAGATTTCTGTCTTCTGGGTTGTTGCGCTGTGTAGTCCGGTCGCTGTTAACCAACGTTTCAGAGGTCATACTGCCTCCATCATCAGGGCGATGAGTATGAAGATTTCTGTCTTCTGGGTTGTTGCGCTGTGTAGTCCGGTCGCTGTTAACCGACGTTTCAGAGGTCATACTGCCTCCATCATCAGGGCGATGAGTATGAAGATTTCTGTCTTCTGGGTTGTTGCGCTGTGTAGTCTGGTCGATGTTAACCAACGTTTCGGAGGTCATACTGCCTCCGTCATCAGGGCGATGAATATGAAGATTTCTGTCTTCTGGGTTGTTGCGCTGTGTAGTCTGGTCGATGTTAACCGACGTTTCAGAGGTCATACTGCCTCCATCATCAGGGCGATGAGTATGAAGATTTCTGTCTTCTGGGTTGTTGCGCTGTGTAGTCTGGTCGATGTTAACCAACGTTTCGGAGGTCATACTGCCTCCGTCATCAGGGCGATGAATATGAAGATTTCTGTCTTCTGGGTTGTTGCGCTGTGTAGTCTGGTCGATGTTAACCGACGTTTCAGAGGTCATACTGCCTCCGTCATCAGGGCGATGAATATGAAGATTTCTGTCTTCTGGGTTGTTGCGCTGTGTAGTCTGGTCGATGTTAACCGACGTTTCAGAGGTCATACTGCCTCCATCATCAGGGCGATGAGTATGAAGATTTCTGTCTTCTGGGTTGTTGCGCTGTGTAGTCCGGTCGCTGTTAACCAACGTTTCAGAGGTCATACTGCCTCCGTCATCAGGGCGATGTGAAAACTTCAAATCTTACAAAACACTATGAACTTAGAATTAGAGATTTCTCCACATACAATCTGAAAATCCTGAAACATCTAGATAATAACTTGGTGTTAAGTTTAATCAGAATTTTCTACTGGCTTCAAGCATTAACTTCATATGCAACACACAGATGTTTAAAACATTCAGATAAATTTATTTTAATTATGCCGTTGAAGTAATTAATTAATTTTTGTACTAATTAAGGTAGGTTAGATACTTTCAAACTGATACTGATAAATATACGTGCAAAGTGAGTGTTTTAAGGTTTATGTACATTTTGTTTTCCGAAAAGAAGTTGCATCTCTTTATTTCAGCAAATGTGTTCCTTCTATCGTAAATGAAAAGTTCCTACGCTCTTCGATGGAGAGAGATTGTCCTATTTCGTAACCTGAGAGGCCCGTGGAGTTAAAGCCGCTTGAATCCCTTCCCAGGAGATACATAAAATAATGCGTTTTATGGAATCATTCTACATACAGACAGTTTTAAACACCGAAACACAGTATTAAGGCTGCTACTGAAATCATATCGACGCGATATCGTCTCGATATATCGCATTAAAGGAAGTGGTCATTCAGAAATTTGATAAAGGAAGTTAAATATTTTGTCATTTTATTTTATGTTTCAGGTATTTGTCATAATCATAAAAATATAACACTTTGAAGCGTGGAATGTATTTTCTGAATACAATATATTTAAAAGTTGACCCGATTATATTTGTTTACTAATTATATTTCCATATAATTTTATTATATAGACAGAAAAGTTTTTTACAGATTTAAAATGTAGTTGGACACCGTTATATTTATAAACATGTAAGGGTTTTTAAATTACATAATTAATAACATTTTAATTAGGATAATAAATACAACAATTCATATTACAAACTTAACGCCATTATTTACTAGCCGTCGAAAATGTATTGCAATTATATTATATTATATTTGACAATAGTAAATATATGTAACATCCCCTTTAAATAATTAATAATTCTGTATTTCTTTTTTATGGTATTTTTGTATGGTTCTCACTGTGAATAGAAATTATTTTATTAGACTGTGTCTTTGCAATGGATAAGTGTTGTGTTCTCTTAGAGGTCCGGACTGAATTCTTAAGTGTGAGTTGGACGAGATTTGGATTCAAAGGGTTAAACAAACGACGTGATGTTTTCACAAACCTTTAAAAAAATTGCTGACAGACTCTAAATTTAGATTCAATAAGTGTTAACGTATTAACAGTATTGAATGATTAGGAATGTTGCTTCAAGACAGATTCCTCATAACGTACTTGTGCATCGAGCTGCAGAAACTTGACTTATTTATTTATATTATGTAGACGTTGGTCGTCTGTGTAGTAACGCATTTTGGATTTGTAAGCAGATACCAACGTTTCCGAGAAACCTACTGTGTCCATCCTCAGCTGTGACAACTCCATACGGGGTTACTACCCGGACGAGCAACTTCAATATCTTTACGGCCGTGAGAACATAAGATGTCGTGGGCCTATTTGTATTTTTTTAACTTGCTGTCTGTATCTGCAGTGTATATTTGTTTAACGACGGACTTTATGGCGTCCAGTGATAGAATTATCATGTGATAATGGATTAGAAAGGATGTGTAAGAAGGCGGTCTTGTGACGAGTTAAGTTATTGCACCGAAGTATGTCTGGAGGGTTTCCGGTCTGGTAGTTGAACCCGGAACCTCCCGAATTCGAAGCAGAATTACTGAGCACTTGACGTCATTTTCAGTTATAGGCGATCTTGTGACGAATTCTCTTTATTATGTAAAATAATTAGTACATTTTTAAGTATACGTAACATCTGAAGGAGAGTTTCTGAAAAACGGAAATTATTAATAAATAGGGTCATATTTTTTTGTAACTCTGTACCTAATGTAATATTGGACCTGGTATCATTTTGTATTCCGTAATGCGTGACGAACACAATAGATTTGACATGCGTCATTGTCATGGTAACCGATTATGACGTGAGCAATATTATTCAGTTTTGTAATTTCGCATAAATGTACGTATTTGTCATACAAACATTCGATTTCCTTCTGATTGTCTCGTTGCGAGCCGGCTGTTTCAGCGTGTTGCAAAATCGTGAAGAACAATACACTGAGATTATCTGAATTGAACGTATACAGGGTGATTCAAAAGTTTGGGACCAAACTGACGGAGCGTATAGAGGGACTCAGACAGAACAACTTTTGAGTAGGAATCCATGTCCTCCGAAGTTTCAATGAACCCTTTAAAGCCCTGTGGTAACCAACAGCCAATAACTGTTCATTTTGTATTCACGGGTTTTGTGTGTTTGTCAAAGTAAACAGAGGTTATTTTTCCTTGGACAGCGAAATGGTGAATTGTCGTGTTTTCTTTGCGGTACGGACTGGATTCTTAAGTAACATGTAGATGAGCGTCTGCCGTTTCTACCCTGCAGCGTCACAAACTTGAGTTAAGACTTTCTCTGGGCAGAAAAAATGCGTTATTGCAAGGTTAGGTGTTTGATATAAGCCGGGGTAACTCGGCCATTACGAACTGGACAAACGGGGTTTGGTCTTCTGCAGGGACAAAGGATTTATTTTGTAGCCTTTGCATCCATACCGGCTTATTTATTCCATAACAAACGACCAATATTTTGACCAGCTTAGTGACTTCAAGCTTCTCAAGATGGACTCTACTCCGTGACGTCAGTAGGAGTAGGAAGACACTGAAATATTAAGGAACGCATATGAAAAACAAGTGAAAACCTCATTCCAAATTTGGGTAATCTTCCTCTCGACTTGCGACGGTGGACTTGGAATTTTATGAAATGAATAATGACGTATGACTGGAGAGACGTAGCGAAGAACATGGTGTCATTCGCCAATACGAGCTTCAGGTTTATGTGGAACAAGAGTGATCTATGTGGTTGCCGGAATTGAATAAAGCAGTTAATCGAAAGGAACGTAGTGGTTTAGCCACTTCAATCACAATGAAGGCTTAGGAGGTACAGCTGATTTACGTTCTGGATAAGGTCCAGTAAAACAATGGACAATGAGTCAGCTGGAATTTAGACTACGTAGAACATTGAGAACTGACAGAGGCACTGATGTAGGTCACAAGTAAAAGGTTGCATGTTAATGGAGTTACAAAGAGACGAGGCTTAGGTAATGAAAATGTATGTAGAACAAATAAGTGTTGAGAAAACAAGACGTAAGGTTAGGTTAGAATTATAAATAGATACAGCTAGATATGTAGTGTGTTATGAATTTGGATTAAATCTCTTGTAGGTTATGACAAAGCTCGTAATTCCTGATCGAAGGGTGGAGCATCTGTCCCAGGTGGCAGATAAATTTTAAACATCAAAGAAGTCGGATTTGAGACTTTCGCGGCGAGTACAATCAATAAAATCCTCTCGGGCAATCAGCCGCGTTACCTGGTTACCGTAGTAAACCGACGTTTCGGGAACAAACTCGGTACCCGTCTTCAGGGTTCTGATGTGACTGCCTGCCTGGGTCCGGACATGTGCACTGGTCCCGAGCAGTTACACAGGCGACTTCCGAGGATCCAGTCACATCAGGACCCTGATGATGGGGGACAGAGTTTGTTCCCGAAACGTCGGTTTACTACGGTAACCAGCTAAAGCGGCTGATTGCCCGAGAGGATTTTATCCATCAAAGAAGTCGTTTGTTTTAGAAAACTTTGAAGTCTGTTCGAAAATTGAAAATTGAAACTTAGAGTAAACATAGAAACTGTTTAAACACTGTCAATATTTTCGTAATATTTAGTTCCGTCAGTGTGGGAGGACCACGTGGTCAGGCCTTGAGCAGGAAGACAGCTGACGTAATTAATGGATTCCTATTAATGTACTTGTTTTGATAAGCGCGGGTATTTGATAACGGACAGCGGGGCAGCACAGTTGGATATTGGGTTCTTTTTTGAGAAATTGCGAAGTCTATGTCCAGTTGCGACTGATGGTCAGTCAATCAGTCTTGGTGTCGAGTCGCATTTCTAGGGCTCATGACTAGGTTTTAGAGTCTTAGTAGCGAGGAGTGTTGAAAAGTGGTTGGCTAATGTGTGGCTTGTCGAAGAATTAAGCCAGGGCGATTTGCCAATCAGAGCTTTGGATGAGGAAGGTTGAAGAAATGTCAACGTACCTGCGGGTTCCATGAAAAAAGGCATTTATTTACCATCTGAATGACTATTATCACTTCGAAGATGGATTTCTTCTGGGGTAATCTTCTGAAACATCCGTCAGTGTCTAGCAGACTACAAGTAGAAAATAGCTTCCTTAAGAACCTGATATCTCGCCAAATTTGTATCGATATACAGAAAATATGGATGGGATATTCTGGTTCAGAATCAGCCATTTTGGGTTTGTATTAATGGAAGAGAAATGGCGCAAAATGAGGGACCGTACCCCCAGATATAATTTCTCTTCAACTTTGTACCCCCAAAGTTGTTGGTGTATAATTCAAGTTATACATAGTATATAATCTACATATAAAATAAATTAAATAAATTACATTACTGATTATTCAGTGTTTATTATAAAATAATTTTTTTTTAAATTTCATGTACCCCTTAAGATGTCTTCGCGTACCCTCGGGGGTACGCGTACCCCAGGTTGAAAACCACTTGTTTAAAGAAAGTAGCGTATTAATTCCAGGCTCGCAGTAGAACAAAACCCCTTCCTCATTCTTTGCCCAGGTCTTCATACCCTCCCCTCCCTGCCCGCAGCTGACCCCATGAATACAGAGAGTGGAACTTTATTACATAAGGCAGAGCGAAGGACACCAATTTCTTAGAGGGTCTCCACTGACCGCTTGTTATTCTAGTGAGAGTAGAGTCAAAATGAAGTCGGTTTGGCTGCAGTTCACTAAGTTACGAGGATTATTCTTTCACGTGTACGTTTTGAACATGGCAAGTTCTTCAGTCCTGATATCCAAAACTGCATGTTCATCGTGGGATATGCAAGTAATATAACTTTTAGGTACTTGTGGGTTATCGGGACACATCGCTTTAAAAATAAGTTAGGTTAGGTTAGGTTATGTTAGGTTATGTTATGTTAGGTTAGGTTAGGTTAGGTTAGGTTAGGTTAGCTTAGGTTAGGTTATGTTATGTTAGGTTAGGTTAGCTTAGGTTAGGTGAGCTTAATGTGTGTGAATAAATGACAATTACTTGAAAGTTATTATATTTTATTTCAATAAATGACAAGTATTTTTAAAGCGATGTGTCCCGGTAACCAACAATTACCAAATTTTAATTTAATCCCTTTACCATAGAAAAGAACGTCCTCAGACTCCGAACGAAGGAGACGACTTTCAGACGTATTGTCCAAGTACAGGCGGTTTTCTATCTTGGTGGTTGGACGGGGGGGGGGGGGGGGGGGGGGGGGGGGGTTAACAATTCCCTATCGTAAATACAGAGGTTCGGGCTTCACTCTTCGGTTTTCACAAAAGGCGGATAATTTATTGACTACACTAGTGACCTCTAGCATTTTTAGACTAAACTCGAAGGAGTTCGAAAGTTAAAAGACATTTGAGAATCATTTGCGTAGAAACGAACTAAATTCAAATGTCTTATTATCATTATTATAATTGTTGGGGTGGGACTGTGTTTCTGGGGCCCTCTAAAGGGGCCATTGTCCGTCCCCCAACTGACACCTGAGTGAAGACGGTGAGTGACGGAATGATACTGAAGGCCTCGGAGAGAATGTTGTTAAGTCACAGATGGACTGATCCGAGCGCGAACCCTTGTTTCCGGTTTGAGAAACCGGTGGTGGTTAACCGTCTGAGCTACGTCACGATACGATGGTTCGTACTTTGTAAATGATACGGAAGGTGGCGTGTCAGTTGAAACTGAAGGTCAGACGGTTCCAGGATCTCCGATGAAAGCAATGAACAGGAAGATCAGGGAAACATGGTGACTTTAAAGGAGCTTGTTTTTGTTTTACAAATATATATCGAAGGAAATATCTTGTACGGATTTGGGAGATGGATGATATAACCCCAAGGATTAACATGTTTAAGTGAAATTGATTATGGATTATAAAAACTGCTAGGCGTATGTGAATATTGAGCATGTAGGGAAATGATAATTAACATAAATGTAATTTATTTAAAACGCAGTGGAAAATGAGAGAGAAAAATTTGTGGAGGATAAGAGGCAATGAATTATTTACAGCAGACTCTCGATTACACGGGAGTCGATTAATCGGGGTCTCGATGGTCTGAACGAAAATTAGAAATTAATTTTTGGAAAATTCGCTGTAAAAGTTATAATGTTCAAAATAGTGATTGGTACTTGAAGTTTAGGGCAATATAATTTTATCACTATCCGTTGGAATTCTTTTCGAAAAAAAAATAGTTGGTATATATTATATAAAAAATTATTTCTGGTATCAGTAAATGTTTGAAACATGAAATAGTGTATGTTTGTAAATAAACAAACGTATTTGTTAAATCTGCGTGTTTTTATTTTATGTTTTCGGATTATCCAGGAGTGCCACTATCAGGAAAAATATTTCCCAACCAAACTGGATAATCGAGAGTCTACTTCATGTAACATTTGATATGTATAATGAGTGAGCAGTGTCAGTGGGCATAGAAGTGAAGTTGCTCTGGACAGCAGAACCCAATGACAAATCAAGTATACGAGAATACAGCTAAATTAAATTAGTTGAAATTAGACACAAATTAAACAGAGTGCATACTAATATGATCCCTCTCATATATATGATTCTTTGTTTGTGTTTTAACAAGGTAGCATAAATTTTAACCTACAAAAATCACCAAATTGTGATTTATAATTATTGTTACGAAGTTCTTACCAATGGTAGCCATCACCAAATTCCGCGATTCAAGTTTTAGGTTACCACTACAGCGTTAGAGGTCGCGCGAGTAATCGTGGCTCTTAAATGCGCGATGTTTAAGCCGAGAGAGGGGAGTTCATTAGTAGTGGGGGGTCGCACCGAACTAAACACAGCTAGAGCTACAAACCAACTGAAGCTGACACCCCTCTAGCGCTCGCTTCGGACGAGTCCATCTCATACGACCAAAATCAGTCCTTCGCGCATGCGCCAGCACTTCTCGCGCGACCTCTATTTGCTTCGCTACTTTGCTAGTTCTGAGGTGTCTTCATTCGCCTGGATGGCGCCTACAGTTTCCTGTTTACTACTCAGATGCTTTTATATATTTCTAAATTATTATATAATATTTTTAAATGCGCACTGTATAGTTACATTTCAATCGTAGTCTTTTATATGAAAACAGTGAGTATTTTATTACATAACGTATCAAAAATATTATATCCACTTGTAATACGTATGTATACAGGGTGATTCAGATCTGCAGGATAATACGTAAGCATGTTGTTTGGGGAGATCATTTGTAGCAGAAAATGTAAATGTCTGTGTTTTTTCAGATCCGCCAACGTTTCTGAGTGACGACGTTTTTACGTTGTCTAAATTTGCATTATTGTGATCGTTTGACATTCTCGGTGCATTGAGGCGATGTTAGTATCGACATCCGAATCGCAGTCAACCCAACAGCGATGTTTTCGTGGTCTGATACCCTTAGATCTTTGTTCGCGGGGAAAGGTAAAAATTATGCTACGGGTGTTTGGGTTCGCGATGATGAAATTCATGGGATTGAGGTAGCTCCTGAAGATATCGTGCCTAGGAGGTTAAATCGACATATCTGTGGGACGTATGGAGTTGGGAAGTCGGGTGTAATTATGTACAGTGCATCCAGTGTCCTGATAAGTCCCCTCCAGACGAAAAGAAACGTCCTCGGAAAGAAGTACTCTGATGTGACAATTGGTAGATGTTATAAAGGGTAGAGTTTGTTTTATTTATTTCCTTCACTACAAACAAGGAAATTAATTGTCATGTAATGTTAAAATAAATAAATTGTATTCGACAAACACCATAAAAGCGACATTAACTTAAAAAATATCGTAACTCTAAAACGGTGGTTAATCTGAAAAAAATATATTTACGTTTTGTATTCTGAATCACCCTGTATACATACGCTTTGACTGTCAGTGTTGGCTTATACATTTATAGGAAACGTATGCTGGTCTGATTATTGGCATTACCAACTTTGTCTCAGCAAAATACCGGCAACTGTTATGATGTCCCTGAATTAATTTGTAATTTCCTGTCTAGACTATGAATTTATAGAAATAATTTTGGTTTTGGTTTTGCATCGCCACAGTATAACTCCAAATTGTTCTGGAGGGACCGGATATTGAAAAAGCTTCTTAAAACGTTTTATATTACGAAATAATTGGCATTCAGCAGTTTCGACGCTCATTAGGAGAATAGACATAAGCTTACTTATCTGTTTGTGTTGTGTTATTGTGTGTAGACTACATGGTGGTCTTTAGATTGGGTGATCATTAGTCCAAAGAATGTTAGGAAATGTCCGAAATATTCATAATCTAAAAAGCTAATTATGAATTAGAAATAGACAAAGCGTAAAGTTCACGGTAGATTAAGAATTAAAACTTATAGTGGCTTCCCGAAGATGGTTATGGGAACTTTTCTATTTATTCGGGAAGATTTTAGTCGTTCGTTAAAAGCATACAATTGACCTTTATTCCTGTTCTTATAGAACGTCACTGACAAGTTTTAAGGCTGTAGATTATATTATTCAGAGCGTCAAGTCTTTGCTACTGTGCGCCAGTCTTGATTCGTGAATAACTTAGGTCGGCATTGTTAATTAAGCTGTAAATTTCAGTGAGATATTTGTTCGTGCAAGCTGAGACATCTGAGCTTTAAACTGCACAGACTACCCGAAAACATCCATCACTCTGCATTCCTCAGTATAAGAATGGAATGAAGCTCTTGATCCCAGCTGTGTGGTTGCTGTGTTATTAATTGTCTGTTCTTGGAAGAACATATGAAGATCACCTTTGTGGAAAGTGATTTAGAAATTATAATTCCGGTTTACATTAAAACACCTAATATTAATACGCGTAAAGTGTAACTTTTTTCAGAATAGGACCGAAATTTATGAACCACATTTAAGAACAAGGCACGTGGGGGAGACATTTGGATTTAAAATAAATGTCAGATCAATGAGAGGAAGAACCACGTAAGTTTACGAAAATCTCCGTTATTTATAAATTTTATGTAGTGTTTTAAGAGTACTTACGTCACAATGGTATTGATAAGAAAATAAAACATTTATGTGAGAAATAAATGCAAACCCAATCTTGATTGAACAATCTAATAAAGAAATATAAAAAAATAGTTTTTCCCAGGAGGAAGCCCCAAAATATTTTTTTCAAATTCCGACGAACCCCTACATATGTTCCCTGTCTTTATTGCATTGTATAATCTGTTTTTAAATATAAAGATATAAAATAAAAATAAAGTTCACATCCAAAGTCAATATTAAGCTTATTTTCAGCGTCACTTAGGCACACATTTTCTAAATATTTCGAGGTATTTCAAAATTTGTATTTATTTATTTTACGATTTATCGTGGAAACCCTGACAATGTTTTGCGGAACCCCGATTTGGAAACACTCCCGTAGACAAACGGATTGTTATGTGAATTGGATTGAAGTGGCTCAGGATAAAATCCAGTGGCGTTATTACCAGTAAAGGACGACCACTCATACTTTCGTAAATAAAAGTTAATTTTAGAGGAGGATTATAGGACTGTGAAGTTGGTGGATCACGTAAGTAAATTATTCGACTTTGGACTGAGGGCGTTCGAGGGCAGGATGCTGAGGAGGCTGGTCCTAAGACGGGGAAGGAACGCGTTACGTAACGAGGGTTATCGTAATTTATATTATTATGGCGTTGATCAAGAGACGGGGAGAGAGACACGTGTCGAGTTCAGGAAGGAATGAAAATGGCACAGAAAAATTTAGTCGAAGCATTACGGGCCCAGGTGGGAGATTACTGTTGATCGAGTGAATTTGGTTGCATATCCCATGATTATTCTGGAGGCCCTAGCTTCAAGTCTAGGCCCGCAGAGAGGCTGCCTTAACAGAGAGTTTTCGTGGTTTTGCTCAGTCACTCCAGGAAAATGCCACGTTAGTACCTGAAATTGTACCACGACCTCTACCTTTTATATCCTTACAATTCGCATCAAAATTGTTGTAGTTATAATAACTGAAATAATAAAGACTTAATATAAATTTTTTTGAAAGGTAACAAATAATGAACTCTGCTATAAACTTTGTTGTGTGAGTACAGCTGTTATCCATTGTCAGGTAAATATCAGCTTTTCAGTCTCACTCGGCTGCCCCAGACAAAAATATGAGTTTAACATGCGACCGCGGTAATGAGAAACGGTTGTCGAACCTATTTAAGAAGTTGCCATGAAAGTACGCAAGTAGTCGGCTCACACCGGTTTCTGGGGTGTGACAGGTCGGCTGTTAACATTTCAGTAGATGTGACGGTTCATTATCACAGTGGTTCATTACATTATTTGCTTGAAAGCAGCGAAGATCCATTACCGTGTCAGCTAAATCTTTGTATCTAACCGCTTCAGCAATCTCCAGCTTCACGCCTTCTGTCTCCAAGGATCATTTCAATAATATTCTCTCATCACTGGTAAGAGTTAGAGGAGGTAAGTCAGTCATAGTTAAACGTCTATGCTCATTTCTCATCCGCTGATACTTCTTTTTAAGTTCCAACTTCTTTCATTTCATCATAGAAATGTTGTAATCCACTTTACATATAAATATTTTCAACATATTTCAACAAGTATCAAGTAGATATAAAAGTACTTTCAAATAAATATATAGTTTTTAATTACATTCTGTTTTGTCATCACGCTGTTTTGCAGCAAGAACTAGCGGCTGACAAAGGAACTAGCAGTTCCCGGCCAACACTGAGAATCTTAACTGCCTCATTCAAGAAATGCGCGTGGAACAGAGATGAGTCAAATTAGGTTATGTTGATATATTTTCTGGGGAAACACAACCGAGAACAAAAAAAACAACAAACTTTATGTGTGTAATAAGTGTTACGTGTTAATGGATTGTAGGATATACTGTTCTAAACGAAGTTGGAAGATTATAATGTTGATATATCTTTACCAACGTTATTATTCTGGGTGAAATTATGGTAATATAAAGCGTCAGTTGGTAGATGGCTCTGTCAACAGTAGTTATAATACCGCTAGCGATCTCTGTCAACGATTATAGGCAGCGTTGCATGTTAACTCGAAACAGCCGACTGTGCGAATTTTGCGAACTACACGTCTGTGTCACATTCTCTCTGTCCCTGGTCCAGAATGTAACCGTACAGTTTAGAAGATGGTACAGTAAACTCGTGAATTTATAGTAGTAGTGTAGTTTCTGCAAATAATTTGCCGTGGAAGTGACAAACGGTGATTATTAAGTGGAAGTGACTATTGTGCTCTGCGCGCATGCGTCGACTGAGCGGCAGCACTGAGCATGCCCCGACCTGTGCCAGGAGATTGGACAACGTAAAAAGAGAATTTGTATTAGACAATCAGAACTGTAGATTGTGAAACGACAGGCATTAATCCAGGTAATAATAAATTATAATGGCACCTTGTGCTTTTAAACACGTAAACCCACGTGTAGTCACTGAAAACGATGAAGAATAAAAGCGTGGGTCTACTTAATTTCTGTCATAAGGGGAAAGATATGTCTGTACAGCCATATTCCTAATCTCTTTAAAAAAATAAAACTTCATTGAGGAAAACGAGGACTCTAAACATTTTAGAAACACATATCTGCTACGACAAACAATACTTTTGAATTAGCTTCGTTTAACGCGAGACAAGATAATTTTAATGGACATGTACATGCTATTCTACAGTAATTGCTGTTGTAGCCCTGGCTACTAGAAGTATTTTATCAACACGGGCTACGAATAAACCACGGTATGCATATTTATGATAGTAGAACTGGTCTTTGTTTCCCTCATCACAGAACTGTGATACGTCTGTATTAGCAATAATAATGAAGGCAACGGAAGGAATGTCCTTTGATTAGATGCGTAAAATATTATAGAATATTTACCGAGAAAGGAGTTCATAATAGGTACAACCTAATTTCATTTCGAAAACTATTAATGACTGAAATGGTTATAATATATCAAGAGTCACAACGTAAAAACTAGTAGCCCGAGAATAATTCATTGTATTAACTATTCTTAATATTTTTTCTGTTTATTAATCTCGTGTTTTCGTCCTGAAGAAATCCTGTATCCTTGGAGGAGGGATGTGTTATTACATGTGCCCTCACCATAGACTCTTCTTCAATTCTTATGCCACATAAATTTCTGTAATTCAACAACCATGTTTAAGCGCGCTGTTGATAACAATTTAGAGATTATTATTTGTTCTGTAGAAAATTATGGAACCGGTCTTTAAAGAAGCCCGTTGCTGATTTGCGGGTTCTTGAACCAGAAAGGAGTGACAACCTACAGTGTACATTAAAATAGTACTTCTGTTAAATGCAGTGAACCTTGACAAGTTAATATACTTTTCTTTTTTCGCAAGATAAAGATAATTTTCTTTTGTTGTGGATTTTGAATATTACGCAGTAATCATAAAGCCAGTCATTGTCCTGTTAATTCCAGTTTGACTTCGAACAATGTTTTACTTCGGTATAAGTCGTTGTTCTCTAAATGGACTATTCTAGGGAGGCGTTGCATTGTATATGTTACCGGCAAACTACGAAATTCGGCAATGCCTAAAGTCAGTAGGCATTGTATGAAATTCAGGCATCCCAACAATTACTCCATTCACACACAGAAGAAGGCAATGGCAAACCACTTCTGGATCATCTGCCAAGGACGTATATGAACAGGTCCCAGTCCGAGAAGAGAAAAGGATGGAAGGATCCTGTTCATATGGACCTGTCCTCAGACAGAACACTAAATAAATAAAATAAATAAATGAAAATAACAGTTTATTTTATACTTTGCCTAGGTATTCTTTAGAATACCTAGGAGTTTTATAAAATTCCTCACATTCTTTAGGCAAAATATATAACAAAGAAGTTGTCTTACTCGAAGACTTAACTTTTCAATGATCCTTTATTACATAACACAGTTTGTTCATATAATTACCGTATATTTATAAACTGTATGCTAGTTTAGGTTTACACTGCCGTGTTCCCGTATCCGCTTTAGTGCCATAGAAAATGAAGTTCATCCAAAGCGGATTCACCGAAAGCTACTTTTACTATCCCCCGCGTTGGACAAGGGTTTTAGTGCAAAGGACAAAAGCAACTTCCCCCATTAATGTCTACATCTCTTGTAAGAAAACATTTAGTTATACAGACGTACCTAATACCTGGGCCTCTACGAATATGAGGTCGTTGAGCTGGCTTATCTGACTCACTAAGGTGATTGCCTTAGCGATGAGCAACGGGGTTTAGATTAGCGACAGCGACTGAAATGATCTCTCCTCTCCTCTCTAACTCCAGACTGACTCTGGAGCCCACCAAGCCCTCTCTTCAGTGGTTAATGAAGGTTTATTCCCCGGAAGTGAAATGTCGAGGCAAGAACGTGATCCTGAACTTTAACCCCATCTCGTGTCGAGGTTAAGACTGCTTACAGCCAGGGCTGTGGAGTTGATGCTAAAACCTCCGACTCCTTCATGAAATCTCAATATGTATTAAGAAGGGTAAACCTACTAAAATGGCAAATGGTACCACAAGATATTTCATCACCACCACGTGAACCATCAGCCTACTTTTTAGACTTATAACCAATATTTAAATATAAGTCTAATGGTTATTGCAGAAATTGGTTGATTTGTAGACAGTTTGTATTTTTTAAAAGGTATCCCAGCCAAAGTTACAAAGAATTTTTCCTACACCACGTGGCTCAACGCGTCGTTGAATCTCCCTAAGCGTTAGGCCGCCTGCGGCACACGCGGTATAGAAATTGTTCTTAAGATTTTATATCGAGGTCGGAGTCGTAGATTTTTACCGACTCAGACTCCACAGCCCTGGTTACAACTTTACACCTGTCTATAACGTTTCCCTGACCTAACATATACAATTTAGCGTTATCTTTACTTGTAAATTATAGCTCAAAGGTTTATCGGTGTTCATCAGCGTTTATTATTGTGTGGGATTTAAACATGAATAGCGTGCAATGAGAAGTCAATCCCTTAAACAAACAACTTACGGATCGATGCAATGTCAACATCTCTCGTTTCTCCCATTCGTCTCGTTATTCTTTATTTAATCACCATAATAACATCTGATAAAATCACAGATGATGACCCCCGACCACTTTCTCTCTCTTTGAACATTGACATAATTTCAGTGGAGATACTTTAATACATCAAATGAAAAGTTAATTTAAATATTATTTAAATATTCGGTTTCTACAGCTAAAAAATACAAGTATCTATTAATAAGGTTAATTGATTAATGTTATTGAGGGAATTAATTGGTGTTTACGTTGAGAATTATATTAAATTAAAAAATACACTCAGTGGGAAAAATTCAGGTTTTTTATAATGTAAAAGTAGGTGGTATTAACTATGCTTTACTGGTTTTATATTTCGTTCCTGAGTCACGGATAACAGGGGTAAACTAGATCCATCCCAGTCTCCTATAGCATGAGTACCGTTAGACAACATCTTGGCTGCTGACGTGAGACATAACGTAAAAGCTCACAACACGCCGCCATTAGAACAGCCGCTTCGTCTGTACACATATTTCTTTCTCTCATCCTTTTTACCTGTAGGTGTCGAGGTTTTTATTTATTAGATTGATCTATTTGGACAATGGTAGGGCTCCTTAGATGAGTGATCAGCCCGACGCAAGGCCTGTACCTATACAAAGACATCCGTGCCTTGAGTGGGACTCGAACCCACGGTCCCAGCGGCCAAGCGCACGAGGTCCATCCCGTCTGTACACATACCGGGACAAAATCTTAAATTAGGCTATGACATTTAACTTTACACAGCAACTCAAATTTATTATTCTTCAATGCCCCTATCATTTGCCTTAGTGGAATTTGACGATTTCGAATTTATGTTAACTAAAACAGAAATACACAAATAAACAGAGCAGAGTAGAGTTTTTTTGGGGTTTCAAGCTATCTGATAATGAAGTTACTTTTGGACGTATCAGGTACTGTCTCTGTTTTCATCAGGTGACTTCAATGCATGAGTTTGTCTCGGAAGCTTAAAGCTAAGTTAGGTTTAGGCCTTATCTTTGATATCGTTGAGAAGACTGCGTTTGCATTCAGTGTCTCCCACAATTCTCGCTTTTCGAGTTCGTAAGATTTACACGGTTTAAAATAACAGTACAGTCAATTTACGAAATAATTTTAAAACCATTTAATCTAAGAAAGATCTGAAATCTGAAGGACGGATTTGTAGTGTTACATCCCGTTGTGTTAAGTTTATTAATTTAAATTTTGACCTTAATATGACGTTTAGAGAAAGAGTAAATTCCGAAATATTCAGAAATATTTGAAGCTCAGATGAATAAACTATGAATTATGAGTGTGTGAAAATCACTGAGAAAAACTTACAAAAATTATCAATGGAACTGTCACTCTAAGGAAGGAACTTGTGAAATAAATTTATCAGTTTTGAAAATAGATGATGACAAATATTTTAATGTCACTTTTTAAAAATACCTAAACCATTTGCCCGATTAAGATGTAATTAAGTAAATTTAACAAACTCTCAAAATTTCAAAGTAAAGAAATCATCAATACTAACTACAAATGTGGATTGCACTGTTATAACACATGACCCAGAATAGACATTCTATGCTTTCAAGAGCTTGGTTTCCAAGTTCTACGTGGAATATTTGAGTCAATGACGTAATTATATGTTACGAGGCCAAAGAACTATCCAGAATACGAACTGTGCGGTATCATTTAAGGAAAAAAACACGCCAACTTGGCTTCTTTACCGGAACTTTTAACTCACAGAGAGCTCTAATTCAACTTCAACTCTTCTGTTTGCCAAAAAATAGACTTTTTTTTATAATGTTCAACAACGTGTAGACGCTGTTGTATAATGACGTCACCAAACAACGAAATCTTGTTCATGGGCTATAAATAAAGGAGTTGAAAAGGTGTTGAAAGTAGGGGAAGGCTTGGCTATTTGCCACAACTGAAGACACGCAGAAGGGGGTGTGGCTTAGAGGAGATTGTTTCAATGCTTCTCACGTTGGTCTGAATTGTCCCCTTTAATAGCATTCTAATGTACTCGTTCTGTGGCGATTTTTCTGCGATATACTCGAGACGTTTCCAATCGAACGTCGCTATTGTGAATGTTACCTATGATTCACATCAGAATATTGATCTTCCACAGTCTCAAATATGTCGTTATAAGTGGTCAGTAAAATGTAAGACTAAAATTTCTTTCTTCTCAAACCGCGATCTGAAGGTACATGATGATTGTCGTCTTATTTGAACAGAAAACTATATAACGATTTGCTGGATCAAATTCCACTTTTGTCCAGTCTGACGAAATGTAGTTAAATAATTAAATTAAAGTAATTCGGAAGATATCGTGGTAATTTCTGGTGAATTTTAACTCGAACAGGAGACTTACAGTGTTTTGATAATACAGACTCACCCCATCCAGTAGAATTATTCCTTTTCCATTGAAGCGAAAAATACTCTAAACAAAATTCGTACAGAAATATCGTATCTCTGCATTCTATTGTTTCGCATTAATTCTGAACGCGACATTAATTGGACAAAGAACAACACAGTGCATTTAGACCTCATTGCCTGTTTGATTTCTATTCTCGACTCAATTAACAGTCCAATGTTTCGTTTTCCATTTGTGCAATTATTGTCATATGAATAGGTAGAAATATATGAATTATTTTCATTCATAAACCTGTCGGATCGATTCAAGTTTCAGGACAAATTGTGAAAAGGGTTTTTCTTAACAGTAGAATGTGTAGGAAATATTGGATTTAGTGAGTGTGAAAAGAGATTTGGTTCATTCGTTTGTTAAGATCGTAAACTCTGAAGTCGGTAAACGGCAAACCGCCTCCTGTCGGCTGTCCAGGACTGCTTTTTTGTGCAGCATTGCGTGTACCAGATTACTCAGCTGGCAACCATCTTAATTATCGCCGCCTTGAGAACCTGTGGATGGCGTGGTAACAAAAGCCCCACCTAACATTCTCTCATCCCGCATTCTTCTTATATTCCAGATAAAGTTCCTTACCTGCGTTCCCTTAGGAAAAGTTTAGCCACTGATTTAAAGTTTCCTTTGCCGTAAAGAGAGACGACTGGCTAATGGATTTTGCTGATAAGAACGCCTGTTGCATTGTTGTGTAGGTTGCGTGCGTCACTGGGATGTCGGAGAAGTTGCCGCATGAGTCCGGCGCTCCCGTACAGTAAAAAATATTGTGAAAACTTTTAGCAAGGCACTGGGGAATTTTCTCTTTGCGCCATTAATTTACGTCAAGCGATATGTACGATCGTGGCCATTAAGTTTAAAAATATGAGGATTTATTTTACATAACCCCAGACTTACGGCTAGGCAATAATTCTGCCTGTTGTTTTGTGTGGGTGTGAAACATGGTCTCTCACTCAGAGGGAGGAACATAGATTGCAGGTGTTTGAGAATCGGGTGTTGAGGAGGATATTTGGGCCTAGGAGAGAAGACGATGGGGCGTGGAGGAAACTTAAAAATCTGTACTCCTCCCCCAATATTGTCAGGGTGATTAAATCGAGAAGAATGAGATGGGCGGGGCATGTAGCTCGCATGGATGGGACAAGAGGAGCGCGGGTAAACATCCTTGGCTTGAGTGAGATTCGAACCCAAGGTCCCAGTGACCAAGCGACACAAGGCCCGATTTTGAAGATGTTTTCCGGGAAAAAAACTTGTTTTTAAATGAGCATGTAAGTTGTTATTGTGGAGAGCGTAATGAATTTTTGAGTTCTATAATAAGCAACTGCTTTCTTGACTAACTGTGCTGATGATACATCGTCGTGAAAAACTCGGCTTTGTGGCGTTAGTGTTTTATAGAATAAAATGCAGTGATTCTTGTGTAAGAGCGTTGAAAATTTAAACTGACTTCCAATTTCTAAAGACGTTCAATGGAGATAAATGCTAGGTCTGTGTACTGGATCTTGGATACCCCGTTTTATACTACACGACCAAAGAACTTAACTCATGTTCTTTTTGCTCGAAGGAGCTGCGAAGTTCTAGAGGGAGCGAGAACAGAAACCAACATCTAACTTAATGCATTCAAGTCGCCTTGTATCAGTCTATTGTTCACGGAACATGTTGCTTGATGCGTTCCCATAGAGACGTTGAAATCTTATTTCTATTGTCCGTGTTATGTTGGTGTAGAGCGGAATACATTGTAGTTCGAAGCCTTTGCAGTGGAGTGGGAGGTCTCGTGAACAACACATGTAAGGATGCATATTTGAAGAACTGTCAGGAAGTTTTTAAAAAGTCACAACAGTTGACGTCATGAAGTTGATTTCTACAGCAGGATTTTGAAACGACGAGAGAATGTTGTCTTAAATTGTAAAATCAAATAGGACACAATATTGATGATCCTAAAGGGAGTTCGATGGTTGTATGTTTTGTTACAGTCTAAAAGTGGCTCTTTCAAGGAACTTTTAAGTTGATAAACCTCCTGAAATTTATATTAACTTCTGTTGCTTAGTTTTTTGAGTTATGGAGACAGAAACTGAGAACAATTATTTGTACTCTGCATTCCATTTAATATCGCAAGAATATGTTGCTCATTAAAACGAGGGACAAAAGCGAGCGTGGGAATTGATTTTAAAATGGATTTTATTAAAATAGGTTTTTGAATATATGAACTGAATAAAACTTTCACAGAATTATTTAAAAAGTTTATATATATTTTCTGTACGAAAGAAAATAGTTTTTTTTATTGAGTAATAGAATAATTACACTACATAATTTAAGCCTCTATTTCATCACGTAAACGATGAAGAATTATCTCCATGTAGTAGAACGCTTCTTGATAAGCTAGTGGTCGCTCAGCTATCGCCACAAAATTGCCCACCTCTGTGGAAGCCAAAGGTTTATTTACAAAACCCTTACATGAGACCAGCCGAAACCATCCCAACAAGACCTGTTTTATTATCTCCCATGTACATGTAAATCATCGAAGTTATCTCCTCTCTTCAGAATTTTTGACTAAAATTCTATATGCATTTCTTTCAGGCATGCTACATTCTCGGTCCATCTCATTTTTCTTGATTTCTCCATGCGAAGAATGCTATTTCTTATCTCTTAGATCGAAATAATGTCCTCAGTATCATCTTCTCGAATATATTCTTTGTTTCTCTTTCGTATAAGTAGACCGGAGATCACAATATTCTGAACCATGTTTCTAAAACAAATTTTGAACTCACCGCAGAATCTGTTTAAAGCCAGTCGCTAAATCGGGTTTTGTCGTATAATTTGCTACAATGTGGCTTATAATTTCTGGTCATGTGGCGCTTTGGGAATCGATGTGAGGACCTTCGGTTATGTACTTGTAAACAAATGATTAAATGTAAACTGTTCAATAAAGATCGTGTATCGTCGAATTTGATACTTTGGATTATAAGCACCAGGTGCATTTAGTTAATTGGCTGAGTGTTTATCAATGGAACCCACCGACTGGGGTTTGCAGGCACAGTAATGCAAAACCACAATAAATAATTGGGCGCAGGGAATATTATTAAGCAAGGAGAATAGACCATATCGGTGTATGAACAATACTCTCTTCCAGTTTGCTCGGGGATTTCTTCTGTACTCGTATATATTCGTTGACCATTCCTTTAAGATTAGTTTTTATATTATCGTCTTATTTACGTCTAGATATCCCACGTCGTCTTCTTTCCTAAACTTTTGCGTCATACATTTATATACTTTCTTATCCTAACAAGATTTCAGCTCCAGGCAAATTCCGAGATTTTGCCTTTAATTAGGCCAGGACTGCTATCCTCCAGTCGACATTACATTGTTTGAATTTCTGAAAGCGTCGTTAAATGAACTATAAATAGTTTGTTTTATGTAAATTTGTGAGCTTATATGAATTTAAAATTTCTGTTCAATTTTTAGCGTGTAGGAACTTTAAATAAAAGGTATACTATTTATTTTATTAATCGAAAAAGATTATAATCTGTAATTTATTTTTTTATTTAATATATGTATGGATTAAAATTGATACTGTATGCCTAAAAGTCTATAAAACTGTGGAAGAAAACCATTCAATTGGATGTTCATTAGATATTAGGCTACTTAATTTCGCGAAATATGGCACATAGACGTTTAGATTTTCTGTGTTGTGAAGCTGTTGTAAGAAGACGAATCAGTTTTGTGTCGGACTCCAAATATTTGTAATTTCTGCAGTAAAAATGCAACTGTTTGTAACCACTTCTGGAAAATCTGGTAGCAGGGACTTAACCGTTTGAAATGTAATTTCCCTTTGGAAATTGAACGTCGTAATAATGACTACAGACAAAACATTCTGTCAATCTCAACATTTTCCGATATTTGAGAATTAGACTTACATTCTTGTGGTCCGGTCGAAAATTATTCTATCTCCGTGTTTCCAAAACAAGGTTTTTCTCGGGTACACAGAAGTAAATACTCTGTAAAGTGGTGACTAGATGGGATAATAATAATAATATTAATAATTCAAAAATTCGTTTATATTAATATTCCAATATTACCAAGATTCCTTACTTATGGGATATTAAATTAATTTTGTTAAACTTTTGTAAATTGCGGGATCGCGTAAACATGACAGTGAATCTTCTGTTCCTGTAAAAGGAGGGTGTTTGAAGATGGCTGTCTTCTGGGTTGTTGCGCCTTGTAGTCTGGTAGAGGCTCACAACCGTTTCAGAGGTCCCTGCTGCCTCCATTATCAGGGCGACGAGTTACTCATCGCCCTGATGATGGAGGCAACAAAGACCTCTGAAACGTATGTCTTCTACCAGACTGCACTACGCAACAACCAAGAAGACAGCCATCTTCAGACTCACCGTAGCGAAAACCTCAAATTCTACACAGGAGGGTCTTTGTTTGAGAAACTATCAGTTTTTTAAAAACTATTCTGCTCCACTGAGTTAATAAAGACTGTTTAGAGTAAATAGAACTGGAGAGATGAGTTGGGGTACTGAGGAGTAGTTTGGCGATAATATTAAAACGGTTCTTAAATAAATGGGATTTGAATTCGTGGGCTGGATTTATCTAACTCATGGCAAGGTCCAATGACGGGCTTTTGTGAACACGATAATAGATTTTATGGTACCACAAAGAGAGGCGAATTTCTTGCCCGCCGGAGAACCTATTAGATTCTGGGACTCTGTCCTCTAAATGCCGTATATAAAATCCTTTTCTTTAGCACAGACAGACTTCCAGGTATGACGAAGCCAGACATCCGCTTACGTCATGAGTTCAGTCTGTTGAACACAAAGGACAGTGTTCGTGATGTGATATTCCGGGAATCTGACCCTTGCAGACAGAAATCCTCTTTAAAACAAATCGTGTTTTGGTGCTCTAAGCTGTATTGGCAAATCATTTACTACAAAGCACTGTACTTTTACAATATGAGTTCAGCTTTGTGAATACGTAGTTTAGGGAGAAATTACCTGTGTCTACGTTTCGTTGATGACGTAAGAGTAAAATGTTTAATATTGAAGCCACATTTTAAGTTAAATACAAAACTGCATTTGTGTTAGTTTCCAGTAAGTGGGATTCAGGAAAAAATACTGTATTTATTCACCAATCGATTCGGTGTATTGGTTACTCTGTCATGTTTGGGCGCCCTGGTTTCGATTCCAGATAATTGAATAAAATAGATTTTTAAGAAGTGTTGTTTTTAGGTTAATCTGTGTTATCCTCTTGTCTCTTACATTTTAAAACAGATGCATCATGGGCCTTCTATAGGGGTACTTTGCACTTAACTCGTACGCCATGTTAATCACTGTATCAACATATTCTGATGTTTATTTGTTCTGATATTATTATTAATCGGAAGTTTCCGGGTTTGTGTATCAACTGAACGGAATATCAGACGAAAAATATATTAAGAACTGAAGTTTGTTATTTTTCCAGATTATTCTCAGAAAAATAATTCGAAAAAA
This sequence comes from Zootermopsis nevadensis, assembly GCF_977971745.1. NCBI lineage: Eukaryota > Metazoa > Arthropoda > Insecta > Blattodea > Termopsidae > Zootermopsis > Zootermopsis nevadensis. Next base: position 568,126 of record NW_028259135.1, read on the forward strand.
AAACAATTGGTATTAAATGAACGGTTATAATGATATACATATAATATAATGAACTGTGTCCGTCACGCTTACGTGTGTCGTTGTAATAGTTGCCATGGTAATTCTGCTAAGGGATTCTCGGCCTTATGATCTGTGTTATTGAATGTTGATTAGTTCCATTACAGGTTACAATGTAATCTTACAGACATTTAGAACGGTTCGAAATTTTATTTTATTTTTAAATAAAGAGGACGGTTACCAATGGGTAAAATTCATATTGTTATAAATTAGTTCTGTTTTTGTTATTGTCATAACATACTACAACACTTGAATTCTCAAGAATAAATAATTTTAATAACTTTAATGTTAAGAATCAAACTTGAAATACTGTAAATATAAATTAACATTCAAATATATTTATATAAATAAAGCTAACAAGTGAATACTTTTCGCTGTTTGTTGCTGTGTAATACATTTCAGAATTTAATAAATTACCTGTGTAGGAACATTAGACCCAAATTCTGTTTATATTTATATAGAAGGAATTGGTAAAAATTCTGACGAATATCTTTGAAACAAATTACTGTCCTGGTGTTTAGGGATAATAATTTTTAATGTAATATTCAACGATTGATAAACTATGATACACATTTGAGCAAGAAATTTCGATAAAAATATAAGCAAACACTTGTCTAATTTCTCCTCAGTAACAACAAACTCTGTTAGTATAATAACATAGAAACTTATGTTAATTTGAAACTAAAATAAATAAGACGCATTCCTTAATTTTATTCTTGCTCTATGAAACTTATAATTATGCTTCCTAACTGATCTTCCTGGAAGCGGACTTCCGTGGATGTAATAAGTCTGGCAGCTTTGCTACTGTTCAGGTCATTATTTCGTGAAACTTATTAACAATTATATGAACCTAGCCCTCTCCACTCATTTGGCTCATTCATCGCCCTGATGACGGAGGCAGTATTGTTCATTTTTGATTGGGGGTCTTCTGATTTTATGTAAAACGGATTTTAGGGCACTATGGCGTGTGACTTGGTAAAACCACGATGAAGGTGACTTGATGTATGAGATTTTAGAATGTTTTTGTTCCTTTGTTTTTATTATTAATTTCGTGTTTCTGATCACATCCTAAAGGCACGACGTGAACAAAGACATTCTGAACTATTGATCACCACTTGTGTAAGGAAGGGTGAAAGAGTCTCGAACCCAGACAATGGGGCAGTCCGGACCGGCCCAGATGTCGCATCTCCAAAACCGCGCGTCGATCGATAAGCGAGGAGCCCGCCACACACAGTCAAAATAGCGAACTAAAACAAGCCATGCCCTTTCTCCCGAGTAGGAAAATATTTCTGTAACGTTTATACGAGACCACGGTGGTCTAGCGGTTAGAACGCTGGCCTTGTAATCCTGGGGTCTCAGGTTCGAATTTATAACTTGTGTTGAGCAAGGCCGTGGTCTAGGCAACACGGAGTTTTCCTCCGTGGCATCCCAACAATTACTCCATTCACACACAGAAGAAGGCAATGGCAAACCACTTCTGGATCATCTGCCAAGAACGTATATGAACAGGTCCCAGTCCGAGAAGAGAAAAGGATGGAAGGATCCTGTTCATATGGACCTGTCGTCAGACAGAACACTAAATAATAATAAGATGAGGTGGTCTAGCGGTTAGAACGCTGGCCTTGTAATCCTGGGGTCTCGGGTTCGAATTTATAACTTGTGTTGGGCAAGGCCGTGGTCTAGGCAACACGGAGTTTTCCTCCGTGGCATCCCAACAATTACTCCATTCACACAAAGAAGAAGGCAATGGCAAACCACTTCTGGATCATCTGCGAAGAACGTATATGAACAGGTCCCAGTCCGAGAAGAGAAAAGGATGGAAGGATCCTGTTCATATGGACCTGTCGTCAGACAGAACACTAAATAATAATAAGATGAGGTGGTCTAGAGGTTAGAACGCTGGACTTGTAATCCTGGGGTCTCGGGTTCGATACCCGAATTTATAACTTGTGTTGGGCAAGGCCGTGGTCTAGGCAACACGGAGTTTTCCTCCGTGGCATCCCAACAATTACTCCATTCACACACAGAAGAAGGCAATGGCAAACCACTTCTGGATCATCTGCCAAGAACGTATATGAACAGGTCCCAGTCCGAGAAGAGAAAAGGATGGAAGGATCCTGTTCATATGGACCTGTCGTCAGACAGAACACTAAATAATAATAACGTTTATACATAAACCATATTTAATTATCAACATAAGAACGTAACTAATGAAGCTCCACGTTATGTAATTTTCTCGTCTTCTTTTGTTCAGTATCTCTGTGTTGCAAATGTTGACCAAAACGGTTTGTTATTAAGCACTTTCAGTGCGGGAGACAAAGTTTCACTGTGATGTGAAACACCGGGAAATATGAGACATGTTTACTTCTTCGGCTGAAACCTGAGGAACAGAATTTCAACTGAAGTGATTTGTTATTATTGTTGTTGACATTTTAAGTATAATTTAATTTCAAATCCCTTAAAATTTCAGTAGGCTTTATTCCAGACAACATCTACGTGTATGATTTATTTCTTATTAATATTTTCTAGAACAAAATAAATTACGTTTCAATCATAGACGCTGTTGGTATTCGTACCAAGAAAAATAAGAATATATTTGTGTTTTTACCATGAGCAGTGCGCCATTGCTGCAAATTACGTAAGAATTACATTTAAATTTATTTAAATTTATTTTTGTTTAATATATTTTTGGTCCTTACGTGCACTTATACAGCTGTTCTTAACATTTGTACCTCTACGGACCCCCAATGAATCAGTACTAGAAGCCACGGACCCCTAAGACATTTCTACGATTTTAACCTCAAAACTATACACAAAAACACAAAAAATACACAACAAACAAATACTCAGATTAAGAAATGTTACTTTACTTTCGATACGAAGGGTGATGCTACACTGTGTGACTATTTTTTTAATATTTGATTTTATTTTCTGAGAGTTGAATTCTGAGTTCAGATCCTACGTTTGCTAAGCGGTTTTCGTATTTATTTTTAGGTACATGAGAGCTGAGAAAGCGTTTCCACGTAAATATTTGGTGGGGAATGGAATTAAAAGTTTCAGTGCTCTCTACGATAATTCGTGATAATCCGTTCGTACATGCAGCCAAAATTTCGCCAGAGAGAATTTTTCTTGAATTGAATTTTTAGTGAACTATTCGTAGGGATTTCAATCAAGCCATTGTCTTCTGCTGCTGTAAGTGCCGTTAATTTGCTAATATCTACATTAAATTGATGTTTAAATAAATTTTCACTTTCATTTCGAGGTGCAAAATACTCTTAAAAACTGCATCGCAGGTCTTGCAGATGCTGGGTAAAAAATTCTAACACTTTGTTCGATAATTCTTCATCAGAAGATTCCAGGAAGATCTTAAGGTTTTGAAAATCATCGTAATTTCTTCCTGATAAGTTGCGAGCCCACATTTATAACTTTCTGGTCATGTTTTCTAAAATAAAAATTTTGATGCCTGCTCCTTGCATGGTCGAGTTGAGTGCTTTTAAATGAGTTAAGAGTCCGCCATATTCCTTCACTTTAAAGAGCGTTTTAAAAATTTTAAATTTCAGATTTTGTTTTTAACGTATATATACTTTATTAATCTTCTGAGAAGAAATATTTAATTTCCTAAAGAGTCGCGGACCCCAATGGGTTGCAGACCACAGGTTTCCTAACCGATGCATTAATAGAAGAAATTAATTATTATTCCTTGTTACTGGTTATTTCAAACTGGAGAGTTGGCAGTCTCACATTCTGAAATCAAAAATGACAAAACTGCCCCTTTTAATTATAATTGTACTGTAACAACGGATGCTCGCTTTCTGTTGTCTAATGTTCGCGACTGTAATCTTGAGACTTGCAGAAAGTCCGAAGCGTTAAAGGCTGGGCATAGTCTCAAGATTACAGTCGCGAACATTAGTTGCTACTTGTGTTTGTTTAATAACAAGTAGGTCAGTGTAATATGCTCACTCAGATGTGTGAGACAGTCAGATGTTTTGGAGGGTAGCCGTGTGCCACACCAGCTATTGCCTAGAACAGGGGTGGGGAACCTTTTCATGTTGGAAGTCCGCATTCAAGAAACTTCAGTTAGATATACTTAAAAACGTACATTATTTTGTAAAAATCTAACTACTATGTACTTAATAATTTAAAAAAAAATTAAAAATATTTGTTAAATTTTAAAGTTAACTAATATTTTAATGACTTTATTGTGTCTGCTTTCTGTTGGAAATCATTTGAATGTTTGGTTGCAGCATGTATTAATAAAAATAAAAGGATTTGTTCTGTAAAATCTGGATTCAGTCAGAACGCCGCACTTAAGGACCTAGAAGGCCACATGTGGCCTTGAGGCCGTAGGTTTCCCACCCCTGGCCTCGAACATTTGATCGCAGCGTGTACAGTAAGACAGGTGGTGTCATGTGACGGCAGAGCTCTGAACCACATCCATTGATTCTTAAAGAATGTGTCAGATGTAAGAGAGAATAAAGATTTTGGACACGAAAGGCAGAAGAAAAAACTAGGAGAAGGCAATAGGAAGACAGAACAAAGGAAAAAATGGTTGAGGAGGATGAAATTCAAAGTTTAAATACTGCGTCAGGAATGAATTATATTAACATAACACAGTTTTTGTGTTCTGTCTTGAGAATGGCGAAGTCCATGTCAGGAGTTGGAAACGGTGCAGATGTTTTAATCTGGTAGGGCGACGAAACGGTGAAGGAGGGGTTGTTGGCATATTATGGAAAATTCAGCGCGGACAACGAACGTCAGAGGGACGGAGTAAAAAGTGTAACACAGTGTACTGATTAGCTGTCACTATTAAAGAAACATTATCTCTGTGCTATTTTTTATTTAAGTGGAATTTCTTTGGGCGCTTAGATTACCGCGAATTTCCCTTCAGGAAAATGCCGGAGTAATACAAAGTTTGTTAAAAAAATAACACTGTAAATGTTCGCAGGTGCAAGTTTTTACAGCAGTTGTTGAGGGGGTATAACTGCTTGATTGAACAGCGAGAACAGCGCTCTGGATCTGCTCATGCGCAGATGACAGGTAGAAGGGACGAATGTAGATGGGATAAGTGTATCAGGGCTTTATTGCGAGAAGGTGTTATCGTGCTCTATGGCAATGTGACACCACAGACAGCCCAGAAAACCCGACAGTGGTTCCAGGGAAGGGGTGGGAGGTGTTAACAGCGTTCCACCGCACAGTCCGTACTCGTGACCCTCAGACTTGCGTCTCTTTGGGACTTTTAAATAACATTTATCAGGGCAGTGGTTTGTGAACGATTATGATGTTATTTTGGAGGGATGTACGTTGTTCCTTGCCACAAAATAAATAAGCGATAAGGAATTTTTTTAAAAGCTAAGTAGAAGAACGTGTTAACTTCATCGAAATGTGTCCAAGTCGACTGTTCTTGAAATTGTGATAAAAGAAAAGCTCTTAACTCAAGGGTCAGTATTTTTAATGGAATTTTAATGTAAACTGTCCGATATGATGATAAATTTCGTGGGAAAGAATATTTTTTTAGAACCCAATAGCTTTTAAGTTAGTCAGAGAGTTACGTGATTTTACAGAACCCAGAGGTTTATTATTTGATTTAAAATTATAGATGGTTGTAAATGACATAAAAAGCGAAAATAAGTGAAATTTTTTTGAAATGTTCCGAAAAAAATTTTAATTAAGAATTTTTCAAAAAATTATGGTTTTGGACAATTTTCAGCGTATTTTGATTTTTTGAAGATTTTAAAAAAATTGTTTTTTTAAAAAAAACACATTTCGCTACCCGATCCCTAACAAAACCAGTCACTGACACACTCGGTCTCTGCAACAGGGAGCTGGAGGAATCCAGTTCAAATTGTGAAACCATATTTCTCTAATATGTATTTTAATATTATCCTGCTATCTCTGCATCTAGTTGTCCTTATGGTCTCTTCCTTTCAGGTTTTGCGATCAAAAATTTTGTGTTAAGATTATTTTTCCTCTCGTCACTTTCACGAAAGCTAACGGTGCAACTCACTTTAAATATCACACGAACCGACAGCTGACTCGAGATAAATTTTATTTGGATAAAGTAAAGTCACCGAGCGGTCTCTTGATTATAATGAAGTTAAAGGAGACGCCATGTGGCATTTGGTACAATTGACTCTGAAGACAATTGAATGAAGCTTGTTGCTCTCTGTCGGTGGTTAATTGAACTACACATTTGTGATCTATACGAGATATATGACCCACATTTTATCATCTCGTGTTGCGCTTATAACTCAGTATCAGAGAGTGTTCCACGCTAAGTGTGTTTGGTGTAATAGGTATTTTCTAGGGTGCTGCTGATGTACAGAACGGCATTTTATCTCCAATATCATTTATATAGAACGCTTCACGATTAACTGGCCCATTCGTAAGCCACAAATTTTTGAATTACGATGCGTTTTATGGAATCAAGTTCTGAAACTTCGGACTTTGAAAATAAACCCAAAACCAGCATCCAAAAGAACTGGAAACCTTGTAGAGATATTGATTTAGAACCCCGAAGTAACTTAATCTTTCCTTGAATTTATATTTTCTAAATAGTGGATGAATATAAAATTTTATTCGTCTTGAAGAAACTGATAGTTGCTCAGATAAATAAGAATTCTCGGCCTTTTATGGGGACGAAGGGTTTCAAATCTTGAACACACAACTTCTTCAGTAGACTCTATCTGGAATAAATTGCATTCAGTGCGTATTCCTAAACCCATATTAAAATCCGTTTTAATATTATCCTTCGACCTAAGACAGCCATCTCGTACTCGCAGCTGGGAGAACATCAAAACCTCTGTTCAACGCTGTCATGCGATCTATGATCTGTATTCTTCTCACACTGTCCCTTAGGTACACGACAGTCCCTACTAACCTCTGACAATGCACTTGGTTGTGCTCAAAGTAAGTGACTTTTACTTTATAGCCTGAAGGTGTGCCTGTTCTCACATCCATTGTTAAGAGCTCTGCTTTCACTGGGGGGATCTTCATTGATTACCCCGCATAACACGCAATGTGGCTCTTAAAATAGGTTTTGTATCTGACAGGTCACATATTTCAAGGCTGTTACAGAAATAAAGCCAGATAAAGATTTCTGTTCTAGCGAATTCGTAAATAAGAATATGGCTGTCTTCTGGGTTCCTGCGCCTTGTAGTCTGTTTATCTGTGTTTCGGAGGTCCTTGCTGCGTCCATCATCAAGACGATAAATAGCCGTCTTCATACCCGCCGCCATGACAATCGAAAATATCAGTCAGAAAAAATAATTTAACCAAGTCTGCCAAGTAAAAATTAAAAATAAAGCTGTCCCACTATACGCCATGTAGGTCGCTTGGGGGGAGAGGAGTATAGCTCCTACTCATTCATAAACTTGACACTAGATGGGGTGAGTGGCCAACATCACGCTTAGGGCGTGCTTTTCCCCTCGGGATAAGGCCCCGGTACCCACTGGATAGGAGGCTGGGTGGGCCCCAGAATAGGTCTGGACGCAGAGGCTTGAAGAAAATTTCTCTGCCTCGTTGAGGATCGAACCCCGGTCACCCAGTCCGTAACCAGTCATTGTACTAACTGAGCTGTCCCAAGTCTTTGGTAGTGGTGCTAATAGTACTCGGTACTTTATAAAACAGAGCCATTTTTGGAACTTGATAGTCTCTCGTCTATTTAATTAAAATACATATCCTCATAACCTATTAGATTTCCCTCCGAATTGTGTATCTGTTTTCTACTTGTCAGGTTCCATCAAGTTTCTACACCAATATTATTTTTACATTTCATGTTTTCCCCACCCGTTTTGAAATCGTTATATCGTGACGTTTAAAAATCATTTCTCCCACCAGACGGGAGATGCAAAAAACGTGAAATGAAAAAAGTCATTTAACTTTCCAGTTTAGGCCTACATGCTTTATATTATGACATTGAAATTCTGTGGACCTCCACAATATAACCCTCCCTGCTTCCTCACGAGACAGGAATTAATAACCAACAGGTATCAAAATTGAAAGCCATTAAAATTTCATAGAGGCGTCTGTGCCCCTGTGTCCGTAGGGTAAGGCTGGCTTTTAAGAGGAACATCTGCCTTCTCTTGCTAGATTTTGGTTGGTGGCACAGCTGGTCTACTGTAACCGAACATTTACGTCACACAGAATCTTCAAAAAGTAAATTTTAAATAGTATTTAACAGAATATAACCAACCCTCTGATGATATTTATAACATGTAACGGAATATCTGTTGATAGAAACCGATGATTATCTACCGTCATTTGCCAGTTTAGTCCATTTCAAATAAGGTACTCACATCTACTTCTCTGAGATCCACTTCATTTTACTTTCTTAGGAGTAACTTTCAATACGAGTCGTACGAAGAATTTGTGTTCCTGGAGATTAGCTTCGAAAATCGAGATTTGTGATCTTCACGAAATATTATTTGGGTGACCAGGTCAAGGAGGACGAGTTGGGTCGGCCACGTAGCTGAATTGGAGACATGAAAATTAAATACGACGTGTCAGATGAGAATCTTTAAGAGACAGGCCACTTTGGAGACCAAGGGGGTAGATGAGAGGATAATATTAAAAATTATCTTAATAAAACCGTATATGAGGTGTTGACTGGATTCGTGTGGATCAGAGTAGGATCCAGAATATGGCGTTGAACCGTAATTTCTCGATATTTAAGTGTATTGGCTTCTTAAGGAGGACTCTGACCCTTTTATAATCGCTGTTACCAAATTGTATGCTTCAAGGTCATGGAATGACTTTATATTCCTTCTTCGAAGTTAAGAATACAGCGTTGCTACATTTGGTACGTTGCAGTTTTAAGCTGTGTTTACTGTCAGGTCTCCGTTGTTCATGTTGCAACGTTGTACGATTATTAATTTTTATATGATAGACAATAATGTATTTGTTGTTTAATAGCTTGATTTTCCTTTTTTCCCATTTAAAACTTATTATTTAATACATTATTTTGGATGTAATTTACTTAATTTATTTTGGATGTAGATTATATACTATGTATAACTTGAATTATACAAATTATACTTTGGGGGTACAAAGTTGAAGAGAAATTATAACTGGGGGTACGCGAACAAAAAAGGTTGAATACCACTGGTCTAGAAGATGACTGTATTTTGGGATGTTTAAATTTTATAAACATTTCGAAGGTTCTTACTGTCTCGGACATCAGGTTGTCCCCCTAACGATAGAGGCAGTGAACACCTTGAAAACGTCTGTCTGTTTTTACGAGACTACAATCTAGAAGACAGCCATCTTTACGCCTAAAATCTCACAGTATAAATGTAACTGTTTTTGCCAGTTCAGTGCATACAGAATTTTTATGCAAGCCGTCAGACTGACTTTGCAGCTGAAACACACGAACTCCGTCACTGCTTCACGCAAAACTGTGTCACAGCTCAGCTGAAGAGCTGTATTTTGCCAGGGTGTGCAACATTTGTGTGGGAAATGGTCCGTTACTTGTATTTTATGGCCCAAGTCGGAGGTACCCCCGTTCCAAACATCGAACCACGGGGCCAGTAACCTCATGAAGGTGTTTCATGGAGTAATTTCGAGCTGTTGTCCGTCTCGCTTCGCAGTGTTTCTTGGGATAAACGAGATGGAGTCAAACTTGTACGAAGACAATAATTCATTCAATGCACGCTGTAGAATGAAATACATATATTTTAGATTTGTAATATACCGTCAATATCTCGTGTTATATTTCGTCAAATGAGAGGATTTTAGTAAATGCTAAATTTAAATGTACTTGGAGGTCGGTGGTCGTCGAAAAATTTCAGACACCATCAATCAGGGTAGCAGGTCTCCGGACTGGGATTTGAACCCGAGACTGCCCGAATACAAAGCAGGAGTTTTATCTATTTAAATGCTACGTTTGGTCACAAAATTATAATTTTACCTGTTTGTAAGATGTAGGTATAGATGGTATTATGTTAGAATTCATTTTATATATACGTAGGCTAAGAATGATATATTTTAAATGGATCGCATTGTCTCCGGCGAAAGATGATATGAAATGGATTTTAGATACTTTTATGGATTGTGGGTTCTTGGAGTATATCGCATTGGATCAGATGCGAGATGATATTAAAATGAATTTCTGGCTGGCAGGAGCCTCGCTGATGGCTAATTCAGATACCGAAAGCCACAATCGACTTAAACTCCATGTTTTTGTTGTTTTTGCATTATTAAACTTTCCATTTATAGACGAGGCACTTAGCGGATTTCGGAGTTAAGGTTATGTTAATTTTGTCTTAATTAAATTCTCAAACTTGAATAGAAACCATGGTCGTCCAGTTTTGTCCTCAGATTTCTATGGATCCACAACTTCGATTTCTTGATATTCACACGAAGGACATTATGCAGTTTGAAAGTTAGAAACATGAGATGCTTATATAATTTTCATAAGGAAAACTCTTTGAAAAATGATAATTTTGAAAATCGTAACGGAGCTGGGTGGTTATATTTTAAAACTGATATGAATATTTTGGTAATGTAAAATTGATTCAGCTTGCTTAGAACGGGGTTATGGTATCAGACTGTCGAGGAACTGAGCCAGTATGTTGCAAGGCTGACTTCTTGCTAGCTTATTGATCGTGGGATAGACAAGGATTCAGTGGGACAATGGCGGAGATGATAATCGGCTATGTGGAGGCAACGGTTGCAATGGCGGCCCAGGTAGCTCAAATGGTCCCGTAAGGAAGCGACTTGTGTTTTTTTTGTTAAACACTGGTTGCTAGGTTACAGTCTGTCGAAATATTTTTGATTATTTCTCAAAGAATTTGATATTCTTCTATTGAGGGCGTCTAAAAACTGATATCGTAGGAGAATATTAGGACCCAAAAGGGAGGAATTAAGGAGACACTGAAGAAAATTACGTAATATGTTTTATTCTGCTAATACTGTTAGGGCTGTTATATTAAAACTGATGATAATAATGTAACAAATGAGAAATGTTTGCAGCTCTTGGTAACGAAGTCTCGACAAAGAAACAGATTGACAGACACAGGTCTAGTTAAGGGATTGTTAACATAAATTAATGTAAAGCTGTTCTACTGTACGCCATGAAGGCGCTTGGGGGGAGAGGAGGTATAGCTACAACTCATTCTTAACCTCGGCACTAGATGGGGGTGAGTGGTCAGCGTCACGCCCCGGCCGGCTTTACCCCCGGGAAAGGATCCCGGTACCCATTGTAGAGGAGGCTGGGTGGGCCCCAGAGGCTAGAGGAAAAATCCTCTGTCCCCGTCGGGGATCGAACCCCGGTCGTAGCCAGTCACTATACTGATTCAGCTGCTCTGGGTCTTAATTTTAAAATAAATCTTAGACAAATAAAGTTTTGGAGTGTAAGAGTTTGGGCTGGGTTATCCTGGCTGAAGATAGGTGACCTTTCATGAACGCTACAATAAGACTTAGTGTTCTTAACTCATTAGAGCAAAGTGGTAATTATATGTACCGCCTCCTTAAAGATTAAATTATTCTGCATCTTTTCCACAAGACGTATTTATGGGTTTTATATTATTCTCAGACTAAAGAGATAATTTTTGAAATAGCATAGACTAATTGATCTTTGTAATTGAGGTACGTTGCTTTGTTTGAGATGTGTAAAATAATTGCACTAATATAATAGCAACGTTTCGGATTCGTAAATTCTTTCTGGCATATTTCGTAACTACTTCATTCGCTGTGATTTATAGTTTTTATGCTAATAAATATGATCTTGTAATACATAGATTATTCTTTATTTGACATTGTTAAGAATAATGCTTTAAATACATTTTTAATAAATTTAGTCTCATGGGAATTAAAAATATATGAGACTATTTATTTTTTGTATAGAGGATTTGTGTGAAAATTACACATTTGTTTTTCGACTCTGCATTAGGAGATGCGATTTTAAGCAAGGAGTACAAGAAGGGATAAATTTCAAGAAGTCGAAATTGTAATTATAATTTTTAACAAATGTATTATTAAAGCAATAAGCATTAATAAGACAACTTTACTGAGATGTATGCACTCATGCCTCTTTTAATTATAAAGAATGACAGATTCTTGTACGTGTGTTATTACGTAGGTACTAGATTTTATCTAAAAATGATTTGGTTGCCTTGAACATGGTCTGTCGAGCGCCTCAAGGGGAACATAAATCATCACGATGACGTTTAAACCATGGCCTATCTCGCCTCGTATCTCCTGAAAGAGGACTTCAGTAGCTTTCAGTCAACACCTAATACACTCTCTGCGTAATGTTCCCCACAAACTCAAAGGCTGACCGGAATATCGTATTTCTAATAGCACGGGGCAGATTGAGCTACGCGCATCGCGTAGTTCAGATCAGAAGGTCCTGAAATGATACGAGTTTCCACAGTCACGTGTAAGACTTTGTATATTAAGCACAGTCCTTCTTAAGAGGCTAAGAGTCGTTCAGATAGTCAAGAATTTGCACGCCTTTCATGAAACGTGAATGTTCCTTATCGTGTTTTCAATATCCTGCCGCTGAATCTGTTCTGAGCCAGATAAATCCAATCCAAAATCTGGCAATATATTTTCATAAGATCAACTTTAATATTATCTTTCCGTATATTTCTGATATTTTTAATAACGTTTAACTTTTTAACGTTAAATTTTAACTTTAATAAGTTTTAATAACAAATGTAAATTCTTAAATTCTTGTTAAAACATACTGCCTCTCACGTGCATAAAATTTCTGATTCCACGGAAAGAGTGTAATTTCTTGTGATTGTTAGATTCTCAATGATAATTCTGCTATTTAGTTAGTGTTCTGTGTGACGACAGGTCCATATGAACAGGATCCTTCCATCCTTTTCTCTTCTCGGACTGGGACCTGTTCATATACGTTCTTGGCAGATGATCCAGAAGTGGTTTGCCATTGCCTTCTTCTGTGTGTGAATGGAGTAATTGTTGGGATGCCACGGAGGAAAACTCCGTGTTGCCTAGACCACGGCTTTGCCCAACACAAGTTATAAATTCGAACCCGAGACCCCAGGATTACAAGGCCAGCGTTCTAAACGCTAGACCACCGTGGCGGATACTAGACATTAAGGATTAATAACGGACTGCATTGGCAATAATGTCCTCCTAGCACGCCGTGACTAACATTGTGTAGACTGGTTTTTAAAATATCATTTACGTGCTGGTTTCCTGAATTGGATTTTTGTCCTCTCAATACCAAAACGCTTATGTAGAATTTCTATTGGCGTTACCCTTGAGAGTCTAGTAATAATTTTCAGTATTTTATTCTGAAAAAGAAATTGAAGTTAACTAACATGAGTTTCGTCCGCGTATCCCAAGGTAGGGGCTGCTTACGTTCTTATAGGTCGTATGAAGGTTTTATAAATTGTTAATGCAAGGTTAATGTTGATGAAGGAGGATTTGTTCAAGATTGGGTAGAGTTACCTAAACACGTGGTTGGCTTTGCAAACTGCTTTATTTATATACGACCTGTAGGTGAGTTTCCGATCTAGGATGAACCGAACGTATTTAAGTAAATTTAACCAGGAATTATTTGTTACAAAAATCTTAAGTGGAGGCACTTTTGTGGGGAGGTGGGTCGACCGTTTTGATAATAATGTAACAGTGCATTTAGTATCATCCTCCATTTTTAAAACCAGATTTTAAAAGTGTTAATGAGGTAGTATATTTGCGTCATATTGTGAATTAGGTTAATATTTTAATATTTTCCGTTAAATCACAATTTTTAATAAGATAATAAAATATAAAATATTTAAAATATCATTTCACGTTCCGCATCGATGCGGAACGTGAAATGATATTTTAAATATTTTATATTTTATTATCTTATTAAAAATTGTGATTTGACGGAAAATATTAAGATATTAAGTGTTAATGAGTTTACTTAATTTACTTACCGCGAACTGTACACTGCCTGCTCGAACAATGACGTTCCTATTATCAGCGTATATTTAGACGGCTAAATGATTATAAATTTAGATAGATGGTATATTATTTATATAAATATTAAATAATACAGACCCTAAGCAGCTGCAATTGAAGCTAAAGCTCGCTTGAATAATATTTAAGAATTCAGTCCGTACCTCATATAAAACACACAACTCCATCGTTACAAAATCAACTGGTTAATGCTGTTCAGGGAAGTAATAGCTTCTTACAGTGAGAATTATACGATATACATAAATTAAAAACGAAGGGAAATTTATTTTTGAAGCAGGTGGCACATGGGCTTTAATTCGTTAAAACCAAATACTCTCAGTAAATATACTAGAGCACTGTGACAAACCTTTAAAAGTACAAAAACGTCTAACTTGAAGTGCCATGGAGGGCCACTTAACGTTGGTGAGATAGCTTAACCCTTTGAAGCCGAAGATCGTCTGAATATTATTTATGAATTCAGTCCGTACCGCGAAGAAAACACTACACTTAACCATTACGAAAATCAGCTGGTTAACCCTTTGAAGCCGAAGATCGTCTAAATATTATTTATGAATTCAGTCCGTACCGCGAAGAAAACACTACACCTCACCATTACGAAAATCAGCTGGTTAACCCTTTGAAGCCGAAGCTCGTCTTCATAATATTTACGAATCCAGACCGTACCGCGAAGAAAACACTTCACTTAACCATTAGAAGTCGAATCAGGTGGTACCACATAAGATTTAACAAAAGAACATCCCGGTCAAAGCCTTAAGAATTTGGTACCGCTGGATTTATCTCGCGGTCTCTCGTGTACCACGAGACCCCCCACGCGATGTTTCATAACGTTCTTAGCGCTAAGAGCTCGGGTATAAATTAGAGTAGCAGAAATATCTGCAGCTCGCTGTAGCAATTCCTATGCAAATGAAAACCACGTCGAGGTTTTTAAGAAATTGAATTGCCCCCGCGAGCTATTATTACGCTTTTCCTTAAGGCCATTTTTTTTTGTCTTATAACCGCAGTAAAATGGAAACTTCACATTTTACGTAATACTTTTTTTTTTTAACATGAACTACTTTTTATTCGTTTTGTATCTTTCAAACTTTCTCAATTTGAAATATAACGTCGGGTTCTCACTCAGGTTTATGAGTTGTTTATAGTATTCTCTATCTTAAGACGTACACACACTATCTGAATTCAAAATAAAGACAAACATTAGCTACGAACCTAGTGTCACGATTAAATGCTTAATAAATCCCTCTCTGTGAACCTTAGGACTCAGATTATATTCTTGGTCCCAAGATCTGTTTTCCTGAGAATTCCGTGGTTTTCCCCAGTATCTTCACGTAAATTCTGGGATACTACCTTGAGTTAAAACAGCTGATTTCTTCCATATTTTAAATTAACTAACCACATTTTTACTCGCGTATGGTGATATAAAGCTGATGTAGTTGGGATAGTGTCTTTAAATAAGCCAAATAGGAAACGAAGTGGACAACTGAGTCAGCTTATCAGCGGCTGATAAAGTTCTTGTGACTCGCGCTATTTAGGATTGTTAAGCCGTGCGGTTTGACGCGTGCTAAAATTGTGTAGGCTGCTTATCCCATATGCCGTTTTCACTATTTTCTGTTTACAGAACATTCTTCTATAATTCACAAGGGAGTCTGTCCCCTTCAAGTTTCCCGGTCAGATTTAGGTATTAGTTTTTATTTCCCATGTGCATAAGAAAGGCTTCAATAATTTTCGCTTTTCATTGTCGAATATTATTAGGACGATCATATTATCGAAGATGAGATGGACACGTAGCACGCAGTTATGTAAAAAAAATAGGCTACATATAGAATTTCATTCGTAAAAATCCGAGGGAAGAACACTAATTGAAAGAACTAGGCATCGATCAGAAGATAATATTAAAATTAATATTGAATTGAGGGGGCAGAATTTGGGCTGGAATTTAATGCCTCAGAATGAGGACTAGTGTCAGACTTTTCTGATTACGATAATTAACCTTCGGGCACCGTAAAAGACTGGAAATTTCTTGACTGAGGGACTGTGGTCCATACAGTGAACTATGTGATGAAAAGAGCGAATTTAGGTTGGTTTATGAAGTGTGATTCGAGATTGTGTTCGTAGATCTCATATAATTTCAGATAGGACAACATTGACATTAATAATGGTAAAAATGTCACCCACGAGACAAGTAGCTTCAGGAATAACTTAAATAATTAATTAATATTGCACCCTGAAGCGATTAATATCAGGCCGTTGTACAGAAATATTTTATGCAAATGAAAGACCTAACCTTGAGCTAGTAATGTAATTATCATAGATAACATTTGTTACGATTACCAGTCCAATGTACTCCACTGCCACTATGATTATAAACCTCTGACTGTTCAGTCTAGTGAAGAAATGGTTAGCGTATCCGAATTGGTGGAGCGTGGGTAAGTAGACTTTGATTTTAACTGTATTTTAATATACTATATATTTTAATTATATATCAAATTTCGAATTAGATAATCGAACAAATTCGTACGCAAACCTTTCTGTTCCTGAATAAATTATGTAAAGTTGCCTTCTTCAGGTCTACATTTAAAATAGTGTACGAATAACTCAATTAAGTGACTGGAAGACCGGGGTTTAATTCCTGGTAGTTGTAAAAAGTTCTCTCCTCAGCTTCTAGACTGACTCTGGGATCCGTCCATTAGGTTCACCGGGATGAAATGTCTCTGAGCTTGACGGTAACCGTTCTTCCCTGTTGATTTTTGTTTGTTATACTGTGTAGTCTAATATCTGGTTTCCGACGTTTCGGAGGAACGTATCATCATTATCTTCAAGATATTCTATACGGCGTCTGACCCAGAGGGCAGCAATCCACAGGTGAATAACTGGAAATTGTTTTGAGAAAATGGAAAAATAATCAATAATTTTATGCAGACTAACCTGAATAAATCCTACATTACTCTTGTCTGCACCATAAGAGAAACATAGTTTGAACTCATTCATGTAGATTTATGTCAATCGACTATTCCAATTTATGCTTTTGAATTTATAGTAACAGTACGTGTCGTGTTTATTTATTAATTTTTGAACTAAAAAATATATTTGTGAAGTTAGGTGAATGTTAAATTCTTGAAATGCTTGATATCAGTTAATTCTTTATCAAAATGCGTGTAACTACAGGTCTACATTTTTTTATGATTTTGGAAGTTTGTTACTTTTAATTGCGTTTAATAAATACGATATGAAGTGCGGAGAGCATAGGTCTAGCTCAGGACATGGGTTAGAGGTGGACTCTTATGGACAGGATAATGATCCTATGAGTAACTATCAGCTTCTTTGGAAGGACTCTGCTTTATTGCCAAAAGATCTGGCGAAGGTGGATAGGCGTTAACGCCACTGGACTTCTGGACTTTGTCGTCTAGTAACCCGAAAGTGTATAATGTTTAAGAAACTTGATGTTCCTGTCGTCAGAAAAATATGGAGATTATAAACTTTGTTGCTTTTATAAAGACCTAATTTCAATCATAAAGTTATCGACATGTATTAATACTCATCATGACTTAGAACTCTGACAGAAAATGAAACGAGAAATAAATCCACCAAATTAAGCAAGGACAGAGTCCAGAAAACATGTAAGCGTCGGACAATCGAATTAGTACTACTATAAAATATACGCTTACGAATACACCGTATATGGAAGTTTTAGGGTCTCACCAATGATAATTACACGGTAGGTTTAAATAATATACTAGTGTATGTTGTACTTGGCTATAATTTGCTAATCTTGTTACTGATAAGAGAAACCAAAGTGGACGACCTCCATGTTAGTTTGGCTGATGGATTGGTGAAAGTAACCTCATACATTTATTGCGATAATTCAGAAATTTGTAGACGACCCTGAGAAAACTCCTCGTATCTCTGTGCTTACTCCTGAAAAATTATTGTTTATTATTTTTATGGATTATTCAGTCACTTTACAATGATGTAGAACATGTCTAAATTAGTACAAACTCATGTTACGCATAATACATGCAGAAGTGCGTTATAAACAAAATGACATAAAGTGTAAGAACATATCGAGGACAGACATCATTAATATAACAGAACAGGAAAAATAAAGAAAAAATATTTATGTTGAACTTTTTAAGATTTGGGCAGTTCTAAAAACTAAACACACTTTCAGAAGTTCGCGTATGAGAGATCTATGCTAAAAACCTAACCTAACCTAACCTAACCTAACTTTAGCCAGTCATGTCACGAGGGGAGAACGACACTAGCGACACAGCAAGATGGTGGCAGTTAAGATAATCTACAGCGATACAAAAATAAAAATAAATTTATTAAGAAAAAGCTGTGGTTTTATTAAAAATATTTGTAAGAAAATAATTAATAATATTGGAAAAGATAAAATGTCTGCAGAAATGTTATCGCTTCCTTTGAAACAGATGAGGAGCGCTGTGTTTGGGATAACATCGATCGGAAGTTTCCAGGAATCACACGTAGGAGGCGTTGTTCTGTCACATTAATCAAAATGTCTATTATTTAAGGTCATCCCTGTGGCCCGTGCTTAAATTATCCCTCGTCATTACAGAAACACAAAGTGACATAACTCCAGACCATGGACCCCCAGCAATTACGGTGGCCTTTAACTTACGTGATTCTTGGTTATTAGGGACTACAGTAATAGTGAAATGACATGGTCCCTCGTCATTTCATTCGTTCAAAACTGACATGACTTCTGGTCATTGCTGTAGTAAAAAAATTATGTAATCCCTGGTTATTACATTAATTGAAAATTGGCGTGACTTTAGGTTCTCACAGATGTCCATTTGGCACATGAGACTTAATTATTATTATTATTATTATTATTATTTGCACGAAGAACGCTTTTAGGGTTGGTTATTTCTGTCTGTCCATCTTTTCACATGATTTTGCCATGGTTTATTTGGTTACCATGGCTACATTTGTTAAATCATGTACCGTATTTGTCTTAGTTACTATGGATACCATATTTTAATTAGTGGATGTGGTTTATAGGATAACACACCGGTTAGGCTTGAGGTAGGTTAGATGTGGTTGGATTGAGCTAAGACGGTCGGGTTTGCATAGATTAGGTTAGGTTCGGTTAGGTTGGGTTAAATTTGGGTCGCTGAGTTGGGGGAGGTTGGGTAAGGTTGAGAATCTGTTTAATATTTTTAACTTTTACGACAAATCTATTTCCGAGTGCTAGGCTCACGTTTACACAAGACGCATGTAACTTATGTGGAAACTGTGTGTTCCGGTGCTAATTACATGTTTTCGGTCCTGATATATTTTTCTAGAGGAGTCCAGACATACCAGGGGACTTTGCCCTGAGCCACTTTAATTCGTTTTACGACCTGATGGCATATTCTGATCATATTTGTCCTCCTGCATCGTATTCGAGAAGTCCCGAGTTCATATCTTGGCGATCAATATGCCAATAGGGTGTGTGGGAAACCTAGCCCCACACACCCTATTGGCATAATCATCGCCCTGATGACGGAGGCAGTATGACCTCCGAAACATCGACCAGACTACACAGCGCAACAACCCAGAAGACAGAAATCTTCATACTCTGATGACGGAGGCAGTATGACCTCTGAAACGTTGGTTAACATCGACCAGACTACACAGCGCAACAACCCAGAAGACAGAAATCTTCATACTCATCGCCCTGATGATGGAGGCAGTATGACCTCTGAAACGTCGGTAAACATCGACCAGACTACACAGCGCAACAACCCAGAAGACAGAAATCTTCATACTCATCGCCCTGATGACGGAGGCAGTATGACCTCCGAAACGTTGGTTAACATCGACCAGACTACACAGCGCAACAACCCAGAAGACAGAAATCTTCATACTCATCGCCCTGATGATGGAGGCAGTATGACCTCTGAAACGTTGGTTAACATCGACCAGACTACACAGCGCAACAACCCAGAAGACAGAAATCTTCATACTCATCGCCCTGATGATGGAGGCAGTATGACCTCTGAAACGTCGGTAAACATCGACCAGACTACACAGCGTAACAACCCAGAAGACAGAAATCTTCATTCTCATCACTCTGATGATGGAGGCAGTATGACCTCTGAAACGTCGGTTAACATCGACCAGACTACACAGCGCAACAGCCCAGAAGACAGAAATCTTCATACTCTGATGATGGAGGCAGTATGACCTCTGAAACGTTGGTTAACATCGACCAGACTACACAGCGCAACAACCCAGAAGACAGAAATCTTCATACTCATCGCCCTGATGATGGAGGCAGTATGACCTCTGAAACGTCGGTAAACATCGACCAGACTACACAGCGTAACAACCCAGAAGACAGAAATCTTCATTCTCATCACTCTGATGATGGAGGCAGTATGACCTCTGAAACGTCGGTTAACATCGACCAGACTACACAGCGCAACAACCCTGAAGACAGAAATCTTCAGACCTAATATAAATTGCCTGTACTGTATGTTGTGACCAAGTGTTCAATACTTTTGTTTCATATTTGGGAAACCCCAGTTTAAAATCACGTTAATCATCATATAATTCGAGAATGTATAATCGTCGTTAAATAATTATAAAATAAATTTCACTCATCTCAACATATAATTCGAGATCAAAATGAATTCGTATCTTTCGTTTTATTTTGCTACAAAATTTTCAAGTGCCCATTTATTCTTTGGCGTAATTCGTTCTATTAGAGATTTTATGTAAATATTCAACTTTGAGGTTACGTGTTCATTCTTGAAGATCTAGGGTGTTTGTGTCAGTAAGGTCTGGACTGCATTGAGAGTCAACAGAATAGGACATGTGGATTTTGTTCGTGACACGGGCCAGTAAGACATAATTTGAGATTAATCCTTGTAAGGAATGTACCTGGGAAATTATTTTTGAGATCTCCACTCTTCAAATAACTGACAATACGGAAAACTTTCTGTCTACATTTCTCTCTTCGTATCATTGCACTTGTAGGTTATAATTCGATGATGAAAATTTATAACAATTCTTTTTCGTGTCACGGATTTAATCGTGGAATGTGATACGCCTTATCTTTAGATGGTTTCCTGACATTTGTCTGGTGGGTTTGACGATTACTACAAAAATCCTGTCAGAATAGCTGGTCTCCGGGACGGGATTTGAATTCGGGACCTCCAGAGTATGACGCAGATTTGATACCTGCAACTTTCGATAAGTTTAATTTCGAGTCCCTAAATGTCTTTAAAATGGTGCCACGT
This sequence comes from Zootermopsis nevadensis, assembly GCF_977971745.1. Taxonomy (NCBI): domain Eukaryota; kingdom Metazoa; phylum Arthropoda; class Insecta; order Blattodea; family Termopsidae; genus Zootermopsis; species Zootermopsis nevadensis. The sequence goes on from NW_028259135.1 coordinate 589,362, forward strand.
GGCTAACTATCGAGCGAGTTCCTTCATGGCTGAAATAATCGATTATCCTCGCATCCTGTTGTCGGTTGCTGTGGCAACGCATACCAGCCGAGCTGTCGCTCTCAGGGGTTGTAACAAATGCGAAGGTACAAATAACATTAAGGAAGACGAAATTCTTCTTATGACTTCGTTCGAGGAATATCTGACTCGAGATAATGAAATTTAGACGTTGAAAGTGATTTTCAGAGGAGAGATATCGGTAATATCAGTTTTAACACTTCACAGAGGACAAGCGATGTGAGTGTCATTGAATTCTTTCTGGGATGTGATAAGTAATTTCCGGCTATGAAAAACAGCTCATTTAATTTCGTGACTCGAAGGGATTTTCCCTTCGCCCCAACGTTCAGATTGGCTCTGGGGACAACTTAGCCTTCTGCCCCATGTGGGTATAGTAGATTTATTCATGGGTAAATCGACCGAAGCGTGAAGCTAACCAATCATTTACATGCACTTTGAAGCCTGATATTTTGTATTCCAACATTTGTAGCAACACTTCTGAATCCGTTGGTGTCATTTCTACAAAATTTCTGAAGCCACCTCAGTCATCTCGACCGGGGTTCGATCCCCGACGGGGGCAGAGGATTTTTACAGGAGACGGATAAACCAGACACAGGCCAGTCTAATTGGTCAGTTTCAGAACCTTCTGGTTGAGTACTGACTTGTAACCATCAGTACGTCATTGAAACATGAAAACCCGATAGATGATATTTCAGAGACACTATCGTTGTCTAGGGTTGCCATCTTCTAAACAGACATGGAAAGTCTTATATTTGCCACTTATGGGGACCACACTAACCTAATTGTTGAATTTGGCAATTTTGACGTATTTTAAACTTTTAACATAGAGCGTTTGCTACATTTGATGTGATTTTTATTAACAATATTCTTACCAGATTTTATCTTTAATCTTGGTAACTTTGTCATTACCTTGAGGATTTTTATTTTCAAATCTCTATAACTTACAGATAGACGTCTCAGTATCACAGCCTACGTCATCAATAGGAGCCGAGGAGTGATTTATAAATGGGGCTAATTAAAACAAGATTGATGTTAATGGCACAGGATTTTTAATATAAGATGTTGACTCAGGGTAAAAATTTGATTTTCTCAGAAATCTGGTTATATATACACGGTATGTTAATCTTGAATCTTACATTATCACAATTATTTTATCTCACTGATCTACACTAAGTTTTCATTAAAAATATGTAATCGACAAAATTTGCGACAGTGTTAACGTAATCTTATATGAAATAAGGTAACATTTTAGAACATTCATGAATATTAATTTTGATTTTTTTACATGTGAAACCGAGGTTCCTACGTCTTAATCTTGTTACTGTGATGTAATTTAATTTTAACACTAAACGGTCTCATTATCACCACAGCCTGAAGTGGCAATGAATGTAGTGAATAATTGTAATGGACTTGTCCTAACACCTAGACTCGCAGGCTTCTTATAATCGCTTTCACTCTAAGAAACCATTCCAAGAAATCCTGATTCACACTGATAAACACTTAGCTCAAAATCCTCTCACGACAGGTTTCACCTTTTAAAGTGTACAATCCTTCAACTTAAATTATTTTCTCCTCTTGATTTTAATATATCTGTACGTAAGAAGTGTCTTCTGTCAAAAGATAATATTTTACTCTCGCTAATGCTCCCGCGCCTTTGGAAAGTGTAATAAATCGTGGGGGAGGACGGGGGAATAGCGGCCAGACACTTTTCTGACAAACGGTAGCAGGTATTTGCTTCTAGTGTTTCATCTATGTTTCTGTGATTTAAGTATCCCAGTGAATGAACATGGACTTAAATTTGTACGTTAAGATGATTTAGATGTGTACACATTTTATAAGCTAAGTTAGTATGCCTTTCGATAATATAACATATTTTGTTTAATTATTTTTCCCGTTTATTTCCGTTAAGGAACGACGTATTAATATGTAAAAGGCGTATCATTTAAAATTTTCCATCCATGCGTAATACGTGCAAATTTTATTGTAAGGAACGTAACGAAACGTGGTTATACGTATTATATCAAATGGGTTGAACACCCCTGCCTGCAGGGAGCACGTGAGGTTTCCCAACGTGCCGCCAGGGTGGGAGTGGTCGTGTGGGCGTGCGCGGGGAGCAGTTAGGTATCTGCGCTCAGTCATCGAATGACCCGGTAGCTCGCCGGTCGTCCCGTGCTTGAGCGAGAGGTGCTCCTGCCGGTCCGGTTCGTCACGGCGCGGTACGGGTTGGCGAGGCTCGTCGCGGCCCGGCACGCGTTCTGGAGGCTGCGACGGCAACACCAGCAGCCACAGCCGGACCCGACGCAGTCTGTGGACATGGGACTGTAAGTGTCTTTCATTTTGTGGGGCTGAGCTTGCACGAAATTGTGACTGGGGAATAAGCATGTGCTGTATGGCCTTCGGATCTAGATACGAATATTTTTAACTTATCTAAATGAGCTGATTTAACACTGCAGTAAATTGGATGTTCTCGCCTGCTACTTTCAGAACTGAGATGTGATTGTTATGTTCTGGAGTCCTACAATATCTCATCATTTACATATGGTTACCTGATTATTCGAAACATTTGATTTGTAAGGATGTTTTGACCTAATCTTTAGAATTGGTTCGGAGTTTGGTGTGTTGGGATATGAAATACAGTCGTGGAGGTACTTGGTCGTAATGGTATAGTGTATTGATATCTCTCTCTAAGGAAAGAAGCAGTAGGTTCTAGATGTTTGAAAACTTAATGCAAGCACATTATTGGGAAACGTTTACGTAAAGCTTCGTAATTTCTGATTCACACCGCTTTGGACTTCGTGGAAAGAACGCATAACGCATTGTTGGCTGGTAGTGTCCGTCCGTCCATTGTATTGAACTCGAGAACCACCGGATTCGGATGAAATTTGATGTGGAGGTTGTATTGTTCTGCACGACTTCAAAAACATACTTGGGCTATCCTTCGAGACTGTTGTAACAAAATGACGGACGAGAGAAGTCGTGGTTGACTCTGAGGTGCTGCGATCTAGTAGTCAAAGTGGGGAACTATCGAACAAGTAGAATGGAGCGAGTCCCTTGTGCGACGGTATAATGCTGACTGCACCGAGGAGCTGAACGCCGAAACAAAAGAAATGCACTGGACGTGCCACCTCAGGTACACAGACTAGGCCCGTCCGCCAGCTTGGAATTTTCAAGGGGAAGGCTAGGAGCGAGTCTCATGTGCGATCCTATAATGCTGACTGCACCGAGGAGCTGAATGCCCAAACAAAAGAAATGCACTGACCGTGCCACCTCAGGTACACAGAGTAGGCCCGTCCGCCAGCTCCTCCGGCCAAAAAACTACTAAGCCGACTATAACAGCCAAATGCACGTTGAAAAGAACACACGAGGTGTGCATTCAAGTACAGGATACATTTTCCGAGCTTGTTCTTCAAATAGTAGAAGTTTAAAAAAGGAGGGAAACAATAAATTGACGCATAAATTCGGGTTGAAGACGAATTTGGAAGAGATTAAAGCTCAGGGGGAGTTAGCATCTAATTGCACGATAGAATGTTGCGGCTAATGTCTAAATCAGCGTGGTGCAACTGGAGGCCCGCGACCACTTGTAATCCGGCCCGCGAAAGTATTTGATAAATTTTTGCTGGTTGGTACAAGCCCATTTTTTTTCGAAGTTGATGTTCCGTCACTGGTAAAAGAACATTCTGCTCAGTGCTCTTACTAAAGACATTGACTTTAAAAGCATAAAATATACGTTCTGCTGGTACAAATTGTTATTGTATCTGATACAATTTACAGATTTATTTAAGTTTTACAACTAAATTGTATGCGTTTCTGATTTCTTGGTGTATCTTATGCCTTGAATTCATTTCTATACAGTTTTATCTACCCTCACATGTTTACTCTCACGAAAATAAATAAAAGTCCATTGAATAGCGTATAAAATGAAGTGATATGGGGGTAAGGCCTCGTTCATTTCTTGTAAAGAACTCGTTTTACAAGTTCAGTCCGTGTTTCTTTGCTTACTTTTTTAATGTCAAATACGCTTTTGAGTGCTGGTTTAATATGGCACTCACCTGCGCAATAACAAGGCAGCAGTTAGTACCAGAATGAGGTTCAGAGATGTTAAGTGTGAAATAACACCCACTTCGTCACGTAACTGTAGACAAAGTATCTCAGCTCCCTGGAGTGGAGGGGTGCATTTTTCTCCTACGTATTTGTGAACAGTTACACTAGATTCGGAATGGAATAACCCGTTGTCTGAGAATGTTTCTGTTCGCTGTCGGCCATTGGCTTGAAGGTGTTTCGGTATGTAGAACTGAACTGTATATTGCAATGATAAGGACGTGTCATGACACAATTATGTTAAATCTTCTTTGGAAACGAAACCCTTAATCCTATGAAAATCTAAGTTTGCGTTTGTCGTCTGGAATGACTCGTCTAAACGTGAAAGCATTCTAAGAACATTTCCAGCATCGTTACGACAGATTTTTGAATGGTGCTTGTTATTTTAGCATGAATACATTTTAGTTGCGTTAAATTTCTATTTAAGTAGGAGGAATCGTAATTCGCTGTTTCTTAATTGTGTTTTCAAGGCCAAACTAGTTCTCATCTGTTTTGGATGATGTTAGTCTGTGAATACCCACGTGGTCAATCAGACTATTCTACTGTGCGTCGTAGCTTCAACCTAACCTAACAATCGTTCTGCTTCGCCAAGAATTTCTGCGCACTTCAACAAGGATAAGATTCCAATTTGCAAATTCCCGTTTGTGCACTTAACTTTGCAGGCTGTTTATCCGAAATCATAACAAACCATAGGTGATTAGAATAAAACCAACACGGGCAGGTACCATGATGACCAAGAAATTTGCTACAGGGAATCTCACTCAACACGTGCCACGTATAACTTGAAGTATCGACATTTGCGTAAAGATGTTGTATTTTCCTGTTTTACTTGTTTGTGGTCACGTAAGACGGCCTCAAAACTTTGAAGTCTAAAATTGAATCACCCTGTATAATTAGGGAATGTGTTTCCTTTTCTGAGGGAAGTGAAACTTGAGAATTGTTTTCCAAAGCAAATAAACTAGTTTGCTGAGCTCTAGTGCAAACCGCTTCGTGAAGTGTTCTAGAAGTATGCGTTTCGAGTCTCGGTCTTGGTTGAGGTTTCGCGTGGTGTACCATAGATCACCGCAGTGCGACATTTAAGTAGACCACGGTCGTAACATTTTACAACACCTACGCTAAATAAGCCATTAGTGAAAGTTAAAGGATATCAGGTTTTCGCATCGGTGTTGAGTAGAGAGTGTGATGTTGTGGGTTGTTGCGATGGTAGTCTTACGGTTCTGTACCGACGTTTCGGCACCTATGTTCATAGCTGAATCCACATTTTAAAGAGATTAAGAGCTAATATGGCGGTTTTAAATATTATGCAAACCAGCCAGATTTACAGTGAGGTGCCTGCCGTCTGTGTGTGTGTGTGTTGTAAACACGTGATTTTATTCGTAACTCCCTCCCTGGTAACAGAACCCACAACACCAAAGCCCGCCACCGGCCACGATCCTGAGCCAACTTCATCCATTTATCGTCCTCACAGCCCAACTCCCAAAGATCCATCTTGATGTTATTTTCCCATCTCCTTCTTGGTCTGCCCAGTGGTCGTTTACCAGAATGATCCCCTACCGTATCCTGTATGCACCCGTAGTCTCCCCCATGCGTGCTACATGTCCATCCCATTGGATCCTCATAGATTTCACTATCCTTCTTAAAGTCCAGGAAGTGAGTCCATAATGAAGAGGTTACGTCAATCCCCGCGTTGTACCTCCGTAAACATTTTGCGGTCTAATTTTTTATGTGGAGTATATACAAAGAATCTGTTAGGGCGAATTTCGGCCCACTATAGAGAGTGTTTCGAGATGTTGATGCAAAACTTGTAGGAATATTCCTTGGGTCAATTTGAGTCAATTTAATTCAATATTTACCGTTTCGAAGTTGAACAGTTTTGGAGATTTGGACAAGAGAATTTCGTACTTTGCGTTAAATACAGAACATCCCAAAAGATGCATACACACGCGGTTAATATTCCATGTTATAATGTGTGTGTATTTTTTTTAGATGTTCTTTATAAACGTCACTAATACTGTGACTTGTAACTTTTTTGTTACGGCGAAATGCTATTTCGTTTTCGTTAGTTTGTAGCAACTTTTATGTACAATGGACTATTTTCTGTCAAAATTACCAATTACAAAAACATCAAAAAATACTTCTGAAAAACGCACTTGTAGGTCTACTCAAATTTTATTAGGTTTTTCCGATTATTTTAAGATTGTGGCCGAAAATTGAAGTTATCACAATAAATATTATGATATTATACAAGGCGATGTCTCTGAAACGTCGATAAATCTATACCAGATTACACGGTGCAACAATCTAGAAGACAGCAATTTTTATTTTCGTCTCCTTGAAAACCAGAAATCTCATTATGACAATGTTATTTTCATTTCATGGTCTTAATGAACTTGTTAAGTAATTTAAACTAAATATCTTGACACCGGACCACTGACGATGGCTCTACAGGCCTGAAACTCGCCTGGCGATGCAAATAAAAGCCAACAAACGGTGAGTAGAAGTGGCAGGATCTTGTAACATTTATTTACGTAACTGCATTACAGTATGATTGTACGAGATTAGTTGTTTTCGTTAGGAGAAAGGAAGTCACTGAACGCTGGAGTAAACGGGGCCACGCTGAGTCCGTATTGATCCACGGAACCTGTCCCAGCGGCATGCAAATTGCACCTGATTCGTGAAACCCGGGATTTCAATCTGGCGAATTAAGAAACGTTGAAATATCGCTTTGATTAAAGATAACACAAGTACTGTAACTTATGTGGAGCTGAACCCTCATATTAAGTAGCATTGTCGCAGTAATTAATTCTGTTTATGAAAATGGAATAAACAAATTCCGTTCTGCAATAACAGACTTTACATATTCAACTGTGAAGTAGACGAGTCCTTATATGACGTATGCTTATGGTTTTAAAGGAAATGGATCTGGCTTAATTTTAATTTTAAAATAGACAAAATGTACGAAAGCATTTCTGTCAAACAAATATATAGCTTGTTATCAGAGTGCCCACAGTGTCAAGGTAAATACTTTCCCACAGTATTTATGGCCGGAAAGTTTTTCATACGCTTAGTCCTTCAATATGTATCGTTGGATATTATAAGAAAAAATAGACACTGAACGCAACATCTTTACTGGGATTCGAACCCAGGATAGTTTTTAGGTTATGTGACCTTAATTCTTGTAATCTCCTCGTCACTTTGGTCTTGGAACCATTTTTCTGCCGTACTTGGTTTCCGGGTTGCAGGGACCGCCCTCAACGAGAATGGAATTTAGAATATTTTTCCGGATTTCTTTATCTTCTGACATCTTCTTGGTCTCAAGAGAAAAGAATACAGATCGGTGTATCCGTTCTCGAGCTATAAGTAAGTAAACAAACAAACAAACAAACAGACAGACACACACGCCCCCAATTTCAACTTTGTACTTTTCCTTAAAATAACATTGATGAAAATTGTGTTGCCTATTCGTTACCATCGTAGATTCGTGTTTAATGTACCGACATTCCTCATGGACACGTTTACGCGACAGTTTTTCGCTGTTGTGAAATATTTTCCTGCATGTTTCGGCTGATATGTGGCCATTATCAGGTCTCTGTTTGAAATATTGCACGTAATTTACGATATAATGCTAAAATTAAGTGTTAAAATTTAAAAATTTAAAAACTTTTAAATGTGTATAAATACGCAGACACACACATCATATGTAACGGAATGTTAATTGCCTGTAGTAGGGTAATTTGTAGTAATGAGTTGTACGATATTAGACGTAATTACATTTTTTGTTTATATTGTGTCAGATGTTATTTGTGTCGTATAAATGTTTTCCCAACTCATCCATTGAAGAATTTTACACAACTCTGGCGGGTTTTCCAATTTAATAAGTACTACTCATGTAACATACATAAATTATATAGCGTGTCTGTAAAGCCCTTAGAAAAAATTTAATTTAATAGACAATTCGATTGTCCACAGGGTGTTTCGTAATGTGAAATGTCAACTGAATAAACACACGTTAAAGCACATTAGATAATGTAAAATTTTGTTATCTTGGATCTCGCTAATGTGAAAGAGTTTATGGGACACTGTATAATCACTTAGAATATTTTGAGTAATCGTTTATAAAGAATACATAAAAATGGAAAATGGTGGTGTGTTTCTTCAGCTGTCTACTGTCTCTTTTTGTTGAAGTGATAGGAACAATGTCTCTGGGATATTTTCGTATTATTTATATTTTGAAATTGTTTAAGACATCTAACCTAACCTAACCTAACGTATCATGAGTATTAGAACGTGTCTAACAGAAATGAAAGTCTTATGGTTGCCTCTGGGCTGCAAATCGACTACGAGACCTCCCGAATGCGAGACAGAATTGCCAACTACTTGACACATAAAACGTAAGACGCTATTTTAAAATTATACTCAGATTTGTCACGTACGTCTTTAAGAGCCACTGGCAGCTCCATGAAGCAGATAATCGTGTTAAATATTGCTGAATTTCAGGAGATTTGTACTTTATATCGTGTAGTATTGTCAAATTTCGAGAAACTTTATAAATTTTGGTTTTAAATAAAACAGGGATTATAAAAATGTACAAAAAAATCAAGATTATTCAACAGCCTTTGTGTTGACTTTCGATATCTGATTATAATCCGTTGTTTCGAAAATGTTACGGACGGAGAGGCAGACAGATTAGTAAATGACACACACGACCTCCCTATTGAGCGTTCTGCTTACGAGCCGTGCGCAGAGAACGCACAATGAAATGACAGTTGTTCGAGCATTCTGCTTGTTTCGTTGCCATGGAGACGTGGCTGGCCTGTGAGTTCCGGAAGGCGAAACTGCTTGGAGGCCCCGTGAACTGAGAGTCAAACCATGCGTATTTAGGGAATCCCCAGTCCGCTTCGAGGGTCTCTATTGATCGAGGGGATGTCAGAAGTCTCACTGACCAACATGTCTTTGTAAACTGCTGCTCCGGAAATAATACAAATTAAAGTTTATAGGTTATAATTGAAGTCTTTATTTCGTAACATTCGATTTACATTTAGAACATCCTTTTCTTACGACATGTTTCGGTTCTTAAATGAACCATCTTCAGGTGTATAAAAATTAATTAAAATTATATAAACTTAAAACTTAATCATAATTTCTTATATGCAACTTTTTTATAGTTGTTTATCAGTTAATAGTGATGTTCACTTCCAGATTCCATTTTAATATATTTGAAGTTGTTTTACATATGTGCGTCGTGTTTAAGCAAACTTTTTTGTTGGTGAATGTTTTTGTTGATGTTCTTACATCGGCCAAAGATGAGAGGTGTAGATGAGTTCCGATGTGTCTGGAAGTATTAAAGTTTACTTAAACACGACGCACATATGTAAAACAACTTCAAATATATTAAAATGGAATCTGGAAGTGAACATCACTATTAACTGATAAACAACTATAAAAAAGTTGCATATAAGAAATTATGATTAAGTTTTAAGTTTATATAATTTTAATTAATTTTTATACACCTGAAGATGGTTCATTTAAGAACCGAAACATGTCGTAAGAAAAGGATGTTCTAAATGTAAATCGAATGTTTCGATAGGAACATCACATGATATTTTAATTATCTTAATTTTAATTTTAAATTTTAAATTGTGATTAGACGGACAAGAATAATTAAATATATTTTTACAATATGACGCAACTATACCATCTAACAAATAATTAAATATTATAAATTTTGTAAATACGTGTGTTAGAAGTACACAGTGCTTAGTCACCTGCAATCTGTTACAGGATTTTGAGCCTTATAAGATAATATTTATGAATGTGTGCGATGTTATAGCTGTTGCCATGGTAATGCTGTTACGATGCCTTGGGTCTTACGGAATAATAGTTAAGGCTTCCCAGCTTTTGTAATTAATCAAGGTTAAGTAATGACTTTAATTTTTAAATGCTCTTTATTACGCTTTAAAAATGCCTTTTAAGTTAGATTCTAATTTTAATATTGACGGGAATTTTTCTAGTATAAACATCATAGACTTTGAAGATTTCTGTCTTCTGGGTTGTTGCGCTGTGTAGTCTGGTCGATGTTAACCAGCGTTTCAGAGGTCATACTGCCTCCATCATCAGGGCGATGAGTATGAAGATTTCTGTCTTCTGGGTTGTTGCGCTGTGTAGTCTGGTCGATGTTAACCAGCGTTTCAGAGGTCATACTGCCTCCATCATCAGGGCGATGAGTATGAAGATTTCTGTCTTCTGGGTTGTTGCGCTGTGTAGTCTGGTCGATGTTAACCAACGTTTCAGAGGTCATACTGCCTCCATCATCAGGGCGATGAGTATGAAGATTTCTGTCTTCTGGGTTGTTGCGCTGTGTAGTCTGGTCGATGTTAACCAGCGTTTCAGAGGTCATACTGCCTCCATCATCAGGGCGATGAGTATGAAGATTTCTGTCTTCTGGGTTGTTGCGCTGTGTAGTCTGGTCGATGTTAACCAGCGTTTCAGAGGTCATACTGCCTCCATCATCAGGGCGATTGCAGCGCAACAACCCAGAAGACGGAAATCTTCATATTCACCGCTGTGAGAACCTCAAGTCTTACATGATATACTTTATGAAACACGAGAACGTTTGAGAGTTCTAGAAGCTGATCTTGGGTTAAGATGCGATTGCAAAGTTGGTTTTTACTCCGAATACAGAATATGAAGAGACGCCGAGCACTGTAAAATGTTACATTCGTGTAGTAATGCAATGTCAGACATGAATATATTTGAACGAAAGGATGGGACAGGTGTGTAAAATCCATGTTTGACTTTGCACTTTGGTGTAGTTGACATTCACGCCCTGTTGCTGAAGGGTGAAACTGTAGATCTCTCAAATATTTCATGCGCAAAAGTCAGCTTATAGTAAGACAGCAACAAACATAAGTTTTGTATTACTTTGATTTTTACTGATCTAAATTAGGCGTTGAAATTCTTATAGTAAATAGCTTTCGAATAAATCAACACGACCTTATTTCAAATGCTATGAGGCCTTAAAAGTAAGAACAGTGGATTAACCATTATAAATTAGTTGCATGCCATTTTCAATAGTCCAGATAAGAATTATGTTAACTTGTGTTCCGATTCATGTCTATTTACTTTACAATTTTCTAACACGATAACTCATATAGGTTTTAAGGACTGAAACCTGTGGTCTGTTACATCGAAAATTACTTCTGTAATTATAATTCCGTTTTGATATTTGGTAGCACTCCGAAGACGGGGGTTAACCCCACGAAAGGCCTCTACCTAACCAAGAGAGCACAACTGAAACACAAACTTTAATTTTTCCTTAATCCCAGTGAACCAGGGTTCAAGACCCTTATCTCAGACCCGCATTTCTTATCATTTAGATTTGTGTTACGACCTCAGAATTTAACAAGACCCGGGTAACTCGCTCAGGATAGTGACTAGCTACGGGCTGGACGACCGGAGTTCGATCCCCGACGGAGGCAGAGGATTTATCCTCTAGCCTCTGCGTCCAGACCGGCTCTGGGGCCCACCCAGCCTCCTCTACAATGGGTACCGGGGTCCTTTCCCGGGGGTAAAGCCGGCCAGGGCGTGATGCTGACCACTCATCTAGTGCCGAGGTCAAGAATGAGTAGGAGCTATACCATCTCTCCCCCCAAGCGCCTACATGGCGTACAGTGGGACGTTTTTACTTTTTACGTCAGAATTTAACACAGAATAGCAATAATAACAGACATTGGACTCAGTAGAAGTTTTTTTTTTTCAAGATTATATTTCGCAAGATTTCGTGGTCAGGAGAATAGCTGTCAACTCGCAGTGTGAGTTTTCTAGGCAGAGTAACCGCGAAGCGAAGTGATGCCGGACTTCACGGAAGGAGCAACCGACATCTCGGTCTGAGTCCGCAGTCTTGAGTAAATCTAAAACCTTCGCATAGTCATGGGTTGCGGGAATTCTATTTATTAGTGCGTCCAAAAGCTATAACTGGTTTCAAGTTGCTCGATACGAATAGAGTCCAGGTTCTTTTTCTAAGCGATGTCCACTACAAGAAAACTGTGATATTTTACCGGTGGAATCAATGAGATTCCGAAAGAATTTTGTGTCGTAAAGAGAGAGTCGTGGACTCAGCGGCAATGCACGTCTACTTGAAGTGTCAAATGTCGTATTGACGTGACTGTACACATAAGAAATTGATAGAAAAGTCGAAGACTGTTCCCCCTTTTTATTTTACATTACCTGATTCCTTCATTTGTTACTTTCCTTTCTTTCCCATAATATACGAAGCAAAACGTTGATCATGTTCTGTAAATAGTAACGCAATTAGATACGTAAATGGTACGTTTATTTCTACTACGTAAATCGATACCTTCTTATCGACGTGAAGTTAGAAAACTCCTTTTTGCCATTAAATGTAAGTTTAATGGTCAGCTTTAAGCTTTAGTCGATTTGTTTTTATTCCAAATTCCCTTTTTTGATTTTTTTAAAAATAAGAATCTTTCCCATTTGTTTGCTGAATTACGCAAATATAACAGAGCCTGTATATGACATAATGTCACGTGCTCCTATAACTTTAGCACAAGGAACTGTCGTTATTATTAATACCAGTGAAATGCTAAATTATGTTAATATTTCTGCTTATATATGAAATAGAAGAATTGTAGCTCTAGAAAGTAAGTTCGCTTGAAAGTTTACAGCACAGATATCTTGGACGAATTTAAATCAATATCTTACAAATAAATCGAATTTTGCAACAACAACACGTGTATTGTATATTTATATTTAAATTGTATGAAAGCACGTTCGCTGCCATTTTCTCTTGAGGGTAGGAATCCTTTATTCTCTACGACATGACACTTAATCATCTAACGCCTGACAGAATCGTTCCACTACTTGCCGTACACGAATGTCGGAGAAGTTGCAGCTCCTCGCAGGGTTTTTCCAAATCACACGTCGCGTACCGGAGCGGACAAATTTAGACACGTGGTGTGTCTGATTCGTAAATTGTTTATAGATGAGGTGTCAGATGCAGACATAGTTAACAAAACGAATGATCATCTGAAAGGGTGACAATGAATTAGAAATGAGGAAAATGTTGGAGGAGCTGGAGAGTTTCACGAAAAATCTCAGCTTATCAATTTCACTTTCGAGACGTAACTGTGGTAAAACCAAATACAAATCGAAAATAGTTACTGAAGAAGACATCAATGTTTTATGAATTTATTTTACGAATTATGTTGTAGCGTGTGATTATCTAGCGAAGATCGGATTTAATATCTCATTACCATTATTTAGGTAACGCAGGGGTTGAGTAATTATGGTATTAAATTCTACGAGATTTATTTAGACAAATACCTACTTAATATGATATAAATGCATCGCGTGGATTTACTACAGTAGTTAAATCAAAGGGGCGATATTTGGGCCCTCGTGTAAATCGTATATGTATACTACATCCTTAGACATTTTCATGGAAACCTTTCGGAAATTTAAGGGCATGCATCTAATTCAAATTATTTAAACTGAAACTCTCTATTTTTTAGCACGTATTTATTTCGAAATCGGACCCGTGTTAATGGGACTATTTTTACTCCTTTTAATGCTTAATTTATGATATGAACAGTGTTGAGTGGATTCAGTACAGAATCCACACAATGGATTTTGTTAGTGACGTCTGGGGTATTATAATTTGTTTTTGTATTGTCAAGTTTTTCTGGCTTCCTCATTACCACGATTAGCCTACAAGTGTAATTGAATTTTGAATTTGTGAAGCAGAGTTATTTAATATGCTCAGACGCTTTTAAAGACGTAGAACACAGACGTAATTATTTACACAGGCGATTTATTCTTTATAAATGAAATGCACGAAGACATTCTTTTGTTTGTAGTACAAATAAAATGCCACTGATATTAAATTTCTGTCAACGTAAGCCTGAATTTATGAAGAAACTGCAACAGACTTATATTTTTATTGATTGGCTTTCAGAATTGCTCACTGAGACATTCGCTCTCGTCATTTCAATTACTTACTCTCTGCCTTATACCTTTCACCTATTGTCTCTGAGTCACGCTGTTTAATATCTTTTTTATTGTAACGTTCATCCATTCTTTCTCTCCACAGCTTATTCCCTGTCTGTCTTACTCACTCTTATTTTCCATTACGTATTATTTACTTCTGAAACTTATACCGAGTTTAATGAATTAGTCTTCACGTATAATGCATTTTATCCAATTACTAACTAACTAACTAACTAGATGGCTCACCGAACCCGAAGGTTCATCACCGAACCAACCAAAGCCCTCCACCGGACCCTGTCCTGGGCCAACAAAATCCAGTCTCCTTCAATTCATATCTCCCATAGATCCCGCCTGAGATTATCCTCCCATCTACGTCTAGGTCCCCCCAGAGGTCTCTTTCCCTCAGGCTTCCTCCCGATGGAGATTATCCTCCCATCTACGTCTAGGTCTCCCCAGCGGTCTCTTCCCCTCAGGCTTCCCAACCAACACCCGGTGCACATCTCTTATACCATCCATGCGCGCTACATGCCCAGCCCATCTCCTTCTTCTCGACTTAATCACCCTGACAATACTGGGGGAGGAGTACAGATTTTTAAGCTCGTCATTATGCAGTTTTCTCCATGCCCCATCGTCTCCTCTCCTAGGCCCAAATATCCTCCTCAACACCCGATTCTCAAACACCTGCAATCTGTGTTCCTCCCTCTGAGTGAGAGACCATGTTTCACACCCATACAAAACAACAGTTTATCCAATTACTATAAATTTAATTTATACGTCATCAATTCCACTTAAATATCAATTTTATTAAATAATTCTCTGATTTTTTTTAACTATACGTATCGTGCGATAACTGTCATTGAATCTGCCATTTTGATTATTAAAATTTTACAACAAAATTGCAGGCTTCTTTTACGATGTATTACGTCATGACGTCGTATTTAAGGAAAATCGAAGTCCTGACATCATCCAACACGTCTTCTTGTGTTTGCTAATGTAAGTAATGAATGATCCGGTGTTAAGTTACGTGTGTTAACTCGTTTGTCACCATTAGCTTAATAAAGTTCTGTTTCAGTTTTGTGCCTCTAGGGTAATGGTTTACTTCGTCGTCTAATTTTATACGTAGATGCACAAACACTGGTCCGTGGAAACTGAGAAATTATCATCTATCTCGGAAATGGCTTCGTAAACAGGATCTCTCATACTGGCTGATGGATCATAGATATATAATGACGCTGCGACAAATTATGTAAGAGGTTGATCGATTTTCATATGCATTTAAGGACTGAAGGAAAGTTATTGTCTTACTTTAATATTCTGTACCGAAATTTATGTCAAGAAAAGGCCACGGTCAGACGGACGACGTGTAGAACGCATGAAGGAAATTAGATCTATACAAAATTGTAGGTGGGAAATATTAAGGAAAAAGGTTGACCGATTTGTACTTGATAATGGATCATGAATTAGAGGGTGTGAGGGCGTGGCCTGTAATGAATTGGTTCAGGACAGGAACCAGTGTTTGGCTACTACGAATGAGGAAATGATATTTCAATGTCCTGTCTGAGAAGTCGGAACTCACCCAGCAACGAAATAAATTTTCTGATATTTATTCATGCATCTTGAAGTTTCATTACTGTGTTCGTAGGAGTTGTTGCCCAGTCGTGAACCTCATAGCCAATTTCTTCAATGTCGTTTTTAATATTATCCTCCCATCTACGTTTAGGAGTCTCAAGTGGTGTTTTCTCTTCAGAGTTCCGGCCCGAAGATTTTGCATGGTTGATGTTTATAATGTTTTCTATGCATTCTACATGCCCGTACCTTATTTTCGTCTTTGCATTTTATACCCTCGATTTGGCGAAGATTTCTCCCACCGCCTGTTACATCCTTTCTCGTAGATTCTGTATTCCCCTCAATATTCCGTTATTAAATGTCCTCAGTTTATGTTCCTAACGTCTTCATAAGTTGCGCACTGAAGTATAACAAGCCTGAAAAATGATTTCCTTTCAGGATACACGGTCGTTCATAACATGTTCTTTGCAACGTATTTTGCAGTTTTAAATTCGCTTTCCCGAAATAGATTTGTTGATAACGTCCACACTGCTAAGTAGATCCTAAACATTATCTAACCTTCCTTTCCCTAACCTAACATAACCTAACCTAACCTAACCTAAACTAACCTAAACTAACCTAACCTAACCTAACCTTCCTTTCCCTAACCTAACCTAACCTAACCTTCCTTTCCCTAACCTAACATAACCTAACCTAACCTAAACTAACCTAACCTAACCTAACCTTCCTTTCCCTAACCTAACCTAACCTAACCTAACCTAACCTAACCTAACGTAACTGTCATTATCTAACATTTAAACATCGCTGAATTTACGAATAATTGATTACCTATTTGTATATTACGAATTTGTCAAGCGTTTTGTTAGCGCGAAATGAACATATACTTTTTTCTCAATGTACACGTGGAGACTAACTTTCTTATTAGTGTGTACTAGAACATTTTTGCTCTTATGGTATTTATTTTTTTGTTCGTTAAATGGATATCGGTAATGATACTTCGGTTTTGCATGGAAAGACGGTAATTTATGGACAACCAAGATGGATTCTGCTTGCATGACGTTACCTAATGTTGAGTGGATTATGAATTATTTAAAGCGACATTTATGGTTATAAGAGTTTTACATTTCCTTCATACAAATTCATATTTAATCCGATGCCCCTCGGATGCCAAAGTGGACTTGCACATTGCAGTATTTTGCAACGGCGTTAATTCAAACACCAGGTCTACATTATATATAAAAAAATCATAGACCAGGACAGAGGGTGATGGTCCTTATTTTAAAATATTGATCAATCTTGATCCATGCCAGTTCTTTCTCGGAGTGTGTTTAAAGTCTTTTGTGATCGGCTACCGCCCGACACGCAGATACGCTTTGGTCGGGACATGCCCGTAACAGGATTCCGTATCGATCCTCGGCCAAGGCTGCAGGATGACGTATGCATTCCACTTGGCACGTGTGAGCGGCGGGCATATTGGAAAGGAGTATGATTCATTCGTGCCAGCAACTTTAACTTTAGAATCTTCCAAGGGCTGAATTCTAAATTTTCGGAAGGCCATTTTTTTTTATAAATTAATTAAGTATTATATATTTTTGTATTATGTTTGTTATTACCTTCTGTATTTATTATTGTGTTCGCGTGCTCATCTCTTGTGCTATGTCTGTATTTGGCCTTCTGGCTGTTGGTACATCACACTCTAATAATTAAAAATTGAATTGAATTATTGTAGGACGCACGGCGAATATAAGAAATACATACAGATTTTATTCAGAGAACCGGAACACGCTATACATTTGTGTCGATGTGAGATAATGTTGAAATTTACTTAAAGATGTGGGAAGTGAGAACGTGGGCTGAATTCAGCTGCATTCGGATTACGTAGAAGTTAGGAAGTTCCATGGATAGAGAAGGTAAACTTCTCAAGAATGACTTTGCTTCGAGGAATTCATTTTTTGTTCAACGCCTATTTCAACATCTCATTAACTGCTTTATTATTCAGAGCGGGAATAAATCTAAAGTTGCTACAAACAGCCAGATAAAGTATCCTTAACATGAAGATTTCTGTCTTCTGGGTTATTGCGCTGTGTAGTCTGGTCGATGTTAACCAACGTTTCAGAGGTCATACTGCCTCCGTCATCAGGGCGATTCATCGCCCTGATGACGGAGGCAGTATGACCTCTGAAACGTTGGTTAACATCGACCAGACTACACAGCGCAACAACCCAGAAGACGGAAATCTTCATACTCATCGCCCTGATGACGGAGGCAGTATGACCTCTGAAACGATGGTTAACATCGACCAGACTACACAGCGCAACAACCCAGAAGACAGAAATCTTCATACTCTGATGACGGAGGCAGTATGACCTCTGAAACGTTGGTTAACATCGACCAGACTACACAGCGCAATAACCCAGAAGGCAGAAATCTTCATATTCACCGCTGTGAGAACCTCAAGTCTATCCTTAACATTATAAATGCGTAGAAATTGGCTAAGTTAAAATATGACTATTTAAAAGTGAGGGTTTGCGATAATTAAATAATATGTTAGCAGTGGAAAGAAGCAGTTTCCTACAAAAAGATTATTTTTCTAGTGATTTCTCCATCCTTTGAAACTGTTTTCTAGATTTATTCCTACTGAACTCTGGCCTATGACAATACTTAGTCACGCAGATAGATCTCGAAGTATAAAGTTTGTGTTTATCGATATTTATACCAAGTAATCTTCAAAAGGGACGTTACTTTTCCCCGTGATGAACTTTGTTCCAAAGGTTTTAAAGTCTTCTTCTGCAATAGGTTAGTCCTTCCTCAGCATGGCAACAGATCCTTACTGGGATAAAGTAAATCCAGTGACTGTGTTCGAAATCCTTAAAGGATTTTAATGGGAGAACCTGGATTGGTGAGGCCATCCACAAGGCGCAGGGGGTAAATGCGAGTAGAACATTACGACGCATTTTAGAGAGCGTGGACTGAAATCGCTGGTTAATAAATCTCTCTCCCTTTATAGAACCGGGAAGCTCATTACGGGGTTCACAAGAGCCCGACACCAATCCCTATCTTGAGCCAGTTGAATCCAATCCCTCATAGTCTAGTGAAATCATATAAATTTTAATGTCCTCCCATTTACAAGCGATATACCAAATGGTATCTTCTCTTCAGGTTTTTATAGTAAAATTCTGTATGAAGTTTCATCATCTCTGACATGTCCAGTCTATTTATGTATTTCTATACACAATCTTGAAGGTTGTAAACATGAAGGAGCTGCTATGAGTTGTTGACGTGGATCGTTTGTTGCAATTTGCACTTAATAATAATAAATTACTGTTTCATTGATTCTTTTAGGAGGCTACGTTAAGACAGTAGACGGATTAATTACATTCTTACATGTGGAATGTGGAAAGTGAAAGTAATCCCAATAATTATAGGAGCAACTGGAACTGTCTCCAAGTCACTTAGAAAATATTTGGCCAACATCCCGGGCGAACACGACATCAGGGAACTTCAGAAAAACCGCCATTGTAAGATCTTCATACATAATTCGAAAGACGCTCACGTAAAACGTGATAATGTCTCACGCGAAATCTGTTTAATGCGTGTAACTTATTAAAAAAGAAAATGTATTTCGGAAATAGCTGCTGCGCTATGTAAATCAGGAGCAAGGTTTGCCTCAGGCACGTAGAAGTAAATGCCCTGTAAAGTGGTGAATAGTTTTCTTATATGGAACAAGAAACTTGAAAGAAGTACCGAAATTATTGGTTCCTTATTTGAACTTTGGAACTCGGGCTGATTTTCTACATTTTTTTAAACGTTTCACGAAAACTTACAATGGCAAGATTACCTCGAAAACGTCCAGGACTAGTTTTTAAATTACTCGTTAGTCTGAAGAGGACATTTTTCGTTTTCACCGCCATAGTGTGATTTTAACAACGCACGTCAATTAAAATCAAGGTTTGTGAATGAATGGAGCTTTTCCTCCATAATTTTTCTCAAATTCTTAACGGATTGCTCAGACACAATAATGTCTGTACCTTTTTTTTTTTAGATAATTTAACAATTGTGTTCTTACTGATGTTATGCAGGTTGAAATTAATGACGAACGGTGAATACGATAAGGGTTTGGAAGGAGGCGGTCGTGATTTGTTTGCGGGCAGGTTAGAAGATTCTCAGCTCGAATTCCATACGTTAACATCATTTTACACTAATGAATCTTCTTGGCATTTTGTACGGCGTCGTTAAATATCCAACGCATCGTTGGATTTATTCGTGTTTTCTGCTAGGTCACATATACCGTTTTTACATTTGTGAAGCCACACAAAGTGACGCGGAGCTTTTTTTAAATGGGAGTCGACCGCCTTTACATTCGTTCTAAATAAAAATGAGATCACGTCTTGAGACGTGAAGCTATTTGTCTCGGACGTAGATTTTCACGAAATGTGTTCACCGACCTTGATTTATGGCCACAATTAACGTTCAGTTCATCGTGAATTTATACATTTTCATGCCTCGATGAACTGGCATCTAGAGTTCGTGCGAAGAGATGTCGTTTGAGTACGTGGTTCTTGGAGTACTCTGTAGAGGTCTCTGCTTATCGACCCTTCTTCATGCTGTTGTAGACTCGACTAACATTTTCACACACGACGTCGAATAGCTGACTGTCTGAAGCGTAGTGAACATAACCTAGTATCATTTGAGATACTTGGCTACAGAGCAAGATCTGTTTTCCTGTGAGGAACTATAATAAATGTATGGAATGAATATTTAAAGGCTTTCCACTTAGCTAGGTCAGTGTTTCTTCTTACTCTGACTGTGTTACGTCACTGGGGGGTTTTGAATGGGTGGATCAATACACCGCTGGTTCATTCACAACCGACTAGTGACATCACGACTGGATGTCGCCTGGGAATTTTTTTTTTTTAATTTTCGTAGGCTAGTGGCGATATATTTCTTTATATTCTGAGCTGACTTCTGAGTGTCAGAAGCGAATGGCTGTGGACTGATTTATAAGAAGAAAAGCCTTTACGTGACTATGAATCGGCATAGTCTTATGTTGATAATGTAATTTATGCTCGGAAAATTAATTTGATTTGTGACTAAAACGAAGTTTAGTTTGGATATTGGATAATTTTGGGATGTCGTTATATTGCATTGCTTTTGTGTTGTAAATAACGCCATTTTATTAAATAAACATACCGTTTCAAAGTCGAATGTTTCAAAAGGTCACATTGCCAAACTATTCCATAACGTAAATTTCATAAATAATAACAGAATTATATATGATAGGTAGTTTAAATGTTTTTGCCAATTTTTGCAACAGAATTTTTGTGAGTCAACAAATAAACATTTATTTTTAAGTCGTATTCGGTGGAATACATCAACTGGACCTATTTGATAATTAAGTACGTTATGTCAAAACTGACTTCAACTGCTTGTACAGAATAATTAGGACGCTTTTTAAAATATTTACCTGGACTTTCAGTGCCTGAACCGAATAAGTTACTTGATGTTCTGTCTAAATTATCAATAATAGTAATGTTTTTGGTTGAAATCTGAATGTATAATTTAAAAACATCGTCTATATTTTGTTTACATATCACATATGTGATGCTAACTTTATTCTCAACGATATAAAGATTTTTTCTCGGGCTACTAGCTGTGTAAGGTGGTTTAATAGAAAAAATACCAATGTTTCTAGAACCTTATTTGTTCTTGTCTTCCTGTGGTGACGGGAGTGACAAGAAACAGCTGCAGTAGTTACGCGAGCCACAGGTTGTACGCATAGAAACAATTCCACACAAAAACACATACGTTTATACATCGTGCCGAATTTTAAACTGATATACGTTAAGCAACATTAATGTATTTGCCACTTACCTCTTGTTTATAGCGGGCCATACAAAGAACATCGGTTACCCGAATATGGTCGTTACTGGTCTAGGCTGTAAGTTTAAAATACGCATTTGTCGAATCAATCTTTGTGGTGGATGTTGTCTATCTGCCCCTAATCTTAAAAATCTGGCCCAAGAAACGATGGTCGTTGTCACACCCAATTATCCCAGGTGAATGCCGGGGGTGTCTTAAAGTAGGCCACGATCTTTTATATTGTCGTTACCGAGAAGGTACTGAGAATCTTAAATAGTAAATACACAGTCATAAATATTACACATTAAGGCTCAAAATCTCTTCACTGAAAATGATCACCAGCTAATTAATTGACGTATAGGTAAGGCCTTTGAACCTGTAGTAATAGTAATCGCTAAACAACCAAACTATGTATGATTAAGCCTAGGAGGATATAAGAACATGGCAGATTCACAGAAAGTGTTAACAAAAAACGCTGAAATGGAGAAACCACTTTGGAGACAGGTCAAAGTGGTGTGATAATATTAAAATTGATTTAAAAAAAGTGGACTGTGAGGAGGTAGACTTTTAACACACTCTGCTTTTGGACAGGGTCCGGTGGCGACGTCTTTGAATCATGATAATGAATCTTATTTCCTCGTCATAGGCAGGTAATTTATCTACCAGCTGACAGACTATCAGCTTCTGTCTTCTCTACGTGGTTAGATGATTCATTTTCAGTGGGACGACCACAGTTTGCCAGCATCATTGTTCCATTCTCACATCCCACGTGTCTCTATAATAAACCTTGTTCCGGACTCCAACAGGGAGTCTCACCATCTTATCTTTGGTCTTCTTATTTTGCGTTTTCCTTTCGGAGAATTCGCTTAGATAATTTGCCAGTCAGTGCTTCTCCATTCGTTCTCCATGATCCTGTCAGTTTAGATGGTAAATTGTAATTGTTATTTGCAATTATGGAAAATATAATAATTCTGTTGTGACTCTATTTGGAATTTTGTCAGATCTTCTGCGTTCTACTAGAGATCGAGAGAAATTCCTTCTGGATGACTGTCTTCTGGGTTGTTGCGCCGTGTAATCTGGTAGAAGTTTACCGACGTTTCAGAGTTCCTGATGATGGAGGCAGCAAGGACCTCTGAAACGTCGGTAAACTTCTACCAGACTACACGGGACAACAACCCAGAAGGAAAACCTCAAATCCTACAAATTCCTTCTGCCCTGCTTATAATCGTTTTTGCTGGTTTATATTTGGGGTCTAGAATTTTAAGAGCTTCGTAAATATAAAACACGAGTAGAGTCGATGGGTCTCGTGAGTAAAGGCCGGTGCGGAACACCTGTTAAGTTTCCTTTCTTTTAATAAACGTATTCAGTGCTTTTCTGGGAAATAAAGGTCCTCTTACTCGACAACTACGTTGGAATGAATGTCATTAACTATAAGTGAAACAGAGTTTTGAATATAGCGATTTAAGAATTATGTAACATGGCTGGTGCTGATTGGTGGTTTGTATAAATAAACCAAGGAGAAAAGTTACGAAACTCGTAGTTGTCTAGAACCCGGAGGTTCCACACTGCTGACACCGGTGTCCGCTACTGGGTAACATCTTGCCTTCCTTCATTAAAAAGTATCTCTTTGCGTTGCGCCTTAAAAATTATTCTTCCAACTTTTTTTGGATATTCTAATTGTATATTTTCCAAAAGATGTGTTTTTCATATATTCTGTGTGGATTCATCGTCTCCCACATCCTAGCCATATGTCCAGTAAATCATAGTCTTGGTAGATTTAATATCCTAAAAATACTAGTCTCTCTGTTTGGGTAAGTTACAATTTTTTTTATTTAAGTTCCAGAAAATCAGTCTAATCTTTAAAAGATTAATTAAAATTAGAATTATAGACATTCGAATCGATAGATCGCGATACAAATAACTGGAAGAAGGGATTGATTGATTAATAAATACAGAAATAAAAGCAAGTGAAGTCGCAATTACGTCCCAACTTAAACGCAATATAATTCTAAAATTAACTCGGGGACAACCATATTGAGAACTTATAAAAATGAAACTTGTTAAAACAAACTTGAAGTTAGTTGCAGTATCACGTGTTTTATATCCAAAGCTTTGGATATTTCAAAATTATAATTTATTTAATCCGGGACGTAATTGTGACTCGACCTGAATAGTTAGCTAGTTGTTACACATACATGTTAAACAAAAGAGAATTATCACTGGAATGAAATAAATTCAAATTGAATAATGGAACATAAAGGAATCGCAGTTCGTACGAATATGCATTGAATAGGTTCGGATATGAGTAGTTGATAGGACAGTCACGTGCTAATAGATTGGTACTTGGCAAATAGATACTTGGGTGGTTCATGAGTGAACAGATATGTTAATAGAGAAATGTTTGTTGTAATTACGGTCTGTTAAATTAATAGGATCTCGCATATTCTAACGGTAACCAAGGGTACATACTCTAGTCAGGATTCAACTGTCGAGAGCGTTCCTTTGAAGTAGCGTCTGTTGTCGTGTGTTCTTCGCACGAAGTGTACAGCGAGAACGCATTATGGGCTGGTCGTGGCGGGCCGTTTGTTCGTCCGTCCAGTCGATTAAACTCGAGAACCACTCGGCGAATTTCGATTAAATTGTAAATGGAGGTCGTGCCATTCTGCACGACCTCAAAATCATACTTTTAAGTATCCTAAGAGAGGCGAGAACAAAATTACGCATGAGGAAAGTCGTGAGGTGGACATTGAGGTGTTGCGATCTGGTGGCCAACGTGGGAACTATCGAATGAGGTTATAAATACATGTTGTATATATTTGTTTAATGTTGTCAGTCTAATCACAATAAAATTCCTATTAAATATTAAAATATTGGTATAATTAACATTTAAATATTTAAAATATATTAAAATAATGTTCTCTATCGAAATGTTCGATTTAAAATTAGAACATCATATTTCACACGACATGTTTCAGTTCTATATGAACCATCTTCAGGTGTATAAATTATATAAACTTAAACTCAAATATAATTTCTTAAATGCAACTTTTAGTCAGATGTTTATCAGATATCAAAATGTTGTTTTCTTCCAGATTTTTATTGTATTTTAATATAGGGGCCTGCATATTCTAGAACTGTGTAGTAGATTGTAGATGCTTCACGCTCTGACGTCTTTGATCCTGGGTAAATATCTCTCGATAAATAATGGGTACGACCCACGGCGGCGCTGATGATTCTGCCAGAAATCGAATCCCGTCTGTCTAGAACGTAACCACTCACTTCACTAAGTGAGCTAGCGAGATTTTGTCAGAGCTGTCCGTTATTACGGGATATAAATTATTTAATCAGTTCTGTTGAAAGCAGTAGATACTAGCTCCTGTAAGGCTGGGCATCCATGTTGCATTTTACCCATATCGATCGGGTCAAGGGGTCGATTTCCGAGATGCCGTGACGTCAGGTTCGCTAGAATAGAAGTTCCATTTGTAAGTTATTTTTTGTTATAGTTAAAAAGTGTGGGATTTCTTAACTCGTTTATGAGTTAATGTAAGAATCATTTATTTTAATCCGTCTGATCACAATATAATTTTTTATTTAAAATTTCTTATAATTAAGATAATACAATATCATTCATGTTCCATATCGATTGATCGATTTACATTTCGGAACAAAAAACAAAAATTGATGTAATATTCACAATATGACGAAATTACACTGTCTTATTAATGTAGCAAGTTCCTGTATATTCTTGTCTCTGCTTTTGTTTATACTACAGGGACAAATGGACGATGTTCAAACGATAATTATGTAACTTTACTATGGTTTTGTAAAGAACTCAACTTCATGATTTGTTTTAAAACCATTTTTGATTATATGAATTAATTCCCTTTTTTGACTTTTGATGTCGAAATGCGTTTGGCACTAGAGTCATTTACAGTGTTAACAGTTTGTTTGTTTTGTATTCTAAAACACTGCGCGGTATGCAAAGTTTTAACTTGTAGTTGTTAATTTTTTAAAATATTTCTTTAGCTTAAAACCTAATTCACCAAACCTACATCTGAATTTACCATTCATTTGGTAATTTTACAGAATGTTATTGAAACTAAGCCAAACTCTTTGTTAAAACTTATGTTTGGCTGCAGATGGCTAGTCAACCAGTGGTCTGGAAAGCCCCTTTGCGTATGTGAGCCGTGTTGCTTTGTTACAAATTTAGCGACCAATATGACGTGTTCCATAGCACGCAACGATGTTTTATTTAAATTCGGAATGAAATTATCGATTTAACAAGTTATGTGATATATACGTTTGCGTCATCACGAAAACTCTCCATGTTGTATTGTTTAAAATAAATACGTTCTCCGACGTACTGGTGCCTCATTAATTAATTTTAAGTACATTTTTAGGTACATACGTACCTTGGAAAATTGTGCAAGTATTCTAGGTATTGATTATTTCGGAGAAACTTACTGTTTCCATCTTCAGGGCTGAATATTCTACAAGACTAAACGGCGAAAATCTCAAACTGTGTGTTTTTCTTGTGTAGTTTGCGATTATAAAAATAATACTTCGCCCTGTTCTCGATGCTGTCGGGTTTTTCAGCGAACGTCAAACGTTACGCAGTTTGTCTGTTCGGTAACACACAGAATTCTCATCAAGCAGAACATGTATCAGACCTCACGATACTACAAATATTTTATCTCGAAAATTGTAATGTAAAACTTGACATTTGGAACACGATTCAGGGTTATAATCCCAGCGTGATTTTAGATAAGGGTTTAGATAGAATTATAGAATCGCCTCTGTATATTATCATTTCTAAGCCATAAAAGTACCACTGGACCCAGTGGACCCAAGGTTCGTGGGTTCAAACCTGGCCGAGGTCGATGGATTTTTAAGGGTGGTAAAAATCTGTAGCAGAAATTCCTTCGGAGGGGAAGTTCCCATGTCGTAGATTTACGGCACGCAAAAGAACCTTACGAGCATGAACGAGATGTTTCGTAAGTAAAATTCAGCGGCCATTTTTCACCTGTCTCTCTCCTGATTGTCTATAGATGTCTCCAGCAGTCAAATCAGGATTTAGTAGAAATTGTACAGAGGAAGTTGGCTGGTCACTCACCACTCACAAATGCACGTTTCAAAGACTAGGAAATCCTCCGAAAAGAGTGGCGAAGACCCACAAGTGGGTCCTAGAGCCAAGAAATAATAATAATAAGAAGAAGTTATACCTTGAAATAGCGTGATATAAAATGGACCTTAACAATTTAACGAAAATCGACGAAACCGAATAACTTTATCAGTCGAGACAGTGTCGTTAGCGTGTCTTCTGACTTCACAACATTGGTTCTTGTTTCCAGGATGCCGCTGAGGTCTCGGATCTGGATTTTACTAGGAGCACGACAGGCTGATTCCATTCCGTTAGTTATCACGTTAAAATATTTTTATATCTTTTTTAAATTAAACTTACTTCTCTCTGCTTGC
Organism: Zootermopsis nevadensis; assembly: GCF_977971745.1. Lineage (NCBI taxonomy): Eukaryota > Metazoa > Arthropoda > Insecta > Blattodea > Termopsidae > Zootermopsis > Zootermopsis nevadensis. The sequence goes on from NW_028259135.1 coordinate 616,422, forward strand.
ATGCATTGATTCCTGCTTCTGCAGTTTTCTACATTTTATCAGCACTTCAAAATATCACAGCACGTAACACACGTAGCAGCCAAACACCAAGGAATGTGGATAGCCACGTGTTGTCATGGTTACGGAGTAATATTAAAGTTAGTCTTTTGGGTGTGTAATGAAACACGTTTAATTTTCGGGTCAGTTGTGTAGGTGTCGGTATTGTAAAGTATTTTCCATAAGCAACGTAATATTCTGGGTGGAAATTAAAGTGCAAATAGAACACTTAAATGTGGGTCATCTTGATGGATTTGTCTGCATTGCAACTCGTATTACGTTGGCAGGACTGAGCGAGTGTTCAGCTGCATTATAAAAAGTGTAATAAAAGGGCTATAGATTTTGAAGGATACTGATTCGTGTCCTTGCGTTTTCGCAGAAACTAACTAACTAGATGTCTTACCGAACCCTAAGGTTCGTCACCGAATTAACCAAAGCCCTCCACCGGACCCTGTCCTGGGCCAACAAAATCCAGTCTCCTTCAACTCCTATCTCCCATAGATCCCGCCTGAGATTATCCTCCCATCTACGTCTAGGTCTGTCCAGCGGTCTCTTCCCCTCAGGCTTCCCAAATAGTGGACCCAACCAACCAGATGGCTTACGGAACCCGAAGGTTCATCACCGAATTAACCAAAGCCCTCCACCGGACCCTGTCCTGGGCCAACAAACTCCAGTCTCCTTCAACTCCTATCTCCCATAGATACCGCCTGACATTATCCTCCCATCTACGTCTAGGTCTCCCCAGAGGTCTCTTCCCCTCAGGCTTCCCAAATACTGGACCCAACCAACCAGATGGCTTACGGAACCCAAAGGTTCATCACCGAACTAACCAAAGCCCTCCACCGGACTCTGTCCTGGGCCAGCAAAATCCAGTCTCCTTCAACTCCTATCTCCCATAGATCCCGCCTGACATTATCCTCCCATCTACGTCTAGGTCTCCCCAGAGGTCTCTTCCCCTCAGGTTTCCCGACCAATACCCGGTGCACACCTCTTGTCCCATCCATGCGCGCTACATGCCCAGCCTATCTCTTTCTTCTCGACTTAATCGCCCTGACAATACTGGGGGAGCAGTACAGATTTTTAAGCTCGTCATTGTGCAGTTTTCTCCACGCCCCATCGTCTCCTGTCCTAGACCCAAATATCCTCCTCAACACCCGATTCTCAAACACCTGCAATCTGTGTTCCTCCCTCTGAGTGAGAGACCATGTTTCGCACCCACACAAAACAACAGGGAAAATTATCGTTTTGTGTATTTTAATCTTTAGGTTCTTAGAAATCAGACGGGAAGACAAAATATTTTGAACTGAGAAGTAAAGCATTTTCCGTGGTCGTGCCAAAGAGTTCATCCTCATCCGTTTTCGCAGTCAGAACTTTATTAAAATTCTGTTTCGGGGATGACACGCACCGAGTTTTCAATGTGTTTCGAAGTTTGTGGGAATCCCCAGGGTTTATAAATAAGGACTTCATCATTTATGCATTAAAACGTATATGGTTACCTAGCGACAGGACATTTGTGGACATAATATCGGCTTATGTATTGAACCTTACTGGTGACCAGGCACACAAGAGGGAAGTCGACCTCTTAAGCGGGAAATAGGATTCGAAATGAGTAACTGCCTAATATGTAGAGGCAGTTTTGTCAGTGAAGGTAAGAAAATGTTTTTAAAATGCGTTTTGTGATTGAGGTATAAGTGAAAAATAAATATCCCGCAGTTTCGCATGATAATTAATCATGATATTTGTTACGACTATCAAACGATATAAATTATGGGGTACCATTAAAAATGTAATAACAAATATGTATAATTTGAAGCTTTGATGTATAAAATCTTCAAATATATTAAAACTTATCGAAGTTTCGAAGACTACTCATGAGTATCCCTGAGGACGAGGACAGATGTCCTCAAAAAATCATATGACACAGCTGATAGCCCGAGAAGATTTTATTAAAAAAATATTTGTGTTTTAATGAGAGTTAAGAGCTCCAATAAAAGTGACAGAGAGTTTTCTAGCTGTGATTCGAACCCCGAGCCTTCCAAACGCCAAGTGGGAGTCGTATTTTGTCCTGGATTTAGGGCGTCGTAACCAGATGATGGACTCTGTTGTGTTCGATCGAGCGCTTTCTAGCGGCGCGGAATGGAACATGGTGTCAATACCCTGTTTGAAATGTGCTAAAAATAGACTCAGTGTAACACGAAGCCAGCTTATAATTCTGTTGCTGTTGAAAAATCAATAGGTGTCTTGTAGGAGGCAGGCTTTACAAAGTTCTGCCAGTTTTACGATTGCATTACGAACTTCTTCTGTTTCCTTGAACTGGTTCACTCTAGTCTAGCCTGAATCTGATAACTCACCTCCCTCCGTCTAGTGCCGAGGCCTGAATGCGTGTTTGAAGTAATAACTCCACTTTTCCCACACGTCTTTGTGGCGTGGTGTTTGTACACAAGCAGAGAATCTTCCGAAAGAATGATTGGTTAGTTTTTAGAAAGATTGTATTTTGTTACGAACTCCGTGTCTTTTCACCATCTTCTTAAAATCCAATAATTACTAGTTTATTGCTTACTTAACTTATTTTCCTACCATGATGATCTGCATTTAACGATAACTTAATAATAATATATATTCACGATATCTTATCACCTCAATTATTGATAAGACACAAATAGAATAAAACAATATTTGATAATATGAGATTTGAGATTTGATATTCTTGTGGTAGTGAAGATGTCCGTGTTGATCTTCTGGGTAGAAACGCCAAACAGATTTGTAGGTACATGTCATAGTTTTGAGGAACATACCGATTCCATCCTCGGCGCTGAATATTGAGGCAGTAAGTTTCCCCGACACTAATCTGCCTGTAAGTGTACATGGCGTTACAACCCAGAAGATCAACACGGGCAGTGTCAGATATGTTTCCTTTCACTTCTCTTTTCAAACATTAAATAAATACGTACAGAAGTCTATTGAGTCTGAACGAAATATCCCGTAAGTAGCATGAAAAAGGTTTAAACACAAAATAGAATGCTATCGGACCGTAACACTGCTTCAATAGGCTCGTGTGGAGAGACCGGTCTTCAGTCAGTTGCCTCGCCCTAATCGTATTTCATTTTCGTGGGAAATGGATGATGGCTGATGCTCCTGCAAGAAGGTACTGAATAACACGCGATTATGATCCGTGCTGGATCCAGTCTGCTATATTTTCTCTGAGAGAGACGAATGATTACGTCTTATATGTGACAGAATGTGTCATTTATGATTGTGATCTGTACAACTGATTTCTGTTTCCATTCCCCATGTGTAAAGTAAATATGTTGATGAATGTAGAATGTGTGAAACGCAGTCCGCCTGTACACTCGTGATGATGCTACACGCAGTACAGGCGAGTCGGAGAAGTAGTCGAAAGGACACGGCGCTATCATGAAATTATGTGAAAGTGTTTTAACTTTAATATCAGTCAATTTTTATGCATAAATTCAGTTAGTGCGGGTATCAGAGTGAAAGTCTTCGTTATAATTTGGCATTAATTGCACGAGGCGTTGAAATATCGTCTCATATAGAAAGCTGTAAGTTTAGTTATAACATTTTTAAAACAGTTTCTTTAATCTGGGCCGACTTCATGTATTCGCCATATTACATTCCACCATTTACGTATATTTAAACAAATGTTAAGAATAATTATAGGCCTATTACATATTGATGACTTCTGGCTCCTAGTGTGATTTGAGCAATTAGAAGTAAGCAATTGGTAAGTAAGGATACAAGAAATGCACACTAATTTTTTCAAGAAACATTTACGAAGCAAATTTCAGTGAAATTGCATAAGAACTGCTCTAGTGGCTGTCATATTATTTATGTTACATTAAATATTTAAATTCTAATGCCAGAAAGTTCATTTTATTTATAATTAATTACACGATAATTTTTCTGTTTGCCATTTGCTTCATATAATTTGACATTTAGGGCGCGAAATCCGATTTGCATGCGTTGTGAGCTTTCACTCGTATTTTAGCAAGGGCTCTCATTTAACGCGACATGGGAAAGTGTGGGTGGGTGAGTGGGTGTGTAAATCCTATAAAGCGACAGAATTCACCCTGGAGCCTTGCGGCCTGCAGATGTAATTCTGTGTTTATATTAACGTCGTAAGTCGCGCGTGTACCTCGTAAAGCGAAAAACAGATTCAGGTGCGACGACTGTGAGTTCGGGTGAAGTATTTGAGGCCACAACAGCGCTTAGTGTGAACTGGAATGACGTTTATAGTCGTCACTATTTAAAGTTAAGGCCGCATATACAAGTGCCAGATGTGGATATTACAACGCAGTCATGGAATTACAGTACGTACACCAGTGTTTCTACATTTTGTGCACCTCTGTACACGTTCGAATATTTGAGAACAACAATAACGAATCGGAATGAGATTCACGAGGAAGTTAGGAGGAGATTAAATTCCGGAAATGCTTGCTACTTCTCAGTTCAAAATATTTTGTCTTCCCGTCTGATTTCTAAGATCCTTAAGATAAAAAATGCCTGTTGTTTTGTATGGGTGCGAAACATGGTCTCTCACTCAGAGGGAGGAACACAGATTGCAGGTGTTTGAGAATCGGGTGTTGAGGAGGATATTTGGGCCTAGGAGAGAAGACGATGGGGCGTGGAGAAAACTGCATAATGACGAGCTTAAAAATCTGTACTGCTCCCCCAATATTGTCAGGGTGATTAAGTCGAGAAGAATGAGATGGGCTGGGCATGTAGCGCGCATGGATGGGACAAGAGGTGTGGAAGCCTGAGGGGAAGAGACCGCTGGGGAGACCTAGACGTAGATGGGAGGACAATCTCAGGCGGGATCTATGGGAAATGGGAGTTGAAGGAGACAGGGGCCGGTGGAGGGCTTTGGTTAGTTCGGTGATGAACCTTCGGGTTCCGTAAGCCATCTGGTTGGTTGGGTCCACTATTTGGGAAGCCTGAGGGGAAGAGACCGCTGGGGAGACCTAGACGTAGATGGGAGGACAATCTCAGGCGGGATCTATGGGAGATAGGAGTTGAAGGAGACTGGATTTTGTTGGTCCGGTGGAGGGCTTTGGTTAATTCGGTGATGAACCTTTGGGTTCCGTAAGTCAATCTAGTTAGTTAGTACATGGTCACGTGTTTATTGAACTGCTATAAATGTAGCTGTTATATTTCCCAACTTCTGCCTATCTTGTGTGTCTTTACACAGTACTGTAGAGTATTTAACGAAGCAATGTTTGTCATTCTTATTTCTTACTTGGTAATTTACAGTCTCAAGCAGAAATCTGTTGCTATCTTATAAACTCAGTGGGATTTGATGTTTTCACTGCGGTGAGTCCGAAGAATATTACTAACGTTTCGGAGGTCTTTGCTGATTCCATCATCAGGACGATGATTCATGACTCAGACTACACGGCGCTACAACCCAGAAGACAACCTGTCTTGTTATAAGTTTAATTGTTGGTTTTTAAATCCATGTTTCTCAACAGGCGTGCAACATTATTTTGATTTCAGAGATCGTTTCTACAAATTCAAGAAACATTCGCCAAAATGTGGTTACAGCTGTGTTACTGTGTCCAGTCCCTGTTTTATCAAATAATCTGGTTCTTTTACGGTTTGTTTCGTGAATGGTTTGGACCTCGTTATTTCCGTATTTTACGTTTTTCACGTTGTTCTTTGTCAGTGTATTAATTCTTAATAATAATAATATTTTGTCTGTCTCAGCCATGTAATGTATTACTCACTCCTAAATTGTCGCTGGTCTCTTAAATATTTCTTTTTGCTGTAATATGTTACACGAACATTTATATAAGTAAAAAGTACTCAAAGTATGATAGAACTGATGGGTTACCGAGTTTAAATCTTGGCTCGGACACCAAATATATATATATATATATATATATATATATATTTGTAGATTTTCATCAACTTCTCAAGACAAATTCCAATCACGATGGCCATTAATTATCCTATTATAATCAGACGTTTCTATTTTTCTGAGGTAACGACACTGATAAACAATAAATAAAATAATGAGAAATTATGTGACCATAGGTTTTTCAGAGATGCGTGCACCCTATTATGTACACTGCATACAGATCCAATCAAACTGGCTTCTGTATTGTATTGTCATTATAATGTCGACGGATACCAAGAAGAGTAATCAATTTTTCTGTGATATTTCTCGTATCTTCCAAGAAAACTCCGGTAAAAAAACCTGGAAATAGTTCATGACCAATTCATCAACAACCCTTCAAGTTGACCGAACGTTATGTAACCACTCCAGCTGATGCGGCTTTGTTAAATAATCTAGGATATATCGGTCCGTTCTTACGTAGCTACTGATTGGATTCCACATACACACAGTTTACAGTGACGAATTAATTCATTGCGTAGTTTTTTTTTATTTATAGTGTTCTGTCTGACGACAGGTCCATATATTATGAACAGGATCCTTCCAACCTCTTCAGGTTGTCAGGGACCTGCTCATATACGTTCTTGGCAGATGATCCAGAAGTGGTTTGCCATTGCCTTCTTCTGTGTGTGAATGGAGTAATTGTTGGGATGCCACGGAGGAAAACTCCGTGTTGCCTAGACCACGGCCTTGCCCAACACAAGTTATAAATTCGAACCCGAGACCCCCAGGATTACAAGGCCAGCGTTCTAACCGCTAGACCACCTCATCTTATTTTTATTTAGTGTTCTGTCTGACGACAGGTCCATATGAACAGGATCCTTCGATCCTTTTCTCTTCTCGGACTGGGACCTGTTCATATACGTTCTTGGCAGATGATCCAGAAGTGGTTTGCCATTGCCTTCTTCTGTGTGTGAATGGAGTAATTGTTGGGATGCCACGGAGGAAAACTCCGTGTTGCCTAGACCACGGCCTTGCCCAACACAAGTTATAAATTCGAACCCGAGACCCCCAGGATTACAAGGCCAGCGTTCTAACCGCTAGACCACCTCATCTTATTTTTATTTAGTGTTCTGTCTGACGACAGGTCCATATGAACAGGATCCTTCGATCCTTTTCTCTTCTCGGACTGGGACCTGTTCATATACGTTCTTGGCAGATGATCCAGAAGTGGTTTGCCATTGCCTTCTTCTGTGTGTGAATGGAGTAATTGTTGGGATGCCACGGAGGAAAACTCCGTGTTGCCTAGACCACGGCCTTGCCCAACACAAGTTATAAATTCGAACCCGAGACCCCAGGATTACAAGGCCAGCGTTCTAACCGCTAGACCACCGTGGCGGTGTTTCACAGTATACAATATTAAATATTTTTATGATATACGGGGAGGCTGTGATTGGCTGGGTATGTGGCTAGAATAGTAAGACAAAGCATGCATGTACAATTTTGGCGAGGAAACCTCTTGGAAAACCGAGGGATTGGAGCGTAATGTTGAGGTGGTTTAAGAGACGTGTTTTGAGATAAGATGGGACTGGTTTAGTGTCGTCACTGTTGGTGGCTTTGGTGTTATTCGTGTTGTACAGTAGGGACCAGATTACTTGCTAACTGAGATCTCTAGCACTGTGGATAGTTGCACTCGGCACGGCCCGGTCGGTGCTCGGAACGGCCGGGTAGAACGTGGAAGTGCGCGCGCAGTGCTTGTCACCCCAGCGCCAAGAACACGCAAGTAATCTTTTAGGGAAATGTTTGGAAAAACTTAATTGTGTGATACATTTATGTGGTTTTATTCAACGATGAAAAATCTTGAGAAAATAATTGATATGTACAAAGACGATGCTACTGGCGAAATCGGATTTTTTTTTAGTGGCGATGGTATACGATTTGTAGATTTGTATTCTGCTGATAAGTTACAGTGTGATTTATTTTCATGTCTCGTTCCTTCATCTCATCAGAATGCTGCGTTAAATTCATTAAGAAACATTTTTGCTTTGTATCAGAAGGAATACTTAAGTTTCTGAACATATTTCAGTCAGGGGAACATCTCGTATTTCCGAGGATTATATTCGGTTGAGATGTAGAGATTTCCAGGGACACTCGATAGATGGCAGACCTAGTAGCTGGAGAGCGGATATTGGATTCATTACAGGATGTTGTGTCAGAACAAAGTAGACGGAGTGTTCGTTATTATCCATTGGACCGGATTTATTACATTTGAAGAATTATTCCAACGCCTTGATTGAAATTCTTTGTGTTCAATTCGTCTTTATATAAATCTTACTAAGAAATGCTCACATTAAACTAGAACTGAAATTTCAGTTTCTCATGACGGCGAGCGTAAAGATTGCTGTCTATTGGGTTGTTACGCCGTGTTTGCCGACGTTTCAGATAACCTTCCTGCCTCCATCATCGGGTATAACTCATCTCCCTGAGAGTGTAGGTAGCAAGCACCTCCGAAACGTCAGTAAACGTCTATCAGACTATGCACAAGACAGACTTCTTATTAACCAAAAACATTTGAATCTGTTTGTTTTTTTTGTTTTTTTTTTTTGTATTTTATAAATGTACGTGACTCTTTGAGTTAGATATTCATATAAATCTCCCTAATCTTTTGTTGAGTTGTCTTTGCCAGCCTTCAGGTGTGTTTTGAAGTTTCTAAATTCGAAACAAAAGCTTCAGTTAATTAAAATTAGTAGTAATTATTTTGCACATTACATTTTGAAGGAAAGGTTTAAACTACCAAGGAGAATATTTGTACCCAAAACCGAGAAAGTAACATTGCATTTGAGATATAAATTATACTCTTTTTCAAATATAAATTGAGTGATGAAATATATGACAGCATTAAGGTACGTGCGATGCACATTGATGATTCCCCTAGACATATCCAGATAGAAAAAAATATATTATGGTAGACATTTTGAATGTCACAAGAGTATTTTAAAATGATGTTTATGTAGGTTGTTTTTGTCTGTTGTTTCAATAATTAGTCAAAACAAGTTCTATGATAATTTATTTATTTTAGTGTTCTGTCTGACGACAGGTCCATATGAACAGGATCCTTCCATCCTTTTCTCTTCTCGGACTGGGACCTGTTCATATACGTTCTTGGCAGATAATCCAGAAGTGGTTTGCCAT